>NC_081357.1:70461486-71109611 GCF_030684315.1 Stegostoma tigrinum | reverse complement strand
CATCCATCTCTAATGAGAGAACAGCCATCTGATCTGGTAAGACTGGTGACTTTTTGCGTGTCAGTTGGCTGAGTTGGCCAAACAGCCAATTTATGATGCAGAGTTCAATTCCTGCACTGACTGAGGTCGCCATGAAAGACTCTCCTTCTCAACTTCTCCCCTCACCAGAGGCATGATGACCCTCTAATGAGAGAGCAGCCCAATGTTCTAGTAACATAAAGGTGACGTACCTTTTTAGTGTAAGTTACAGCATAAAAGGAGACCTTTGGAAATGGAACCTTTATCATCGTTACCTTCTGGGCTGGAGTATGCTAATTCCAGTGTGCCTTTGCACAGATACTGTATTCTGTACACAGTGCTTCAGAAGTTGATACAGTTTGCTTTCAAATTATGTAACATCAGCCTCAGTAGTCACTTGTGGTTAATTGTTCCAAATCTAAGTCACTTAGAAACGTTGCCTCTTCTGGATTGTTATGATTCCATGCTGATTGTTGCCAACTACCCAATCGGTGGAAACAATCTTTTTTCGCTATTTATTTGCATAATGATTTATCATAATTTTGAAATTCTTATTAAATCTTACAAGCAAATGTCAGGTAAGAGTATGAAAGCTTTCCAATTCTTAAAATGTTTCTAAATGCACTGAACAAAGTGCAGGTTTCTCATTATCGAATCATACTTAGTATGTTTTCGCTAGATCCCTGATGTAGTGGAAATATTTGAAATGTCAAAATAAAATATGATTTCACATCTTCATAATGAACTTTATAATTGTAACACTCCAGGCCTGTCTTCTGCAGTTAATTGAATAATAGTTTTATTTAAAAGAAATATTCCTGATAAAGTTGATAAAGGCAAACATGGAAATAATGTACATAAGCTGTCGTTTTTTTGATTTTTAAATAAATTGTGATTACTTAACACTTCTAAATGAAAGGATCCTTTGGTTGTTATTTCTATTTTAACATATCACCTAATATTTTGAGGGGACGCTTTTCTTAAAAAGAGTGAAAATATAAAGCTAAATAGGAACAGTAATGATCTTGTTCCTAAAACCATGGGCTCATATCTTACCTTGCAGTATCCCATGTCACACCTTGTCAAAGGCCTTCTGGAAAGCCAAAGAGAGATGTCCACTGGCTCCCCTTTATGTAATTGCTCATTTCAACAAATATTGTCAACAGACTCCCCTTAACAATGCCATGCAAACTTGACCTGATATTTTCCATGTACATTGTGATCTGTTGTCTAATGTCCTGTAAGCTGTTATCAACAGCCAAGATCAGACTAACTGGCCTACAATTTTCCATCTCCTGCCTCCATCCTAACATAAACAAGGGTGTTTCATTAGAAAAGTCCTGCGCATCTTGGCCTTTTAAATAAAGACCCCTATTCCCTCATTCTGGGCTCTTCCACAAGAGCAAGACAAAGGATATCCTCTCAGAATCCGCCAAGACCCCTCATATTCTTGTTTATCTCAATAAGATCATCTTTCATTCTTCTATGAAACTTCAAAGGAATGATACCCAGCCAATCTAACCTATCCTCTTAGAATGATTTTACCCTACACCCCCAAAAGAAATCCCAAATAACATTCAATAATATTATAGTGGCTTGTTTAAAAATTATACTACATGCAAAGGTTGTTCCCCTCAATACTGTGAAGAGAAATTGAAGTGAAGGGTGTGAACAGGATTACACAAAAAAAATCCAAAATACCCTGAAAGGTTGTATTTATTATTGTAATGCAGTCAAATATGGCAGCCAAGTTAGTTCTCTCAAATACGAAGTGCCCGGTTATTTTGTTTTACTAATTCACCAGTTTAAATGTTGGATAGAACTTTGGGAGACCTCTCTGTTCTTTAACTAGCTCCAAGGAATCATTTATATCAATCTGATCATGAGGCTGTTTTAATTCTGCCTCACCTCTGATAATGAGCCAGTACTGCACGAAGATATCAGGTTTGATGCCCAAATATTGGAAAAGGGTTTGTTTCCCTGACTTGTTTCGAAGGCAAGAGTTCCACCATTGAGCTAGACTGGTTAATTTAGCGTTGAATGCAACTGCAGAGCCAAGGTAGAGCAGAAAAATAGGAAGATTGAAATTTTAGAATGGACTTGAACACTGCAGATGCCAATCTACAGTAGCTGGTCTTCCATTAATCTATTTTTAGCTCAATTCTTCAGTATTCCAAATGAAGCCACATAGTTCACATAGGAGCAGTGTTAAATCTAATTCTCAATGTAATTCAAAGCAAAGTCACTGAGTTTATCCTAATCTTTGGTATTGCGTGCAGCAGTAGGTGATGGTGCTAATGGTGATCAAATATTTTTGTTCATACGCTGCAACACGGGGCGGCACGGTGGCTCAGTGGTTAGCACTGCAGCCTCACAGCGCCAGGGACCCGGGTTTGATTCCTGTCTGTGCGGAGTTTGCATATTCTCCCTGTGTCTGCGTGGGTTTCCTCTGGGTGCTCCAGTTTCCTCCCAGAGTCCAAAGATGTGCAGGCTAGGTGGATCGGCCATGCTAAATTGCCCATAGTGTTCAGGGCTGTGTGGGTGATAGGGGGATGGGTGTGGGTTGGATGGTCCAAGAGGCGGTGTGGATTTGTTGGGCCGAAGGGCCTGTTTCCACACTGTAGGGAATCTCATCTAATCTAATAAATGTTTGATGACCTGTATGACCTTTGTACTCTTGTGACTAGTTTTAAACATAGAACATAGAACAGTACAGCACAGAACAGGCCCTTCAGCCTACGATGTTGTGCTGACCATTGATCCTCATGTATGCACCCTCAAATTTCTGTGACCATATGCATGTCCAGCAGTCTCTTAAATGACCCCAATGTCCTTGCTTCCACAACTGCTGCTGGCAACGCATTCCATGCTCTCACAACTCTCTGTGTAAAGAACCCGCCTCTGACATCCCCTCTATACTTTCCTCCAACCAGCTTAAAACTATGACCCCTCGTGTTAGCCATTTCTGCCCTGGGAAATAGTCTCTGGCTATCAACTCTATCTATGCCTCTCAGGCTTCAATTTATTTTTAAACTCCAAATTCTAATTAATATATGCCAACATTCCACTTGTCTTAATTACTTGCTGCATTTGAATGCTAACTTTTGTGTTTCATGCACAAGAGTCTCTAGATTTCTCTACAATGCACTTTATTGGAATTTCTCTCTATTTAAATAATATTCTGACTTTTGATTCTTTCTACCATGGTGCATGGCCTCTCACTTTCCTACACTAAATCCATCTACTTAGCTTGGCCTAGTCATTCGGCCTAACTACATCCTCCGACACTTCCACCATCTACAATCCGACCCCACCACCCAAGACATTTTTCCATCCCCGCCCCTGTCTGCTTTCCGGAGAGACAATTCTCTCCGTGACTCCCTTGTTCGCTCCACACTGCCCTCCAACCCCACCACACCCGGCACCTTCCCCTGCAACCGCAGGAAATGCTACACTTGCCCCCACACCTCCCTCACCCCTATCCCAGGCCCCAAGATGACTTTCCACATTAAGCAGAGGTTCACCTGCACATCTGCCAATGTGGTATACTGCATCCACTGTACCCGGTGTGGCTTCCTCTACATTGGGGAAACCAAGCGGAGGCTTGAGGGCCGCTTTGCAGAACACCTCCGCTC
The DNA here is from genome assembly GCF_030684315.1 of Stegostoma tigrinum. Lineage (NCBI taxonomy): Eukaryota > Metazoa > Chordata > Chondrichthyes > Orectolobiformes > Stegostomatidae > Stegostoma > Stegostoma tigrinum. Next base: position 71,105,958 of record NC_081357.1, on the reverse strand, counting down.
AGTTCGCAACAAACAACTGCACCTCCCAGTCGCAAACCATTTCCACTCCCCCTCCCATTCTTTAGATGACATGTCCATCATGGGTCTCCTGCAGTGCCACAATGATGCCACCCGAAGGTTGCAGGAACAGCAACTCATATTGCGCCTGGGAATCCTGCAGCCCAATGGTATGAATGTGGACTTCACCAGCTTCAAAATCTCCCCTTCCCCCACCGCATCCCAAAACCAGCCCAGTTCGTCCCCTCCCCCCACTGCACCACACAACCAGCCCAGCTCTTCCCTCCACCCACTGCATCCCAAAACCAGTCCAACCTGTCTCTGCCTCCCTAACCTGTTCTTCCTCTCACCCATCCCTTCCTCCCACCCCAAGCCGCACCTCCATCTCCTACCTACTAACCTCATCCCACCTCCTTGACCTGTCCGTCTTCCCTGGACTGACCTATCCCCTCCCTACCTCCCCACCTATACTCTCCTCTCCACCTATCTTCTTTTCTCTCCATCTTCGGTCCGCCTCCCCCTCTCTCCCTATTTATTCCAGAACCCTCTCCCCATCCCCCCTCTCTGATGAAGGGTGTAGGCCCGAAACGTCAGCTTTTGTGCTCCTGAGATGCTGCTGGGCCTGCTGTGTTCATCCAGCCTCACATTTCATTATCTTACATCCCCTTCCTGATTCCTTAAGAAAACATGACAACCTGCCTCCCACCTTTCTTTTGTATTGTCACTAAATTTGGATACATTGTATTAATAAAATTGGAAAGGGAGTAGAATGTAAAGATAGATGAAGAGGAGGCTGGAAGAACACAGCAGGCCAGGCAGCATCTTTTGTAATAATTCTATTATTAAACTTTGGAAAAAGCATGAATATGGAACTAGAAATTTTACGCTAACTTGGTAATTATCTTTTATTTGACCATTTAGTGTTGAAAGCACAGCACTTCGGCTGATCACCGCTTTGGGGAGTTCAGAGGTCCAGCCCCAATTTACACGGTTTCTCAGTGACCCCAAAACAGTTCTTTCTGCTGAATCTGAGGAACTTAACAGAGCTCTAATTCTAACTCTAGCTAGAGCAACCCACGTAACTGGTAAATATTAATGTGAAAATTAAATAATATTACAACTGTTGTGCTCGCTTTTTATCAAATATCCTCTAATCATATTAATTAATGAGCAGGGTATTATTTTGTTTCTAGAATTCTCGCATTTGTGTTGAGAAATGAGCAACACTGGCAAGGTTGCTTTTTTCTCCCCCCTTGGTGCTAGGTGCCTTGAGATTATGGTGGAACTCCTTGAGCTATTGTATTGCATTATTAAATAATAATAACTGAACCACTTTGAAAGGAATCAAGAATTAGACTTCGAAGAGGTACAGATCAAAATGGAAAGGATTGACAGGCAGTTTTCACCAAGGAATGTTAATTAAGCAAGATAACAAACTGTGGAACTGGATGAACACAGGCCAAGCAGCATCCCAGGAGCACAAAAGCTGATGTTTCGGGCCTAGACCCTTCTTCAGAAAAGGGGGATGGGTAGAGGTTTCTGAAATAAATAGGCAGAGAGGGGGAGGTGGATAGAGGAGAAGATAGGTGGAGAGGAGAGTATGGATGGGGAGGTGGGGAGGGGATAGGTCAGTCTGGGGAGTACGGACAGGTCAAGGGGGTGGGATGAGGTTTGTAGGTGGGAAATGGAGGTGCGGCTTGAGGTGGGAGGAGGGAATAGGTGAGAGGAAGAACAGGTTAGGCAAGCAGGTACGAGCTGGGCTGGTTTTGGGATGCAGTGGAGGGAGAGGAGATTTTGAAGCAGGTGAAATCCACGTTGATACTATTGGGCTGCAGGGTTCCCAAGCGGAATATGAGTTGCTGTTCCTGCAGCCTACAGCTGGCATCATTATGGCACTGCAGGAGGCCCAGGATGGACATGTCATCTAAGGAATGGGAGGGGGAGTTGAAATGGTTCGCGACTGGGAGCTGCAGTGTTTACTGCGAACCAAGTGTAGGTGTTCTGCAAAGCGGTCCCCAAGCCTCCGCTTGGTTTCCCCAATGTAGAGGAAGCCACACCGTGTACAGTGGATGCAGTATACCACATTGACGGATGTGCACATGAACATCTGCTTGATGTGGAAAGTCATCTTGGGGCCTGGGATGGGGGTGAGGGAGGCGGTGTGGGGGCAGGTGTTGCGGGGGTAAGTGCCAGGTGTGGTGGGGTTGGAGGGGATTGTGGAGCAGACCAGGGAGTCACGGAGAGTGTGGTCTCCCCGGAAGGCAGACAAGGGTGGAGTGGGAAAATGTCTTTGGTGGTGAGTTTGGATTGTAGATGGCGGAAGTGTCAGAGGATGATGCCTTGTATCTGGAGGCTGGTAGGGTGGTATGTGAGGACTAGGGGGATTCTCTTGGGGCGGTTATTATGAGGGCGGGATGTGAGAGATGAGGTGCGGGAAATGTGAGACACATGGTCGAGGGCGTTCTCGACCACTGCAGGGGGGAAGTTGCAGCCCTTGAAGAACGAGGACATCTGGGATGTGCGGGAGTGGAATGCCTCATCCTGGGAGCAGATGTGGTGGAGGCGAAGGAATTGGGAATAGGGGATGGAATTTTTGCAGGAAGGTGGGTGGGAGGAGGTGTATTCCAGGTAGCTGTGGGAGTCGGTGGGCTTGAAATGGACATCGGTTTGTAGGTGGTTGCCTGAGATGGAGACAAAGTTCCAGGAAGGTGAGGGATGTGTTGGAGATGGTCCAGGTGAACTTGAGGTTGGGGTGGAAGGTGTTGGTGAAATGGATGAACTGTTCGAGCTCCCCTTGGGAGCATGAGGCAGCACCGATACAGTCATCAATGTAACGGAGGAAGAGGTGGGGTTTGGGGCCAGTGTTGGTGCGAAAGAGGGACTGTCCACATAACCTACAAAGAGGCAGGGATATCTCTGATCACAATGTTAATTAAGCAGTTAGGATTTTATAGAAATCAGCCTAAGCATCATTTTTCCTCTGCTGCAAGCATAGATTGCGATGTGTTGAGCGCATTCCACAATGATACATTGTGAAATTTAGGACTTTTGCCCCTACCTACTACTGTACTAAAATGTTCGTGACTTCTGAGTTGCTAGTCAAGTATCAACTAAAGGTGTGGCACTTTAAAACACCGTAGAAGGCTTTTTGACCTAAAATACAATACAATTCAATGCAGCACAGGAGAAGGCCCTTGGACCCACTAAGCCTGCGCCAATTCACCTCCCATTCATGTGTCTATCAAGCTACTCTTAAACATTGCTAACATGTCTGCTTCCACCACCTCAGCTAGTCGTGCATTCCAAACACCCACCATCCTATGTGAAAAATTTTCCCTACACTTCTCCCTTAACCTTTTCCCTTCTCACTCTGAACCTTTGCCATCTTGTAGTTGACCTTTCCACCCTGGATAAAAGCCTATGACTGTCTACCCTATCTATGCCTTTCATAATTTAGTAGTCCTCTATTAGGTTGCTTCTTTTATTGCAAGGATTTAGAAAGGAGGCTTTGGTGAGGCATCTCCTTGAGTAATGTGTGCATTTTTCGTTTCCATATTTTAAGGGAAGATATCTACGTTGGAACCAGTGCAGTAAATTTTTGCTAGATTGATTCATGGGATGAGGGCGCGGCCAATGATGACATGTTGAGTAATCTGAGTAGGACCTATACTCTCTCGAGTTTAGATGGATGAAGAATAATCTCATTGAACCATGCAAGATTCTAAATTGGCTTGACAGGGTAGACACCAAGTTTCTCCTGACAGGGAAACTCAGTTTGTGGGAACACAGCCTTAAGATAAGTGGACAATCAATTTACGCTGAGATGAGACTGAGAAAGTTATGAATTTTTGGAATTACACGTTTTAGTGAGTTGTGGATGCTTCATTGTAAAGTTTGCTTAGTGCTGAGCTAGGCAGATTGTTGGTATCTAGGGAAATTAAAGGGTATGGGGAGCAGCTGGAAAAGTTGTGTTGCCAGAGAAGGCAAGCTGTGATAGTTACAAATTGCGAAACAGGCTCAAGAAGAGGTATGGTTGCCCCTGTATTTGATGTTATGTTTTAACGCTTGTATCTTACAGTGCTACACTTATCCTCTATCTTCTAATGTTATCTAGTGTTATCCTCTAATGTTTATCTTGCCTTTTCTTGTTATAAAAAAAGACTTCTTCACAGGCTCAGAATCTATACAAGGAACCTGGTGCAAAGACATACTTCAGACAATCATGGTTTTCACTCCTCACAATTGGGCTTCACACACACTCAGCTGTTTTCCAGCTCCATTACAGGCAAGATGAACTTCTCTTTGCATTCTGAGTTACCTTGGTGGTGAATATTAAGGCACGTGCGTAAAAGATATATGTGCTCATGGCCTCCAGCAACAGAAATCTTAATCTTGAATGCATTCTTTTGTTTCTTTGAATCATGCTAGGCAAATATTGATGTATCATTATCCACTGTTTAGCCAATTTTCTATTGTGCACCAATTGTATTCCAATGAGATCCAGTGATATTCTTTCAGGGTATATATCAATTTATTGCAAATTTCTTAATTCTCTTCACATTCATCTCCATCAAAGACAGCTGCTAAATGTAAGCCTAAAGTGTTTGTATGAGATATCTACAATTGTACTGCAGGATAACCTGGTTGAATGTGTGCCAGAAATAGAAACCCACCCTCAGTGTATTTCAAATAGCTCCAAACTAAAAGGGGATCATATCATCAGACCTTATGGCTCTGCATTCTTGGTAACATTAATGCAAAAATAAAATAGTAAATTACAATAAGCTGTTGACATTCAGTAAGTTAATAATGTATTCTGTTATAAATGTTTAAAATGTGAGCTTTCTTGAAGTTTTTAAACACCGTCTCTAATAGACAGCTTTATAATTAATGAACTTTGCCAAACCTCCATTTGTACTCATCCCATGATATAAATGCAAATCCATGAGCACCAACTTGGCTTATGCCTTTGTTTAATTAATGTCAAAATATGTCTAATTTCTATCCAATCTTATCCTAAAGAGATTTAAACTATTCACGTTTCCCAATTATTCATTAGATCCCCATTTTGTCCCTGATCTGCCATTGCAGGAATAAATTTGAAGGGATTTCCAGAATGGTCAATAAATTAAGCTAACTCCAACTCTGAAATCTTACATTTACTTTGAATAAATTCAGACTCTAGGCTAGAATTTGTATTCAGTTTGTAATTAAGTCATTAAAGAAAATTTTCTTTAAATTTAATCTCCAACCAGGTAGCATGCATGTTTGTTCAATACACAATTTATCAGCTACAAAAAGAGAATAAACCCTTTCAATAAGAGTCATCAATAACATTTTCAGTTGTAACATTACTAAACGTAAATAAAAATACCTGTAAGAATAGAATTTCATGAATTCAGCCCTGGTCAATTCCTAAGTTGTAGCATGTGACATTCTATGACAGGTTTAAATATGGGACGATTTACTTCCAACGTCCATCTTTTCACTGCTATATGTCATCTGATCATCAGACTTGAGCAGTAGCTTTATGCTCGTTTCTGTATCATGGAATAGTAAAAACTGTTCATTTTAACATGTTTTGGAGAAATTATTGAATTTGAGAGAGTTTGAGTTTTCCTGAAAAATGACACTTTTCTCAAAGGTTCTTGTTCTCCACTTGTCTGACCATTCACTTAAATACCAATGTAAAGAGGTGCAACGTTTTATATTGTATGAAGAAAGAATGCCGATTTGTTTCTTTGGCAATGGTCTCTGATTTTTGGAGGTTGTTTGGAGATTACACCTGTTACATGATCGACAGTTCAATGCCTGTTTTTGTAAAAGCTGTCAGAATCAAAGAAATTTGCAGATGTTGTTGAATCGTCCCAAAATGATGAGACATTGTTGGGCATTCAGTAGAGGATCATTGCTTACTAATGGGCCCCATCAAACAGCCCACTTCATTTTGGAAAATCTCTTAATTGCCACTGGAGTGATTCATGTTAGAACTGCCCAAGGCAATCAATCACTGCTCTTACTGGACATCAAGCCTCAAACTGTGACAGTGATTGAAAACTTAGCCAGAGATGAATTTAAAGATGAGTCTTTGAGGAACAAGTAGATGGAAGGTTCTAGAGACAATCAGTAATTTCAGAAGGAGATTTGATTTCCTCTCAAAAGAGAAAACCTTGCAAAGCTGCAAAGAGAGAGGGGATAATAGGACCCACTGCTTTGTTCTACTGAGACTGTTATAGACAGTGTTGGACTCAGTAGCCTCCCTCTGTATCATAATACCTTTATAACTGAGAAAATTGCAGTGCATAAGGCATGGACAGTTAGCGTTGGGGAAAAGTGAAAGTGAAGCCTGTCAAGAGCCAAAGTCAGGAAGAGAATCAGTTATAGACATAGGGCAAAATGGGGAGGGGATGATCAGTGAAGGAATTTGGGAGAAAAAGAGAATTTTTAAAATTTGAGTTGCTGTGGAGTTAGGAACTGAAAGGATTGAATGAATGGCACTTGATCAAGAATGGGATAAGGACAGCAGAGGTTTGGATCAGTTGAGGATGACAGAGAATGACAGGTTGGCCAGGAAAACATTGAAGACTCGAGATAATATAAATTATGGTTTGAGCAGCAGATGGCTTAAATAAAGAGCAGAGATGGGAAACATTTCTCATCTGGAATTGGTTATGATGGAGAGGATGGAGTTGAGCAGAATGTGAAGATTGCATCTTGTGTGGCTGAACCTTCGGTTGCCCTCGACAATAAGGGATCTTCTAGAATTGCTGCAGTCATTGGAACATCAGGATACCCGCATATTGGGAAGAGAACTTGAGGATTTTAACCCAGAAACAGTGAAGGAATGTCAATACAGTTCCAAGTCTGTGAGATTTTGAGGGGAACTTGCAGGTGGTGCTCCTGTTATCCTTGGCCTTTTGAGTGGAAGAGTCCATGGATTTGGAAGGTCCTGCCTGTTATGCCTAGCTGGGTTAACGTGATAGAAATCAAGTTCTGCTGGTCATGGCGCATACACAAAATTAACGATTTTATAAACAATGTAAGATTCCCCAATTTACCAATGCCTGGTCGAAACAAAACACAGGACAGATTTCTGTACTTTAAAAAAAGACTAATTATTGCAAATTAATAGATTGTAACTACAGATAAACAATTATGAATGGTCAATATATAACTGTACTAGTTAAAGCTTTAACCCACTTGGAAAAAACCCCTCTACATCCATGTACAAGCACAAGAGAAACATGGGTGTTATGAGTGGAGGAAAGACTGAGAAGGACTAGTGGTTGGCCAAGATGATCCTTTTGCAGAACAGAATGCTGTTTCTATATTGTTATTTTTCCGAACGCTTTTATTTGATTGCAGCAGGCAGAAGGTGACTAGTTTACACTTTAAAAAGTCTCAGCTTACAGCAATTAATATGAGGAAGTAAACTGGCTGTCTTCAGGTTTGAGGTGCTTTTTATTGCAGAACTGAAACACAGTTCCTCCACTTCCTGAAATCCATTTCATTCTGGCCAAACGTTGAGACCCCAAACTGTTCACCTACTCCGGAGCAAATCATGCAGTTGTTAGCAGGCAGGAGTCCTTTATCCTCAATAACTGGTGACCAGTACACAGACTAATTTTCCATTTTTTGCCAATCAAATCTCCATACGTACATATACCCCTGGTGTTAGCTGTTCCATACATGAGTGTTCCCCATTGCTTGAAACGACATCTGTGCAAAGGACACTTGCAATGGGTGTCAGATAACTTACTTTTGTAAAGTGCAGTGATCCTTCAGCAATCTTTACCTTTCAAAGCAACCTTTTTTCACATTTCAGTCTAGAATCAAAAATTCATAAAAATGGCGATGTGCTCTTTACACTGGCAAAGGGGCCTTGTTGAGTGACTGCAGTGCATCCTTTCAAAGGTACAAACTGCTGCCGCTGTGTATTGATGGTTAAGGATGAAATGTTGAAGGTGGTGGTTATGGCGTCAATCAACCAACCTGCTTTGGCCTGGATGGTGTCAAGCTTCAAGTGCTGTTGAGACTTGTGCTTTTGGTGCTGGTAGACATGCAGTGGGAAGACCGGAGATGAGTTACTTATTGCAGAATTCTCAGTTTCTGACCTATCCTTGTAACTGCAATAAGTATATGGATTATAAGGTTTATATGGTTTATTTTCTGAATAATAATGACCCACAGGATGCTGATGCTGATGTTGATGGATTCAGTGACAGTAATAACATTGAGCATCAAGGGGTAACATTTAGATTCTCCTGTATTGGGGATGGTTATTGCTTGCCACTTGTGTGGCATGCATCTTACTTGCTTTTTGGCCACCCAAACCCTCTGTATCTGAGCAATTGCAAGCGGTGCTGAACACAATGCAATCATGAGTGAACATCCCCAACTATAACCTCTATGATGGAAGGAAGGTAATTGAGGAAGCAGCTGAAGATGATGTTCTAAGGACACCCGCCCGGGTGACTCCTGTAGTCATGTCCTGGCCAAAACAATTGATCTGTAACAACAAGAACCATCTTCTGTTGTGCTTTTGCTCAGTCTGTTTCATTTATTTGCTCTGTTGAATTATGCCTTTATGTCGAGGATAGCCACAGTAACCTCATCTATGAAGTTCTTCTATCCATGTTTAGATGGAGGCTGTAGTGAGATAAGGAGCACAGTGGCCTAATGGCATCCAAACTGAGTGTCGGTGACTAGTTTATTCCTTTACCAGTGTCACTTGTTAGCATTGCCAGTGATTCCCTCCATCATTTTGCTGATGATTGTGCCTTCATTGCCCAGTCCTTTTGAGTATAGAAGTTGGGAATTCATGTTGAGGTTATGCAGGACATTGGTGAGGCCTCTTCTGCAATGTGGTGTCCATTTCTCGTCACCCAGTCATAGGAACGATGTCATTAAGCTGGAGAGGGTTTAGAAGCGATTTACCAGGACTTTCCCAGGTATGGGAGGATTAAGTTAAAGAGAAAAGCTGGATAGGCTGGGACTGTTTTTGTTGGAGTTTAGGAAGTTGAAATGCAACCTTATAGAAGGTTACAAAATAGTGAGGGGTATAGATAGAGTTAATGGCAGTTATCTATTCTCTCGAATGGGGTATTTCAAGACTAGGGATCAAATTTTTAAGGTGAGAGGAGAGAGATTTTAAAAAAGACACGAGGGGCAATTTTTGTTTTTACACAGGGTGGTTCGCATGTGGAATGAACTTCTGAGGAAGCGATGGATGCAGTACAATTACTTCTAAAAGACACTTGGATACGTACATGAATAGGAAAGATTTGGAGGAATAAGGGCCAGGGGCAGTCAGGTGGGAGTGGTTTAGTTTGGGATTAAATTTGGCACGGACTGGTTGGACCAAAGGGTCTGATTCAATGCTGTATGACTTTGAAGGAATATTAAATAGTCAGTTTGGATTTGTTTGACTTTTTGTCCACAGGGATGCAATGCACAGTGCCAATGACTTACTGCCGTGGAACAGATTGGTTCGCAGCTCAGCTTGTTCTGAAGTACATGTCTGCAGTGCTGTTACATTTTGTTTCTTATATCCAGAGGTGCTATCTGACCTGCTGGGGAATAACCAGCATTTTTCAGTTTTTATTTTAGATAACCAGCATTCTTAGTGTTTTATTTATGTATTATTGTGCTTTGGTTGTAACAATTAAATCTTCCATTTTATGAAGTGATTACCTGAGTTGAAACATACATGGACAACTTAAGATTTCCAGAAAATCAGCTTTGTACACAGTATTAATGAGATGAGAGCAGTTGTGAAATAGTGAAACAGATTGTTTGTTTTACTTATTGATTTCACTCAACACTGAGTACAGGTGGTCACAGACCTATTCTACCATTTTAGATCAATTATGTTTAAGCATAGGAAGATAATCTGATTGACAGTGAGCTGGAAAATGGATAAACTGAAGAAAAGACTTCAGCCGTGAGGCTGGCATGAAAATGTATCTCGGAGTGAATCGGTTTTATAACTTTCTTGTGGCATTGAATTCTAAACCATGCATATTAAACTAATTTCACTTCAGCACTGAATTTAAAAAGTTCTAATTCCAATTTCCATTCCAAGTTCTGAAGTTGTTTTTCTGTAGCTCGACAGGAATCCAAAGGTTGGTCTCCTAACGTGCCTCAATTTACCGAGACTGTTGACCATTTGACTGTCAACTGAGCTGCCAGGATTCCTTTAAATCATTTCAGTCTGCTTTGTGTGTACAAAAGGACAAACTAGTGAAAATCTGAATTGGTAGCAGAAAATACTGGAAAAAGAACTTGACAGGAGTAACCAGAGTACTATCTAGAATTTGCTAGAATATCTAGATGAACCTGCATTGTTTGGAGCAACGCTATCAACTACAGTATGGAGATCCTTTGGTTGAGGAAACTGGAAAACATGTTGGAGGTATCTCTGTGAAAGGTGGCACAGTGGAACTCATCTCACAGACTGAGGAATTGGGAGAGTGGAATGAAGTCCTTGTAGAAAGCTGGGTACAAGGAACTGTTGTCAAGGTAGCTGGAAGGCAGTGGGTTTGTAGTGGATGTTGGCAGAGAGCCTGTTACCAGAAATGAAAGCAGTGAAGACCAGGAAGAGAATTGGAGAGTTAAAGATGGAACACATGAAGGTGAGTGAAGGATGGAAATTGGAGCAAAACTGATTAATTTTTCTAATTTTGCAAGGGAGGAGAAAGGTTTGTCAAGGATGTTATTGATGTAATGAAGAATGAGTTGTGAGAGAGGATCCCAAGTAAGACTCAACCAAGAAATGTTCCACAAATCCATTTGGGTACCAGTAGCCACAAATTTGACTTGGGGAAAACTGAGACAGATTAAAGGAAAAGTTTTGAAGAGTGAGAATGAGATCAGCCAGGCAAAGGAGATTGTTGGTGGATGGGGACTAAGGGAGAAGTGGAGAAACATCAGACTACACTGATGTGGGGTGAGTGCGAAGAGGGATTGCACATTCCTGATAACGAAGAGCTGGATGGAGGCAAGAATTTGAAATGTAGAGCCTACATAAAACACCTGAAGAATCTCGATTGTGAATGGGAAGAGACCGAACAAGGGGAGATAAAATGGCTGTGATAGGAAGAAATAAGTTCAGTTGTGTTTGGAACAGGCTGAAACAATGGGTCAGCCAGACTAGTCTTGATTTGGAGAGAAGGTAAAAAGCAGGTTGATATTAATGATTTTTGTGAACTCGGATTTTGCCAGCTGTCACTCTGAGATTCAAATCCATGTCGTCAGAATAATAACTTGAAGTTCTTGGTCAATAACGTTGCCTCAAGGCATCAATTTCAAAGAACAAAGAAAATTACAGCACAGGAACAAGCCCTTCAGCCTTCCAAGCCTGCGCCAATCCAGATCCTCTGTCTAAACCTGTCACCTATTTTCCAAGGATCTGTATCCCTCTGTCCCCTGCTCGCTCATATTCTATTGCAGAATAGAATTTAAATATCTTCAAAAAATTTCACAAATAGAATTCTCAGGCATTTTATGGACTATCAGTGTCAGAAGAGAAGAGGACAACCACAGAAAATATCTGAATATTATTTCCACACCTGCAAGATAATAGCCTGGGAGTAGTGTCTCAGTTGTTTGGTACACTTGCCTTTTTTGGTCAGTCCATTGAGTGTAAGATTTGAGAGGTCATGCTGTGGCTTTACAGGACGTTGATTAGGCCACTTTTGGAATACTGTGTGCAATACTGTCCAGCTGTTGGAAGGATGTTGTGAAACTTGAAAGGGCTCAAAACAGATTTACCACGATGTTGCCAGCACTGGAGGGTTTGAGCTATAGGGAGAGGTTGAATAAGCTGGGCTATTTTCCTTGGAGTGTCAGAGGCTGAGGAGTGACTGTATCGAAGTTTATAAAATCATGAGGAGCATGGATAAGGTGAATAGACAAGGTCTTTTCCCAGGGTGGGAGAGCCCAAAACTAGAGAGCTTATGTTTCAGGTGACAAGGGAAAGATTTAAAAGGGACCAAAGGGGTATTTTTTCTATGCAGAGGGTGATGCGTATATGGAATGAGCTGCCAGAGGAAGTGGTGAAGGTTGGTACAAGTATGACATTTAAAAGATGCCTGGATGGGTATATGTATAGGAGGAGTTTAAAGGGCTATGAGCCAAATGCTGGCAAATAGGACTAGATTTATCTAGGATATCTGGTCAGTTTGTACGAGTTAGACCGAAAGATCTGTTTCAGTGCTATATATTTCTGTAACTCTATAGATCTATAAAAGCAAGACTGGAAAATTCTGTTGATTAATTTAGTTAGTGTAGAAATATTAATAGATTTCAATTCTCAAGTTGAAATCTAAAATAATTCAATTTGACATTCTGGTCTGATTTGAACATTTTGATCAGGTTTTGAAATAAACTGGGCAAAGACAAATATTTTATCCAGTGTTAATATATACACGTGTAATTAACATTTCTTTGTTCACTTATATTAACTTGAAATGTTTTATCTGCTTCAGGCCTTTTTCAAACAGAATAACGTGCCTCAAGAAAGTCGATTTAATTTAAAGAAGAATGTGGAAGAAGAATACAGAAAATGGAAATCAATGACCAATGAGAATGATATCATCACGCACTTCTCCATGCAAGGATCTCCACCGCTGTTCCTTTGTCTGCTATGGAAAATGTTATTAGAGACTGATCACATTAATCAGATTGGCTACAGGTCAAGATCATCATAAAATAAATAAATTTCTGTGAATTTAGAGACACGATATTAAAAATTAACAGAACTACCTGTGTATTTAAACAATGCCATAGAATCCATACAGTCCCTGCAGTGTGAAAGCAGGCCATTAGGCTCATCGAGTCCAACCGCCCCTCCGAAGAGCATCCCACCCAGACCCACCCCCTTGCCCTATCCCTGTAACTCTGCTTTTCTCCTAGCAAATCCACCTAGCCTGCGTATCCCTATACAGCATATATGTGATTGGCTTCCATATCATTTAATTGAGTAAACAAAGCAAATTATATTCCTGCCACCATCCCTTGACCCCTCCCATCCTTAAACCATTGCCAGATAGCATTTTCTTAATTAAAAGAATGTCTTCATTCCTAAGACTTCAATAGTGTTAAACTTTGCGCTAACTTCATAAGTTGTAAGTTTTTAATGGTCATCTAAATGGTTGTTATATTTTTGATTTCCTTCCTACCGGAAAGGTGTCTCGCCTCTCCCGTATTGAAAAGTAGTCATATACAAACGCACAACCACTGTTGTCTGACCCACTGTGTTTAAGCATTATACGTGTTCCTTGCAATTTTTTATGCACAAAACTTGATTTGCATTTTTGAAGCAATAGTTAACATATCTGAAAGAATTGAAGGTAAAGCCTGTACTGTGGCAAACAAATGTAGTTGTCATACTTGTCATGCCACAGCTGTGTAGTGGGCTGAAGCTACTAATGGAATAAGAACTAAGATCAAATTTTTGCTTTCTACTGGGTGTCTTTTCTAATCTGAAATATATAGCCAGGAAGCGTAGAATTGATTTTGGAAGCCAGACATCACAAAATGTATCAAATATTGTAGAATTGCATGGGCAGGGAATTGACAACAAGTTTCTAATTTGTTCTTGATTTAAAAACAAGATGATTTAAGGAAGAGGATAAAACGATGAAAAGATGAGAACTGAATCCAATAGAAATATTCCGTTTGTGAACAAGAGTAGAAAATAATGGTTTTGTAGGTTTTCAGCTTTTGTGTGTTTGGTGATTTGGTACAGTCACTGACTTTAGTTGTAAGTGGCTTGCTATTCCGCCAACACAAAATTATGAAATGATTGGCTGAATAATGTCTCTATTATTGAGATCAATTTTGGCATCATTCAGATGCTAAACATAGGTAGTTCCCGTGCTAGTCAATTTTAAATATTTTCAAGAAGTCCTCCTGTTGTCTCTTGTGAATCGGGAAGATCAAAAGCGGGGTAGGGAAAAATGAAAACTGAAATAAAAGGAGGCACCTTCCTAAAATATCTCTGCTTATAAGGTGCACGATTGTCTTAGATGGGGTTTTGTATTCAACATTACAAGTAGCAATACCAGAATTCATATTTCTCATGCCAAGTCACAATTGCACTTTCCCCCAAGTAAAAATGCTGCAGCTCCCAAACTGGGACAGGAAGTTGGTGTCATCAACACCATTGATGTGCACATGGAATTAGAAGTTGATGCCCATTCTGCCCATAGGCTCATGCATTGTATGCCCGATTGGAGGAGTACAGAGTTGTGGAATGGTTTTAGTTGTGGAGGTCATTACAGATGCAGGTGTGAAGCCATGGAAGCCCATGATTATTAAATTCAGGGGATGACTGTTTACCTCGTGTAATCTCTACCTCCGTCTGACTACTGTCATTCTTTCTCTCTAATGCTTATAATGTCACACTCTGAGGCGTACTGCTGAAGACAGAAGCAGGCACTTAGTGAGAGAATGGAATGTTGGGGTCTAAGGAGCTGCATGTGGATAAGGTGCAGATAGGGACAGAGTGACTGGTGAGCAGCAATGCTTCTCCATTACATATTCTATCTCAGTCTAAACTATGGATTGCTTGGCTCTCTTCAGTCATGGATGCACTGCATTTTGTTTAATATTTGTTTTGACATCTGAATGATATTGGTTCAGTCGCCATTTATTTTCCATCTCTAAATGCCTTGGAGAATATGATAACGAACTGCCATCTTGAACTGCTGCAGTCGTTGGGATGTAATGACACCCACTGTGCTGTTAGGAAGAGCCTTACAGGATTTTGCTCTAACAGAAATGAAGGAATGTTGAGTAGGGTTCCAAGTCATGATGATTAAAAGACACTCTAAGTACATGAAAAGGAACGCTTTGGAGGGATATGGGCAGGAGCAGGGAGATGGGACTGGTTTTGTTTTTGGGATTATTTTTGGCAAGGACTGGTTGGACCAGAGGGTCTGTTTCTGTGCTCTATGACTGACTAATCCAAGAGAAAGATGTCATTACAGCCTAAGAAGTTTATCTAAGCAGCAGATCATATAAAAATTTATAAAGTAGAATGTAAAAAAGGAGAGAATGTCTGACATTAAAATGAACATGAATTATGACCTGTTGTCCTTGAGACTGTAATCACACTTCACTCGAAGACTGCAATTAATTTCATTATTCAGTAATATAGGAGATAGATCTGACTTTGCTGTATATAAGGTAATGAGATTCTGTTTCTAACAATTAATGATTTTCAACTGATTAAATTTTTTTTTCTACTTTTATTGCGGTGAAGAAATTAAACTTGAATTTTAATGTGATTATATAATGTTTATATGAATGGAAGTATGTTTGCTTGTTGAAAAATATTCAAACAAAGTAAATACTCATTATGTTAAATGCCAATCTCTCTAAATGCTAGCATTTCATGTGTTCTTTTATTATTATGTTTAGATCTAGATTACTATTTTCTGTAAATTGTCTTTTTAAATGAAATTTAAATTATTCTCTTGACTGCAGAGTGTTGGAGAGAATAGGAGCTAGAGCTTTGGTAGCTCATGTTCGAACATTTGCTGACTTCCTAGTCTATGAGTTCTCAACTTCTGCTGGAGGACAACAGTTGAATAAATGCATCGAGATCCTCAATGACATGGTGTGGAAATATAATATAGTCACTTTGGACAGATTGATATTATGCCTTGTAAGTGAAGTTCACTGTTACTCTCTTAAGGTTATTTAAAATATTAGAGCAGTAACCGAGTTTTAAATGTATCTTCAATTATGTTTTACTTGATTCTCCCTTCCCTTTCAAAGTAAAATATAATTGGCCCAGACTTTTGCAGTCAACAGAGACATTTACTGTTGAGTTTGAAGAAACCTGCTCCAAAGATCTCCAGTGTAAATTTCTGTTCTTTTGTTAGTTTTTTTTAAATCTACCAAACCGAAGGCTCTGCAGGTGTATAGCAGCAATGTTGCCAGGAAGCAGGGTATGCAGCCAATTAATTTGAAATGTCCTCTCAAACCAGTGGATCCTTCACATTTTAATTTTCAACTAATTGCACAAATAGTTATGCACATCAGTTGCGAATGGTCAAAACATGGAACTTTTCATTACAACATTGAATTTACTTTTCAGGATTGGTAAGGGCATTAAGCAGTAATTATGGAGTTTGTATTCCAATTTAAAAAAAAACCTAGTTGTACCTTATTTAACAGCATGCAACTTTTTCATAGGTCTTTACAGTAACAATGTTGGCATGATATTACTGGTTTTTAATCAATTTGCTGCTTAGGGATCACACTCTGGATTCTGGGTTTGGTTTGAAGTCCCTCAGAGGTGTACCGTCTGAGGTGGAATCACTGGCAGCAACTTGCAGACTTCTGGGTTTTCCCCTGTGTGTATGGAGTTGTAACAGTTTCATTCAGAATGTTGATAGCAAATACTGACAGTATTACTACAAATATTATAGCAAAAGCCAATCTGCAGTAATCTGGGGCATTGTGAAGAATAAAGGTGTGAAGTAGCAAGCCCCTGTATTTGTACATAATCTATCCCACCTTCCGTCGTCACCACCAGCTCATGTATGTTATACAGAAATTTCTGTGATGTTAGTAGTAACCTTCTACAAAAACTTTGGATTTTATTTTTAATTATAGGCTTTGCGAAGTCATGAAGGAAATGAGGCCCAAGTCTGTTACTTCATTATTCAGCTTCTGCTGTTAAAGCCGAATGATTTTAGGAACCGAGTGAGTGATTTTGTAAAGGAAAATTCCCCAGAGCATTGGCTACAAAACGACTGGCATACAAAACACATGAACTATCACAAGGTGAGTGGGTGACACCCGTCATC
Source organism: Stegostoma tigrinum (assembly GCF_030684315.1). NCBI lineage: Eukaryota > Metazoa > Chordata > Chondrichthyes > Orectolobiformes > Stegostomatidae > Stegostoma > Stegostoma tigrinum. Next base: position 71,089,138 of record NC_081357.1, on the reverse strand, counting down.
TTTCATGTCAAATGTAACACAAAGTATTAATGCAAGATTTGATGGTTTAAGTTTATGTCAGTAGCAGAGGTTCCGTAGTCATTTTCAGTTCCTTTTTGAGCGTAGTTTTCTGTGTTTTGTCAGTCATGTTTCTCATTGAGCATTTGTATAGACAAAATCTCATAGTCATGGTGTACTCAGTGCAGCAATTTTGAAGCTAGTGTCTGAAATTAACATTTTACTTTCTAAAAGCTTGTGTTATGGCAGGCTGGAGAAGTGTACTGTTGCTCTTGTCCGTCTACTCCACAGGCCACAACAAAAAAAAATGATCCAGGCATAGAGATGACCAATTCAACACCTTAATTATGTTTGGTTATACACAAAAAGGTCAATCAACCAGGTTTCTTAATAAACACAATTACAGGTTTGTTATCAAAACAAAATGTATTCAATAAAGGGGCAATAATTGGTTAATGTACCCAGTCTTTAATGTAGAAGGACTCTCCCTCTCTTAAGGAAAAGAGAAGTAAATTATTTTCTGCAAAGACTGGCTTTCAGCAAACAGAACACTTTGGCCAATCAGTTATTTTTGAAAGCAAAGGAATAAAGTGTAGTGTTCTGAAGTTTATTGCTCTGATGATCGCACGGCCAGAACCAGTCACCAATCTCACACTCAATTTAGCTGGCTCTTTCCTTTCTTCTGGGCAATTGTAGATGGACAGCAGATGCTGGCCTAGCCAGCAACTCCTACGTCTCATAAATAAATGTTAAAAATTAACTAATCCCAACAGCTAAATGATTTGGATCTCTACTTAGGATAAAAAGTTTGACACCTTGTTCCCTACACTCTATCTGGCAGCTACACACTGTTAAATTGCCCCTCCAAAATGAATCTTAAGTCACAGCTTTCCTTGTAAAAATGATTTTTTTCGTGATAATGCTCTTACCTAGTTGATATACGATTGCAACATGGACTACACTATGCTGCTGCTAGTGCTCACCTAAAGAAGCCTGTTTCGGTAAGCAGAATGCTATCGTTGTGTTAATTCTTAAGTGAAACATCTAAAAATATTTCAACTTGGAACGCTACCCCAAGGAACTCCTGGAACAATTCCCTTACCCTGAGGTGAATGGCCTCCAACAGCTGCAGCCATCTTCCTTTGCACTAGGCAGAACTCAAGCCAGTGGAGGCACATCTCCATCCCTCATGTTCCCACTGAGGTCTTGAGTCAAGTAGTCACAGATTGATAATTGATGAACAGGTTATTGGTGACCTAAGTGTTGCTTGATAGTACTGTTGATGACACTTTATGCTGTCAGTTTAAGCTCTCATCATAATCTGTCTAATGTTTTAACCGTGTACTCGTTCAGTTGTATAAGGTGAGCATTATTATTGCAGTTTTCTTTCTTCATTCTAATTTAGATGAGGATTTCCTGCATCATCACTTTCCAATCCATTTAAATTTCATTTATTTTAGAATTCAGCATTTCCATTTTCTTGCTGATCCGAAACAGCTTAATGTTCACTGAAAGTCATCTACACACAACCTGTGGAGCAAATGTCATAGCAAATATTAATAATTTTATAATTATAAGAAATGTTTTGTCATCAGCGCCATGTCAATTGTAGATAGCATTGCTCAGCAAATTGTGACTCCAGTTTTGAGAAATGGTCCATAACTTTGCCATTTGATCTAAAACTTTCTTTGTGACAAAACTCTTCAAATAGAAGGAAACTTATTGTAATTTTGACATGACCAAAATCAGACTTTGTAAGTTGTACAATAATCATCCATTGTGACTCAGTCGGTAATTCTAGATGTCAAATGTGGTGTTTAATTCACTTTCTCATTTGCAACCTTCAGAGTTTTAATGACTGAACTTGGTTTAACCTTTTTCAGTTGAGTTATCATGTGTTTTTTCTGTCTGTTCTCCTGTCCTACCTCCATGACTACTAAGCAAAGTATATTGTTTGTAGAGTTTGCAAGTGAAGAAAGTCAGCTTTAATGGAATGTTGTGAACAAATTTTATTTGCCTTCAGAGTTTCAGAGGACATTTGATTTGATTTATTGTAGCCACATATACCTAGGCACAGTGAAAAGCTTTGTTTTGCGAGCAGTACAGGCAGATCACAGCAAACAAGGCTATGGATATCATAGGGTGCTTCCATGAGGCACACAGGTTACAACAGCATAGGAGGTACGCAAAGCAAGATCAACATTATTTGAAGTTAGAGAGTCGATTTCAGCAGTCTAATAACAGCAGGAAAGAAGCTGTTCTTTGAAGTCCCTGTATCTTCTGTGTGATGGAAGAGGCTGTAAGAGAGCATTACCAGGTTGCGAGGGGTCTTTTAGGTTGGCAGCCTTTTCACAGCAATGGGAAGCGTAAATGGAGTCCATGGATTGCTTCCGTGATGGTCTGGGCTGTGCACACAACTTTCTGTAGTTTCTTAGTATCCTGGGCAGAGCAGTTGCCATCATAGAATAACATATAATCTCTACAGTGTGGAAATAGACCCTTCGGGCCCGACAAGTCCACACTGACTCTGCGCACCCCATCCAGACCCATCCCCTTATAACCCACCTAATCTACACATCCCTCAACACTATGGGCAATTTTTCATGGTCGATCCACCTTGCCATTTTGGACCATGGGGGAAACCGGAGCATCTGGAGGAAACCCACGCAGATGCTGGGAGAATGTGCAAACTCCACACAGATAGTTTCCCAGGGTGGAATTGAACCTGGATCCCTGGCGCTGTGAACACACTCAGATAGTGTGCTTTTTATGGTACATCTGTAAATATTTGTGAGGGACATGTCAAAATTCCTAAGCAGCCTGAAGAAGAAGGTGTTGTGCCCTCTTCACTGTCACATCTACATTGGAAGTCAGGGACAGATTGTCAGTTATCGTCATTTCTAAGAACTTGACCCTCTCAACTCTGTCCACCTCAGCTCTGTTGATGTAGATAGGTGCATGTCCTCCTTATATCTTGAAGTCAGTGATCAATTTGGTTGTTTACTGACATTGAGAGAGGTTTTCATCTTTGCACCATGACATCAAGCCCTTTATCTCCTTCCTGTATTATAACTCATTGTTTGATATCCGTCCTACCAACGTGGTATCAATCATCAGTAAACTCTCAGATGTTTGTTTAGGATTTGGCTACACAGTTGTTGGTGTACAGGGAGTACAGTAGGGGACTGAGAATGCATCCTTGGGAGGCTTCTGCGATATCATGGCGGAGGTGCAGTTGGCTATCGCTGATAGTGGCCCATGAGTCAAGAAGCTGAGGATCGATCCAGTTACAGCAGGCAGAGCTGAGACCTCGGTCTCAGAGTTTTGAAATTGGTAAAGATTATGTTGTTTCTATTGTGTTATTTCTATTGTAAAAGGGACCCACTATATATTTATTATAATTTAAAACAACATACCGCAGGAAGTTGTACTTTGTGGCCAGAATTTACAAAATGATCAAGATGGAGCTCTTGAATTGAACTAATGCACTTCAGGTAGTCTGCAGTTTGGTAATTCCATTCTTTGTATTTAACAACATTAAGACCCTTCAATTCATTACAGATCTTTTGCAGTTTTTGGTTTGCTGTACAGAGAAAAGTGTTATTTGTTAACAGCAAGTAGTGCAGAAACTATGAAGTTGTCATTGAATGTAAAAGTGAAATATTTTTACATAACTGCTAAGTTGGCAATATTCACTGAGACTAGTTCTGTTCGTGAAGCTTCATGCCCTGATGCTAACCAGGGAACCATTGTATGCACACTGAGCAGATGCAGTTTTTCACATATGAGGATGCAACTTTAGAATCAAGTGTAGAAAGGCAGGAAAAATGTGTTTGGGACACAAATTTGACATGGAAATCGTCCATTAGGAAGTGGATATGTCATTATAATGTTGTTACAAACAGAACCTCTGCCTTATTTGTTGTCTTTCTAATTAATCTAATATTTTTAGCATCTTTATCATGTAGAATGAATTATGATGGCCTTCAGACTTATTTTATATTTTGTGTAGTGACTGTTTAATGAACCCCCAATATTTTAAGTTGAAAGCTTTGCTCTGATGTTAACAATCATTGTTAAAGGACTGTAAAATTTTCATATAAATTGTTGTACTTGAAAATGAAATTCTGCTGTTAGTTTGCATTGAAAAAGATCGGATTAAAAGTGCAGAAATGGTCAGAACTGCAGATGCTGGAGAATCTGAGATAACAAGGCAGAGAGTTGGATGAACACAGCAGGCCAAGCAGCATCATAGGAGCTTTCCTGCTCCTATGATGCTGCTTGGCCTGCTGTGCTCATTCATCCAGCTCTACACCTTGTTATCTTGGATTAAAAATCCAAAACAGTTGAAAGAATGTTACTTAGGAATGGGATTCATTTTAATATCTCTCATCTGAAGGCCTTGTATTTGCTGTCTCTTTCAGAAATACCCTGAAAAGCTGTATTTTGAAGGCCTGGCTGAACAGGTTAATCCCCCCGTGCAGATTCAGCCTCAATATCTACCTATTTATTTCGGAAATGTCTGCCTTCGGTTTTTGCCAGTTTTCGATATTGTAATCCACAGATTTTTAGAATTACTGCCAGTTTCAAAATCTTTGGAAACACTTCTTGATCACCTAGGAGGCCTGTATAAGTTTCATGGTAGGTTTCATGTCCTTCAAGTTATCTAATAGTTCTTTGTTTCTCTTCTTTGTACATTAACCAGGTGGTTGTTTTTCTTATTTTTGGTTTAATTCTTCTTTTTTAAATTTCACTCCTGTTTCTTTGCAAGACCAGTGATCTGATATGTTTTACTAAACATCAAATTTGCTAATCATATCTATTGTCGCATGTATTTCATTACAAAATACAGTGATAAGTGTTGTACGATGTCGCCATTCTCCAGCACCATCTTAAAACACAGGGAAAGAAATCAAAACATAGAACAGAAAAGCAGAAAAATAAAGAAATAGTGTTCAATGTTAGAGTCACCCTTGTTATGTGCTCCGCCACGGGCCTGCCGGCCAGCCACAAGTCCCCTTCACTGTGCTGCCATCGCTGGAACAAGACTTGCACTCTTTAGCGCCATCTCGCTTCGACTAACAACCCCGCCACAATGCATCCTTGCTGGACCTTGCCAATATAGCTGCCTGTAATGCTGCTAGGTGCCACGCCACCCTAAACTTGACTCTGCCACTGCCATCCATCCATTTCAGGCCCAGGCATGAGTCAACACTAGGAGTGCCTTGTTGATGCCGAACCCCTGGTCTCACTTTGAGTCTGCACTCAGCCTATCTTCAATGTTTTGTGAGATGAAATTTTTAAGCTTGTACACCAGCAGCAAGACAATCTCACGGACGGTTGTATTTGTAGCACCTGTGATGTTCTCCTAAGATACTGATGTGTATGAGACATGACCTGTGGGGTGTAAAGAGGGTCTATCAACTATCATGATAGAAGCAACGTTTTTATAGTATCTTTGTGTTGAATGTTTTACATGTGTATAGAGTGTCGGGAGGAAAGCATCTATGAAATGCAACACCAAAGTACGGGAAAGATCAGGAATTGTGTAAATGGAGATCAGACCATAAGAGGTTTTCGTTGGGTAGCTTGTTAGGCTTAGAAGTGCGCCTGCTCCCCGTTAGCTGCAAACTATGCTGCAGAAAAGCTTATTAATCCAGTCACTTTTGCATCTTTTACCTGCCTGGTTTCTCCAAACCAAGAATAACTGACATTAAAAAATGGAAAACCCATCGAAATGAAGGTCAAGTTACCTTTTGAGGGCTGTATGGTCACTTGCCCATCACAGTTTAGTCCTGAAGTAGGATCAGTTTGAAACTTTTAAAAAATTTTACCTTTTCACCCGATCAAAACCTACATGTTTTGGGGTTTAAGATTTTCTCTCCCAGTGATAATGTACAGAAATATGTTTTGTACTGTGGATTATGGTTTAGAATGAATCACCTGGAAGAATGGTGGAAACAGATTCCCAGCATTAACTTTCAAAAGGGAAGTTTGAAGAATGCATAAAATCCGTGAACAACAAGCTTCTTAATACTTCATCAGTCGAATACCATCAAACTCATGAAGGATCTGATTATGAATGTGTTGAGGCTTCATGGAAGAGAGGGCTAAGGCCTTAGATTTCTGCGTCAAGCAGCGTCTTTGAAAGGTGCAAAAAGATCATTGAAAAATGTAAAGTAACAATGTAATTTTGCACACACTACAGTGATCTGGAAGTTTTCAAAACCCAATTTAGGACAACTTTCAAAATGAATAATATGAGAAACTGCCTTCATTAAAGAGACAAGACTATATTCACAGATGTGTATGTATTCTGCAGTCTGGAGTTGATTTTCTCTTGAAGAATGAAATTGGCTTTATAGAATATAAAATGTTTTACAGAAGGAAACCCATTGATCCTTCATGTCTGTGTCTCCTGTTTGAAAGAGATTAATCACTCTTATTATTTCTCTTCAGCTGTGTAACTTTCTTTATCATTTCTTATCTAATTTTCAGTTGAAAGTTGTTAAATTCTGCTTTTATCATTTCTATATTGAGCATTCAAATCACAACTATATAAGCATTTTTTTCTCATGCTATCCCTGATTTTTTTTTTGGCCAATCATCTCAAATTTGTGTCCCCTAGTTAGTCACCCTTCTGCCACTGCAGTGTCTTTTTTTAATCTATTCTGTATGTACCCTTTGTGATTTTGAACACCTCTATCAATTCTCCCATTAACTTTTTTTTCTATATGGAGCACAGTGCCAGCTTCCATAGTGTGTCTTCATAACAAGTCTTTGGACACATTTAATTACATTCTGGATTTTGGAGAGAGTTTGTAGTCTTTCTTCACCTGTTTTTTTGCTTGAAGTGAACTAAAACGCAGAATCTCGAACATATTCAACTGTATTTTTGCTTCTACTGTAGACCGGCCTGTGACCTACCTATACAATACACTTCATTACTATGAGGGACATCTGCGAGATCGCACAAATCTCAAACGCAAGCTTGTTCATGCAGTCATTGGCTCTTTAAAAGATAACCGACCACAAGGCTGGTGTTTAAGTGAAACTTATCTGAAATCTGCCATGAATGCACGAGAAGACAATCCGTGGGTTCCTGATGACACATACTACTGCAAGTTAATTGGTCGATTAGTGGAGAATATCCTTCCTCTGTGCTAATTAGTTTGTGTGCAGCAAGTGTATATTGTAAAAGTCCTCCCATGCTTAATGTAATTTTATTCAGAGGATACACATGTAACAGCTAGAAAATGCCTTTTGAAGTAAACAAATTGACTGCAAGTTTGTTAATGTAATCTTGAATTTTCTTCCAGAGTTTGAAAGGCTTTGATGATTCTCATGTAAATCTTTAATTACTATCAATGTGAAGTTGTTCATTGCTGTGTGCAGAATTTTTGGAAACAGTGTCCAAGTGTATGTGGAAAGGCAGGTTGCCAGAGGGTTGCAAACAGTTTTCAGAGAGACAATGATAGGGTATGGGAGTTGGAAAATGGAGAATAATACAAAGTTTCTTATTTTGAAAGAAAGAATAAAAGAAGAAAACTGTGGAAAGCTGTAGCACAAAGGGATTTGGGGCTGCTTCTGCACAAAACACAAAGTTAGCACACAGGTGCAGCTGGTAATCACGACAGCTAAGAGAAAGTTGGCCCTTGTTGTAAGAGGGTTGGAGTGTAGAAGTTGGAGTAGTGAAGTCTTACTGCAACTGTACATGATGCTGGAGAGACCATATCTGGAGTACTGTGAGCAGTTTTGTCCCCTTATTCAAGAAATGATGTTATTTAATGGAGGCAGTTCTAGGTTCACTAAGGCGGAAGAATTTATTTTCTAAAGATTTGAGTGTCTTTGGAACTCCTTACCACAAAGAGCTGTGGGGACCGAGTCCTTGTGTATATTTAAGGCAAAGCTAGATTTTTGATTGATAGGGTAATAAAGCATTATAGAGAAAGGCCAGGAAAGTGGATGTGAGAAGTGTCCTTTTGAATGGCAGAGTACGCTTCAGGTTCCAAATACCATACTCCTGTTCCTATTTTTTATGGTCTTATTTAGTAAAAGCAAATGGGCACTGACTGTTTCAGTGGCTATAATGTTTTATTTGTAGTTAATGCCATTATTACTAAGTCGGTCTAATTACAATTCTCTCTTGTTCAATTCCTATTTGTTCCACTTTTAAGATAGAAATCATAAATAAGAATGAAAATATAGTTTATTTTGCTGAGTTTTAGGTATTCTGGTGCCAATAATTTAAATGGAGCTTGAGCCAAGAAAACACTTGTTTTAATTTGTAAGTATTAGCAACATTAGAGGAACTATTTCTAAATGTTGTACAATTGATTCATTTGAATAACTTCTTTCAGCATACTAAGCGAGGTATGGTTATGCTTGATCTGTATTTCTTCTACATGTGAAAATCTTTAATTGCTGTTACACCTTCAGTCATATTTCCCTTAATCAGTGTACCACCTATGGCAGGTAAATCACCTGGTCCATTTCCAAACTGCGACTGGAGATTCAATGAATTTCCCAACCCAGCAGCACATGCCCTTCATGTAACTTGTGTGGAACTTATGGCATTATCTGTTCCAGGGAAAGAAGTTGGAAATGCACTTCTTAATGTTGTGCTTAAGAGGTAACTTTATTTAGAAATTATCTTTCTTCACTTCAGGCAGCATTGGGTTTTAAAGAGCAGGTTATTGTTAAATGTGAATTGTATTTACATAATGCAAGAGCAAAGTACTTGGCTAGAATCTGATTTGCTTGAATTCCATGATGATTATGAGTTTCAGGCTTTCACCTTTTTTGAAGAATACTGTTGAGCATGTTTCTTTCAGAAGATAAAAATGACCATTGGTTATTCAGGTTTGGATTTTGTATTTGTTGCATGTGTATTTTGGTCTCTGTTTAAGAATAGTCAGTAATTCTGTAGCAGAGGTAACAAGATGTAGAGCTGGATAACCTCAGCAATTCAAGCAGCATCATAGGATCAGGCCCGAAACGTCAGCCTTCCTGATCCTATGATGCTGCTTGGCCTGCTGTGTTCATCCAGCTCTACACCTTGTTATATTGGATTCTCCAGCATCTGCAGTTCCTATTATCTCTGAGTAATTCTGTAGCCCTTTTTTTTTAAAAGGAGATGTCAGTATGGAAAAGGGTGCCTGTGGGTGGTGATGGTGATGGGAGTTTTTGAAGAAGCAGAATATTATTAGGGAACGCAGTAGGTACTAAGGGGCTTAGCTTGCTTTCAGTTTAAAAAGATCAAAATTGTTTATTTTTACTTTAAGGGGAAAGACCCAAAGTTTAGAAGCCTTCTAGTTTCAGCTTGCTTCCATTCAGTTCAGATTGTGGTGGAAATTGGATGTATGAAAAAGTTTCTTGTGTAGAAAAGAGAAAGTTTAGAACTGTTAGGAAATAAGTTACCTCAGTGTAAGAGTTTTAGTTTGAAAGTTGCAGACTGGAAGTGTTCGATTTAGCAAGGGTTGTTTGAAGTTGTGGAAGCCTAAGCTCAGTTGTGTGACTAATCAAGCAAGAAGCTACCAAACTCTGAAGACTCAGAAATGGAAAAAAAAAGTTAAAGCAACCCTAATAACGGTAGAGATGCAAAATCTGTCTGGTTATGTGCTTTGAAATTTTTAATTTTATCATATGTCAAGCTAGTTTATTTTGTGTAATGAACTTATTATCAAACATCTAATGTTGTGAATTAGATTTCATGTTGTCAAGTTTAGAATAAAGCAAACTAAACTATCAAACCAGCTTTCAGCCTGTGAGATCTGACTTGTCTAGAGATTGCATTAGCTGGAATCATAACACAATACATCTACTAACATTGGTGATGAGGGAAATTTTGTTAATGTTTCAAGTTGATGTGTTTTCATGATCAGTTGTTCTGATGGCAAGTTGTCTGCTTGAAATATTATCTCTCATTCAGTCTCTACATTTGCTGCCAAATCTGTTGAATATTTTATGCATTTTCTGTTTGTACTAAAAATGTTTTCATCAGCAGTATTTTGCTTTTGTGCTATTATTTTGTCATTTGCTTCTGTGCTATTTTTCTTCCAGTCAGCCTTTGGTACCAAGAGAAAACATTACTGCCTGGATGAATGCAATTGGACTTGTAATAACTGCATTGCCTGTAAGTTTTTTTTAATTTGGTAAGAAATTGATTAAGTACTAATAGTTGATGCGAATGAAGCTTTTGTGGAGCTTGAATTCAGGTTTAATTTATAATCCCAAGTAAATGTTTTAATTAAAAAGAATTTAGTATGAAGTCTTCAAAGTTAATCTGGGGTTAAGCTTTACTCTGAGAAGCCATTAGCTTTCCAATGACGTGATAATGGTGATGATGGCTGTTGCTAGAAATTTTGAGTAGATTATTATTCTCAGTCACCTCCTGTGGTCGCCACCACAGATGTCAGTGTGGTTTGCTCCATGTAATATTAAATGATCGAGTTTGCTCAGCGTAGCAAAAGCTACAGGTCTTAGCATCAAGTAATATGATGGAAATATGGTCAGTGTAAAGTAACATTATAAGTTAGAGGTAGTGAAAAGCTGACATAAAAAAGATGAAGTGTTAACAATAAAAAATTGTGGGACTTCCTTTCTCACGTGAGCGATTTTTCCAACATAGTAAGTCAAAGACATTCTATAGTACTAGTCCCAGAAAGCAGCCATTTCAGCCTGTTTTACTTTCCACTGTAAACTGAAAACAAAACTGCAGCTACTTTAGTGGTTAAAAATGATCTTGTTGTTTTGGCAACAAGTTTGCACAGAAAGTCGAGAACGGTTATGCATGAGAAAGCTGTACTTCATTCCATTGCAAAGCTGTACTTCATTCCATTGCATTTAATATCTGAAATATATTAAGCTTTGCTTGACAGCAAGTCCAGTGAAATGGAGGACTTCTCAAGTTAATTTTTAAAGCATTGTGCTTGTTGTATTACATTGAACATTAGTATTTATATCAATGCATTCAATGTCAGGGATTCCTTTATTTAGATATAAATACTAAATTACAACTTAAAACTTGAATTTAAAAATTCTGTTTACCATTTTCTTTAACCTCACTTTCATTTATAGTTTCTCATACCTGTTTTGGCACCTAGCCTCTGTTTATACGAAGCAAGCACTCTAGCATAAAGGAAGTTTGGCTGGGAAAGAGTTAATTCCACATCAAGTGTATGTTCACTCCTGGCCTGATGAACGAACATTCATCTGGATGTTGAGTAATAGCAGGAATATTGTTTTAACAATCTGGAGTATGGAGTTTACCTAAGCCTTTTTTTTTGGCCTTTATTTGGCCTTTACTTTTCAGCCCCTGTAAAAGATGAAGCCTGGTGGTGTAATCCATTGTAAATATTTTCAGATCTGTGGAAGGACAAGCTGCCCAGACCTACTCCTCCTTGAAAATAACCAATATGCTCACCAAGTAGTACAGGCTGTTGTCTGACACGTTCAAAGCTAGGTGATTGCTCACTGTCCAGTATATTTTGACAATATCTGCATTAGAGGTCATCTTTGAATTGCTTGCCATAAAATTATTAGAACTTTTCAGGCATTTCAATTGTTTCTTTTCTTCACTCTCAGTGCAAAATACATCCGAAAAGTAAAAATTACCATTGGGACATTTTTTTTGCTATAAAAATCATTGGGATTTTATATTCTAGGTGGAGTGCCTTCACTTCCATCTTGTGGCACCTTCAGTAGGTATTTGGTGTTCCAGACAGCCCACTGAGATTTTTAAATGACCAAACTGATCAATAGTAAGGATCTGGCGTACTGAACAATGAAGTGAAATGTGTGGAGCTGTTAATGTTGGAGAGCCAACTGGGGCACTCCAGTGTCGATATCAGCTGAGGGGGCACAGCATCAGATTACATGCTTGCACATCTCCCAGTGTTTTAATGCTGCCAGTTTAAAAATGCAGCTTCATTAACACAGCCAATTTTGGCAGAAAACGTGGCAACTGAGACTAGTGAGTAACTTCTCAGCGCTTGAAACCAGATCACTTCAGGATAACTTGAATTCTATACACCACTGGATGGTTGCTACCTACTAATTGGGTACAATCAGCAATCTCGAGTATCATCAACAGTCTTCTTACGGTCAAAAATATAATAAAACAATAAAATGCTATAGAGTTTCATTGTAAATAATTCTTGTGTTAATAAACTTCAGTTTGGTGACATTCAACATGAGAAGTTAATGAGTTAGAGGGGAGTGCACAGGGTGGGTTATGCAGTCTTTGATAGTATGTACGAAAGAAGTTACAAGTGCAAACATTGTTATTAGAACAGCATTGTGCATGCCTTTATCATATCTTATAAATGGAGTCTCGATTTAACAAGATAAAATTTTTAAATCAAGCCAGTGTTTAGCCAGCAAGTAGTTTATATCAGCAGACATGAGGGTGACTGTGGACAGGCTTTAGCGCTCGGAAGCACTTGTGCAACAGAGTTACAGATTACCTCCAATTTCGGGAGGATGGGACATGGAAGACTGGCCACTAAGTATTAGACAGTCAAATCTAGAGATGACTTGTGCCTGTGAGGGTATCTTGATCAGGTGGATTGAGTTGGGATGGTGTCAAGTGATGTTATGGAGGAGGGAATAGGTGAGCATAATGGTAGCAAACATATATGGTCAGAAACCAATTTTTCGGTCAAATAATACAATGATTATGGACATTCTGATTTGTCATTTAAGTAAATTGAAAATGTGTTTGCTCCTAAATTTGGGATATAGAATTTGAAAACGTCTTCTAATTGTGGTTTTATTTGCAAAGTTTTCTTTTGTCCTTTGTTTGAAGGAACCCTACTGGATAGTGCTGAATGATCGCATTGTGAATGTCATCAACAGTGCAACATTGACCTCAGATACGGAATGGGTTGGATATCCATTTCAGCTATTTGATTTCACAGCTTGCCACCAGTCTTATTGTGAGATGTACTGTAGCTATGTTCTGGCCTTGGCACATGCCGTGTGGCACCATTCAAGTATTGGTCAACTTTCCCTCATCCCCAAGTAAGTATTCGGAGTCTTTCTAATTATCTCTACGGTTCTGGGTGTAATTTTACTTAATACTATGAGCTTGTAGCATTTTTGATGGATCAATGCTAACCATGTGCCCCTAAAGTTAAAGCATGTTCAAATACACAAGTACCTGACAGCTGTAGTGAGGAATTTTAAAGCAATTTGCTTTAGAACAACGGCCATTTCTTTAGACCTTTTCTACTAGAGCAACTTCAAAAGAAGTCCAGGGGTGATGTGAAAGTGGGAAGCGCATTGGCTCTGCTTAATGGGAAGCCAAGAGTCACTTGAAAGACTCTGCAAACTTTTAACAAAGAAGAAAGAAAATTACAGTGCAGGAACAGGCCCTTCAGCACTCCAAGCCTATAGTGACATAATGCCCATCACAATTAAAACCCCCTAACCTTCCAGTAATTGTATCCCTCTATCCCATTTAATGCAGCAGAGAGTCTGGGTTGAAAAGCTCATCAGTAATATTTGGATTCTAATACTGAGAACAGTTAGAGCTCTTGGAAGTATTGTAAACTGTGATGGGGTTAGTGTTGACCTTCAAAAAGCCTTGAACAAATTCATGAAATGGGTGGGCTACACAGATGGGATAGATCATGAGGATCTTTCCTCCATGGCAGACGTCTAAGACCAGAGAGCATAAGTTTAAGGTGAGGAGTAAGTGGTTCAGAAGAGATCTGAGGAAAGGAATTTTCACTCAGAGGGTGTTAGAAGTGTGGAATATGCTGCCTGAGAAGGCTGTGGAGGCAGGTACTCTTGCAACATTTAAGAAGCATTTGGGAGTGCACTTAAAATGTCAGGGCATAGTTGACTTTGAACAGAGTACAGGTACATTGGATTAGATTAGAATAAGTTTGGTGTTTGTTGCTCTTCAAACTGATGGGCCAAAGACCTGTTTTTCTGGTTTATAACAATGACAAATAACATTAAATTTAGTGCAAGGAATTGTGAAGTGATACATTTTGATGGAAAGCACGTGGAGAGACAGTATAAAACAAAGGTCTCAATTCTAAATAGGGTGCTGGAGTAGAATGATCTGCGCGTATATGAGAATGAATCTATGAAGGTGGCTTGACAAGCTGAGAGCACGGTTCATGAAGATTTTGGTATCCTATGGATTACTAAATGGGCATAAGAGAAGTTATGTTAAACTTCTCTGAAATGTGACATAGGCCTCAATTAGAGTTCTGTATCCAGTTCTGCACATGACACTGTAGAGGCACGAGCCATTCGAGTGAGTCCAAAAAGGATACGTGAGAATGAAGAGCTTCAGTTACATACATATATTGGAAATGTTGAGACTACTCTCCTAGGAGAAGAGAAGCCTGAGGGAGATTTGACAGAGGGGTCCAGACAGAGGAGATGGGAAAAATTCTTCCACATGCTTAACCAGACACACTGCTGGTTAGCAAGTAAGGTCAGTGGGTGGATGGAACTTAGGAGATGGCACCAGAGCACTGGATGACCTCTGGGTTTAGAGGGTAAAATGTGGGAGGATAGGCAGGAGTCAAGCCCAGAGGTAACATGGAAATAGGCAAGTATTTTCCACAAATGAGCTGAACCCAGGCTGGGTGATGTTAAGAAGGTAGAAATAGACAGTATGAATTGTGAATTTGTGGTTGTAAACTCAAGTTTTAAATCAGAACTGTAACTAACATTGAACATAGTTTAGTTCAACTCAGGTAGCTGCCAGTAAAAGGAATTTTGTTAATGACCAAGGCGCAAGATTTGCAGCAGGAGCACAGTGCAGTTTTGGTCTTCTCAATATCTAATTTAAATAAATATCTGTATACTGTCAGGGGAATGGAAAATTGAATGAATGATGTTTGAACTTGGTTCCACAGGCTGACTCCTATGCTGACTGACTCATTTCACTTAAATGGAATGTCCCTCTGCGTAGCAGCATGCTGCAACATTTTACCATTCAAGTAATAATCCTTTTTACTATTACTCCTACCAAAATGTATGACTTCACATTTATTTACATTGTATTCCATCTGCCAGACCTTTGCCCACTCACTCAATGTATCTGCGTTCCTCTGCCCACTTCGTTCTGCCACTCATCTTAGTGTCATCTGCAAACTTTGACACCCTACTCGTGGTCCCCACCTCCAAATCATCTATATAAATTGTAAATAGTTGAAGTCCCAGCACCAATCCCTGAGGCACACCACTGGTCACTGATTGCCAGCCAGAATAGCATTCATTTATCCCCACTCTTTGATTCCTGTTAGTCAACCAATCCTCTGTCCATGCTAATACTTTACCCCCAACGCCATGCATCCTTGTCTTATGCAGCAGCCTGTTGTGCGGCACCTTATCGACAGCCTTTTGGAAATCTAGGTACATCACATCCACTGGGTCCCCATTGTCTGGATGTGAGTTTGCTTGCTGAGCTGGAAGGTTTGTTTTCAGACGTTTCATCACCATTCTAGGTAACATCATCAGTGAGCCTCCAACGAAGTGCTGGTGTTATGTCCCGCTTTCTATTTATCTGGTTAGGTTTCCTTGGGTTGGTGATGTCGGGAAATAACATCACCAACCCAAGGAAACCTAACCAGACAAATAGAAAGCGGGACATAACACCAGCACTTCGTCGGAGCCTCACTGATGTTACCTAGAATGGTGACGAAACGTCTGAAAACTAACCTTCCAGCTCAGCGAGCAAACTCACATCCAGAACCTCAACCTGAGCTACAAATCTTCTCAAAACTCACTAGTCCCCATTGTCTACCTTGCTCTAAATACTTCATAGTATTCCAAAAGATTTGTCAAGCATGACCTGCCCTTCATGAACCCATGTTGTGTCTGCCCAATGGGGCAATTTCTATTGCGATGCCTTGCTATTTGCTCCTTGATAATAGACTCAAGCATCTTCCGCACTACAGAGATTAAGCTAACCAGTCTATAATTCCCTATCTTTTGTCGACCTCCCTTCTTAAACAGTGGCATCACATTTGCTGTTTATCAGTCTGCTGGGACTGCCCCAGAGTCCAGCAAATTTTGGAAAATTACTGCCAGTGCACCTGCTTTTCTCCCACCATCTCTTTTTGTACCCTGGGATGCATTCCATCAGGGCCAGGTGACTTATCGATTCTTAGCTCGGTTAGCTTGCCCAACACTACCTCTTTCGTAGTAATTATTGTTTCCAGGTGCTCACTTACTTTCGTCTCTTTGTCAATTATTGGCATGTTATTAGTGTCATTCGCTGTGAAGACCAATACAAAATACGTGTTCAATGCCTCGGCCATTTCATCATATCCCCTAACTAAATTCCCTTTCTCATCCTCTAAAGGGACAACGTTTATTTTAGCCACTCTTTTTCGTTTTGTACAATTATATGAAACTTTTACTCTCTGTCCTTTTATTCTGTGCTAGTTTTTTTTTCCTCATGCTCTATCTTACTTTTCTTTATAGCTCTTTTTGTGGCTTTCTGTTGACCTTTAAAGTTTTCCCAATCTTCTAGTTTCATGCTGTTTTTGGCCACTTTGTATGCCTTCTCTTTCAATTTGATAGCCTCCCTTATTTCCTTAGACACCCATAGCAGATTACCCCTTTTCTTGCAGTCCTTCCTTTTCACTGGAACATACTTTTGCTGAGCACTTTGAAAAATTGTGTTGAAAGTGCTCCACTGCTCGTCAACTGTCCCACCATAAAATCTTTGTTTCCCGTCTACTTTAGCCAAGTCCTCCCTCATTCTATTTAGTCCCCCTTATTCAAGTACAGGACCCTGGTATTGGATTTTATGCTCACACTCTCCATCTGTATTCTAAATTCAACCATTATGTGATCACTCCTTCTGAGAGGATCCCGAACTATGGGGTCATTATTCCTGTCTCATTACACAGGACCAGATCTAGGATAGCTTGCTCCCTCGTCGGTTCCATTACATACTGTTCAAGAAAATTATCATGGATACACTCAATGAACTCCTCATCAAGGCTACCCTGACCGAGGTGGTTCGACCAATCTATGTGTAGATTAAAATCCCCCATGATAATTGCCATACCACTTTTACAGGCATTAGTTATTTCTTTGTTTATTGCCACCTCCAATGTGATGTTATTATTTGCTGGCCTATAGACTACGCCTGTCAGTGACGTTTTCCTCTTAGAATTTCTAATTTCCACTCCAATGGATTCAACTGCTTTCTGCCTAGAACCTATATCATCTGTCAGCACCACCCTAATGTCATCCTTGAATATTGGAGCTACACCACCTACCTAACCATCCGGTCTGTCCTTCCGAATAGTCTGGTACCCCTGGATATTTAACTCCCAATCGTGACCATCCTGTAACCATGCCTGCATAATGGCTACCAAATCATATTCATTCACGATGATTTGTGCCGTTAACTAATCAACCTTGTTACGAATGCTATGAGCATTCAGGTAAAGTGCCTTTATGCTAGCTTTCTTACCCTCATGATTTCCAACATCTCTAATAATATCTCCTGAGTTATCCTTACTTTTTGCTTCTTTCATAGTCTGCCTTGAACTTAAACCCTCCTGCACACATGCTAACCCACTGCTTACCTTTTTTATTTACCATCGTGCTCCCTGTCGTTTTCCCTTTCCCTCCCCCCCCCTCCCCCGACTCACTAGTTTAAAGTCCTAGTGACCACCCTATTTATTCTTTTCGCTAGAACATTTGTTCCAGATCGGTTCAAGTGGAGACCATCCCATCAGTACAGATCCCCCTGGTTGAAAACTGATGCCAATGCCCCATGAAATGGAACCCCTCTTTCCCACACCACTCCCTTAGCCACTTCCCTAATTTTCTTATCCCTAAGCCAATTTGCACGTGGCTCGAGCAGTAACCTGGAGATTATGACCCTCGAGGACCTGTTTCTTAATTTCATTCCTAGTGCATGATAATCCCCAAACAGTTCCTCCATCCTGGCCTTGCCTATGTTGTTAGTCCCAGCGTGGACCACAACAACTGGATCCTCCCCCTCCCGCTCCACTATCCTTTCAAGCCGGTCAGAGATGTCCTGCACCCTGGCACCGAGCAGGCCACACATGGTGCGCACAGTTGAGTTCTTTCAGTTTTGTTCTACTGTGCTGCTATATCTTTAAAGTTGGACCCCAACTTACAAACGTCTGACTTACAAATAGTCGTACTTAAGAACGAGATCCCAAATTAAGATTGATTTTAAGGATCCAACATGCAAACACTCAGTCATACTTACAAACTTTTATTTTGTGCTGCATTGTATTTCAACTGGCATACAAATCGACTCATGAATATACTCAGGAATGGAATGCATCCTAAACCAGGGATTACCTGTGTATCAGCCTATCAGCTGATACCTCTTAAAGCAATGTTACCAGAAATTGATTAGAAACATAATAATTGCAAATTGTAATAGTCAAAACAAAATTTATTGAAGGTTTTCTGTGCATGACCCGCATGCAATAAGTATACATGGAGACCTAGTGATTTTATGCAAGAGAAAATCTTTCCTGCTTACAACAAAAATGTGCTTAAGTTGTAGTGTATTAATGTTGTCTCTCAAAGTGCACATAGATTTGCCCGATGGATGCCCATTTACTGTAATTGAAATAGTAACAAGCTTTCTCATGTTATTTTTTGAAGTGCTAATTTTCATGAAATTGTTTCTATTTTGAGAAGAATCAATCTCTATATGATATCAATATTCAAAAATGAATTGTGAGCTGTGTCTTCTGTATTTAAACCTTTTTTTTATTTTTCTCTGACTCTGAAATGAAAAGTAAGCAGTGATGGTGTGCAAATCCTCCTTTATGTCCCTTTCCAATTATTTCAATGCTGATGTTTTTCTGCAAGAGCTATTTTTAAGCTACTTTTTTCAACTCCTTCATCAAGTCCCCTGATGTGTGAATTGCTGACTTTAGATCTCAAGACCTAAAAACACAGAAGTATGAGGAATTTTTGCATCCTGTCAAGTTGTACTAAAATATTTTGTAATTATAGTCATAAAGGAAGTCTTAAAGCACTTCCTTTTGGACCCAATTTTAACCCTTTGAAGAAGCTGTTTTATCTTTCCCATGAGAAAAGTATTGTTATTTCTGTACCATCTAGTCTAATGTCTTGTAGGCTTTCATAAAACCCTCTAGTGGGCCTGCAGTATCTTGTTGTTTCCAGTTCATATGCCTGTAATTCTACACTCTGGCTCATCAAATTTGATAAGAGAGTTGATCAGAAAATCTTGAATAAGTCTGACTAATGGATTCATAGTTTTCCTGAGCTCCAACTAATCCTGTTCTGTGATGAAAATATTATTCAATCTCTCACATTCAAGTGTGAAATTGAGCAGATGAGCTTGTATGATGAAAACAAGAACCATTTGATAACTGAGCCAGTTTAAATTGCTGCATTCTGTGCTATATTATTTCTTGTTGATCCAATTTCTGGAGAACCGAATTTCGGCATAAACTTCTACACGTGCTTAGTTTATTATGAAATTCTCAACCTGGAAGCATTCTGGATATTACATCTTTGGGCACATTCAAGCCTGGGATAGCCAGTTTTTAAGCTCTCGGGAGAATTGAGGAATTGGGGCATGGTGTCGAAGGAGGAGCTAAAGCCAAAGAACAGTCAAAACCATGACTTGCCAGGCCTTATGATGGTCTCCTATTTATAGTGATCTTAATACATCAATCTTGCTTACTGTATGAATTTCAATCAAATATTCCAAAGCTTTCCTTTTAAATGCCTTGTAAATCTAAAGTCTCTTCGTGTGGCCAAAGGCTTAATTTTTTTTTCCCCTATGGAATCTGATCTTTGCCACCTAATGGATTAATCAGGGCACAAAAATCAGCAGATACCAATTCACCATTTTAAAAAAAAAACAACTAATCTATTAATCCCCACGCTGAATGTATAGTTTGCTCAAGCTGTCACAATACTACAAGCAAAACTCTTATACTCTTTCCCATAATTGTGTTCAGCGTGCTCAAGCTAAGGTTATTTCTTTCAGTCCAGGGCATACCATAGTTTATTTCACTTTCATACATTTCCCACACACAAGTTGGTCAGCAGTGATCCACAGTGTGGATAGGAGGAAGAATCAAATGAACATGTTGGTACCTTCCTGCATGAGGACATTGCAGCCTTCAGGACTCAATGTAGAGTTCAATAATTCTAGGGCTGAACACCTCCTTCCCATAAACCCAACACACCAGGGCTTGTAATCACATGAGTCGCTACTACAATCAACCCATTGTCAACTACTGGTGGTCCCCATTAGTGGCTTGTGATTTTCCCAGTCTGACCATCACCCATTCCTTTGTCAGCCCAACAGCTAGTCTCATTCTGTCTCTCTGGGCTCAGTTTCCACCTGTTGTTTTCACCCCCCACCCACCCACCAACATGTTCAGCATATGTACCATATGTATTGTCCTTTCTACAATCTGTTCTGAAGAAGGGCCTCTGGACCCAAAATGTTAACTCTACTTTCTCTCCACAGATGCTGCCAGACCTGCTGACTTTCTCCAGTAATTTCTGGTTTTATATATTCCAAATGACACCTTGACATTTTAACCCAGACTCTAATTCTTTATTTCTCCTTTTATTCGTACAAGCCCTGTCCATTCCTGCTGCCCATCTCCAACTAGTATATATTGATTTTTTAAAAATTTAACATTTTTTTTCATCGATTACTAACTAACCTATCAATAACTATTTAGAGTTCTTATTACGCACCTCTGGCACAGAAGGGACTTGAACCCAGGCCTCTTGGCCTGTGGGTAGGACATTACCACTGAGCCACAGTGATTACTGCATATTCATTACTATAAGCTGTGTGGCTTAACACCACCACCACCTTGAGAGCCGTTAGAGATGGTCAATGCAAGTTGACTCAGTGAGCAATGCCCAGGTCTTGAATGAATCAAAAAATTTACAATGCATAAATCAGTAAAGACAAGATACAAACAGAAGGGAGATTCAACATGAAGGTAGCAGAAATAAGCATGGAGAAATAAAACATTCAGTGACTAGCTAAGATTGAGACATTGATGAAAATTATAAAGACAAACTGAAGTTGATGACAAAGGTTAACTGGGAAGAAACAGGAACTCAGTTGCAGGAATAAATATTTTCTTGTTTATGATTCCATATGAAGTAAATGAACATAAGGTAATAAATATTCTTGCACGAGTGCGGCATTAAAATACGTAGACCCACCTTGGTTCAGTTCATTGCTTGGAGTGCAGTATCTCAAGTGACATTTTCATCCTGTTCATCCAGTACAGGTGAAAATTATAACATAGTTATAGAGACATACAACACGAAAACAGATCCTTCAGTCCAACTTGTCTATGCTGTCCAGATATCCTAAATTATTCTGTTCCCATTTGCCACCATTTGGCCCATATCACTCTAAACCCTTCCTATTTGTATACCCATCCAGATGCCTTTTAAATGTAGTAATTGTACCAGCCTCCACCGCTTTCTCGGGCAGTTCGTTCCACACACGCACTACCCTTTGTGTAAAAACATTGTCCCTTAGATCCCTTTTAAATCTTTCCCTCCACTTGAAATCTATGCCCTCTTGTTTTGGACTCCCCCACCCTGGGGAAAAGACCTTGACTATTCACCCTGTCCATGCCCCTTAGGATTTTATAAACTTCTGTAAGATCAGCTCTCAACTTAGGATGTGCAAGAGAAAATAGCCCCAGCCTATTCAGTCTCTCCCTTTAACTCGAACACTCCAAACCTTGGCAACATCCTTGTAAATCTTTCCCGAAACTTTTCAAGTTTCGCAACATCCTTCCAAAGCAGGGAGACCAGAATTGCATGCAGTATTCCAAAAGTGGCCTAACCAAAGTCTTGTACAGTCACAACATGACATACCAACTCCTATATTCAATGCACTGACCAATGAAGGCAAACACACCAAATGCTGCCTTCACTATCTTGTCTACCTGCGATTCCACTTTCAAGGAACCATAAACCTGTATGCCAGTGTAAGGAATTAATAGTAAAAGACTGCATGAAGTTGAAAGTTAGGGATAGCGCATGGGTGGAAAACAACGAGCCCTTGGGATGAATTAGTAAAATGTTCAAATGGCATGAAACAAGTGAAGTATGAAAATAGTCTCAGATAAATGACAGACAATTTCTACGATTTGGGGGAACAAATGGTAGACCAGGTAATGCAGTAGGGAGAGTTCACTTGTTAAACAGAGAAAGTTCTCAACAATGATTATAGTGAACATCAGGACGTCAACGTGGACATTCTGGATGAGGTTGAGGATAGGAAGCTTTTATCAATGAACAAGGCATTTAATGATGCCAGTAGTTTGGATATCTGCAGACTTGGGTGATCTTGTGGCATTAGAGAACTTACTTGTAGGATCCACGGAGATATGGGGGCAACATGGGTTATGCAGAAATCAGAGACCTTGACCTTCGAGGAGTTAATGGAATTAAGATCTGGAAAAGGGGATTTCAATAAACAAAGATAAGGTAAATGATATCCGAGTTGAAGCCAATGGATACTTGATCTGCTTGATGAACTATAGCTTAGGATGATGCCAGCATAGTGAAGTAGGGTATTTGGTGCAATTGCATTGGAATTCAATACAGACTTGTTGCACTATGTTATAGAATTGAGAGAGGTGGAGCCTAGTGAGAAAAGAGTTTGACAAGACTCTGGGGAAAGTAATCTGAATCTTAAATAACATTCAGTGTGTTTATTATTGTGATACAACAGTTAATTAAAATATGAACAATTTGGATAAGTGGGGTTACTATATTTGATGTTTGTGACAAGCAAAATAATTTTGACTTCAGTCTATACAACATTGTTTTATTCTTTGTCATGAATCCATAGAACCATAGAATCCCTACAGGATGGAAACAGGCCTTCGGCTCAACAAGTCCACACCGCCACCCCCCACCTCCCAAAGACCCATTTCCCATGTCTAATTGCATTAGTCTAAATGTCTGCTAACTTGTTACATGAACTTCAAGAAAAAGCCATTAATGTATATCTATTGAAATCTGCTGGGTCATGAAGGTTAAAGTATAAGCTTTATTAATTTAATATCATGGACCCCCTTGATTAAACTACTGTTGATTCGTTAACTAAAAACAAGAGTTTTTGTTAAGTCTAAAGCAGTTGTGTCCCTAATTGAAATTTGAGAACCATTGTTTGAATATCAAATTGTGGATTTTTTATCATAATAAATGTGCTACATAATTTGATTCCTTGAATTTTGGAGGGCATTGGAAATGAAAGTTAAAAGTACTGGCATTAATAACAATTAGATGTGGCATAATGTTCTTAATAAATGTTGCAGCAGGGATGTATGGCATACATAAACAATGTTGGAACACTCAGTTCTTCAGAAATAGAGGGACCATAAAACCTTTATAGCACTGGCCTGAGGTATTGTAGTTTATCTCTTTAGAGTTCCTTGGAAATAAATTGAAGTAATTGTCTTTTGTCCTCATGAGTCTTTTTTACCTAAAGCTGAGCCAGTGATTTTCATTATTAGATATAATTTCTTTTGAGAATTCAGCTGAATTTGAACCAAATAGGTCGGCATTCATAACTTTTTTTGTTTTTTCAATATCTATTCAAATCAAACTTTTTAGATAACTATTTCATCAAGTTTAATAGTTGTTTAAATGCATGGCCTAGTGAATAAGTCAGTGTTATAGATTGTGTTTTTATTTCAAAGAAGAAAATTAGAATATCTTCACCTGTTTAAATACACACCGCCTATCTGGGAATGATAAAATTTGTTTTGAGGTTTGAATGGAACCTTTCAGTCATTCATTCTAGGACAATTTGAACAGTTCGTCACCGAGGATGGACATGTTTGTCAGAACCCCCCAAGTGATTAAGTGAAGTGCATGAGCCTGGATCTGATTGAGTGAAGAAATTGTTTTTATGTTTCTATCATCTGTTTACAGTGCAAATTGATAGTTGAATCCACAGCAGAATAGAAGGCTAGAAATTAGAACAAATAACAAAAAAAAATTGATTGTCTTCCTCAGATTTCTCACAGAAGTACTGAAGCCATTGGTGAAGACTGAATTCCAGTTGTTGTACATTTATCATCTTGTTGGTCCTTTTCTGCAACGGTTCCAGCAAGAAAGAACCCGATGTATGCTTGAGGTCAGTGCTTTGTGCACAAGAATGTAATTTTAGTCTGAATTTCAAAAGTTAACTTGCACTTTGTGACAACCAACCACAGAACATAATTATAGAAAATTACTTTGGTATTTCTCAGTTTAAATTTGTGCTGAATAAAGTCTCAGAATTAGAATTGAAAATAAAACATGCCATTGGGAGATAGTGCCACTGTGATCATGAGTGGTGGAATTGAAATAAAATGGTAAAAATCTGGAATTGAAAGCTAGTCTCAGCAAGGGTGCCTTAAAACTATAAAAATTGTAAGATGGTAAGAAATAAAGAACGGGGGAGGCCATTTGGTCAGTCAAATCTGCTCAGCCACTCAATTAGATCATGGCTGATTAAACATTCCTCACATCCCCTTTCCTGCCCTTTTCCCATAGCCCTTGATTTCCCCTACTGATTTGTAAAAAAAAATCTGATTCACTAATGCTCTTTGGGGAAGGAAATCTGGCCAATCTGTTTTGGTCTATATGTGACTACGACCCAAGCTATGTGCTTTACTTTTAACTAGCCTCAATGGACTAGCAAGCCACTGAGTTGTAAGAAACAGCTACAGGAAAATTGTAGAGGATTTAAACAGATGGACTTCTATATTGGAAACAAAAATGGCACACCCAATCTTGCAAAACTTTTTTCATTACTAACATCTTGGTAAAGTTGCAAAATGACTAGTCGAGCAATGACTTGAATGAATCCTAAGCATGATTCAATGTCCTAAATACCACAACCGCCAACCCTGGGTTTGTCCTGCCCCTCCAGCAAGATGAACTCAGCAAAGTCAGATGCACAATAGGAGAGGGTCAGGAGAGATTTGCCGTGTAAGTCCTCGAAGTTGACTCTGGACCCTAAATAAACCACCAACTTTTTTTATCCTAATAATAAGTTCAAGCTGCTATAGATGCCATTCGGATCCTTTCATAGGAACATAGGAGCATGAATATAGGATTTGGAAATATAATAAATCGTTTATCCCCTGAGCTGACTCCATCATTTAATAGGGATATAGGTGATCTGGTTACCTTGTGGGAAGTGAATTCTGCATTTTAATGACCCACTGGCAAGGTAGAAAAACACTCTAAAAAGGGAGACCTTCTAATCTTAAACTATATCCTTTTGTTTTAGTCCCTCATCTTTTCTCCCCACTCCCCTACGTCCCCCAATCAAAAAGCAAAGGGTAAACTTTGTGTGGACGGCAACCATAACCTGTATCTTCAAGATCTTAAGTTTCAATAAGATTGTCTCTCATGTTTTCTAAACTCCGAAGTTCAATGTTTTTCTTCACAAGGTAAGCTCTTCATTGCAGGAATTAATGAACTTTCCCTGAACAGCTTCTGAAGCAATTGTATATATTTTTCAGGTTGGGAGATGAACATTGTACAGAGTAGTTCAAATGCAATCTCACCAACAACCTGTACAGCTACAGTTAAACTTCTTTTTATATTCTATTTATTTTGCAATAAATTCCATCTATCCATTTGTCTTCCTAATCACTTGCTGTATTCACATGCTGGCTTCTTGTGATTCATGTACCAGCACAGTCAAATCCCTTGGCGCTACAGAGTTTGCTGCTTTTCTGTTTTTCCTGTAACTTTTTTCCTGGTGATGATTGTTTTCAGTTCATCTCTAACACATCTTAATTTTCTGTTATTATTAGGAAAGTTTCTATTCCTGAAGATGGGCAAAAAACGTCCGTTCAAAGCTTGTGCCATTTCTTTATTTTTCATTGCTATTTCCTCAGTCACTCTTAAGGATTTTCAATAATTTTAGTTACACTTTCCTGTTCAAATACACAAAGAAACTCTTATTTTTTATATTACAAACTAACTTTCATAACCTTTCTACCTCTTTACGATCTCTTAAGACATCCTTTGTTGGGATTAAAGTCTACCCAATCCTCTGACCTACCATGAATCTTCGCAGGATTGTGGTGTGTTTCTTTCAATTGAATAGGATTCTTAACTACTTTATATCTGTAAGGATAATGCATTCCTCTGAATTCATTACAATTCTGTTAATTAAGCTCTCAAGTATGTATTCTCTAACTATTTCTTCCTCCTATATGGTAGCAAATATATGCAATGCCTTTTTTCGTTTTGGATATCAATGTCATAGTACAATGCTTGGTGCTACAGACTGCAATATCGTTAGAATGTTGAGACAATCCTGCAGGTTGCTTGTGTATTTCATAGCATTCAGTGACATGCTTGTTTAAATGTACATCTACCATTGGATTCTTTGACATCTGAACTTTCCTCAGTTTATATTGTGTTTCAAACTTTGTTACAGCCTTCATGGTACAATTACAACATTTAAAAGGCATCTGGGTGGGTACATGAATAGGTTGGGTTATGGGCAGAATGCTGGCCAATGGGACTAGATTAGTTTAGGATATCTGGACAGCATGGACAAGTTGGACTGAAGGGCCTCTTTCCATGCTGTATGTCTCTGACTGTGTGAAGAATTGGCTCAGCTGGAAGGTGGCTCCATTCTGATAAAGAATGATCTTACTGTCAACTTCCTCTTTTGCATTCACTTTCTAATGGCAGGTTGATCAAATTTGATTCCTTGATGATGTATTCTGCTGCATCTCTCCAAGTATAGTTCTATACGGCCTTTTGCTACAAACTGCTGTAATTATCTCCTTGTCATCTTTATCATCAGTGAAGCTCGACTGAACAAGGTTAGGCTAGGTTTGAATGCTCATTTTATACTTGATAACCGAGAAGAGTTTAGTAAAGGCACTTGTTAAAATATGATCAGAATTTTTAACTAGCCCTCATGGGTACTGCTTTTTTTTCCACTACAGCAGAACGTTACATTGAATATAACGAATGGATTTAATAGACCTGGTAAATTTAATTGATTTTAATACTTATCTCCTGCAGATTGGCATTGCATTTTACGAGATGTTACAGAATGTAGACCAAAACACAAAGCACCTGAGCTATATGGATCCTATTTGTGATTTTCTGTACCATGTAAAATACATGTTTACTGGAGACAGCGTTAAAGATCAAGTGAGTAGTTTGAAATGATTTGTCTAAAAATAGTAACCATAAAGGTTGGTGAATCAGAAATAATGGGAACTGCAGATGCTGGGGAATCCAAGATGACAAAGTGTGAAGCTGGATGAAAACAGCAGGCCAAGCAGCATCTCAGGAGCACAAAAGCTGAAGTTTCGGGCCTAGACCCTTCTTCAGAGAGGGGGATGGGAAGAGGGTTCTGGAATAAAGAGGGAGAGAGGGGGAGGCGGACTGGAGATGGAGAGAAAAGAAGATAGATGGGGATAGGTCAGTCCAGGGAAGGTCAAGGAGGTGGGATGAGGTTAGTAGGTAGGAAATGGAGGTGCGGCTTGAGGTGGGAGGAAGGGATAGGTGAGAGGAAGAACAGGTTAGGGAGGCGGGGACGAGCTAGGCTGGTTTTGGGATGCAGTGGGGGAAGGGGAGGTTTTGAAGCTTGTGAAGTCCACATTGATACCATTGGGCTGTAGGGTTCCCAAGCGGAATATGAGTTGCTGTTCCTGTTATTGTACAAAGTGCGGAGGAATGGAATTGTGGGAGATATAGCAGTTTAGATCAGAAATTGGCTTGCTGAAAGAAGACAGAGGGTGGTAGTTGATGGGAAATGTTCATCCTGGAGACCAGTTACTAGTGGTGAACTGCAAGGGTCATTGTTGGGTCCACAGCTGTTTGTCATTTTTATAAATGACCTGGATGAGGGCGTAGAAGGATCGGTTAGTGAATTTGCAGACGACACTAAGGTCGGTGGAGTTGTGGATAGTGACGAAGGATGCTGTAGGTTGCAGAGAGACATAGATAAGCTGCAGAGCTGGGCTGAGAGGTGGCAAATGGAGTTTAATGCAGACAAGTGTGAGGTGATGCACTTTGGTAGGAGTAATCGGAAGGCAAAGTACAGGGCTAATGGTAAGATTCTTAGCAGTGTAGATGAGCAGAGAGATCTCGGTGTCCACGTACACAGATCCTTGGAAGTTGCCACCCAGGTTGACAGGGCTGTTAAGAAGGCATACAGTGTTTTAGCTTTTATTGATAGAGGGATCGAGTTCCGGAACCAAGAGGTTATGGTGAAGCTGTACAAAACTCTGGTGCGGCCGCACTTGGAGTATTGTGTACAGTTCTGGTCACCGCATTATAAGAAGGATGTGGAAGCTTTGGAAAGGGTGCAGAGGAGATTTACTAGGATGTTGCCTGGTATGGAGGGAAGGTCTTATGAGGAAAGGCTGAGGGATTTGAGGCTGTTTTCATTAGAGAGAAGAAGGTTGAGAGGTGACTTAATTGAAACATATAAAATAATCAGAGGGTTAGATAGGGTGGATAGGGAGAGCCTTTTTCCTAGGATGGTGACAGCGAGCACGAGGGGGCATAACTTTAAATTGAGGGATGAAAGATATAGGACAGATGTCAGAGGTAGTTTCTTTATTCAGAGAGTAGTAAGGGAATGGAACGCTTTGCCTGCAACGGTAGTAGATTCGCCAACTTTGGGTACATTTAAGTTGTCGTTGGACAAGCATTTGGACGTACATGGAATAGTGTAGGTTAGATGGGCTTGAGATCGGTATGACAGGTCAGCACAACATCGAGGGCCGAAGGGCCTGTACTGTGCTGTAATGTTCTATGTAATGTTCTATGTACAACCTTCGGGTGGCATCATTGTGGCACTGCAGGAGGTCCATGATGGACATGTCGTCTGAGGAATGGGAGGGGAAGTTAAAATGGTTCGCGACTGGGAGGTGCAGTTGTTTTATTAAGGTTGGTGAATCACCTGTTCATTTTTATGACCATTGACCAATGAAAATCAACTGACTATCTGTTTTATAATTCTTGAAAGATATTCTAGAGTGTTTGGTTTATAAATTACAGACAAAATAAAGTCTGTCTCATTCTTTTCTGTCTTTTTTTGTTGTAGCCATCTGAATAAATGTTTTGCCTGTAAATTACAGAAAAATTTCCAAAATTAATAAGAACTGAAAAAAACTACAAAAGAAAACATGACATTTCGAATAAGCCAAATGAAATTACTGAGTAGCTGGAATAAAAATAGAAAACTAAGAATTAAATATGTTAATCAATGAATTTTATAGTCCTGACAAAGGCCTTTCAGTTCAGCCTGGCTCTGGCATTAGAATCATAGAATCCCTACAGTGCGGAAGGAGGCCATTTGGCCCATTGAGTCTGCACTGACCCTCTGAAGAACATCCCACCAGATCCACCTTCACTCCCTCCTCCCCTCTCTCCCTCATTCCATTCCCATAACCCCACATTGCCACAGCTAATGGACACTACGGGCAATTTATCATGCCAGTCCACCTAACCTACATGTCTTTGAACTGTGGGAGGAAACCGGAACACCCACAGCAACTCATCCAGACGTGAGTCATGCAAACAAGTATCCAAGTCCAGAATCAAGCCAGTGTTGATGATGCTGTGAGGCAGCAGTGCCACCTACTGAGCGACCATGCTATCCAGTGGAGTGCTTCAGTGGGAGTGCATGATCCACTATTCAGTTATACAGCTGATTGTAACTTGAACTCCTGTTTCTCCATGTGCATAAAACTCAATTAATAAACATCTATTGTTCTTACTCAAATTTCAATTGCTTGTATACGCTTACACTCCTGAAAGAGTCCCCAATTTTGACTACCCTTTGGTGAATAAATTCTTCCTGATTTTTCTCCTAAATTTTAACTTATTCTGGAGGTTGTTTTACAGGTTGTTTCTACTACTGCTTTAAATTTTGCTTTGCAAAATAATTCTAGTTTCATTGGGTGTACTGCCTCTCGCATTTTCTTTTCCTCTCGTGGCGTATTTCATAGCCTGACAGCACTGCATTGGAAAAAAAAGGTCCACTAACTAGTCCTCCTTTCCATGAGGTAGACATAAGGGTAGAAAATAAATGGTTAAAGTCCAATTTTTAATGATATAAAAGAGAAAATTTAAATGTTATCATGCGGGAGTTGATGGACCAGTGATAATGTCACTGGACTAATAGCCCAGAGTCTCAGTCTAATGCTCAGGAGGTGAGAGTTCAAATTCCACCATGGTAGGTGTGGTAAAATTTTAATGTGCTGAAAAATCTGGAATTCTGGTAAAGCAGTTTATTGGCGAACATGTGTTTTTGTCTTGTTGTTTGTAGTGAAAATCCATCTGATTCACTCATGTCTCTTAAAGAATGTCTCTTAATCTGCTATCCTGTGTGCAACTCCAAAATAACGGCAATGTGGTTGGCTCTTAACTGGACTCAGGTTCCAGCAAACCATCTAGTTCAGAAGCAAATGGGAATGGACAATAAATGTTGACCCAACCAGCAACACCCATGCCCCTGTGAATGAATCAAAAGTGTGGAAATAGACACTGGGGAGGAAGGTATAGAAGTAAGATGAAATAGTTTCAAAGGGATAATATTGAGATTAAAAAATTATCCCTGAGCAATGTGAACAATGGAACAAATAATAAATAAAAGTAAAAGAGCAATACCGCTATTACTAACAAAGAAATTGAGGAGTAACATAAAGCATGCAATACTTTTAAATTTCAGGAATGGAATGGATCTAGAGATCCATTAAGATATTCCCGAAAATGCTAAAGAACTAATGAAGGCTGCAAAAAGTAGTCAGGAGAAAACATTGCTTCTAACGTAAAGCAGAACTTTAGACCATACTTGAGGTATTTCAGAAGTAAGAAAGGTCCCCGTCCACTCCCTGTACAAAATGGCACCAGAGCAATGGTGTCTAAAGGTTGCGTTAGGCTCCCATAGAGACCAATAATTTTTTTTGGAAGAGATTAATTTCCTAAAAGATCCAACAAAAATTGCAGACAACATTTTCACTTTATAATGCTTTTACTGTGACAAGCAAACTAAAATGAATAAAATTTAATCTCCGCTAACTGGTACACGGGGCATGAATTGACTTTACTCTGCATTTTGGGCATGTCTCACTGATGACAATTCAAAAGCTTGTTCAGCTCTCTGGCTGAGTTCATTCACTCCTCACTACACTATCATGTTAACGTATCAAGTAAAGTTGCTGTAGTCTGAGTAGGCCATAGAGTTGATCTCTCATTAAACAGACATTATTAGTGGTGGTTGAACCTGAGAGTCACCATGTCTTAGGTGAGGGGGAAAGTTGAGAAGGAGAATCCTTCATGGTAACCTCAGCCGGTGTGGGAATTGAAACCATGCTGTTGGTGTTACAATGCATTAAAACCAAACATCCGGATAACTGAGCCAACAGAAACAGAGTTACCATTTTGAATTCAATTATGACTGTTTGGATTCACTTCTTTCTGTCCACAGATGTTGCCAAATCTGGTGACTTTCTGTAGCACCTTCTATTTCTGATTTCATGAAGTTGCTATCTTCTTTTAAAAGATGCCTGATGCTGCTCCTGGCATGTCGTCACTCTTTGAAGGAGTAGCAGAAAGATCATGTGAATAAGACAAATTGGGTAATTCTGGTATAATCCAGAACAAGGAGACAATCTTAAATTTAGGAGTAAAATCAGGAAAAAATTATTCAGTAAAGGGTAGTCAACTCTTAGGAATCCAATTTTGAGCTGCTAAATCGGATCTGAATCTATGCCATTTAGCATGACGCCAGCTTTTGCTCTAATTTTTTAATCAGCTGCACAGAACTTCAAGGTCCATGTATACGAGCAGCGCCAAAATCGGAGGTCAGTGCCAGCAGATCGATCACCATGCACAGACCCTCAGAGCAGTAGCACGCAAGCACAGCTTTGAAGGAACTGCATGATTGTATTGCCCCTGAACGTAACAGAGGGTATCCTAAATGTAAAGAAAGGACATTATTTCCAGAAGGCTCAGTCGTCCAAAACCAGAGGTCATTGCTCTGTGAAGTGCTGACATGCCAATCAGCCTATGCAGAACCTTTTTGAGTAGCTGCAGATCCGATATGGCAGATATGTCCTTAAGGGATTAACCAGAATGAGTCATGCTTAATGTTGGACATTGAAGTCCTCCACCCACAGTATATTTCGTGCCTATGCCACACTCAGTCCTACTTCCAAATGGTGTTCAACATGGAGGTACACTGATTTACCAATGGAGAGAGGGAATAAATAGTTTCTTGTTCATTTTTGACTCTGTCCATGAACATCATTGGATACAGACTCAAAATTGTACTTTATACCTCAGTGTCACCAATCTCATGTAGGTCTATCCTGTTTTTGGGGCTATGCATGCCCAGCATATCTAATGGCATTGTTTGACAGATCTGTGCAAACTTTGGCTCAGGTCCTTGTATTTTAATGAGGATATTGTTAGATTGACTCAGTGTCCCTCTGTTATGCATGAATCTGGATCTCCAGTCAGTAATACCAGGAAATCCATCTGGCTCTATTGTTGTAATTCTTTGCAGCTTTTTTGATTCAATTGAGTGACTTGGGTCATTTCAAAGGGTAGGAAAGACTCAACTATATTTCTGTGGGTTTAATTATAAACCAAAGGGATTAAGGACGTAAACCTTCCTTCTCTGTAGGATCTTATGGATTTGATGGGTTTTTAACAACATTTCTGTAGTTTCCTGGTCACTATTACTAGTTCTTTTTATTGTAAAATTTAGTTGTTTTAATTTTAAATTTTGCTGCTATCATTGTAAGGGCTTGAATGTTTATCTAGATCGTTACGTCAGGCTTTGAAAATGTTGGTTGGTTAATTCCTACGAAACCCATTCCGAGGCATCAGTCTAGTTTAAGGAATGGGAGGTAATGCTTGGCCACCTGTAAGGGATATAGAGAAATGTTATTGGCTTGGATTTCATTAAACCATTAATGTCCACATCTTAAAGACCTCATTATGTCCCTTCTACCTACAGTGAAGCTCCCGCAGATGACAATAATGTTTACTATGATAGTAACTGAGAGATCAATGTTGTCTATGAACTGGGGATATTGCTTCTTCCCTTTGAACCATTGATCTTTTACAGCCAACTTTGTAGTGAACAGGGTGACTGCTTAATATCTCATCAGAAGCACACTGTTGGTATTGCACTGGAGACTTGACCTAGATTTTTGTGCTGAAGTCTCTTGAGGAATTTGGACAGACATGAACTCTGCCAACCAAACCATAGCTGATGCTGCACAGTATACTAATTTGCACAGTCAAAGCCCATAAGATTGATGAGAGGATGCTAAATTAATCAGAAATGGTGATATAAACAAATTTTATATGAACAAATAGGTTGGCAAATGTTACCAGTGGGCTGCCACAAGTTTCATTGTAAGAACTGCTGATTATAGTCGTAATGAATAATTATTCATGAGAAGAAATTGTGTTCAGGTTTACAGATGACACTAAATTGATATTGCATCAACTGCTTCCAATAGTTACAAATTCACTAGTTTCTGGCTATATCAGATTTTGAAAAAAAATGCCACTACACTGTAAACAAGCGTAAAATTATGAGATTTGGCAGTGAAGAGGATCATGCAAATTGTGCTGATTTATTTTTCCTCCTACCATGCTAGCAGTTGCATGTACAGATGCCAGGCAAGCAAAGGATTCAGGGATTCTGCATACCTCCTCATTGAAGAAAATGTTGACTCCCTAAACAATATTAATCTACTCTATGTTGCACCCACTGGGTCAATAAGATGCTTACTTCACACTCAACAATTCATCTGACAGCAAGCATCAGTGATTACTGTGAAGGTAATAGGGCTGAAGGCATTAGTGGTTTTTGAGCGGCACAGAAACGTCTTGAGATGCACCACTCCATTTTCAGAATGTAGTGCTAGTTATTGGATCAGTGAGAAGTTGGCCAACTGATTAAACGTTTAAATTTGGAAACTAAATATCTAAGTATTGCCTATAAATATCTTATTCTGTGACCTTGCTGCTCTGTGTTTCTAGGTAGAAAAAATAATCTGTACGCTAAGGCCAGCTTTAAAACTTCGACTGCGATTTGTGACTCATATAAGTAAGGTGGAGCCAGCAGCGGCAGTACAACCAGCAAGCAATGCCTCTCCAGCCAACCCTTCCAGCCAGGTGTCCACTGGTGTCGCCCTACCTGTGACACAATAAAATATTTTGATAGCATTTTGTCAGGAGTTCTAATACTGTGAAGTAAAAAGAAATGGTGTGCATTTAAAGCAGAATCCTTCTTTAAGACATTTTTAAAATATTGTACATACTGTCTATTGGATGATACAAGTAATGCAAATAGAGAAAATTAGCTGTAAACAATGTGCCATAGTTGTGTCTTGGTCTTTGATGGTTAGAATTGCTGTGTACCACTTCAGTCAAAAATGAACTGCTACAGAAATGTGTAATAACTCATCCCCTTAGTTCAACTGATTTTGAACATAGTATTTCACACAATAAACCAAATAGTACTAAATGCGCAATCATAGAAATCTGTTGGTGACACCTTTCATTGTTTTTCTTTATACCATGCAGTATGTTTATTTAGACTGAAGAGAACTTTACGGTTTTATTCTGCAAGTTCTATTGCAATTAGTTTGTATAATTTTGTTCAAACTGTAATATCTAGATTTTTGACTGAAATCATATGAAATAATCTACTTGTCAAAAGATTGCGGTTGCAGTGATGTGTACTTTCAAAACTCCACTGTAATCATGGAATGATCTGAAATGTTTGTATGTTAGCTTCCAAATATTAATGTAATTGTTTCAGTCTGTTCTGAGCAAAATAAATGATACATGAGTGTTGATCATTATTATTTTGCAATGCCTAAATTTACATTTAAATTCAAATTTCCCGGCCTATAAACCATTGAACCTTATTGTTTCATCCAATTATTTTTAAAACTGTAAACCCCCTGCAAAAATGAAATACTTTTGAAGTAATTTATGACTTGTTACCAACAAACTATTTAAGCTTTTACATTCAGGAAGTATTTTTAAATTGTTGAGATTTTGCAGATTTACCTGACCTGGTTAAAACCTTGCTAATTTGCATTAATTGGCCAGTTTTCTTTTGTATGTATTCTGTGATGAACTTCTACAGAATTCTTTTGAAATATGAAACCCATTAAAGATGAAGATACTTTGCTTTTTGTACTTTTATCAATAAAAATATGTATTGTAGTGATGAAGTGCATCAGACAGATTCGTTAAAGGATTAAACTTACATTTATTTTGCAATTTTAGTTATCTTAATACATTAAAGTGCTACATATTAGGTTATATTTGAAGGGCTGACTCTGCTCTAATGGAGGAAATTTGCTCACAGTAACCTCCCACACATGTCAGTGATTGTTAATTAAGACACTGAAGATTTTGCCTGATCCTATGCCTGGGTGGTGCAGTGGTTATCGCTGCTGCCTCAGCACCAGGGACCTGGATTTAATTTCAGCCGTGGAGTTCAGACTGTGTGGAGTTTGCATGTTCTCCCAGTGTCTGGTTGGGTTTCCTCCGGGTGCTCTGGTTTCCTCACACAGTCCAAAGATTGGCCATGCTAAATTATCAATAGTGGCTAAGGATGTGCTGGTTAAGTGGGTTAGCCATGGGAAATGTAGAGTTACAAGGATGGGGTGAGGGTGTTGTGTCTGAGAAGGATGCTGTTCGGAGGGTCAGTACAGACTTGATAGGATGAATGGCCTCTTCCTGCAATGTAGAGTTTCGGTGATTCCTTTTTAAAGTGGTCTTTTACATCCAGCTGAGGCCTCAAGTAAAATAAACTACTTCATAAACATGCAGACTTGTACAAGTTTTACTTAATTATAAGCTTAGATATCTGAAAATAGGCCATTGATAATTGTCCTAAGCAAAACTCTTATAGAGTACTTTGCTGGTTCAAACTTTGCTGACATTGACAACACTTGCACATAAAAAACATATTGCAGCTATTTATGATGTGATCATTAATAAAGAGCTCAGTTTTGATTTATAGGCTTGTCATGCAGCATTTGAACAATTTTACATCTCCTCGGTCTAACCTCGGGTATAATTCAGAAGAAAAAACCTTTGTGCTTGAGCTTGCATCATGCAGCATTCCCAAAAGACAATCGATTAATCTCAATTCTGACAAAAATAGAACAAAAGCAATAATGTACTAAACAATATTTTAAATCTTGACAGGTTGAAGCTACGTGGTAGCTTTATTTCATTTTGTTCATGGATGAAAGCACAACAGGCATAGCCAGTATTGATTTACCCATCCATAACTGCCCTTGGAAGGTGCGAATGAGTTACCATATCATGAGTTACCATATCTTATGTGGAGAAACATCATAGCGAGTTTTGAGAAGACTTGTAGCTCAGGTTGAGGTTCTGGATGTGAGTTTGCTCGCTGAGCTGGAAGGTTCATTTTCAGACGTTTCGTCACCATTCTAGGTAACATCATCAGTGAGCCTCCGGATGTAACCAGATAAATTGAAAGTGGGACATAACACCAGCGCTTCGTCAGAGGCTCACTGATGATGTTACCTAGAATGGTGACGAAACGTCTGAAAACTAACCTTCCAGCTCAGCGAGCAAATTCACATCCAGAAACATCATAGTTCAAGGATTTTCACCCATTATCAGAGAGAATGACAACCTTGCATTTGCCTTCCCAATTACTTGCTGTACATCTATGCACCCTCTGTGGTTAATGTAGAACATAGAAAAGTACAGCACAGTACAGGCCCTTCGGCCCATGATGTTGTGCTGTGGATTAATCCTAATCCAAAAATAAAATAACCTAACCTACATTCCCCTCAATTCACTGCTGTCCACGTGCATGTCCAGCAGTCGCTTAAATGTCACTAATGACTCCGCTTCCACGACTACCACTGGCAAAGTATTCCATGCGCTCTCAACTCTCTGGATGAAGAACCTCCCTCTGACGTCTCCTCTATACCCTCCTCCTAACACCTTAAAACTATGACCCCTCATGGCAGTCAACCCTGCCCTGGGGAAAAGTCTCTGGCTATCGATTCTATCCATTGCCTCTCATTACCTTGCACACTTCAGTCAGGTCACCTCTCTTCCTCCTTCTCTCCAGAGAGAAAATTCCAAGCTCAGTCGACCTCTCCTCATAAGACAAACTCTACAGTCCAGGCAGCATCCTGGTAAACCTCCTTTACACCCTCTCCAAAGCCTCCACATCTTTCCTATAATAGGGCAACCAGAACTGGACACAATATTCCAAGTGTGGTCTCACCAGGGTTTTGTAGAGCTGCAGCATAACCTCGCGTCTCTTAAACTCGATCCTCATGTTAATGAAAGACAGAACACTATTTGCTTTCTTAACAACCTTATCCACTTGGGTGGTTCACGTACAAGGGCACACATATCCTTCTGTGCTATAGAGTCCTACAGTTTCTCTCCAATCAAATAATTGTTTTTGGTGCTTTTGCCAAAGTAGACTAGACAACCTTACATGTACCACATTGTGCAGCACCTTCAAAACTTCCACGCTTTTCACCTAACATATGAACTACTTTGGGTAGCAAAACCAGGAAGGCAGATTATTATCTGAAATACTATAAATTGAGAGAGAGGAACGTGCAATGAAAGCAGGGTATGCTGATCTTCAGAGCAGGCAGATTTGAAGACTTGCAGCAGGGGTGTTTTGTGATGTACAGGGCCTTGGTGAGATCACACCTGGAATAGTGTGCAGTTTTGATCTCCCTTACCGGAAGAACAATTTTTTTTTGCCTTGAATGGAGTGCAACATTTGTGGTTTTTCAGTTCACTGGGACATTTTCAGAATGTAGGGAATTTTGCAAGATTACTACCAATGGGTCTACTTTCCCTGCAGCCACTTCTTTTAAAGTACAGGCTATTATTTTCAAGGGCCTAATCAGCCTTTAGCGCTATTAGTTTGCTCAGTGACTAATGATAGACAGTGAGTACTTTTAATGTTTTTTTAAAAGGAGTTATTGAATAAAGTAATCGAACTCAATGCAGTCATTATTTTAAAATAATCTCAAGAAGAGATATTACTAAACATTCAACATTGAGTTCTGAAGAAAACTCCTTGACCTGAAAAGTTAAACCTTGTTTCTTTCTCTGCAGATGTTGCCAGACCTGTGGAATATTCCCTATGTTTTCTTATTTTATTCAGATTTCCAGCATCCTAAGTATTTTGCTTTTGTTATATTCGACAACTTGTTGGGAAAATATGCAGTGCCAGTAGACCAACAGATAGCTAGTTATTGGCAAATAAATATCCCTACTTTAGGTGTTCTTTTATTCTCACTTTGAATTGAAAAACACACTAATGAGTAATCAGCGTGGAATTTATAAGGGAAAGTCTTGTTAGACACGTCATATTGAAATTGAAATTTAAGTATTGAAATTTTTGGGGAGGTAGCAGAGAAAGTAAATGGGGTGGAGGAGGTAAGCCAGAGATTTGATGTATCTAGATTTTCAAAAAGCCTTTGATAATGTGCCCCATAACAGACTAATGAATAACGTCAGAGAATATGGAATCGAGAACAAGTTTAAGAATGGATTATTCACTGGTTTCAAGGTGGAAACTGACGAGTTAGAATAAAGGACTATTCTTCAGAATGGTGGAAGATGGGGAGTGATGTTCTACAAATGCTGGAACCATGCTGTTCATAATTTACGCTAATGATTTGGATTTTGGAATTAGAAGCACAATTTACAAATTGGTGTGTGAAAGCACATTGTGGGCAGAACATTTGGTATTTAGAGTAAAATAATAACAAATGACAGGATGGAATAAACTTGGAGAATGGACAAATGATTGTCAAATGTAGTTCCACGCAAATAAATATGAGGTGGTATAATTTGGTAGGAAGAATGTAGAGGCTGCACATGGCTTGAAATATATATTTGGGATAGAGGAACAAGGGGATCTTGGAGTACAAATATACCAATCACTAAATGATGAACCAGAGATAAAGGCAAATCAAACACCAGACTTTATTTCTAGAGACACACAGTGGAATCTCATAGGTGACTAAGTGATGTGGGCTATGGTGAGATTTCTGAGATTGTGTGAGAGGTTTAGTGAGGCCTACCTTGATTCAAGAGCATCTCATGCCATTGTTTTTTTCACCGGCAAGTTACCAATTAAAGGGGAATGGTGCTTGTTAAATACCTTATTAATTGCCCAACATGCCCCATTAATGTTCAGTTTCCTGTCTTAGCAAGTGGGCCAAATAAGATAAACTGAGAAAATTTGACATGGAAATCAGCGCGAGTACCTGGAGACTTCAATTCACTGATTCCTGTGAAGGGATTTGGGCGTCAACATCTTAGGGCATGTTCCATGGGTACCAGACACACACCCACCATGTCTACAGACACTGGCATCCAACAAATACCTGTCTGCAAGACCCCGGCACCACATCTCCAATTATTCCCAGGACAGTTTTGCACTACAATACTGTATCTCAGACTGCACCAGCAAGCATCATTGTCAACCTGCAACAAGGAAAGTATGTGTAGAGCTGGATGAACACAGCAGGCCAAGCAGGATCAGAGGAACAGAAAGGCTGACATTTTGGGACTAGGCCCTTCTCCAGAAATGGGGGAGGGGAGGGGGGCTCTGAAATAAATAGGGAGAGAGGGGGAGGTGGGTAGAAGATGGATAGAGGAGAAGATAGGTGGAGAGGGCACAGACCGGTCAAAGAGGCAGGGATGGAGCCAGTAAAGGTGAGTACATGTGGGGAGATCGGCCAGGGGAGGATGGAATTTCATGAATTGTTAGCCAAAGTCTCTGGATTACCCATTCATTAACATACTGCTTTAATACCTTATCCACATTGTTCGAAAGAGATTTTTCTGAATGTCAGCTTGCAGGCCGCATGTTACTCAATAGAATGCTGAGTGTGGGGATGGCTAAAGGCTATGCTTTCTTGGATCATGTAATAGCAATAAGATTCAAAGCTCCACACCATTCAGAAGGACACTGATGTGTCACTGTGCTCTATAGAGAGCCTTTTTGCTAGGCACATTGAGGCAAAAGAATATACCGCAGCAACAAACCAACAGCACTTGTCACTCAGTTATGATTTTTCAGCAACCAGAAGAAGAATGTCCATATAATGTCAACATTGTCACGTTTAAGTTCATCATCCAAGATTATGCAGCAAAGCTTACACCAGGTTCTTCCTTCATGATATGTGGGTTCATCTTATCCTGACAATTAGAAATGCACAATAAATGTGACCTTGCCTATGTCATTCATATCCTGACAGAAATTTTTTAAAATGCATCCAAACAGTCCAGCTCATAATTAAAAAGGGCATAATTATGCTTGAAAAAGTTTAATCAAACTGGGATTATCAATGTTTAAAACATTCTGCATATGGGAACTGAAATTGGAGATATATTTACAATTTTTTGAATTTATCTTAATAGAAAAATAAATAGAATGTCATTGTTGGAAATATAAGTAAAAGTAAAGCCAAAAATAAATTTGCCACATCAGTCTAATAAAAATATATTCCCCTGAACATGAACCATAAAAGGCTTTGGCCCCACTGATTTATATCAAATTATTCACTTTTCACAGGGCTAAAAGACAGTTATTAGCTCTGTAAATGGATAAAAACCAATCTCAGTTTCTCTTTAGTTACATTAACAACATTTGCAGATGTTGAGTTAACAAGGTGTAGAGCTGGATGAACACAGCAGGCCAAGTAACATCAGAGGAGCAGGAAAGCTGATGTTTCGGGCCTTGACCTTTCTTCAGAAAAAACATTTTCTTGGCTGCTTGGCCTGCTGTGTTCATCCAGCTCTACATCTTATAATCTCAGATTCTCCAGCATCTGCAGTTCCTATTATCATTTGCAGATGTTGGGTTGGTTTTGTATTACTTTATAAATGATCAATTCTGTTTTGCCCTATTAATAATTTCAAGGTTTGAATATACAAAATGTCTGTTCCTTCCATCCACAGGGTTTGTAAAGTTCTTATAGAGCCATACAGTATGGAAACAGGCCCTTTGGCCCAAAGTAGTCCATACTGACCACAGTACCCACTCAGTTGGTTCCATTTGCCTGCAGTTGGTTCACACCCCTCTCAACTCTTCCCACCTGTGTACCTATCCAAATGTTTTTTAAATGTTGCTATTGTACCCACCTCAACCACTTTCTCTAGCAACCCATTCCGTACACGCAGCATTCTCTGTCCCTCAGGTCTTTCTTAAATCTATCCACTTTCATCTTAAACCTATGCTCTCTAGCTTTCAATTCCCCATCCCTGGGATAAAAGTCTATTTGCATTCATCCTATCTATGCCCCACATGAATTTATACATCTCAATAAGGTCACCCATCATTGTCCTACTTTTCAAGGAATAAAGTCCTATCCTGGCCAACCTCTCCCTATAACTCAGGCCTACTAGTTCTGGCAACATCCTCGTAAATCTTCTTTGCACACTTTCCAGTTTAATTATGTCTTTCCTATAACAGGGTGACCAAAACTGTTCACAATACTCCAAGTATGGTCTCACCAATGACTTATAAAATCCAAACTCCTATACTTAATGCCTTGACCAATGAAGGTCACCATGCTACATGTCTTCTTCACCACCCTGTCCACCTGTAATGCCACTTTCAACAAACAATGTACTTGTACTCCTAAATCCTTCTGTTCCACAACATTCCTCAGGACCTTACCATTTACTGTACAAGTCCTCCTATGGTTTGTCTTTCCAAAATGCAACACCTCACACTTATCTGTATTGAATTACATTTGCCAATCGTCAGCCCACTTCCCCATCTGATCAAGATCCCGCTGTAATTTTTGATAACCATCGCTATCAATGATACCTCCTGAATTTGTAACATCCATAAATTTACTATTTATGCCTTGAACATTCACATCCAGATCATTTATGTAAATACCAAATAACAAAGATCCCAACACCGACCCCTGTATCACACTACTAGTTACAGGCCTGCAGTCCAAGAAACAACCTTCAACAGTTACCCTCTGCTTCCTACCATCGAGCCAATTTTGAATCCAATTATCTAGCTTTCCCTGGATCCCATGTCACCTAATTTTTGTGACTAGCCTGCTGTGTGGGGCCTTATCAAAGGCCTTACTAAAGTCTACATCCACTGCCCTATCCTCATCCACCCTCTTGGTTACATCTTCAAAAAACTGCAAAAGATTTGTCAGATATGACTTCCTGCACACGAATTCATGCTGACTATCCCTAATCAAGCCTTGACTATCCAAATGTTGATTGATCCCGTTCCTCAGTTTTCCCTCCAATAACATGCCTACCACTGATGTCAGGCTCACTGGCCTGTAGATCCCAAGGTTAACTTTGCTACCTTTGCTAAACAATGGAACAATATTAGCCACTTTCCAGACTTTCTGAACTTCACTAGTGGCTAAAGATGAAGCAAAAATCTCTCCAAGGACCTTTGTTTCTTCCCAAGCTTCCCACAACATCTGAGGATGGACTTGGTCAGGCCTAGAGGATTTATCCACCTTAATGCACTTTAAGGTTGAAAACATCTCCTCCCTGGTAACATGTATGCGATCCAAAACATCCCCACTTGCTTCCCTTATTTTGTTAGCATCCATGATTCTCTCCTCAGTAAACACTGAGGAGAAGTATTCATTAAAAATCACCCCCGTCTCCTGTGGCTCCACACAGTGATGGCCATGCTGTTCTTTAAGGGGACCTATTCTCTCTCTAGCCACCCTTTTACTCTTAATACAGCCATAAAACCTCTTGGGATTATTTTTAACCTTATCTGCCAGATTCATCACATACCCTGTTTTTGCTCTTCTGATTTCCCTTTTGAGAATGCTCCTGCACTTTTTATTGTCACCTAGGGATTCACTTGAGCCTGATAGCTTAAACCCACTGTATGCCTTCTTTTTCCTGACCAGAGCCTCAATCTCCCACATCAGCCAGGGACCCCTAAACCTGCCAGATTTTGCTTTCACCTTAACCCGGACATACTGTCTCTGGACTCTTGATATCGCACTTTTAAAAGCCTTCCATTTGCCAATTGTTCCTTTTCCTTCAAACAGACTCATCCAATCGACCTCAGGTAGATCCTGCCTAATGACCCTCAAATTGGCCCTGCTCCAGTTCAGCACATTAATCTGTGGACCTGTCCTATCTTTTTGAATAACTGTGTTAAAGCCATGAGGGTTTTGGACCCAAAGTGCTGTCTAATGACACTTCAGTCACTTGCCTTGTTTTCCTAAGAGGAAGCCCAACATTGCACCCTCCTGAATAGGAGCCTCTACATATTGATTTAGGAAACTTTATTGTACACATTTGACAAATTCCACCCCACCAAGGCATTTATACTCTGGGTGGCCCAGTCAATACATGGGAAATTAAAATCTCCAACCAATACTACTCCTGTTATTCCTACAGGTATCTGCAATCTCTCTACAGATCTGCTGTTTAGTACCCGCTGGCTATTTGGGGGTCTACACTACAGTCCCAATAGAGTGACTATCCTGTTCTTGTGTCAAAGTTCTAACCATACGACCTCATTTAATGACCCCTTAAGAATATGTTCTCTAAGCACTATAGTTACGTCCGTAGTTATCAAAAGGGCAGCTCCCCCTCTTTGCTTACTTGTACTTCTATCATCCTGTAGCTTCTGTACCTGGAACATTGAGTTGCCGGTCCTGTCCTTCCCTCAGCCATGTTTCTGCTGTGACTCTAATATCCCAGTTCCTAGAGCCAATCAATGCTCTGAGCTCATCTGCCTTACCAGTCAGGCCTCGTGCATTGAAATAAATGCACTTTAAACCAGAGGTCTTTTCCCTCCGTTTATTGTGCCCCTGGCTATGCTGAATAGTAAACTTGCTGTTGATGGCTAATGTATTTTCCCCTGACTTCTCAATGGCCTCTCTCTTATTCAGAGTCCTACCACCGCACACCACTCCCCGCCCCCGCCAAACTGGTTTAAACCCTCCCAGGTAACACTGGTAAATCTCCCCATGAGGATATTGGAACACCTCCAGTTCAAGTGCAACCTGTCCCTCTTGTGCAGGTAACCTCTACCCCAGAAGAGATCACAATGATCCAAGAACTGAAAACCCTGCTCCCTACACTAGTTCCTCAGCCATGCATTCTACTGGCCTATCTGTCTATTTCTATCCTCACTGGCACCCTTGAGGTCCTGCTTTTTAACTTCTTGCCTAACTCCCTTTACTCATTTTGCAGGGGCCCATCCCTTTGTTTGCCTATGTCATCTGTACTGATGTGCACAATGAGCCCTGTCTGTTCACCCTCCCCCTTCAAAATGTTCTGCAGCTTCTCAGAAACATCCTTGACCTTGGAACCCAGGAAGCAATACAGGATCCTGGTGGCTTTTCTGTAGCCACGGAATCTCCTGTCTCCCGTGAAAGGTCACCCCCTCCGAACAGTATCCAAA
The DNA here is from genome assembly GCF_030684315.1 of Stegostoma tigrinum. NCBI lineage: Eukaryota > Metazoa > Chordata > Chondrichthyes > Orectolobiformes > Stegostomatidae > Stegostoma > Stegostoma tigrinum. The sequence continues at coordinate 71,044,650 of NC_081357.1, read as the reverse complement.
GTGGTATTCCTGTTATTGAGGGGAATGGCCACAGGGGAACCCTGCACTGTCTGCCTTCCCCCTTTACCTCTTCTAGTGATCACCCAGCTCCATGCAGCCTGCACCTTATGAGTAAGCTCTTCACTGTAGCTATTATCAATGATATTGTCATTGGACCATTCAACCCTTCAAACCTACTTCACCATTCAAAAACATCATGACTGATTTGTTTGCGTTTCAAATTCTACATTTCCAGCTACACTCCAGGTAACTTTTTCTGAGGAAGGGTCTAGGCCTGAAACGTCAGCCTTCCTGCTCCTCTGATGCTGCTTGGCCTGCTGTGTTTATCCAGCTCTACACTCCTGGTAGCCTTTGATTCCTCTGATTAACAAGAATCTGTCTCTGCCTTAAAACTATTCAAAGACACCACCTCGACTGTCTTCTGAGACAGAGTTCTAAATTCACAAGAGTCCTCTGAATGAAATAACATCTCTTTACCTCTGTCCTAAAATGGTGAGCCCTAATTGCAAGACAGTGCTCACCATCCCCAACCCCAACCCACCACCACTCCACCTCCAGATCTGGACTTATCCACATGAGCAAACATTGTTTCCAAATACAGCTTGTCAAAATCGTTCAGAATTTTATACATTTTAATCAAGTCATCCTCATTCTTCAAACTCCAGTGCAAACAAACCCAAGCGACAAATTCTACGAAATACCTGCAAAATGTATTTACATGTTTCCTTAAATAATAGACCAAAACTGCACACAGTAGTAAAGCTGTGATCTCACAAATGCCTTACATGACTGAAGCATAACATCCTCAATTTTATGGGGAAACTCAGCAGGTCTGCCAGCATCTGTGGAGAGAAAGCAGAGTTAACATTTCAGCTCAGTGACTCTTCTTCAGAGTCTCATCACAGATGCTGCCAGGCCTGCTGAGTTTTCCCAGCAATTTCTGGGATTTCTTTTGTTTTTGAATTCCAGATAAATCAGCAGTTCTTTGATTTTTTTTCTTATCCTTAATTTTATATTTAATTCATCTCATAGCCTTCATGATTATGCACTGCTGCTGCAAACACCTTTTACTGACTAAAGCAATGGAACACCTTGAACCTCTCCCTACTCCTTGGATTTTTGCAGTCATTCTCCATTTACAGACTCCTGAAGGACTATACACATCACATCTGCGAATCAAACGAAGACACATTGATCTATTCTCTGTTTTCTATCAGCCAGCCAGTCTTCTATCCATGCTAATACCCTCCCCCCACACCATTAACTTCATTTTCCACAAAAGCTTTTAATGCAACATCTTATTAAAATGCCTTTTGCAAATTCAATTATGGCACAACTACTGGCTCCGCTTTATCAATATGTTACTCCTTCAAAGAAGTCTAATAAATTGTTTAAACATGTATTCCCCTTCATAGAAACTTGCTGACTCTACCCAATTTGCTTGAATTTTTTCTAAATACATAGTTACAACCTTTTAAATAATCAGTTCTAACAATTTCTTCATAACAGTTGGCAAGCTAATTGGCCAATAATTACCTGTTTTCTGTCTCTCTCCCTTCATGAATAAAGGTGGTATATTTATCGCCTTCAATTCTGATGGAGCCTTTCCATAATCTAACGAATTTTAGAAAATTAATACTCAAGCATTTGCTACATTATTAGCCACTTCTTTTTAGACCCTAAGATTAAGTCCGTCTAAGACATGGAAACTTATATATCTGCAGGTCAAATAGTGTTTTCTCGTGATTGTAATTTCTTAAGATCCATTTCCCCTTCCACATGCAGATATACTTTTATTACTGGAATGTCTACTTTAGTCCTCAGTAGTGAATACAGAGGCAGAATATTTGTTCGTTTCATCTGTCAGTTCATTATTGTCTACTATCAACTCCCCATTCTCACTCTAAAGGACCAACACTCATTTTGCTTATACTTGTCCTTTTCTAAGGAGCTATTTATTGATTTTTATACTTGCAGCTAGCTTCCTATCGTACGGCCACTTCTTGTTCCTTATTAATGTTTTAAACATTCTCTGTCATTCTTTATATTCTGTCCAATCATCTGACCTGCCTCTTATCTTTATGTAGTTATCTGCTTATTCCTTAAGATCCATGCTTTCTCTGCCATCTTTAGTTAATTACGCATGGTGGATCTTCCTTTGAGAACTTTTTTTAATAGGAGGAGTATAATTATGTTGCGCATTTTGGAATATCCTTTTTTTATGACAAGAACTTTTAAGGATCTGAAGGAACAACAATAAAGGTAATTAAAAAGGTGATTAAAAGCAATTCAACCCTGAATCCTTCTTTCTTGGCAATGGTTCACATTGTGTTGGCACCTCACCAGGGTTGCTGAAGCAAGGGCCCGGGGGAGGAACACCCATGGTGAAATTATTAACCTGTGAAAGGTTTGATTACACTGGAAGATGCACCATAGCCATAGATAGCCATCAAACATCTGCTGTTCAAAGGACTTTCTGTCAGAGAGTTTTGTCACTGCTTGACAGGTTATAGCCTATTTTATGGAAGACAATTCATTTTTCTGGCAGATGACTAACCTTCACCTGCATGTCCCTGGTGCCAGCTGTCACCGTGACATCAGAGCAGCTTACGTAGATCCACCTCTCATCTTGGCTGAGATATGAAAGCAGACGCCACATCACCAGCAATGGCTCCAGAAGCAGCAAGCACAGCTGGTGAGGCATTGGCTTAGCAGTACTGCCACTAGACTATTAATCCGGGGGACCCTCGTTTGAATCCTGCCATGGTAGATGGTGAAGATTGAATTCAATAAAATATGAAATTAAGAGCCCTGCGATGACCATGATTGTTGTAAAAACACATCTGGTTCACTAATGTCCTTTAGTGAGGGAAACTTCCTTATCTGGTCTGGCCTACATGTGACTCCAGACCCACAGCAATGTGGTTAACTCCTAAGTGTTCTCTGGGCAATTAGGGATGGGCAATAAATGTTGGCCTAGCCAGAGACACCCACCTCCCATCTTCAAGTGCAGATACACCATAGGAGAGATGTGATGGATACTGAGATCTAGCTGAAATAAAGGGTAGGACAGCAATGTAGTCTACAGTCAATGGATCAGCTCCTGAAACATGTCTGAGTGCTGCAGGAGGCTCAGGCTCTCATGACTAGTTCCTGCTGATGTTGCAGTCTCCTGGGACAAGATCTCCTTCCTTGTGGAGCAAGTGGGCACACATTGTCTTCTGCCAATCAGCTACTTTTCTCAGCTCCTCAGCCAGCTCCATCTTGCTTTGCTGGAGAAGTTGTCCTCTTCCTCCTGATCTTGGGGGGACTTGTCTCATTACAGCACTTCGGATCCCACACAGAGCATCCAGATAAAAGGAAGTAGGCTTCCTTAGTCTCCTTTCCATTGTCATGGTTGCTGCATCATATATCCAAATTTTAATGAACTGTTCTGAAACATGCCTTGGTGCCTTTAATTAGAAATCTTTCCCTTGACAGAAAGGACGTCTCATCTTGCACACTCTCGCCTCATTGGTAATTGGGATCCTCGTAGTCCTATTATCCAGGGACCACATATTAGGAGATTAGGTTGTCAATCCAAAAATAGACCTGTCATTCTGGAAGGGACAAAATGGACAGGATTCAACTCGATTGGGTCAGCATAATGTCTGACTGAACTATTTTATAATTTTTTACTCATATTTAAATCTGATGTAGATTCCAAACATTTCCCTCATAACGTCTGTCCACTAAATGCAAGTTAATTCAGTCCCACAAATGCTTAGGCTTGAATCAATAGGATTAACATAAGCATCCTGCAGGAGAAAAATCTCTGTATGAATGTTACCTTCTTCCGAATAACCTGATTTACCAAACCTTAGCTATGCTATTAATGCCCCAGATATTTTTAAGGTCTGGGATATCTGTTTTCCACAGCATAAACTTCCCAATTAAGATATATGTAGAGAGTAAAATTCTTTACAGTTGTGAGAGAACAAACTTAAATGAGATAATTTGTCAATTTTTACTTTTATTAACGCAAATGAACAATAAGTGTATAATTACATGGCTGTACTAAAACTTATCAAAGGATGTAATAACAACCCTAATAAAATTCACCTTACTATTATTGATTATTCCTCAAGATTATCTAAGAAAATTTAGGAATATCTGAGAACAGCTATGAATAAAAATCTGACAATATGTAATAATAGCATATCCATCAACATTTAAAGTAAAGTTTTACTTTAAAGCTTGAATGAGTAAGATATCTTTACTTTTTGAGAAGTCTAATCTGAGAGTTGCTTCTTAAATTTCAGTGAAAGGATCATATGTTGTCTTATTCTGATTCCTCCTGCTTTACGAATGTGGGTGTTAATGCGTTGTATGTGTCCCTCGCTTCTTTATGTGACACTGTAAGATTAAACATTATTCTTTTATTATTCAGTGAGGCTTCCCTTATGAAGTTTTGAGTTTCTGGATAGTCAATTTATTCAATCATAGAATTCATACAGTGTAGAAAGAGCCCATTCAGCCCATCAAATCTACACCAACCTTCTGAAGGGCATCCCATCCAGAGGCAGTCCCCATCCTATCCCTGGAACTCCCCAAGGTAACATTTACCAGGGCTAATCCACCTATTCTAATCTACATTGGTGGACACTCTGGGTAATTTAGCATGGCCAATCCACCTAATATTCATATCTTTGGACTGTGGGAGGAAACTGGAGCACCCGGTAGAAACCCATGCAGTCAAAGGAAGAATGTGCAAACTCCACACAGACAGTGACCCAAGGCTGGAATTGAACCTGGGTCCCTGGTGCTGTCAGGCAGCAGTGCTAACCACTGAGCCACTATTTTATGATCTTATATGGTTTGACATTCCTTTCAACTCTCCCTTATTCTTTCAACCTTAAAGGAATCCTTCATTAAAGTTTTAACAGCAAAGAAGATGTTTAATTTCTCTGTGTTTATGAGTGTTGTAGTAGTTTGGCTTCTCATGGTATTCATGTGATTTAAGGATCTTAGTCATCTTTTATCAGCTGAATGATCCTGGTAATCCTCCTGTAATTGTTCTTTCATGTTTAAATGTGTTGTTGCCACATCTCTTTCTGGGCCTTCTTTTCAGAGATTAAACTATTGCTTAAACCTTTTTATTGTCAGTGCTTAATTAATAGTATGTCCATGTCATCTCCATGTCTTCTAGATGTATGTACTACTTTCAAAATAGACCTTTCTCCTGGTAGCTTCAATGGTTTCTTTAATGGTTGAGTCCTACTTGAATATTTATCTTTAAATGTTTTTAGTATCTGTATCCTACTTAAGTCGTTATACATAGAACATAGAACAATACAGCGCAGAACAGGCCCTTCGGCCCTCGATGTTGCGCCGACCTGTGAACTAATCTAAGCCCCTCCCCCTACACTATCCCATCATTATCCATAACAACACTTCATCGGAAGCTGCACTGATGCTGTTACCCACCAGGATAATGAAACATCTGCAAAGAAATGAACCAGTTCGACAAATGAACCAACCACAGCATCCACATCCTGAGCTACAAATCTACTCAAGAACCTTAAATAGTGATGTAAGATAGGGGTAGATTAAGGGTCCTCCTAGAGAGCATGGAGAGGGGGTGGGGATTGCAAGAAAAACGGAGGACAAATGTCATGAAATCAGGCTGTGAAGTTCTGGTATTCAATATTGAGGCCTAGAAGCTGTAACTTATCTCAGTGGAAAATGAGGTTTTGTTCCTTGAGCCTGCGCTGTGCTTCATTGGAACACTGCAGCAGAGTCAGGACTGAAATGTTAGCACCAGAACAAGGGGGGTTTGTTGAAATGCAAGCCACTCGAAGGTTGGGGGTTATTTATACTTGTTTCTCAATCATATCTATTCTTCCAACCAGATATTGTTACATTACAAATTCATGCTCCCCCAGTTCACATCCAAGAATTTATTTTTTTTAGAAAGCAAATTTCAGGTGCTGCTCTCCATCAGGAGACAGTTTAATATCCAAAAGAACTGTAGGTGCTGTAAATCAGAAACGAAAACAGAAGTTGCTGGAAAAGCTCAGCAGGTCCAGCAGCATCTGTGAAGAGCAATCAGATTTAATGTTTCAGGTCCGGTAACCTTTCCTCAACACAGAGGTAAGAGTACAATGGTTCTAAGGAAGAGCCACGGGACCCGAAACCTTAAGTCTGATTGCTCATCCCAGATGTCGCCAGACCTGCAGAGCTTTCCCAGCAACTTCTGTTTTTGTTTCTGTTTAATAATCTTTGGGCTCAACCTGACAAGCACTTCCACTGCAAACACCAGATCCAAAAGCCCCCTCACCCTCAGGACCAGACACCCTTCCCCTTTTCTGCATCTCGACCGGATACCATCCTTCCCTTTCTCGGGACCAAATCTTCATACCCCACCAAACCACATCCCTCCTGCCTACTCCGATGTACATTTATCACTCAAACATTTAACTGGCATCTTTCCCGCCTAGAGTCTTGGCACCCTTCCATCTGACAACCTGGTTGGTAGCTTATCCACCTGCCAACCTATCCACCTGACATGCTGGCATTATACACACTTGGAATATTACTGACTGGCATTCTACTTAGCTGTCCTACTACCCACCTGGCATGTTACACACCTTCCAACCTAGCCCCAGTACCTCATAGTTTACTTCTATTTCACAGGAGCTGTCAAAGTGGCTGTGCTGCTGGCCATTTAAATCACTGAATGCAATTACTGTTAGGAAAATGGGAGCATGCTTTGCCTTCTCTCAACTTCTCTGCACTATAAGGACACAACATATTTAAGATACATTCCACATTTCTGCGGGACCCCTCACTGCAATCTCTTGCCAGAAATATGGAGTGCTTTCTCACAATGAGATAAGTAGGAGCTGAGTGATAATCTGACTATGATTGAACATTTGTTATTTATTCACTCGTGGAGCATGGGATGAGAGTGTCACTTTCTAGGCCGGCTTTTATTATCGAATTGTAATTGTCCTTGAGAAAGAGCTGGTGAGCTGTCTTCTTGAATCACTGCAGTCCACATGCAGTAGATTAACCCACAACACCATTAGGGAGGAATTCCAAGATTTTGACCCAGAGACACTGAAGGAAAAACAAAATATTCCCAGATCAGGATGGTGAGTGATTTGTAGGGGAACTTGCAAATGGTGGTGTTCCCATGTATCTGCTGCCCTTGTCCTACTAGATGGAAGCTGTCATCGTTTTTGAGGGTGCAGTCTCAGCACCTTTGGCGAAATTTCTGCAGTGCATCTTGTAGATATGACACACTGCTACTACTGAGTGTCGGTGGTGGAGACAGTGGATGCTTGTGGATGTGGTGCCAATCAAGTTGGCTGCTTTGTTCTGGATGGTGTCGACCTTCTTGAATGTTGTAGGAGCTGCATCCATCCTGACATGTGAAGATTTTTCCATCATATTCATGACATGTGCCTTGTAGATATTGCATGGGTTTTGGTGAGTCAGGAGGTGAGTTACCTCACTGCAGTATTCTTAGCCTATGACCTGTGTTTGTAGTTGTATTTATATGGCAAATCCAATTGATATTCTTGTCAATGGTAAGCCAATTTATGGTGGGGATTCAGTGATGATAACACCATTGAATGTCAAGGGTGGGTAGTCAGATTGTCTTTTATTGGTGGTGGTCATAGACTGGCATTTGTGTAATGCGAATGCTTCTTACCACTCATCAGCCCAAGCTTGGATATTTTCTAAATCAATAGACTGCTGCAGTATCTGAGGAGTCGAGAATGGTGCTGCACATTGTGCAATCATTGGCAAACATCCCCACTTTTGACCTTACGATGGAAGCAAGGTCATTGATAAAGCAACTGAAGATGGTTGACCTTAGGACACTACCCTGAGGAACTCCAGGTCAGATGCCCTGGGGCTGAGCTGACTGACTTCCAACAATAACAATCATTTTCCTAGGTGCGAGCTATGGTGCTAATTAGTGGAAAATTTACCTCCGATGCCCATTGATTCCAGTTTTGCTAGTACTCCTTGATGACACACTCAGTCGAATGCAGCCTTGATATCAAGGGCTATCACTCTCACCTCACATTTGAATTTAGCTTTTTTGTCCATCTTTGGACTAAGATTGCAATGACTTCTGGAGCTGAGGGGCCCTGGTGGAACCCAAACTGGGTGTCACTGAGCAGGTTATTGGTGAGCAGATGCTGCTTGATAGTACCATTGAGGATACCTTCCATCACTTTGGTGAAGATCAAGAGCAGATTGATAAAGTGGAAATTGGCCAGATTGGATTGGCCCTGCTTTTTGTGTACAGGACAAACCTGGGAAACTTTCCAAATCATCAGGTAGATGCCAGTGTTGTAATTGTACAGGGACAGCTTGACAAGGGGAGCAGCAAGTTCTGGAGCATAGGTCTGCAGTACTATTGTTGGGATGTTAATACAGCCCATCAGCTTTGAAGTGTTTAATGCCTCCAACCATTTCTTCATGTGGTGTGAATTAAATTGGCTGAAGGTTAGTGTCTATGATGCTAGGAGCCACTGAAAGAGGTCAAGATAGATCATCCAATTAGCACTTGTGGTTGAAGACTGTTGCAAAAACTTCATCCTTATCTTTTGCACTGATGTGCGGGCTCTTCTATCAATGAGGATGGGAATATTTGTAGACACTGTTGCTCCTGTGATTGGTTAATTATCCACCACCATTAACCCCTGGTTATGGCAGGACTGTGGAGCTTAAATCTGCTTTGTTTGTTATGGGATCACTTGGCACTCTGTATCACTTGCTGCTTTTGCTGTCTGGCATGCAAGTAGGCCTGTTTGGGAGCTTCACCAGGTTGACACCTCATCTTCAGTTATGTCTGGTGCTGCTCCTGGCATGCCCTCCTGTATTCTTCATTGAACCCGCATTGATCCCCTGCCTTCATGGTAATGGTTAAATGGGGGACATGCCGGAACATGTGGTTTCAGATTGTGCTGGAGTACAATTCTGCTGCTGTCTATGGCCCACAGCATCTCATGGATGCCCAGTCTTGAGTTACTAGATCTGTTTGAAGTCTGTCCCATTTAACACAGCGACAGTGCCACACAAACACGAAGGAGGTTGTTCTCAATGTGAGGGAGGGACAAGGACTGTGCGATGGTCACTCTTACCAATACTGGCATGGACAGATGCAATTGCAGCTGGCAGATTGGTAAGAATGAGGTCAAGTATGTTTTTCCTTCTTGTTGGTTCCCTCGCCACCTGTCGCAGACCCAGTCCAGCAGTTTTGTCCTTTAGAACTCAACCAGCTCGATCCATAGTGCTGCTGCTGAGCCACTCTTGGCAGTGGACATTGAAATCCTTCACCCAGGATACATTTTGTGTCCTTTGCCGTCCTCAGTACCTCCTCCAAGTGTTGTTCAACATGGAGGGGTACTGATTCATCAGCCAAGGTACGTGGTACTCAGCAGGCGGTTTCCTCGCTCATATTTAACCCAAAGCCATGAGACTTTAGGGGATCCAGAGTCAATGCTGAGGACTCGCAAGACAACTCTTTCCTGACTGCATACCACTGTGCTGCTGCTTCTGCTGGATCTGTCCTGCCAATGAGGCAGGACATGTCCAGGGTCGGTGATGGTGGTGAGATAGCAGGAACTGCTGATGCTGGAGAATCTGAGATAACAAGGTGGAGAGCTGGATGAATGCAGCAGGCCAAGCAGCAGCAGAGGAGCAGGAAAGCTGACGTTTCGGAACTAGGCCCTTCTCCAGAAACGGGGGAGGGGAAGGGGGCTCCGAAATAAATAGGGAGAGAGGGGGAGGTGGATAGAAGATGGATAAAGGAGAAGATAGGTGGACAGGAGACAGACCGGCCAAAGAGGCGGGGATGGAGCCAGTGAAGGTGAGTACATGTGGGGAGGTAGGGGGGAAATAGGTCAGGGGAGGACGGACAGGTCAAGGGGGCGTGATGAGGTTAGTAGGTAGGAGATGGGTGTGGGGCTTGAGGTGGGAGGAGGGGACAGGTGGAAGGACAGGTAAGGGAGGCTGGGACAAGCTTCTGGTTTTGGGATGCTGTCAGGGAAGGGGAGATTTTGAATCTTGTGAAGTCCACATTGATACAATTAGACTGCAGGGTTCCCAAACGGAATATGAGTTGCTGTTCCTGCAATCTTCGGGTAGCATCATTGTGGCAGTGCAGGAGGCCCGGGATGGACATGTCGTCTGAGGAATGAGAGGGGGAGTTGAGACTTTGTAGCAATTGATACAACTGAGTGGCTTGTGATGCCATTTCAGAGGGCAGTTGAGAGTCAAACACATTACTGTATGCCTGGAGTCACATATAGGCCAGGTGAGAATGGCAGATTTCCTTCCTTAGATGACATTAGTAAGCCAGATGGTTTTCTTTCCCCACAATCACCAATGTCTTAATGGTCATTGATAGATTCTTAATTCCAGATTTTTTTTATGGAGTTCAAATTCGACTGTCTGCTTCAGTGGGATGCAAAACTGGATCCCCAGTACATCAGCTGAGTTTCTGGTTTAATAGTCTAGCAATAGGACCTAACTCCTCGGAAAATCTGGCCCAAGGTGCCTAAGTATTAATGTGACTTATATATAGTTGCTGCTATGATTTAAAGCTTCTCTTGTTAACTGAGATAAATCCCTCTTCACCATAGACTGCTGGAGTGGAAAGAAGGTTTAGTAGTTATGCACTACCCTAAGCACAAGTGGTTGGTATTTAGGCTTCTCATCACTGTTACAGATATATTTTTTTCTTAGTCATTTATAGGATGAGGGAATCACTGGCCAGGCAGCAATTATTGCCCATCCCTAGAGGGCAGAGGGTAGTTAAGAGTCAACCACATTGCTGTGGGTCTGGAGTCACATGTAGGCCAGATCAGGTGAAGATAGCAGTTGCTTTCCCTAAATGACATTAGTGAACCAGATGGGTTTTTCACAACAATCAACAATGGATTCAGGATCATGATTAGACTCTTAATTCCAGATATTTATTGAATTCAAATCAATCATCTGTCATAGCAGGATTCGAACACCGATCCACAGAATGTTGTCTGGGTCTCTGGATTACCAGTCCAGTGATAATACCACTAGGCCATCACCTCCCCTGACATTGTGTTCAGAACAGCCAAGTTCAGAAACAGTCCTGATAAACCTCCTTTTTGTACAAGAAGGGGCCTCTTACCGACTTCAGATGCAGGCTGTGGATACATATATCGACAACAGCTGGGATTACTCTGGCGCAAGGATGTGCAAACATTCCACCGAGGGTTAAACATCCATTTTACACTCGTATTGAAGCTCCATCAAACAATATTTAGGATCTCACGTTCTATTCTTAATCTGGATTTCTGTTAGCCTGTTTCAATTCCTTACTAATGTTTGAAGAAATGCTTTCTGAAAGCTGTTCAAAACTACCCTTTAAAATAGTAAACTTGTGCTTTCTTTGGTCACTGTCTTACATTCCTGAAATGATTATCCTCTTGCTTCGCCTGTGAGCTTGAAATGCAGGACACAGTGCTCCCCTCAGTATTGCAGGTTGCAATACATCTCTGTAAGCAGTGACTGGGTGTTTGTTGAATATCAAATTGAAGCTGTGTTTTGATAAGTGCTGCCTGTTGAATGCTAAGCCATGTAGTCTTAAATTAACATAATGGCCCTGAAATTGCTGCATGAGTGATTTTGATGGAAAATGTTATTAATTGCACATGTTAGCTTTGAACTCTTAGTTCATCTTTAATCTCACACTATATTTGTGCTGAAAATTTCTGGTGAATTGATCCAGTAACAGCATGGAAGGATCAGTGATGAATTAAGGACCTTATGAATGACCTGCCCGGCAGTGTATGTCCCAGATCAGTCATAGAGCTGCAGATTCCTAAAGCTGTACAGCATGGAAACAGACCCTTCATTACAACTCATCCATGCCGACTAGATATCCTAAATTAATCTAGCTCCATTTGCCAGCATTTGGCCCATATCCCTCTAAATCCTTTCTATTCATATACCCGTCCAGATGCCTTTTAAATGGTCTAATCCTACCAGCCGCCACCATTTCTTCTGACAGCACATTCCAAACACACACCACTTTCTGCGTGAAAACATTGCCCCTTAGATCCCTTTTAAATCTTTCCCCTCTCATCTTAAACCTATGGGCTCTAATTTTGGACTTCCTCATCCCAGAGAAAAGACCTTGGCTATTCTCCCTATCCATACCCCTCATGACTTTATAAACTTCTATAAGGTCACCTCTCAGTCTCTGATGCTCCAGGAAAAATAGCCCCAGGCTATTCAGCCCTTCTCTATAGCTCAAACCCTCCAAGGCAACACCCTTGGAAATCTCTTCTGAACCCTTTCAAGTTTCATAACGTCCTTCCTACAGCAGCAAGACCAGAATTGAATGCAATATCGCAAAAGTGGCCTAACCAACATCCTGTACAGCTGTAACATGACCTGCCAATGTCTACAATCAATGCACTGACCAATAAAGGCAAGCCTACCAAACACCTTCTTCACTATCCTGTCTACCTGCAACTCCACTCTCAAGGAACTTTGAACCTACACACCAAGGTCTCTTAGTTCAGCACCACTCCCCAGGACCTTACCATTAAGTGTAAAAGTACTGTGCTGATTTGCCTTCCCAAAATGCAGCGGCTCACATTTATCTAAACTAAACTCAGTCTGCCACCGACCTGGCTATTGGCCCATCTGATCAAGATCATGTTGAACTCTAAGGTAACCTTCTTCAATGTCCACTACAGCTCTGATATTGGTGTCATCTATAAACTTACTAATCCATATTTCTTATGTTCACATCCAAATCATTTATATAAATGACAAAAAACAGTGGAACAAGCATTGGTCCTTATGCTTGGCATTATGAAAAGCTGAGCACACACTCAGATTGAGGAGGTTAGTGAGTGTAACTTCTGCAAATTAAGGTAATCAAATTTAAAAAGTTACCAGAATTTAAAGAAAACCTGAAACAAAAGCAGAAATTGCTGTAAATACCCAGCAGGTCTGGTAGAATCTGAAGAGATAGCAAAGTTTACATTTTGGGTCCAGTGACCCTTCTTCAGAAACGATGGTAGCTGAGATAAGATTGGTATATACGCAGGATATAGGGCAGGGGGAGGACTAATGATAGGTGGAGATAGAGCCCAAAGGGAGAAGAAATCAGCCAGACAAACAAAGGAGTAGGTAAAGGTCATAAAAACTGAAAGAACTCCAGACGCTGTCAATCAGGAACTAAAACAAAGTTGCTGGAAAAGCTCAGTGGGTCTGGCAGCATCTGTGAAGGAAAAAACAGAGTTATTATTCAGGTCCAGCGACCCTTCCTCAGAACCCAAGGTAAAGGTCAGCCTGGGAGAGTGAATAGCTGCTAATGGGGACTATTAGTTGCTGACAATTGGTTGTTGTGGTAGCAGCCCATGTGATGACATGTTCAAGCTTTTCAAGAAAACCTTCTTAAACTATCTGGAAATGCAGTTTAAAAGAAATTCCCATTGTTTTGCCAGAGAAATTTCTCAGGAAGAGAGCAGAATTATAATGATGTGGACCTATGTGGCCATCATGGACAAAGTGGAGAGGAGGCAAGAATAATCGTTGAGGTTTGTAAGGGAAGGGGACGCTTGATAACTGAAGTGAGGAGTGGTGGTTCACATTGGCCCAATACCTGAGCCACTTGCAGCTCTGTGGCCACCCTGTCATCTTCTTTGGAACATCCAACCATGGTTATAGCGACAGTGGTGGCACAATCATTCAGTTCCAGGATCATGTTATCAGTCTAGCTAGGTGCCTTCCTTTTCTGCAGCAGAAAATTGCGCAGTGCATCATAGCATGACACTGGGTTAGGAGAATATTGTTTGAAAAAACATCACCCTTGGCCATTTCAGGACTGGAACTATGATTGAAGAACTCAAACCCACTATTGCTTCTGTCTTCACAAGATAGTAAGTCAGCAGAGCACCTTCTACAGCTGTTGTGAGGGGTTTTGATATTCTAACTGTTATTTGATACATGGCAACTGTGAGCCCAAATTCCCAGTATCTATCTTATCTTTGTCTAACCATTTCTCCTTCCTTTCCAATCAATGTCAGTTCTATTACACATAGCTCAAGCTCAATACATGGAAACAAGTTCACCTGCTGCTGCCTTCTCAAGCAAATCAGAGGACTTCCCCGAGTGCACATTTTTGGGAGGGTCAGAACTGCAAGACATTGGTGCTAATTGCCAGGAGCAGGACTATTGAATTTTTCAGCATTTTTTTGTAATAACATTTAAAACTATTCAAACATACATTAAAGTTAGCTTTTACTCTTCTATAAGTAAATAAATACCTATCTCATTCACATTTTCTTCCAGTTTTAAGCTATGCTAGGTATCCAACCCAATTTTGAATTATGATATAGTTTATGCCAAACAATTATCTCTGCAATTGAATGCAATTTTGCTCATTATTCAAAATATTTTCCCTTCTTTCTATGCCCTCTTATTTTAGACACCTCAACGACAGTATTTTTTTTATCATGACCCATGCTTTCAGAGTTTTAGATAATCTCTCATATTGCCCTTTAAGCTTTATTGTTCCAATTAAAGCAGTGCAGTTTTTCAAGTTTACATAGATATTAGACGGCATCCCAAAGAATCTGTACTGAACGCACTGTAATATCTTAAAGCTTTTAAACTCTGAGATATGAGAGGTATACTCAATGGCAAAGTACCTTTCATTTCCATCATTTGAAGACAACATTTAAATAAGTCAGAAATCAATAGATTGTTCTAACATCTTTCACTGTTTATTTAATAGAAATAACTTCATTATGAAAAATTATTGCCAAAGCTTTAACTGATTTTATTAGATTTGGACTGAATATGCTTTTAAAATGTGATCTATCCAAACTTAACTTTCACAGAACTTAATTGAATTTACTTTAGTTTGCTTAATAGCTACCCTGAGCAGATCATTTATCACTATACGTCACATATACTCATGAACAGGCCTTTTGGTAGCCCAAGGTACACAGCCTGTCCAGATTACCCTGTGAGGGTAAGGTATCTCAATCATTTGAGCCAGCAGGTGGTACTAACTATTTCATTCTGATTTTATGTAGAAGCTTGACAAGTGATGTTCACCACTAGCCATATACAATCAAGCCAAAAAGATGTTCCATCTATCACATAGATGAACAATGTGATGGATGAATTTCTATGTGATTTCTAGGCACATTGACTGTATGTCCTAAAGGCAGGTGGATTATATCAAACAGTTGGCTGCTCTCAACAGGCCAGGTTCTAAGCATACCCAAACAACTTATGCTTGCTAAATCCTAAAGACCGTATCCAACATTAGCTGTGATTCTGTGATTAGACTACCTTTGTTAAATAATTCTGAGTGTGCAAATAATTGTAGTCACTAATTTAAGTTTATCAGTTGGCTTGATTAGGTCCTTGCATGTGCTGGAATCCACATATATTAATTCAAAGGACCCGGATTTTTGCAGACAGAAAGAATACATACACAAAATGTACCTGGCTCGTTTCTCAGGGCAATCATAGCCAAGCTGCCTGACTTGAAATTTAAACAAGGCTTGAGGCAAATATCAATCATCATCTTACTGCTGCATTACCCATGTTAATATTTCCACAAATAAAAGCCCATTTGCCAATCAATCAGCACTTTCCTCTGATACAGTATAAATATTGTATTTCACATACAATAATCTTGTTCTGATTAGTGTGCAACATATAGCTTCAGCAAAAGTGTCATTTTTCAGTAATACTTGAGTCCCATCCATAACAAATGACTATTTGAATTTGCTTTCAATTATGACAATTTTTGCAGATATGAATAGATAAAACCAAGGAAATTACTGATAGAAGTACTCAGCCACTTTGTGAACAAATGCATTGCATTTTGGACATTGTTATTTAATTGTATCTATGGCAACCAATTGTTTATCTTTTCCCATGACTAGTTCTGAATTTAATGGAGAGAAAATGATGTTATTCTGATCCTGCAGAAAATGTGAGTCATACAAATAATGCATAAAGCTGGAAATCTCTTCTTGGCAGTAGTAACTCAAACAGGTTAACTCTACCCCGTTTGGCACATCATGTGGATCTGCTGTTTCTTTTTCTGCCATATCTATTCTGTGTAACTTGGATTTTCCATTTTCATTTCATGCCTATTGTATTCCAGATAAAAACAAAAAGAACTGCGGATGCTGTAAATCAGGAACAAAAACAAAGTTGCTGGAAAAGCTCAAAAGGTCTGGCAACATCTGTGGAGGAGAAAACAGAGTTAACATTTCAGGTCTGGTGACCCTTCCTCAGAATTGCATTTCAGCTTCTTTATTCTTACTTTCAAATGTTTTTGTTTTTATGGAGGCATTTATATTTTTCACCCTCCATTATTTCTGAGTTTGGCGCCAACTGAATTCACTCCTTGTCCATAAAGGTGTATCTATTTGTCCCTCACCCCTACTCGTCAGTGTCTCTCTGTACCCTATATAGGGAGTACGCTGGTAGAGATTTTCAAAATTCAGTATGCCCTTGAAAGCCTCTAAGTGCTCCTATTAAGTCAACAATTACTAAATTTTTCAAAAGCTATCAGGTCAGACTTTTAAGATAATAAAATGTAAGGCTGGATGAACACAGCAGGCCAAGCAGCATCTCAGGAGCACAAAAGCTGACGTTTCGGGCCTAGACCCTTCATCAGACTTTTCTTTTCCGATGTTGTAAGAAAGTTGGCTCAAAAAGTGGGAGAGAATTCCCTTCGGATGCGAGGTGGAATTTCTCATGCATTTCTTTTTAGCTCATTATGTGTGCCTGCTTGGGCAAAATGCTACTTCTTTGTGGTGGATAGTCAGGAAATTCTAAAGCCCACCAAGACTTTGCAGGCTTGAAATTATGAGGACGTGTCTAAAAGATGCATAGGCAGCATTTTACTCTCTGCGAACCCCCGGCACAATTAACCAACCCTTGCTCATCGCCCTCACCCACTCTCTGACTTGTCACAGACCTGGCAAACATCAGTGCCACAATTCAATGATGTTACCCTAGAAGCCCTACTGGAGGGAGTTGGTGACCAAAAGGAGACATTGTTTACGAGGGATAGAATTAGGAGATATCCCAAGTCATCCAGGTAGCCTGGATGGAGGTGGTTAAAGTGGTCAGTGCCCTTGGTGGCTAGAGGCACGGCTAGCTGCAATGCACAAGGGAGTGAATATTGTATCCACCAGGGTCAGTGCTACAGTTGAGACCATCAGGAGAAGAAGGAGCAGAAGCAGGACATGTGTCCATTCAGTCACTGAAGACACTGGTTCCCTTCTTTGTGCACCAGTTGTTCATCGATGGCTGAAGCCGCATATCTCTGATTTTATTTTAGCTACTCTTCCTTGTTCTCTTTTCCTTCTTCCTCTTCTTAGTCTTATCAATGCTAAGACAGCTGCTGGGCTCAGGGAATCCAAAACCTCGCATGGAGTTATTGATCTGTGAAGAAATAACAGAAATGCTTTGCATTTGACATCTTGTCATAATAAATGGAACTTTGGGGCCTTATTGCCTGCTCCTGTTAGGGGTAAAAGCCTGCCTAGACAACCTCCACAGCCTCTGACAGATTTCCCCCTCCTCTTTCCTAGTGCTGCCATGTGCTAGATATTTGTGCTCTTTATCCTAACGTTGCTGTTCATGTATGGGTCGAATAGACCAACATGAATCCTTTGCCCTTCATTACGTCTTGTGATGCCGCCTTGTCATATCAGAAGGATCAAGCTGCATAATATCTTCATTGCAATGTCATTAACTTCCATTTGCAAGGACATGTTATCGGTTCTACATGGCTGATGGTACATTAGCACTCCATCGTCCAAAAATCCCACACCATTAGCATCGTTGGCAAATCCCAGCTGCCCTTCTTGTACGAGGTTCGCAATTGACTGCATGTGTTGGGGGGGGTAAAAACAGAAATCGCTGGAGAAACTCAGCAGATCTGCCAGCTTTTATGGAGAGAAAGCAGAGTTGACATTTTAGGTCCAGTGAGCCTACTTCAGAATGAGACTCAAAAACATTAATTCTGCTTTCTTTCCACAGATGCTGCCAGACCTGCTGAGCTTCTCCAGCAATCTGTTTTTGTTTCAGATTTCCAGCATCCACAGTTCTTTGTTTTATAACTTTTGTGGGGAAGTAGCTGATTATAGCTTTTATATCTTACTTGACTTAAAGACTCACCACTTTCTGAATGAAAGGTTTTTCCACATGTCCTCTCTAATCCTTCTGCCAATCACCTTAATTCTGTACCCATTATTAATTGATCTCTCTACCAATGGATACAGATTTTCACTGTCCACAGTTTCCAAGCCTCTCATTATTTTGTGTACCTAAATTACGGCACCTCTCAGCCTTCTCTTTTCAAAGCCAAACAAACTTAGCCCATCCAATCTTTCTTCATAGCTGTAATTTTCAGGACCTAGCAGCATTCTTGTAAAACTCCTTTTTTTTTTCTCCAAGACAATTCCTTCCTTCCTGTAATATAGTGACTAGAACTGTGCATGGAACTCTAGCTGTAGTCTAAACAATATATAATGTAATTCCAGTATTACCTCCCTGCCTTTTGTATTCAATAGCAAGCCAAATGAAAGAAAGCATCCCATATGCCTTCTTTACTATTTTGTTTACCTGCCCTGCCACTTTCAGGGACCTGTGGACATGCATTCCAATGTCTCTCACTTTCTCTATCATACTCAGTACCCTCCCGTTTATTGTGTATTTCTTTGCTTTGTTTGAACTCCACCACTACATAACTTGCACTTCTCTAGATTTAATTCCATTTGCCATGCTTCCAACCATTTAACCAAACCATTGTTATTGTCTTGCAGTTGAAGCCATCCTCTTCAGTTTCAACTCCATGTCCTGCTTTTTGGTGTTCTCTGTATATTTCCCAGTGAGATCTCCCATAATTAAGCCTAGCTCATGAATGTATTCCACAAACAGCAAGGGATCTAATTCTCATTTCTGTGGAGCTCCAATGGAAAGTGCTTACCATGTGCTAAAACATCTATCAACCATTAAAATAAGAGAAAAAACTATGGCTGCTGGAAATCTATAAAAAGGCAGAAATTGCTGGAGAAACTCAGTAGGTCTGGGAGCATCTGTGGGAGAGAAAACAGAGTTAACATTTCAGGTCCAGTGACCCTTCTTCAGACCCATCCCATGATATTATTGAAAGGAGAATAGGAGAGTTCTACCAGTGTCTTGGCCAACATTGCTCAAAATAGGTTTTCTCCTAATTTACGAGAGATTAGCCTCTTACTTTCTGTCTGATTCATGCTAATATATAACAGAGTGAGAATAACAAAGTCGATACTGTCAGAAATTCCACTGGGTGATGTTATCCAATTAGTTTTTCGCCTGGTGTCATCAATAAAGTAGACAAGAAATATTCTCCCTCCTTCAGGAAATCCCAGTGAATGCAAAATCCAGAAGACGCCGGGTGTTAGTGACACCATCCAACTGGACTGCATCTCAACAACCAATGATGTGATGACACTACAGCTTTAAGAGGCATATTTTGTTCTTTTGTATTGAAAAGAGGTTTTAAGACAGAGGTAAAAATCGAAAGAAGTGTGAATGTTGTCAATTAGAAATAAAAATCGGAAGTGCTGATAAAGCTCAGGAGGCCTGGCAGTATCTTTGGAGAGAAATCAGAGCTCACATTTCAGATCCAATGAGGAAGGGTCATCGGACCCAAAACCTGAACTATGATTTCTCTCCACAGATGCTGCCAGACCTGCTGAGATTTTCCAGCAATTTCTGTTTTTGTTTAAGACAAGCTATCTATCGAAACCCCATAAAGTAAGCAGTTTGTGAGGCCTTTTTTTAAAAGAAGTAGAAACAGTAGAAGCAGTCTGAATGTGCAGGACAAGCTCTCATAGAGCCACGATTTTTAGTTTTGGCTGTTCAGGAGCAGTTGCTATTGGGGTGTTGAAATTGAATGTGGGAACTGTTCATCTCTGTCAGTTACAGCTAAAAGCTGGGGATTCCTTTCTGCTGGTGGAGTTGCATGTTGGACAATCTGTTTCACTGAATTTGCCTTTTCCTAAGGGTGCATTTATGGGATATTGCTACATTGGAACAGCTGCGGCTTAGTAGTTAAATAATCTGTTATCCTCTTAAGTTTTTCAATAGAAAAAGTAAGTCATTCTAATTTTTCTTTCTTTTGTTGTATTTTAATGATAGTGTAGGAATAAAATGTGTTTTGCTTCAAATCTGGTAGTTTGACCAATTGAATTGCATCTGGAATGTAACGTCTGGTACTTGCCTTTAAACTAAAAAGTTACGGTCTAGGCTATCTTCTTAGTATATTTTAAGGGGGTTTGGTCTTATCTGTAATGATGATAATTGACCGAAGATGAAAATTTTGTGAGAAAGTTCAAAAGACAGTATTGTAATGTATCCAGTGAACAAAGGGCCAGAAAGTGGCTGTAGATCAGCCTGACCCACCTTGGCTCAATCACGACCAGAAGTTCTGCCTGTGCTTCATTCAGTAACAACTCAAAATGTACCTCGGTGGTGCATTCTAAATGAAATTGTGGCTAGCTCTACTTCTTTCCTCACCTTAACTGCATTATTATGAAGATTGAACTTCCTAAATATTTAAACAAGTAACACTTGCCAAGATATATATTATGGTTCTTCTGAGTCATTTTGGAAAGATTTTGGAACATTCTGAGCAGAATTATACTATTTCCTGATCTCTTAAATATCAGCCAATCACCCTGTGAAGCCAAAAGGTGAAATAAGGTCTGGCCTCAAGCCCCTTAACTGCTTGAAACAGAATCTTCTACTGATTGCATTATCAGAATTTGAGACTTTCACTAACAGACGAGAAATATAGAAAAAATAATACAGAGAAAGATTGAAAAAGAGTTTTAAACAGTTGCAGCGTACTTAAATAAACTTCTAGTCAAAGATCTTTGTTTCCAAATGCCTTACCATTATTAACATTTAAGGGCCTTAGTTGAAATCCATGCAATTGTATCAGAAATCTTACTTCCCCTGTTGTTTTTCTCGCACTTACGACAAATGGACAGCTTCTGGAAATGCAGCAACAATGTCCCATGAGACCAAGTCCAAATGGAACAGAGATTTATAAAAATAGAAAGGTAATCTGCTGATATTATTAAAGTCATAAATCACTCAACCTTTATCATCATTGATGGTCTTTTACTGTTGAGATACTGAGCAGAATTTTCCATTTGCAGTTAAGGTATTTTTCCAGTGAGGTTTGTGACTCACCATGGCTTGGAGCACCTTTCTTCATGCAATCTTTCACTCTTCACCTCATTAACTAGGCTCCTGGGCACCCTTCTCAAAGGATCACGTGGCAGAAAGAGCAGCAGTGCTGACACCTTGCAGCATTCACACCAATCGGCACCCAGCCAACTCCCATCGAGGAGAGGCCATCAACTCCAGCTCCAGCTTTGAGGAGGAAGCCACTGAGCCAGGGGGAATGTATGAGGAAGCCTTTAGTAGCTGCAGCCTCCCCAAAGTCAGGAATTTTCACCTCCACAATTTCCCTAACTAGATTAGACTCGCAAGCACGACCTGACAAGTACATCACTGATATGTCTGGGCAACTGGTTGAGGAAGAAACATCTCAGGTCTCTGACATTCAAATGATTGCTAGAGACTAGGCGCCTGCTCAGTCGCAGTTGGAAGAGGATCATCATCGTCTGCGCAACTTTGCAAAATGACCTAACAGCAGTCGGGTTCTTCTTCAGAAGTGCTTGCTAAAGATTTGAGGAGTCTACTGACATTAACAACACTGTGCAGGCTCCTACTTACATCTGTTTGTCTCCCTGAAGAAATTGGTGACTACCTTGGACCTGCAATGCTTAGTGTCTGCTGGATATACACATGGACCTGCGCTACATTACCCTAGCCATTGGTGTTTAGAAGCAATGGTAAGATGAGAGGTGAACGTGACCATAGCCTCGCAGCAGACACCTTATCCTCTCAGGAGACAAAGTTCTGCTATCAGTTGCCTATAAGGTGCCAGAACCATACTCAGGACCATGAGAAAACTCCAGAGAAGCCCAGCCCCTCCATTTTTCCCCTGCCTCTGATCCCAAAGGCAGCAGCAGTTCAAGTCGAAGGAGTGAAATTGCATCTGGCCAGGATCCTCTCAGCAGGCTTAGACTTCTCAAGCCCATTGTTGTTATGGCCTCTTGGACAGTCCAATTGATCAATGTCCCCTTCCAGCTCCTCAGAAGATTGCTGTCAATTCCCCCCATTCTGGTCCTCATCACTCAGGACCCTCCTCTTTGTCAGTTCCAGTTATGAAGGATTCAACATGCCACAGAAATGTGACATGCCCTTTCTAGTCCATACTGTAGGCCTCACAGAAGTGTTTCAGCCTAAAAAACCACATTTTAAGGGGCTTATGTCTATTGCACTTTGGCCTTGATGGAAGTGTTAGCAGGGTTGGTATCTTTGTTCTGCCTCAGTCTGAGCACTTTGTAAAAGTGTTAACAGGAATGTTTGAAAAGAGTACTCCCTGTCTCACATCGCTGCATGAGCTTGGAGGAGGCAGGAACCTGTGAGTTCTTGAGGATGTAAGTATCATGAAAGCTCCAAGATATATGTCACAGACCACCAAAACCTGACACTGATGGTCACATGTAGTTTGAAGATTAATGAAGTAGATACCTTTTTCTGTTAACCACTTCTGCAGCCTAGTAATAGGCCCTCTCAAAGTGATATTGATGCAGTTGAGAATGCCTGTAACCTGGGGGAAGCCAGTGATGATAGAGAATCCCACCTCGTGAATGTCTTTTCTATTTATTTGTTCATAAGACCTGGGTTTAATTGGCTGGGCAATTGTTTATTGCATAAATCTGATATTTATGTTGAATTAAAAGGTATATTTACTGTCTGGTACCCCCAAATCTGTTGCATACAAACAAATCGACAAGATATAAATAAAACACCAAACCTGACAGACACCCTGACATGAATTTTAAGATTGATTTAGAATTCAAACAAAGAATTGAAGTAGAGAACATAATACTCAACCGATCTCCACATTGATGCATGGAAGTAATCCTCACTAGAACCAACACAAGCTAACACACTACTATCAGATACCAACATCTACCAACAAATGGCAATAGACCCAACATCACAGCAAGGGAACCGGATTACAACAACACTGAAAAAATTACACAACTCAGGAAACATCAGCAAGACAGACTACCAAAAAAATGAAGGCAGAGGGATCTGACACACCTCGATTCTACAGACTCCCCAAGCTACACAACCAGGGGTTTCCCTTCAGACCCATTGTCTCACTGTCAGGTACATCAACATATAGATTTTCCAAGGACCTACAACAGAAATTAAAATACTTAGGGGACAACACTATCCACTGCATCTAGTCATCCCAACAATTCTTCAACATCATCAAGGACACCAGGATAGATGAGGATGAGATGATTATTTCCTTCAACCTAACAGCACTATTTCCATCCACAAACATCAACCCAGCCAAAGAAACAATTTCCACACTGCTAGAGGAATCAAGTAAGCAGACAATCCAGGACCCCAACAACATCAAAAAGTCCACTACCATGAAACTATTAGATCTATCTCTCACAACGCTTCACCTTCTATGATAACATGTACAAACAAATCAACGGAACACCAATGGGGTTCCCAATATGAGGATTGATTGCAAAAGCAGTAATGCATAGGTTAGAATGGACAGCAGTCCCCACTAAAAAACCCAAACTCTGGGTCTGATATGTAGAAGACATCTTTGTGATTATCAAACGCACAAAACTAGAAGAAACGTACCAACACAGAAACAACATCCTTACTGGGGTAAAATTCACAAAAGAAGAAGAGAACAACAACTGACTACCCTTCCTGGACGAAATGGTAGAATGCAATCAACAGGGAACTCCAGACTAGTGTAAATGTGGTCTGCATGAATTCAGACCAGTTACACAATTACACTAGATGAGATTCCCTACAGTGTGGAAACAGGCCCTTTGGCTCAACAAGTCCACACCGCCCCTTGAAGCATCCCACCCAGACCCACCCCCCTATAACCCACACACCCCTGAACACTACGGGAAATTAAGCATGGCTGAGCCACCTAACCCGCACATCTTTGGACTGTGGGAGGAAACCAGAGCAAACCCATGCAGACATGGGGAGAATGTGCAAACTCTGCACAGACAGTTACCTGAGGCTGGAATCAAACCCGGGTCCCTGGCGCTGTGAGGCTGCAGTGCTAACCACTGAGCCACCGTGCCACCCCAATACTTGCCAATACGTCCCACTAGCAACTACCCCAATGCCCACAAATGGAGCTGCATCAGGACACTATTTAAATGAGCCACAACACATTGCAACTACCCAGAACTACACAAAGCAGAACAGGAATACTTATACAGAGTCTTCAGAAGAAATGGATACCTGAAAAGCACAATCTGCTGTTGCTCTCAAGACAGACCATAACAGGAAGCCACAAACGACCAGAATCACTTATCACTCTACTGTACAGCAAGGACATTTCAGAGATGGCCACAAGACGACTCAGAACCCTAGGTATCAGAGTAACCCACAAACCGACAACCACCCTACGGCAGTTAGTGACTAACATTAAAGGATCCCATACCCAAAACCAGCAAAACCAGTGTAATATACAAAATACCATACAAGGACATACAAAGGCCAAACTGGAAGAAAACTGACAATACGGATACACGAACACCAACTAGTTACCAAGAGACATGACCAATTCTCACTTGTCTCACTATACACAGACAATGAGGGACACGAATACAACTGGGACAACACATCAATAATCGCACAAGCCAAACAGAGGCACACCATGGAATTCCTGGAGGTCTGATATTCCAACCGGAATTCTAGCAACAAACACACTGAATTAGACATAACACAGTGTGGAGCTGGAGGAACACAGCAGACAAGGCAGCATCAGAGGAGCAGGAAGATTGACGTTTTGGGTCGGGACCAAGGTCAACTTTCTTACCCCTCTGATGCTGCCTAGCCTGCTGTGTTCCTCCAGCTCTACGCTGTGTTGTCTCTGACTCCAGCACCAGCAGTGCTTACTATCTCACATTGAAGTAGACCCTATGTACAAACCACCGAGAATCAAAGCCGGAAGTAATACCAATCACCCTAGCAAACGTAGGCTCTGATACAATGGGGTTGAGGAACTTATCAGCCATGATTGAATGGCAGATCAGATTCAATGGGCCAAATGGCCTAATTTCTGCCCCTAAGTCTTATGGTCTTGTGGTCAAACTGAGGGACAATCAAGTAGGAGAGAATACCTGAGGTGCACTGATAATGTTACCGAGCAACGTTTCGAAGCGATTGTAACCAAACCCATCGGCTCGCCAAGCATGTCCACAGCCTCATTCACAACCTGGCCTACAAATCTTCTCCCAAACTTTAGATCTCCACATCTGACAAACCTAGACATCATGCCATTTTCCTCAGAATTTGTATCAAGTGATGTGCCATTTAACAGCAAGTAGATCTACACTCCCATTCTTTCCAATTAAAGAAAATGTGAATATGAGCCAACAATAATGCACTCATGTTCTAGTCTTTTGAAAGGTACTTATAGTTCAAGAGCCACTAATTCAATTACAGCTCAAGTATTTCAACAACTGATGGGGAAGGTTTAATAAAGCACGAGAAAAGGGAATAATGGATCAATGCTCAGAGCGAAAAAATGATGTGATCTTCATTAGTATGCCTGGCATGACTAAAAGGACAAAAGGAGTACCAACAAAAGGTAGAAAAAGAAAGTAACATTACAGTGTGTCAATGATATGTACAGAGATTCTTCCTTATTGCCATTGATTTGTTTCATATGTGGCATCAGTTATTTTACAAATAACAAATCAGTTATTTTACAAATTTTACAACTTACGTGAGGAATAAGAGAATGGTCAAAGAAAGAGTAGGGCCGATCAGGGATAGCATAGGGAACTTGTGTGTGGAGCCTGAGGAGGTAGGGGAAGCCCTAAATGAGTTTTTTGCTTCTGTCTTTACGAAAGAAACGACCTGTGTAGTGAATGAAACCTTTGAAGAGCAGGTGTGCATGCTGGAATGGATAGAGATAGAGGAAGCTGATGTACTGAAAATTTTGTCAAACATTAAGATTGACAAGTCGCCAGGCCCGGATCAGATTTGTCCTCGGCTGCTTTGGGAAGCGAGAAATGCAATTGCTTCGCCACTTGCGAAGATCTTTGCATCCTCGCTCTCCACTGGAGTCGTACCTGAGGACTGGAGAGAGGCAAATGTAATTCCTCTCTTCAAGAAAGGAAATAGGGAAATCCCCGGCAATTATAGACCGGTAAGTCTCACGTCTGTCGTCTGCAAGGTGTTAGAAAGGATTCTGAGGGATAAGATTTATGACCATCTGGAAGAGCATGGCTTGATCAAATACAGTCAACACGGCTTTGTGAGGGGTAGGTCATGCCTTACAAACCTTATCGAGTTTTTTGAGGATGTGACTAGTAAGGTTGATGAGGGTCGAGCTGTGGATGTGGTGTATATGGACTTCAGTAAGGCATTTGATAAGGTTCCCCATGGAAGGCTCATTCAGAAGGTCAGGAGGAATGGGATACAGGGGAACTTAGCTGCTTGGATACAGAATTGGCTGGCCAACAGAAGACAGCGAGTGGTAGTAGAAGGAAAATATTCTGCCTGGAAGTCAGTGGTGAGTGGGGTTCCACAGGGCTCTGTCCTTGGGCCTCTACTGTTTGTAATTTTTATTAATGACTTGGACGAGGGAATTGAAGGATGGGTCAGCAAGTTTGCAGACGACACAAAGGTCGGAGGTGTCGTTGACAGTGTAGAGGGCTGTTGTAGGCTGCAGCGGGACATTGACAGGATGCAGAGATGGGCTGAGAGGTGGCAGATGGAGTTCAACCTGGATAAATGCGAGGTGATGCATTTTGGAAGGTCGAATTTGAAAGCTGAGTACAGGATTAAGGATAGGATTCTTGGCAGCGTGGAGGAACAGAGGGATCTTGGTGTGCAGATACATAGATCCCTTAAAATGGCCACCCAAGTGGACAGGGTTGTTAAGAAAGCATATGGTGTTTTGGCTTTCATTAACAGGGGGATTGAGTTTAAGAGTCGTGAGATCTTGTTGCAGCTCTATAAAACTTTGGTTAGACCGCACTTGGAATACTGCGTCCAGTTCTGGGCGCCCTATTATAGGAAAGATGTGGATGCTTTGGAGAGGGTTCAGAGGAGGTTTACCAGGATGCTGCCTGGACTGGAGGGCTTATCTTATGAAGAGAGGTTGACTGAGCTCGGTCTCTTTTCATTGGAGAAAAGGAGGAGGAGAGGGGACCTAATTGAGGTATACAAGATAATGAGAGGCATAGATAGAGTCGATAGCCAGAGACTATTTCCCAGGGCAGAAATGGCTAGCACGAGGGGTCATAGTTTTAAGCTGGTTGGTGGAAAGTATAGAGGGGATGTCAGAGGCAGGTTCTTTACGCAGAGAGTTGTGAGAGCATGGAATGCGTTGCCAGCAGCAGTTGTGGAAGCAAGGTCATTGGGGTCATTTAAGAGACTGCTGGACATGCATATGGTCACAGAAATTTGAGGGTGCATCCATGAGGATCAATGGTCGGCACAACATTGTGGGCTGAAGGGCCTGTTCTGTGCTGTACTGTTCTATGTTCTATGTTCTATGATTCCCAAATTTAATTTAAAACTCTGTGGCATCAACATTTTTTGCTGCTGTCAGAATTTTGAAGGTGAAACAGGGTTCTAGACCCCACCTACCCTCAGGACAGCTGAGCAGAAGCTCATGCTAATCATTAGCTGAAAAGCTGCCAATTACTATATTAATATAAACCATTAAAAAATTCCGGCCTCTGCTTAGGATCTTAACTCCTCCAATTCAGATGCCCACGTTTGATATTCCTTCTTCACTATTAGGTTGCTCAGAATCAGTCCCTCCAAGTTATAACAGAGTGAGATTTCCAAACAGCTAATGATCGAAGAACTTGACACTGTCAGCTTTCCAGGGAACAGCTAGTTTGCATGAAGTTTATTAATGTCACCAAGTATTTTGTCAACATCTTCCTCAATATTAACTATATCCTCAAATTTGTTGCCACCCTCAACTTTTCACATTATTCACATTATTTATGGGAACGAGAAATAATAGTGATTACAGCATGAATCCCAGCAAACATATTGGGCAGAGGCTCAAACAACTTCATATGTAGTTTGGTTAGAAGTTGAAAATTTCTCCCTGTGCCCCATGACATCATTGTTCAACCATCAACACACCATCAGTGCCTGGCACCCACACAACAACCATGGGTGTTTCCGTTTTTCCCACGATCGTTGAGGACTGCTTGGTGTGGTATAGAAATTTTAATGTATTTCTTCCAATCAATTGTATCATTTTTATTTCTCATAATGCAACCTATTCTGGGTTGGGGACGCCCAAGTGATGGATTACTTCCCCACTCTATCCTATTTTTCATATTTTAGATTCTTCTGGAGCTGTGCTGTTAGTAGTGAATCCAATTTATTTTAATTACATCAGCTTGTCTCTCAGACGTTGATGCATTAAGTGTTATAAGTGAAGATTGACAGTATATGGTGACATATCTGCTTCAATTTAAAGGCTGCTCAGCTATTTTAATTCTGGACAATTCTCACAATATTGAGTTTAATTCCATGATGATTTTCAGTAAATACAGTTACAGAAAGTCAATACATCTTGCTGTAATTTCTTACTTCATAATTCACACCAGATAGAAATAGACTGTGCCCAGCTTCAAAGCACCACTTGAAATAACATCTCCCAGGCAACTGTGACTGCAGCAACTCAGTTGTAATTAAAAAGGACCTGAAGATAATGGTGGATTTGGCTGCTGGGTTACAGATTGAATATAAAACTGTCATTTATCTTAAACAATGAGTCAACTGACCTGAAAACCTACAATCCTGTCCTAGTTATAACAGAGTGAGATTTCCAAACAGCTAATGATCGAAGAACTTGACACTGTTAGCTTTCCAGGGAACAGCTAGTTTGCATGAAGTTTATTAATGCCACCAAGTATTTTGTCAACAACTTCCTCAATATAAACTATATCCTCAAATTTGTTGCCACCCTCAACTTTTCACATTATTCACATTATTTATGGGAACGAGAAATAATAGTGATCACAGCATGAATCCCAGCGAAAAATGCATAATCTCCATCAGCCTCAGTAGTCAAATTTAATCTTTACTCTCTTGATGCGAATTATGTCTCTGGCAGCACTTCCTAAGCCTTTAGCCTTCCAGAAGGTGAAAGTTGCCTGGATGGGATGCCTTGCTGAGAAAGGTGCTTCTGCACATGTTTCCTGCAGATACTGGAAGTGGGTGATTGGATCTATCCTGACAATTGGCTGATGGTGATATTGGCCGACTTAATTTGGACCACCAATAAGCAGACCGCTGTTTCATAAGGCAATGGTCTGATGAGAGTTAATGTTTACATTCTGCTGATGTCTCATACATACTTTAGGTGGAGATAAGAGGTTCAACATGAGATTTGAAGAGGGAGCAAGATTAATCTGTAGCAGCTCCTTAAGGTCTATGTAACTGCACATGAGTGAATGTAATTGTACATTTGCTATCATGCAATAAACCTTGTTATCTCAGAACAATGCTTCTTCTCTAAATACTCAATAGTGTTGTATTTTCTACTACTAATAACTAGATAAGCCCAAGACAAAACAATAGACAATAGACAATAGGTGCTGGAGTAGGCCATTCGACCCTTCGAACCAGCACCACCATTCATTACGATCATGGCTGATCATCCACAATCAGCATCCTGTTCCTGCCTTATCCTCATAACCCTTGATTCCACTATCTTTAAGAGCTCTATCCATCTCTTTCTTGAAAATAATCCTGAAAATGCAGAGCTCACTGTAAATATGCACTAAAAAAGCCCCCCGTCTATAAACCCTGAAACACAGAGCCGCATCCATCGAAACCCGAGAGCACAGAGGCTTCAGTAAATGAGCCCGAAAATACAGAGCCTCTGTAAACAAAAAAACCCCCAAAACAGAATATGTAAATAAAATCTAAAACACATAAAACAAGGAGCTCAATGCAAATAATCCGTAAAACACAGAGCACCCTACAATTGTCCACTCAAGTCCACAGGCCCCTTTCAAACGAACTCGACACACATACCCCAGGAAGTAGAGAGTAAAAGGCACGGCTAAATAAAGCCAAAAGCACAGAGCACCTGTAAATGCACCCCAATACTTAGCCGGCCTGCAAACCATCTGTAGAAAGGGCCCTTCACAAATAAACCCTAAAAGACAGAGCTCGCTATAAATACGAAAGAGATTGGTAGCAGTGAGCTATCACAAACCAGGCCTCAGCCAATACTACATACTGGTACCACAAGGTACCGAGGAGTGGTCATCATGGAAAATGAGAAAGCTACAAAGTAGCTTATCATTTTACAAAGAGGAAGGCTGGAGCTGTAAGGTGGCCCCTGTTCCCACGTTATTTAAAGGAGCAGGCACACAGCTTGCAGGACAGCTGCTTTATATGCTGGAATACATCAATTGTGGCCAGTGTGTTGAAATGGTCAGGAGTGTTTTTGGAAGCGTTGTGGTGAATTCCTCGATTTGACTGGGAGCATTGCTGCATTCTCACAGGAAGGGCAAAGGAATCGGTGATGTGACAAGACAAAGGCTGGAATAGGTCCTGGGAGCAGCAGTGGCAGTGCCTCTAAAACTACAACACAATAGGGAAATAGAGCAAATGCCACAGAGATGGCAAGCTCAGCACAATGGCCTCTGTATATTTGTAGCTAGACTCCTCCATGTTCTTAAAAATGATTTAAGGTGCCTTGCAAGTCAGCTGCTATATTCAGCTTATCAGTCTGCCTCCTTCTTCTCTACGTTAGTCCGTTTAAGTTTTCATCTGCGCCACATCTAGCTAATTTTGCCAATGATCCTCATCAACCTTTGGTGATCTGACATACAAACTGCCTATCATGCCCACTCATATTCAGTGAGTTGTCTTGAGCAGATCTCAACAGTGAGCAGGCCTTCAGCATGCATGAATTGCTCATGTGACAGGGAATTTTCATCAGGTGCTTTGGTGTTGTTCCTCTTCTTGTTACTCAGGCTTCTGCGACTGAGCACAGTGTTAAAGCAGGGAATCAGAAACGTTGATGTGAGGGAAGTGGGTAGGTGGAATGTCAGAAGTCCGCACTCACAATACTGCAGCTTGCTCATTGTGCCACAGAGCAGGATTTAAGAAGGGTCATGAGGAAGGAACGTGCCATTATCCTCAATGTTTTAAGTGATGCCCTATACCATAGGCTCTGTCATAGCTGGCGCTGTGATGTGTAAAATATTCTCTTCTGTCAGGCTTAAGAAATGCAGGAGTCTTTGCACCTAATCAAAGGCAAAAATAGAAATTGCTGGAAAAACTCAGCAGGTCTGGCAGTATCTGTGAAGAGAAATCAGAGTTAACGTTTTCTGTCTGGTGATCCTTCCTCCAAACTGATGGTAGCTAGGAAAATGTCAATTTATATGTAGAAGATAGGGAAGGGGAGGGGAAAAGGAGTAAATGATAGGAGGCAATAGAAACCAAAGAGAGAGAAGAACCACTGGACAGACAAAGGAGTGGACAACAATCTGGCCAGGACGGAGAATAAGTGTTAATGGGAGCTGTCAGTGGCTAACAAAAGGTAGCGTGCAATAGCAGACTATGTGATAACAAGACATTGTGTGTGAGGTTTTGGGCAAGGACATGGAGAGCTCAAGCCCTGCAGTTATTGATTCTTAGACAGGAATGCTCTCTCCCAGTCGGGGAACACTTCGCAGTCAAGGACATTCAGCCTCCGATCTTTGGGTAAGCATCCCCCAAGCCGGACTCTGTGATACACAACAACGCAGAATTCCTGAGCAGAAGCTGACAGCTAAGCTCCATCCCCATGAAGATGGCCTCAAACATGATCCTGAGTTCATGTCGTATACATGTGACCCTACCACACTGTTCTGTATCTGTAAAATCCTCCTCACTGCCCTGTTTCACACCATCACCTTGATAACTCATTGTGATCTCTCTACCTTAATTAATTTGTACAGTTTGGGTTACTTGTAACTTTGGTTAGACCCTCAGCACACAATTCTTAGATCTCTCATGTTATTCCAGTCAGTTAGTTTGTCTTCAGCAACACCTTATTTTTGATTTTTTGTTATTATCTCTCTGCATTATTTAATCAGATGAGAGGTCATCCGTCTGCTTGTGATTCAGCTGTTGACACTTTTCTCATCTGACACTCCTCGTCACCTGCAGAGATTTATTATTCAGTCCGTTGACACTTCACTCACATCATTTGTATGATCTTTTGTTTGCTCTACCTATAAATTCTGCGCCTGCGTGTTTCCCTTCACTTCATCTGATGAAGGGGCTGTGCTCTGAAAGCTCGTGATTTCAAATAAACTTGTTGGACAATATCCTGGTTTCATGTGACTTCTGACCTTGTCCACCTCCATCAAACACCGGCATTTCAATAGTGAGCCCAGAAGGCTATGGGGTCCCCAAGCAGAAAATGAGGCGTTGAATGTCACTGGAGCATTGCTGTAAACCTGAGACAGCAATGTTGGCCATAGAGCAGGGCAAAGTGTTAAAGTGGCAGGCAATTGGAAGTTCAGGGTCTTCTTTGCAAACAGAACGCAGGTGTCCTGCGAAGTGGTTACCCAGTCTCCACTTGGTTTCCCCAGTGTAGAAGAGACCACATTATGAGCATCAGGTTAAATTATAGGGGTAGGCAATGGCCTAGTGGTATTATCACTAGACTGTTAATCCAGAACTCAGCTGATGTTCTCGGGACCTGGTCTCAAATCGAGCTGAAATTGGAATTCCAAAAAAAAAGGTGTGGAATTAAGAATGTACTGATCAACATGAAATCATTGCCGATTGTTGGAAAAATCCATCTGTTTCACTAATGTCCTTCAGGGGAGGAACTCTGCCATCCTCATCTGGTCAGGCCTACATGTGACTCCAGACCCACAGCAATGAGGTTGACTCTCAACTGCCCTCTGAAATGGCCAAGGAAGCCACTCAGTTGTACCAATCACTACAAAGACTCAAAGAAATGAAACTGGACAGATCACCTGGCATCAACCTCGGCACTAGGAAAGACGACGGCAGAAACAGCCCTGTTGACCATGCAAAGTCCTCCTCACTAACATTTGGGGGTTAGTGCCAAAATTGGGAGAGCTGTCCCACAGACCAGTCAAGCAACAGGCTGACATAGTCATACTCACTGCATCATTCCTTACAGACAATGTCTCAGACACCACCAGCACCATCCCTGGATATGCCCTATTTCACCAGCAGGACAGACCCAGCAGAGGGGGAAGTACAGTGGTATACAGTCGGGAGGCTGTAGCTCTGGGAGTCCTCAGCATTGACTCTGAACTCCATGAAGCCTTATAGTTTCAGATTAAACATGGGCAAGGAAACCTCCTGCTGATTACCACACACTGTCTTCCCTCAGCCGATGAATCGGTACTCCTCAATGTTGAACAACACTTAGAGGAAGCACTGAGGATTGCAAATAAACTCTGGGTGGGGCATTTCAATGTCAACCACCAAGAGAGGCTTGGCAGCAGTACTATTAATCAAGCTGGTCAGTTTCTAAAGGATATAGCTGCTAGACTGGGTCTGCGGCAGGTGGTGAGGGAACCAACAAGAGGGAAAAACATACTTGACCTCATCCTTACTAATCTGCCAGGTGTGGCTGCACCTGCCCATGACAGCATCGGTAAGAGTGACCATCGCACAGTCCTTGTAGAGATGAAGTCCAGCCTTCAAATTGAACAACTTCCATCATGTGGCACTGTCACTGTGTTAAATGGGACAGACTTCGCGCAGATCTAGCAACTCAAGACTGGGCATCCATGAGGTGCTGTGGGCCATCAACAGCAGAAAAATTGTACTCTAGCACAATCTATAACCTCATGGCCTAGTATATCCCCCACTCAACCAATACCATGAAGCCAGGAGGTCAACCCAGGTTCAATGAATAGTGCAGGAGGTCATGCTAGGAGCAGCACCAGGCATACCTGAAGCCACCAAACAGAACTACTTGCACACCAAACAGCAAAAGCAGCAAGTGATAGACAGAACCAAGCGACCCCACAACCAATGGATCAGATCTAAGCTCTGCAGTCCTGCCATATCCAGTCGTGAATGGTGGTAGACATTTAAATAACTCACTGGAGGGGGAGGCTGTACAAAAATCCCCACGCTCAATGATGGAAGATCGCAGCACATCAGTGCAAAAGATAAGGCTGAAAAATTCGCAGCAATCTTCAGCCAGAAGTGCTGAGTGGATGATATATCTCAGCCTCTTCCAGTGGTCCCCAGCATCACAGGTATCAGTCGTCAGCCTATTTGATTCACGGGCCCTGAAAAACATTCTGGCAACAGTGCTGAAGACTTGTGCTCCAGAACTTGAAGTTCCTCTAGCCAAGTTGTTCTAGTACAGTTACAACACTGGTATCTATCTGACAAAGTGGAAAATTGTCCAAGTATGTCCTGTACATAAAAAGCAGGACAAATCCAACCCGGCCAATTACTGCCCCATCAGTTTCCTCTCGATCATCAGTAAAGTGGTGGAAGGTGTCATCAACAGTGCTATCAAGCTGCACCTGCTCAGATAATAATCCGCTCAGTGACACCCAGATTGGGTTCAGCCAGGCCACTCAGCTTCTGACCTCACTACAGCCTTGGTTCAAACATGGATAAAAGAGCTGAATTCCAGAGGTGCGGTGAGAGTGACAGCCCTTGACATCAAGGCTGCTTTCGACTGAGTGTGGCATCAAGGAGGACTAGCAAAACTGGAATCAATGGGTATCA
Organism: Stegostoma tigrinum; assembly: GCF_030684315.1. Classification (NCBI taxonomy): domain Eukaryota; kingdom Metazoa; phylum Chordata; class Chondrichthyes; order Orectolobiformes; family Stegostomatidae; genus Stegostoma; species Stegostoma tigrinum. The sequence continues at coordinate 71,009,691 of NC_081357.1, read as the reverse complement.
GGGGGCAAATGCTCCGGAGGTTGGAATCATACCTGACACATAGGAAGATGATCGTGGTTGTGGGAGGTCCAATCATCTCAGCTCCATGACATCTCTGCAGGAGTTCCTCAGGGTAGTGTCCTAAGTGCAACCATCTTCAACTGTTTCATCAACGACCTTGCCTCCATCATAAGGTCAGAAGTGGGGATGTTTGCTGATGATTGCACAATGTTCAACACCATTCGCGACTCCTCAGATACTGAAGCAGTCCATGTTCACATGCAACAAGATATGGACAATATCCAGGCTTGGGCTGACAAGTGGCAAGTGACATTCACGCCACACAAATGCCAGACTATGACCATCACCAATCAAAGATAATCTAACAACCACCTCCTGACATTCAGTGGTGTTACCATCACAGAACCCCCCACTGTCAACAGCCTGGGGTTTAACATTGACCAGAAACTCAACTGGACTCACCACATTAACACAGTGGCTATAAAAGCAGGCCAAAAGTTGGGAATACCGCAGTGATTAACTCATCTTCTGACTCCTCAAAGCCTGCCCACTATCTACAAGGCATAAGTCAGAAGAGTGATGGAATACTCCCCACTTGCCTGGATGGGTGCAGCCCCAACAACACTCAAGAAACTTGACACCATCCGGGACAAAGCAGCCCGTTTGATTGGCACTACATCCACTCCCTCCGCCATGGACATACTGTAGCAGCAATGTGTAACATCTACAAGATGCACTGCAGAAATTCACCAAAGATCCTCAGAAAACACTTTCCAAGCCCACAACCACTTTCGCCTAGAAGAACAAGGGCAGCAGATATGTGGGAACATCACCACCCCCAAGTTCTCCTCCCAGTCACTGACCATCCTGACTTGGAAATATATAGCCGTCCCTTCACGGTTGCTAGGTCAAAATCCTGGAATTCCCTCCCTAATAGCATCCTGGGTCATTCTACAGCAGGACGACTGCAGGATTTCAAGAAGGCAGCTCACCACCATCTTCTCAAGGGCAACTAGGGATGGGCAATAAATCCTGGCCAGCTAGCGACACCCACATGTTACAAAATGAATAGAAAAGAAAGTTGTGCGAAGTGCAGGTAAAGCGCTGCTTCACCTGGAAGGTACGTTTGAACTCTTGGATGCTGGGGAGAGACAAGTTAAATGAGCAGGTGTTACACTTTCTGTGGTTGCAGGGGAAGGTGCCATAGGGCTGCGGGGGGAGGTGGATGTTGGGAGTGAAGGAAGAGTGAACCAGGGAGTCCTAGAGGGAATGGCTCCTGGGGAAGGCGGACAAAGGAGGAGAGGGGAATATGGGTCTGGTGGCAGCATCTCACTGGAGCTCATGGAAATGGTGGCTAATGATCCTCAGGATATGGATGCTGGTGGAATGGTGGGTAAGGTCAAAGGGGACATTATCACTGTTGCAGGAGGGAAGAGAGAGGGTGAAGATAGACGTACAGGAGATGGGTTGGAGCTTGTTGAGGGCCCTGGCAACAATTGCACTGGGAAATACTTGGTTGAGGAAGAAGGTGGACATTTCAGAGGCTCCCCTGTTGAAGTTGGCCTCATCGGAACATCGACGATGGAGGCGGAGGAGCTGGGAAAATGGAATAGAGTCTTAACAGGAAGCAGGGTGCAAGGATGTATAGTCCAAGTAGCTGTGGGAGTTAGTTGCTTTACAGTGGATATTGGCAGCCAAGCTATCCCCAGAAATGGAAACGGAGATGTTGAGGAAGGGAAGGGAGGAATCAGAGATGGACCAGGTGAAGGTCAGAGTGGAGTGGAAACTGAAAGCAAAATCAATAAACTTTTCCGATTTGTTACAAGAGAAGGAGGCAATACCAATGTGCCAGAGAAAGAGTAATGGGTGGTGGCCGGAATTGAACTGGAACAAGGAATGCTCCATGTACCCCGCTAAGAGAGTAGCAAAACTGGGGCCCATGTGGGTACCCATGGTCACCCTTCTGACCTGAAGAAATTGAGAAGAGTTAAAAGAAAATTTGTTCAGGGTGAGGACAAGCTCAGCCAAGCAGAGGAGGCTGGTGACAGATGGAATTGGTTCAGGCCTTTGTTCCAGGAGAAGTGGAGAGCCCTGAGACCATCCTGGTGGGGCCTGGATATGTAAAGGGATTACATGTCCACGGTAAAGAGGAGGCGGTTGGAACCTGCAAACTGCAAGTTCTGAAACTGGCATAAAGTGTCAGAGGAATTGCAGATGTAAGTAGTAGGGGCTTGCCCAGGGGGAGAAAAGACCGAGTCGAGGTAGGAAGAGATGAGTTCTATGGAGCAGGAGCAGGCAGAAACAATGGGTCTGCCCAGGCAGTCCTGTTTGTGAATTTTGGCAAGGAGGTAGAAGCAAGCTGTGCAGGGCTAGGAGATTACCTGCTTGGAGGCAGGAGTGGGGAGAGCACCTGATGAAGTGAAACTGGTGACTATAGTTGATGTTCTATTGTGGGGCCATGATCAAGGGGGAGGTAGAAGGAGGTATCTGAGAGCTGGCACTCAGACTCTACAGTGTAGTGGGCACTTCATCATTCTGCAATAGCACAACCCCTATCAGCAGGCTTAATTACAAAGTCATGGTTGGATCTGAGAACATGGATTGCAGCTAGTTCCTGGGAGGATAGGTTGGGTTGGGTAAGGGGTGGGTGCAGATGCAGAGAAATTGAGGTGACCAATGTCACGTTGACAGTTCTGAATGAACAGATTGAGTGCAGGTTAAAAAGGTCAGAGGGAGAGGTCCAGGTGGAGGGAGAGTGTTAGAGCTGGGTAAAGGGATCTGTGGGACAGGGAGAAGATACTTGTCCAAAGAAATGGGCTCGGAAGTGAAGACGATGGAAGAAGAGTTCAACATCATGTCATGTCTGAAATTCAGTAAAGTGGGGCCACACAGGGGTAAAGGTGAGACCTTTGCTGAGTACAGAATGTTCAGCTTTGGAGAGCGGAAGGCTAGGAGGGATGGTGAATACACGGCAGGAGGTGGAGTTGGAAGAGGGGATGGAGTCAGAGGGGAGGAAGGTTCCAGAGGGCCAGAGGTATCTTTGAGTTGTTGCATCTTGTGGGCCTTGATGCCTGAAAGGAAAAGAAAATGTTTCTTGTTAGCACATTGAATGAGCTGGAGGATGAAGCGTAACTGCGGGGCGGTGCAGCCCTGAGCCAGGGTGATACGATGCTGTTGGAGAGAGAGAAATCAAGTGAATGCATATGACAACTCATGGCACTGAGTGTGGATCTCAGGTGTTTGTCCCCAATCAGTTCTACACTGCTCCCTTCTATTGTATTCCACGTTGCCATGCAAGAAGAACGGCAGAATGCCAGAGATTGCGTAGTATTGTGTTTGTGATTTGCACCTGCCATAGCTGGGAGTATATATACGGAAACACTGGTAAGTGTGTATGACGATGACAGCAATGGAATGTACTTGAGGATGGGATGGGACAGTTGGATATTAGGTCTGAGTCCTGAAGATCAGAAAGCACTGTTAGGTAAATGTTGATGGACAGCATGAAACGCTGAGGTTCAATGTGTGCAAGATGTGTTTTGTCACATCATAGGAGATATGAAATTAAAAAATGTCATGTATCATAAAATTGCATGCTTTGAGCTGGCAATCAATCCTATCTGCAATCATCAACTATCAGACAGGATCTGTATGTTTGAATGTGACATTGTGGCGATTCAAGCTCACTCAGTAATGCTCCATATACTCAGCGTTAGTTGTTCTCTCTTGTAACTGGCTCCCTATAAATCTGAATATTGAACTGCAGGTTAAACCACCTTATAGCATTGATACAGAAAGGCCGCAGCCTGGGAGCTGATTATCTATCCCATATTCTGGGGCATGAACAACTCATCACATAGGAAAATCCAAGCCAAGGAGAAGAGAACAGACTGTTTGAAAAAAACAGGGTGGTGGCGCAGTGTGTTTGACGTGGCCCTTTCCTCAAAAATAGTTTTCAAATCTAGCTTAAGATAATGGGAATGAATACCTACGGAAGAGTTTTCAAGACTGGAGCTGAGCTACACTAATGCATTTATTAGCATATGTAAGTCGATTTTCAGTGTTCCTGCTTTATACCTGTTTTATGGGTCTTGCTCCAATTCAAGGGCACTGGCCTTTTCTGGCTGGACATCTGGGCTGTTTTTGAAGCAATTTTATATACCCAATGAAGTTTTGTATTGAAGTGTACACATTGTTGTAAGTAGGAAATATGGGGGTTAACTTAAATTACGATCACAGCTGATGCAGTATCTCAGATTGAAATATGTCTTGATAATCATACTTTGTTTTTTTTCTGTTTTTGCCTTTAATGAAATGGAGTCTCATTGAAACAACACCAAAATTGGTGGTGAAGTGTTTATTGCAGAAAATTATTTCAACTGGTCCTTGACCAGATGGGCCAGTGGACTGAGGATTGGCAGATGGAAAATTTAGATAAATGCAAGGTGTTGCATTCTGGCAAAGCAAGTCAGGGTAGGACTTATACAATTAATGGTAAGGCCCTGGGGGGTAGTGCTGAAGAAAGATGCCTAAGGCTGCAAATTCCTTGAAAACAGAGTCACAGATGGACAGGGTGGTGAAGAAGATGTTTGGTCCCCCTGCCTTCATGGCCATAACATTGAATATAGGAGTTGGGATGTCACATTGTGGTTGTACAGGACTTGGTGAGTCCGCTTTTAGAATACTGCATGCAATTCTGGTCACCCTGCTGTAGGGAAGATATTGTGAAACCTGACAGGGTACAAAAAAAATTTACAAGAATGGTGCTGGAACTGGAGTGTTTGAGATATAGGGAAAGGTTGAATAGGCTGGAGTGCTCTTCCCTGAAATGTAGGAGGCTGAGGGGGGTGACCTTATTAAAGTTTATAAAATCATGATGGGCATGTATAGGGTTAATTGCCAAGATCTTTTTCCTAAGATGGAGGAGCCCAAAACTAGAGGACAAAGGTTTAAGGTGAGAGGGAAAAGATTTTAAAAAATTTAAATTCACACACAGGGTGATGCAGGTATGGACAAGCTGCCATTGGAAGTGGTGGAGTCGGGCACAATTACAGCATTTAATAGACATTTGGATGAATATATGAATAGGAACAGTTTGGAGGAATGTGGGCCAAATGCTGATAAATGAGACTAGATTAGTTTAGGATATCTGGTCAGCATGGATGGGTTGAACCAAAGGGTCTGTTTCCCTGCCTTATAAGTCTATGACTCCATGACTCTGAGTGAATGACCTACCTTAGCAGGGACATTGCTGTAGCGTGAATTGATTTATGATCTTCAAGCTTTTTCCTTAACTTTTTCTCGACTTTGCTCCAGGATACCTAGCCACTGGAGAGGGTGTGTCTCATTTCCATCGGGATCACATCTAGGAACCCTATTCCACCTGTTTCATGCAGCTGGACCATCGGATTGGGGAGAATGAAGACCAAACTGCCAGAACTGGGTGTTGCCATCTGGGCCAGCATCTTTTGCCCATCTCACTTGCCCTGTAGGATGTGATGCTGAGCTTCCTTCTTGAACCACTGCTACCTGTTTATGTTTGTACAAACAGTCCCGTTAGCGAGAGAGTTAGAGGATTTTGACCCACTGGCACTGAAGGAACAATGAAATTTCTCGAAGTCAGGATGATGAATGGCTTAGAGGGAAATTTACAGGTCGTGGTTTCCCATTTATCTGCTGTTCCTTCTAGATGGCTGTGGTCATGGATTTGGAAGATGTTGGCTAAGGAACTTCGATAAGTTTCTGAATTGCATCTTGTAGATGATACACAGTACTGTTACTGAGCATCAATGATGGATGTGATGGCCAACCAGGTGGGCTGCTTTATCCTGGATGGTGTTAAGGTTTTTGAGTGTTATTGGAGATGTACTCATCCAGGAGGGTGGGAAATATTCCATTACAGTTCATACTTATGCCTTGTAGATAGTGGATAGGCGTTGGTGAGTCAGCAAGTGAGTTAGTGTCCATGGAATTCCCAGCCTCTGTTCTGTCATTGTAGTCACGGTATTTACAAGTTAGCCCAGGTTAAAGGTAACTTTTCAGATATTGATAGTGAGGTAGTGGTAGCACCATTGAATGTCAGCAAGTGATGGTTCGACTTTTTCCTGTTGGAGATGGCCATTGCCTGGCAATTGTGTGGCATGAATGTTACTTGCCACTTGTCAGCCCTGATCTGGATATTGCCCAGACCTTGTTGAATTTGGAGGTAGACTGCTTCATTACATGTAGAGAACCAAATGATGGTGAATGTTCTGCAATCATCAGCAAACATCCCACATCAGATATTATGATGGAAGAAAGGTCAGTGATGAAGCAGGAAAGGACAGTTGGGCCTAGGATTCTACCCTGAGGAGTTCTGCAGTGAAGCCCTGGACCTGAGATGACTGACCTCCAATAACCTCAACAATCTTCCTTTGTTAACGGTATGATTCCAACCAGCACAGAATTTCACACCTAGTTCTCATTGACTCCAATATTGCTATGGCTTCTTGATGCTACAATCTGTCAAATGCTAACTTGAAGTCAAGGCCACTGTTTCTCACTTCATCGCTGGAATTCAGCCCTTTAGTCTTTGTTTGAACCAGGGCTATCGTAAATCAGGAGTGGAGTGGTGCCTATGGATCCCAAATTGAACATCAATGAATAAGCTATTGCTGAGCAAGTGCTTCTTGATAGCTCTGCTAATGACCCCTTCCATCACTTCACTGATGATCGAGAGTAGACTGATTGGGCAGTAATTGACCTGAGTTGGGTTTGTCCTGTTTTTCACAGGAAATACCTTGGTGATTTTCCACATTGTCAAGTAGCATACAGTCATGCTGCTCGGAAACAGACCCTTTCTGTCCGACTCATCCATGTTAACCAGATATCCTAAGCTGATTTAGCCCCATTTGCCTTCATGTGGCCCATATCCCTCTAAACCCTTCCTGTTCATGTAGACATCCAGACGCCATCAAGATGCCTTTTAAATGTCATAATTGTACCAGCCTCCACCACTTCCTCTGCCTGCTCATTCCATACACACACCACCCGTTGCGTGAAAAAGTACATCTCTTATAATGTATTACGTAGAAAACAAAACTGCCTGTAATTTACCAACAGTTTGTAGTATTACCCAGAAATATCAAGAAAGCTGGTGTGAAAGTGGAGGAATGGCATCCTGCTGTTGGATGGCTAGACTACATTAAGATTGTGATGTATTTCCTTGGGTGAGGTAGACAAATTTTACTTGGGGTCTCACTGCACTGAGCACACCTGGCTGAAGAGAAATATTCTAGGGTTCCTAGCACAGAAAATGACCAGTTTCTCAGGGTTAACAGCAATCAGTTCAATGGGCAAAAATACGATTTTAAGAAATGGAGTCATTCCCTCAATTCAAGGAGAATACAATGAACAAGACATTTCAAGTTTGCACGAGTGATTATAAGTACTGATCTCCATTCAAAATCCTCTGAGACCTCTGATTTTAGGATCGACAAAATACTATAATTGTAATTGTGTTAGTTAAGGTCCATGTAGAAGCCTATCATTTTTTAAATGTCTCCAGGCATAAATGATATTCAAAAAATGCTATTAATCTGTGTCTGGCAACTGTCCTACATTAAACCTCAGATGTTTAACAATGAGATCACAGCAATGTCATATCTACAAAGTCTAACACACTGAAAGGTCACTCAGTCCCCTAGTGAGAAAATCAATCATTAACCCTAATTAGTTACATTACAGTGTACATGCTTAATTTATAACTACATTCAAAAGTGGAACATTGAGTGCTAGATAATTCAGTAATGGAACCTGCCAAAACCCAGGGAGCCTAGAAACAGACATGGTGTGTGCATATAATGCAGATATTTTGTATGAAATGGATGACCATCTCAAGTAAAGACAATGTGGTAAGGAGTTCTTAAGACTCTATATTATCTGCCACCATGCATGTTGACTGTGTCTCCCGCATTTCCCGCACCTCATCCCTCACACCCAGCCCCCGCAATAACCGCCAAAGAGAATACCCCTAGTCCTCACATACCACCCCACCAACCTCCGGATACAACACATCATCCTCCGACACTTCCGCCATCTACTATCCGACCCCACCACCAAAGACATTTTTCCATCCCCACCCTTGTCTGCCTTCCAGAGAGGCCACTCTCTCCACGACTCCTTTGTCCACTCCACACTCCCCTCCAACCCCACCACACCCGGCACCTTCCCCTGCAACTGCAGGAAGTGCTACACCTGCCCCCACACCTCCTCCCTCACCCCCATCCCAGGGCACAAAATGACATTCCCCATCAAGCAGATGTTCACCTGCACATCCACCAATGTGGTATACTGCATCCGCTGTACCCGGTGTGGCTTCCTCTACATTGGGGAAATCAAACGGAGGCTGGGGGGGCTGCTTTGTAGAACACCTATACTTGGTTCGCAATAAACAACTGCACCTCCCAGTCGTGAACCATTTCAACTCCCCCTCCCATTCCTTAGGTGACATGCCCATCCTGGGCCTCCTGCAGTGCCATACTGATGCCACCCTAAGGTTGCAGGAACAGCAACTCATATTCCGCTTGGGAACCCTGCAGCCCAATGGTATCAATGTGGACTTCACCAGCTTCAAAATCTCCCCTCCCCCGACTGTATCCCAAAACCAGCCCAGCTCATCCCCGCCTGCCTGACCTGTTCTTCCTCTCACCTATCCCCTCCTCCCACCTCAAGCCGCATCTCCATTTCTTACCTACTAACTTCATCCCGCCCCCTTGATCTGTCCATCCTCCCCGGACTGACCTATCTCCTCCTTACCTCCCCATCCAAACTCACCTCTCCACCTATCTTCTCCTCTATCCATCTTCGGTCCACCTCCTTCTCTCCCTATTTATTTCAGAATCCCCTCCCCATCCCCCTTTTCTGACGAAGGGTCACAGCCAAAACTTCAGCTTTTGTGCTCCTAAGATGCTGCTTGGCCTGCTGTGTTCATCCAGCTCCACACTTTGTTATCCAGGGTAAAATACACTTCACTTCAGTATTACTGAAACAGAGACATTCTATAAAATACAAGCAAAGAACTGTTTATCCTTGGAGTGACATTTCAAAATATTTTTATAGGTCTAAAAGTTTATAAGTTAGATGCATTAAAATGTTATAGTTCATTACAAACACTATTTTGCATAGAATCACAGAAGTGTTACAAAGTAGAAGGAAGTGATTTGCCTTGTCCACTGTGCACTGGCTCTCCAAATGAGCATTGTGACTTTGTGTCATTCTCCTGCCTTTTTCCCATATCCTTGCACACTATTTCTACATAAGTAAGCATTTGATGCTCTCTTGAATGTGTCAACTGAACCCACCTCCTCTTTTCCTGCAAGTGCAATCAGACCCAAACCACTTGTGTGAAAAAAGCTGTTTATCACATTACTTTTGCTTCTGTTGTAAATCACTTTGGATCTCTATCCTCTGATTCTTAATCCTTTTGAAAATAGAAACAGTTTCTCTCTATCTCCTCCAACAAATTCCCTCATGATTTTGAAAACTTCTACGAGATCTCCTCTTAGCCTTCTGTCTAAGGAAAGCAATCCTGAACTCCTCAATTTGCCTTTAAACCTGAGTAATGTCATCCCAGGAACCATTCTCAGAAACCTCCTCTGTGCTCTCTTCAATAGCCCACATCCATTCCTTAAAGTGCTGTCCAGAAATGCATACACCAGCTCATGCCTAATTAATATTTTATAAACACTCAAAGTCACCTCCCTGCCCTCGTACTCTATACCCTCATTAGTAAAGACCAGGACACTGTATGCTTTATTTACTGCTCTGTCCATCAGCCTTTCCAACTATAAAGACCTATGCACAAATACACCCAGGTCCCTCTGCTCCTGAACCCTCTTTAGAATTGCCTTAGTTTCCATTGTTTGGCCACACTCTTCTGAACAAAATGCATGTCTCTCACTTTACGTTTAACTTCATTTGACACTTACCTGCACACTCCACCAATCTACCCATGTCTTTTTGTGGTTGTCTAATGTTTATAACGCTTCCAAGTTTTGTTCCATCTGCAAACTTTGAAATTGTCTCATGTCGTCAGCACTGGCTTCTCCCCTTCATCCAATTTTTCTCTTCTTTCTCTTTGTTCTCCCCTTCTTCCATCTCAGTTTTATTTTAATTTTTGCTATTCTTACCTGATAAAGAGAACCCTTTCAGTGGGAAGGCTGCTTTGATGGGGTCCAGCGTGGCAGCATCTTCAGAGGCAGTGTGGCTATATAGTTAATAAAAACTGAAAGAACTGCGGATGCTGTAAATCAGGACCTAAAACAAAGTTGCTGGAAAAGCTCAGCAGGTCTGGCAGCATCCGTGAAGGGGAAAACAGAGTTAACGTTTCGAGTTCGACTGGTTCTGAGAAAGGGTCACTGGACCTTAAACATTAACTCTGTTTCTTCTTTCACAGATGCTGCCAGACCTGCTAAGCTTTTTCAGCGACTTTGGTTTTGTGGCTATATAGTTGATTGGCCTGAGAAGCCTGGAGTGGGACTCTGACGGGGGCATAGCGTGGGCTGGGAAGTCTGGAGTGGGACGAGAGTGATGGAAAAGGAAAAGTTGGACTCTCTTTAAGTGATCCTACTTTATTTTTTATTTTATTTTAAGTTAATGACTATGGCACCTATGCACGGTGACTGTATGAGCTTTTCACTGTATTTTATACTGAATACACGTGACAATAAATTATCCAATTCAATTCATCATAAATGTGTATCAGGAAAAGCAGGGGTCCCAATACTGAACCCCTGGGGAATCCCACTACAAACATTCCTCAAGCCCAAAAAATATCCACTTATCACTCTTCTGTTTCCTATCACTCAGCTAATTTTGTATTTGCATTTCTACTATCTACAGTATTCCATGAGCTGTAGCATTTCCCATAAGCCTGTTGCATGGTACAGTATTTCCGGAAGTCCATGAATAAACATCAACAGCTTTATTCTCATTGACCTTTTCTGTTCCCTTTTCAAAATGACCCAGTAGTTAGCAAAACATGATTTTCTCTTTAGAAGTCAATGTTGGCTCTTCCTAATCAGGTGACTTTTTCCAGGTGACTACTAATTCAATGTGTTGGATAAGGCTAAGGATAACAGGAACTGATAAGAGGCCTAACAATGTGCTGTTATTTGAATGGAATTACGCTGAGTCATTCAGGTCTGCTGAGAGTCAAAACTGCAGGAAATCAGGAACTGCTGTCACCAGATAAGGCATACATTTGGACAAAACATTCAGGATTGCTCATGTGCATGGATAATTCCAAATAAGGCACATACTTGGCACAGGGTCTTGTGTATGAAGAGCCTGATGAAATCCTTTTGTTCAGGAATACTTCAAAGATTAATGTTATGTAAGAAGTACCCTATGTCAGGAGATGTGGTGAAGACATTGAGCAGAGTCTCAGCCTGGCTAGCTGTGAACTCTCCCGGGTAGTAACATGTGGGTTTAGTTTAAGATATCAGGGTCAAAATTCACACGACATTGGGCTATAGTCCTACAGGTTTATTTGAAAACACAGGCTTTCGGATCCTCGCTCCTTCTTCAGTCAATAGTGAGAGAGGTGGCATCAGACATAGATTTTATAAGTAAAAGATCAAACGGTTATAGAACTGAAGCAATAACAGCAGTTGCTGGCAATGCTCAGCAGGTCTGGCAGCATCTGTGAAGAAAAAAAAATCAGAATTAACATTTGGAAATAAAACCAGTCTGGCTCCCAGCTGAAACATGAACAGATTCTAAACAAGGCCTCACACCTAAAATGCTTTGTCTGACCTGAGATGACACCTCTGGTGTACTGATAAAACCTTTCATTTTCTTGGGGCAATGACATGAAAGAAATTCTTTGGATGGCATGGTGGCTCAGTGGTTAGCTCTGCTACTTCAAAGAGCTAAGGATCCGGGTTTGATTCCTGCCTTGGGTAAATACCTGTGAGGAGTTTGCACATTCTCCATGTGTTTGTGTGTGTCGGTGTGTATGTGTGCCTGTGTGTTTCCATCAGGTGCTCCAGTTTCCTCCCACAGTCCAAAGATGGGCGTTAGGTGGATTTGCCATACTAAGTTGCCTCATAGTATTCAGAGATGTGCAGGTTGGGTGGATTAGCCATTGGACGCGCAGGGTTAATGAGATAATAGGAACCACAGATGCTGGAGAATCCGAGATAACAAGATGTAGAGCTTCTGATGAAGGGTCTAGACCTGAAACGTCAGCTTTCCTGCTCCTAAGATGCTGCTTGGCCTGCTGTGTTCATCCAGCTCTACACCTTGTTATTTTGGAAGTGCAGGGTTACAAGGTTAGGATGGGTGCTGGCTCTGGGGTGGAAGCTCTTTGGAGGGTTGGTGCAGATTTGATGGGCCAAATGGCCCTTTTCCACATTGTACAGATTCTATAATTATGTGTTGCTGTAGTCTGTATGATGATCATATTCAGATAGGGAATCCTAGGATTTTGATCTAGTGATGATGGAAGTACAGAGATAAATTTTCCTGTACATCAGTTGAGGTAGAGCGTACAAGCAGAGCTGTCCCAAGCACTTCTGCCCTTATCTTTCCAGATGTCACAGGTCACAAGTTCGGGAGCTGTTACTGAAGAAGCCTTGGCAAGTTACTGAATGGAGGTAAACACCGCTGTTACAGTGTGCCAATAGTAAGGACAATGCATGTTAAGGTGCTGGAGTAATTTAATAGACTGAGAAAAAGGACAGGGTGGCAAACCTGAGTGAACAGTGGAGAGGGCAGGCAGTAGCAAGTATATGAATAGCATCATCAGGTTCCAACATTGAGTGTGTGACTGTGTGATTGAAAGTGTTAGGCAGAAAATGAAGACAATCAACCATTTTTCTTGACCTGGTCTGCAGCAATATCATTTCTAATACACCTTTCAGCCTGTCGACCAATAATAATATTGTTCATTTCTTCCATTTGTGAGAGTGTCTGAAAAATTCTTCCTTTGCATTTTGACTTCTTCCAGTGGGTCAAGTGGCTCACAGACATTTACATGATGGGAAATAGTCCACTGTGTCCATGCCAGTCAATGTGATCTGATAATCTGAACCCAATTCTCCTGTTCTTAGCCCATAGGCCCAGAGACTATGGTAACACAATTTTTGTTTTTTTCATTCATTCAATGGGATGTGGGTATCTCTGCTGGGTCAGCATTTGTTGCACATTCCTAATGGCTCTCTCAGCCATTCCAGAAGCTGTTAAGATGAACATCAAAATACCATTCAAATGTTATAAGAGTTTCTGACTCAAATGCCCGCTCAGTCTTCTACCTCTATCCTTAAGTTAATGTTTCCAGTCATTGACCCCTCTACAAATGGAAAAATTGTTTTCCTCTCCACCCTGTCTCCTCAGGTGCTGTATATGTCTATCAGATCCCCTTTCAATCTTTGCAACCCGAAGGAAGATAGCCCCAGTCTACCCAGTCTTTTGTCATAACTCAGATCCTCCAACCCAGGCAAAGTTCTGGTAAACCTCCATTACAACCATCTCTAGTGCGGTCACAACCTTCCTAAAATGTGGTGACCAAAAGTGCATGCAGTGTTCCAAATGTGGTCTAATCAGCAGCTTATTCATTTCTGGCACAACATTCTAACTCTTGTATACCAAACCCCAACTAATAAAAGTAAATATTCCATGTGCTTTCTTCATTATTTTAGCTCCCTACTCTGCTACTTACAGGGAGTGCAGATATATATAACAAAATCCCGCTGATGTTCAATATTTTGTCATGTTTTATCAATCATTGTGTAATCCTTTGCCTTGTTAGGTCTCCTCAAGGCCATTATCTCAAGCTCAGTTGGCTGCTCAGCTGGTTTGCAAAGAAGAGTATCACCAAGAACTTGGGTTCAATTCCTGCACTGTATGAGGTTAACATGAAGGAATCTCTTTCTGAAACTCTCCCCTCACCTGAGGTGTGCTAGCCCTCAGGTTAAACCATCAACAGTTGTCTCTCTCTTGAATGAGTGAGCAGCCTATATTGTCTGGTTAGATTATGGTGACTTTACCTTTACCTCATACTTTCCCAGGATAATTTCCATTTGCTACTGATCTACTAATGAGCAGTTCATTGATATCCTCATTCAGTTTACATTATTCTCCTCACTATTTAGCATCAGACCAACTTTTGTGCCATTCATGAACATCCTGATCATTTATTTTTATCCATTCATGGGATGAGGGTGTCACTGGCTAAGCAGCGTTTATTGCCCATCCTTAATTGTCCAGAGGGCAGTTCAGAATCAATCACATTGCTGTGGCTCTGGAGTCACATGCAGGCCAGACCAGGTAAAGCCAGCAGTTACCCTCCCTAAAGGGCATTAGTGAACCAGATGGGTTTTTCTTGACAATTGACAATGGATTCATCATTAGATTCTTAATTCCAGATATTTATTGAATTCAAATTCCACCATCTGTCATGGCAGGGGTTGAACCTGAGTCCCCAGAACATTACCTGAGTGTCTGGATTAACAGTCCAGTGATAATACCACTAGGCCATCGCCTCCCCACATTCCCTACATTTTAGTCGAAATAATTAATGTACACCACACACAGCAGGGGCCCCAGCACCAAGTCCTGTGGAACCAGATTGGAAACACACTTGCATTACATAAGTATACATCCACCTCACCCTCTACTTCTGTCAGTTCTGTCTTGGATTGAATAAGTTTTTACTTTCTTGACCAATCTTTCATGAGGAACCTTATCAAAAGTCTTGCTAAACTACATTTGGACCACATCAAATGCACTGCCCTCATCAACACTCCCAGTTCTTCCTCAAAAAATTCAAATTTCTCAGACATGACATTTCTTTAACAGATCAATGCCAACTATCCTTGACTAATCCATGTGTCTCCCAGTGCAGATATATTCTGTCTCCTAAAATTCTTTCTAATAACTTCCCAACCATTGAGGTTAGGCTGACAGGCCTGCAATTTCCTAGTCTATTCCTTCCTCTCTTTTTTAACAACGTGACAACATTAGCAATCCTCTAATTCTCTGGCACCTTATCAGTGACCACAGAGGACTTGAACATTACTGCTAAGGCCATTGATATCTCCTCCCTTGTCTCCGTCTATAGCCTAGGTATACGTTTCATTCAGGCCTGCTGATTTATCCAATTTAAGGCTGTAAAACATAATTGTTGTAATAAAAAATAAAAGAACTGCAGATGCTGTAAATCAGGAACAAAAACAGAAGTTGCTGGAAATGCTAAGCAGGTCTGGCAGGATCTGTGAGAAAAAGAAATCAGAGTTAATGTTTCATGTCCAGTGACCCTTCCTCAGAACAGTTCTGAAGAAGGATCAATGGACCCGAAACGTTAACTCTGATTTTTTTCTTCACAGATGCTGCCCGGCCTGCTGAGCATTTCTAGCAACTTCTGGTTTTGTTCCTAGTTTTATTGTAAATCCACTTAGTGATAATTATAAACATTAGTAAAAAGGTAAAATCCATCTAGAATATATCAACATATGCACACACCGTTCCATGCAAGCAAACACAACAGGTTACAGCTTAGGGCAAGACGAAATTGTAAACACTATAAATTTATAGGTTAGAATGACGCATAGCAATGTTGATCTTGATATTCTGGTTGGGAGTTGTAGTTACGCTGTTTGTTCTCCTGATGGCAGTATCTTTTAGAGTCATAGAGTCACAGAAGCATACAGCATTGGGACAGTCCCTTTCGTCCAACCAATCCACGCCAACCATATTCCCAAACTAAGCTAGTCCCACCAGCCTGCCCTTTGCCCATAGCCATCCAAACCTTTCCTATTCATGTAGCTATCCAAATGTTTTTTAAAATTTGGAATTGTAACTGCATCCTCCATGCTTTGTGGCCGTTCATTCCAATCACAAACCATTTTCTGTGTAAAATAGTTGCCCCTCATGTTCTTTTTCAAATCTCTCTCCTCTCACCTTAAAAAATGTCCTCTAGTTTTGAACTCCCCCATCTTAGGGGAAAAAAACTATTGTCATTCACCTTATAAATGCCCCCCATGATTTTATGAATATCAGTAAGGTCACACCTCAACCTCCTATGCTCCAGTGACAGAAGTCCCAGCCTATGCAGTCTATTTTTATATTCCAAATCCTCCCTTCTAGCAACATCCTGGTAAAACATTTCTGAACCCTCTTCAGTTTCATAATATCCGTCCTACAAGGGGGCAATCAGATCCGTACAACATACTGCAGAAGAGGCCCCACTAACATCCTGTACAACCTCAACATGACTTCCCAACTCCTATAGTCAAAAGTCTAAGCAATGAAGGCAAGCATGCTAAATGGCTTCTTAACCACCCTGTCTACCTGTGATATAAATTCCAAAGAATTATATATCTGAACCCTGAGATCTACCTGTTCAACAACAACACCCAGGGTCCTGCTATTAATTGTATAAGTTCTGTCCTTGGTTATATTACCAAAATGCAATACCTCTCATTTACCCAAATCAAACTCCATCTACCACTCCTCAGCTGTTTGATCCAATTAATCCAAACTCTTTGTAATGTTAAATAACTTCCTTCTCTGTCCGCTATACAACCAATTTTGGTGTCATCTGAAAAATTATTCATAATGCCTCCTATATTCTCATCCAAACAATTTGCATAAATAACAAATAAAAATAGACCCAGTACTGATCCCTGTAGAATAGTTTTGGTCACAGGCCTCCAGTCCGAGAAACAACCCTCTACTACCACTCGTTCTGAGG
The DNA here is from genome assembly GCF_030684315.1 of Stegostoma tigrinum. Taxonomy (NCBI): domain Eukaryota; kingdom Metazoa; phylum Chordata; class Chondrichthyes; order Orectolobiformes; family Stegostomatidae; genus Stegostoma; species Stegostoma tigrinum. The sequence continues at coordinate 70,992,956 of NC_081357.1, read as the reverse complement.
AAGGGTCACCAGACCTGAAAAGTTAACTTTGATTTTCTATTCAGAGATACTGCCAGACCTGCTGGGCCTTTCCAGCAGCTTCTGTTTTTGTTCCTGATTTACAGCATCTGCTGTTCTTTCTATTTTTCTCTACACCATCATCTGTCACCTACCATTAAGCCAATTTTGTATCCAATTAGCAAGCTCACCCTGAATCCCATGTGATCTAACTTTACGAATTATTCTGCCATGTGGGGCCTTGTCAAATGCTTTACTAAAGTCCAGATTAAAAATGTCTACCATTCTGCCATCATCAACCTTTTCAGTAACTTCTTCAAAAAACTCAATTAAGTTTGTGAGACATGAAGACTGTCCCTCATCATTGCTTGCTTCTCCAAATGTATGTAAATCCTATCTTTCAGAATTCCCTCCAACGACATACCCACCACCAATGACAGGCTCACAGGTCTACAGTTTCCAGGCTTCTCCTTACAGCCTTTCTTAAACAACAGCACATTAGCCACTCTCCAGTCCTCCAATACTTGTGATTATAGATGACACAAATATTTCTGCCAGGGGCCCTGCAATTTCCTCCCTAACATTCCACAACGTCCTGGGATACATTTGATTAGGTCCTGGAGATATATCTACCTTTATATTTTCTAAGATCTTCAACTCTTCCTCTTCCGTAATGTGAACTATTTTCAAAACATCAATATTTATTTGCCTGAATTCTCTAGCCTCTGCTTCTTTTTCAATGATAAAAACTGACATGAAATAGTCAGTTAACAGCTCTCCCATCTTCTGGCATTCAACACAAAGACAACCTGGTTGATTTTTAAGGGATCCTACTCTATCTCTCCAGTTGTTCTCTTGCTCTTAATGTTTTTGTGGAATTTTTTTGAATTATCTTTAACCTTATCTGCCAAGACTATTTCATACCCCGTTTTTGACTTTGTGATTTCCTTCTTAAGAAGGCTCCTACACCCTTTATACTCTTCAAGAGATTCAGTTGATCTTAGTTGTGTATATCTAATATATGATTCTTTTTAGTTTTGACTAGAAGCTTTATTCATCCATTGTTCTTTAATCTTACCAACCTAACCTTTCACTCTAACCGGACCATGATGCCTCTGAACCCTCATTATCACGTATTTGGAGGCTTCCCACTTGTCAGTTGTCAAGTAATATTTTGCCCTGTCTTCACTCCTCTTCCAAGAGTTGGTGCTGTGGCACTCAAAGCTCCTTAAAAAAAATGTTATTACTATGATGTATTCTAATTTTTAACAAAACCTGCATCTGAATTTAAGAACTGTTGAGAGAAATGATATTATTATATTCTTGCAGGCCTTTTTGATGTTATTCCTTCCCTGTGGCAGGCTGCATTCTCTCCTAGTTGCAACCGGTCTCTGCAGCAAAATCCTATGCTTGGTAATCATGGTTTCACACAGGAGGATGATTTTATATGTGAATATTAGCTATTGGTCCATACTGGAGACAGTTGAGCCCAACAGTTTTGCTTGTTCATTGTCAGAGTTTCCCCAGGTATCCTTTAATAGAAGGTAGTTTGAATCCTCTCTTTGCAAAATGTGTTTTGGAGGGCAATCTTTATTCCAACAAAACCTGTGGTCACGTCCAGCAATATCTGAAGGTCCCAGTGTGAGGAGAACATATAGTGCGAGCTATACAGATGACGAGTTTTAATATAGAGATAATTACCCCAGAATGTCCTTTTCAGGGTGTGACAGACAGTTGAAACAGAGTGGCTATTTGAAGGCAACAATAGTTTTTTTGCCATGTTATTTAAATATTCCTTTGTAAATTTCTATTAAACATGCCTACTTTCGGTCAGGTTACTTTGGTAGTCAGTTTAAGGAGTCTCAAGTCATTTTAACTGCTTTTTTCTCAAGTACAAGACACTGTTACAAAGCGATTTAAAGGCTGATAGTCCATATTTAACACCATTATGACAACTGGCAGCTGAATGAAGATAATTTAAACTCAATACTGAAGATAGAATGAGCATCAATTCCAGTCGACAGAGGCTGCAGTCTCTCCACGCAATGGCCAAGCAATTCCACACAAAAGTTGCCTCAATAGTTACATTTAGAGCAGGATATTTATTAATGACTTCTTTTATTCACACGACTCAGGATTCAATTGTATTTCAATGTCAATATTAGCAATCCTTTCAGTAGTGTTATCTATGAATGGATGTGATGCCACCAGGAATGGCTCTGTCAGGAATGCTGCAGTTGGGTGTGTTGGTAATGGTTTAACTTGGATGGCCACAGCCACAGTTTGAGCTGCTCTTCACGCTTCACTTGTGGAAAGATTGGTCACACCTTCCCCACCTGCCCTCAAACAGCTGAAGATTGTCCTGATTTTGCGCAGAAGATTGAAACCTGGGGTGTCACTTACCAGATTACAGTTAGCCAATGTTTGAAGCCAATCAGGAAATGCAACTTTGAGTGATGGGGCAGTTGTTACTTTGTATGTTGTAGACTGTATTCTAATAGAGACTAAGGCATTTTTCAGGAGTGTATGGGCTTTCTTTTTAAAGTTTGTGTCAATGGCAGTGTTTAGTTAGCTATCAGCTAGCAGAGTTCTTTAAGAAGGACATTTTCCCTGTGGACTTCTACAGACTTCTGTTCAAACTGTGTTGGTCTTGACATCAAAAATGAAATGAATGATTGAGATCTTGCACTTAGCTAAATCTTAAGTGGAACATGTTTAAAATTATAATTCTGTTCATCTCAAGGCTTTTCTCTGCCTTTAAAGTTTGAATTATGTTTTGATTTCAGACTAGACTGCCAAATTTAAGTTAGAATCTGGCTTGGAACCAATAACATGCTTAAAGTTGATGAAGTATGAGATCCCAGGTATTTTCTAAGAGAATAAAGCCACAAGATTACAAGGTTTTGAACAAAGAACAATTAATTTTATTATACAAAGTTTGAACAGTAATACAATAGACAAAGCTTGTGTAACTTGTTTTGAACATCTAAAATTAACGCGAGGTGTATGTGGATAACATACAAACTGATTGAACATCTCACAAAGCATTTCAAATAGAAAATGCAGTCAAGACAGATTCCATGGATTTCTCAGCAACTTTTGGGCCTGTTTCCACACTGTAGGGATTCCGTGATCTACGATCTATGATTCACAAGTGTTAGTAATGCATTGGGTCATCAAATCAAAGGAATTCCAATTTCTTTTCTCTCAAGGTTCTAACCTCAGAACTTTTCCACACCTCCTCACTGCCCAGACTTCCTGAGTCCTAATGGCTCAGAGCCTATTATAGCAGCCCCTTTTCTGGATGGTGCGTCTTTTCCCTGTTCCTAAGTACCTGACTGATCAGCTGCCTGAAGGTAACAAGTCACTTGGAGATAGCAAGTACTACAGATGCTGGGGTGTGGAGCTGAAGGAACACAGCAGGCCAGGCAGCATCAGAAGATCTGTTTCGGGACTGGGCTTATGAAGAGTCCAAGCCTAAAACATTGACTTTCCTGCTGCTCTGATGCTGCCTGACCTGCTGTGTTCCTCTCGCTCTACACCGTATTGTGCCTGAAGGTAACAATCTTGTCCTCTGACTGGCTCCATCTGACTGAATAAACTGACTGTTTGGTAATTCTTGAACTGTTGTGAGTAATTTATTGTAAATCTCACAACAAGCACCACCCTTGGTCTTAGGCAGCATTGAATGAAATTAGTATTTTGGAGCAGTCAAACGGAGCAAAGCCTTGGCCCTGTTGGCTCTCAGATTGCTGGCTTACATAGTAGAAATTACATTCAACAAAATAATTTTCATTACAACTACTATTGACGGTAATATTTCAATTGTAGAAATAACACTATGATTTTGGTACCTTCGTTCTGACATTGATGTGAAAGGTACACCTGCTATCTATAACTGTGTTGTTGCTTTAAAATAATTTCCAGACTATAGTCCTATACTTGTGATTTCTGAAATGATAAGAAATTCCCAGCTGCAATACATAAAGAAGCAGAGAAAACCTAAGGTAGTCATTGCCCGCAGAATGTGATTGATGGTGTTTGGATTCTATTAATATAGAAATGGTTATATATAGCACCAAGGTGCAGCAAGTCAATGAGTAACTTGCATTGTGTAGCAATCTGATACTTTGAAAATTATTGTTTTGCCAAAATTATTTTCTTTTAAGGAGTGTTCATGTGTATATTAATTAATGATCTAAAAGCACCAACTGGACAGTAAGAAAGTAGAAATAAAGAAGATCAATTTGCTAACATTTCAAATATCAAATTCAGCAGCTGTATACAACAGGAAAGAGGATTGATACCAGGTCACCATGGATTTCTGGAATTCTCCTGGCACAGAACTTAAGACTTTCTTCTCCATTAAGGGAGGGTGCCTAGCTCAAATGGTAAAACGTTCAGTCTGCACGAGAGATAGCAGGATCCATGCTTGCATTTTTCAAAGGGGAGGCGATGGCCTTGCTGATATTATTGCTGGATTATTAATAGAGAAACTCAGCTGACATTCTGGAGACCTGGGTTCAAATCCCACCACAGCAGATCATGGAATAGAAATTCAATTTTAAAAAATTGAAAAATCAACACACAGACTCCCAGGAATGTATTTGCCCTCAAACTGAGTTTGATAAATAGTCCCTTGAGAAGACTAACCAAACACCAGACTGCTGTATTTGTTGCTCCCTGAGTAATGGCACATGATTTCCCTGGCCACTTGTGATGCCCTTAAAGGACTGATCATTATCCACTCCCTGGTTTGTATTGAACATACCCTCTAATCATGACCAACCCAAACAGATGACTGATGGTGGCTGTGCCCCAGGGCTGTAGGCAGAATGCACCCATGTCTGATGGTACAGCAACAGCCTGATGAACAGCAGACTCCTTTGAATGGACTGAGAACTAGCCCACACCCACATTCCAATATAGTCATTTTGTTGAATAAGCATGCAATGTATAGGCAACAGCCACCTGTTATAAGTGTTAGATTTACATCTTGGTGTGTAGCACAGCAAGATGCTCCCCCCTCCCAGGATGGATCCCTACAGACAGTACAGCTTGTCTGTGCATCTCTATAAAAAATGTGTCGCAATATGTCAATATGATAGCCTTTAGCCTCTGGTTGAAGCAACAACATGCTAACAGGCATAGCATGGTGAGGCAGGGTGCTGCGAGCATGCAAGTAAATACTAAAGTCAAATGTGAAGGGAACACGTGTACAGTTTGATGAGATGCTGTCTGGTCCAACCTATGAGCTGGGTGCCTGTCCCTTGCAGCAGCCTTTCAATCACAGATGCTGTTGTGCTCTACAATGCATCAATGCCTGCACTCCTGTAGCATCTTGTAAATGGGCTGGGGAGATACCATGAAGAACCTGAAATACTGGCAATTCTTAGAGAATTCTCTGGAGACTGTTCAAGCCATAAGCTATAGTCATCAGGTACCTGCTCTCATTTCGAAAGTGTGAATTCTAAGCTTCTAGTTTGCTCAGTGCGGGAGGTGGGATAGAAAGCTGCATATCAATGAGCTGAGATGTGAAGTTAATAGGGTGATAACCAGTTGCCCTGCCAGAATTTGGCCTTGTTGTCTTGCAGTTGCATAAAAGATCAGCAAGTTGTTCCCAACATCAGCAGACTTTTCATGTGATTCTGCCACAAATCTCACCATAGCGCATGTTGTTCAGGCCTCTCTAAGATCCACTTCAAATTACAGTTAGTCCTCCAGTGTGTCCATGGCAGTCAGTCCCACAGTGTGTCCATTAAAGCCATGTTGTCAGTTTGCATGTTTACAATCCGTGTCATGATGTGCCTACATCATGCTGAGATAAAAATAATTTTGTGAAGGGAGCTGGAAGAGATTGAATTATTTCGATAATTTCTGTGCTGAGCAAAGTTTACTGTGTGACTTCTTGAAACGGAAACATCAAAAGTTAAAGTGTGTTGTGATTCACCCACTGTTTACTAAAAAACAAATTGCTTTGTGGAAACAAGGCAAGTAAGGCTTTTAAGAGAGAAGAGAAAGGAGTTTGGAGGTTTCATTTCTTTATCAAACTGAGTTGGAATAGGCCTACTGCTGAAGTTGCCTGTGGACTGAAGTTGTCAGCTTACCAGTTTACCTGCTTAGGTCAGTTGTAGAACTGGAAAAAGCAAATGTGTGTCTGGAGAAGTGAGCAGAAAACTGTAAAATGGTATCAACTAAAAAAGGTTCCTCTCTCGCTCGACTGAAGTAATGTGAAGTTCCAATGAAGTCAAATGTTAGGATTTGTAATTGATTCTTAACTGATCTCAAGCCTGATTCAGAGACCTCATTGATTCTATCGATTTGAATGTATCAACATGGGGTTGCATGGTGACTCAGTGGTTAGCCCTGCTGCCTCACAGTGCTAGGGACCTGGGTTCAATTCCAGCCTTGGGTGTGATTGTCTGTGTGAAGTTTGCACATTCTCACTGTGTCTGCATGGGTTTCCAACAGGGGCTCCAGTTTCCTTCCACTGTCCAAAGAAATGCAGGCTAGATGAATTGGCTGTGCTAAGTTACTCTGTAGTGTCCAGGGATGTGGAGGCTAATTGCGTTAGCTATGTAAAGCTTTCTGGACAGGGTGGGATGCTATTCAGAATGTTGGTGCAAACTTGATGAGCTGATTGGGCCTCACTCTGCACTGTAGGGATTCTATGACATGAAATCCACTGAAATATGAGAATTCTTCCCACTTTATCCTTTGAGTTTGGGGTCATGGCTCACTGTAGTGTTTTTCCTTCGATTAAACAAATATTATCTCTGCAGAACTGTATTATACTGTCTGTCATGTGCATGTGTCTATTTAGGATTAAGAGGACATAGCTCAATTCTACAAAGTAGTTTGGTTGTTAGTCAGTTTTATTACAAATTGGAAGAATAACTTTGCTTCTATTAACTGAGTTATATTTGAGTTCATTGAAGAAGCCTGCTGAATAATAGTACAAAACTAGCACATTTGGCCATTTTTCTGATTGCATCAGCAGATTTACATGACATAATAGCAATAGAAATCAGGAAAAGTATCTCAAATGCAGGAGAAAGGCTAATGCTAGAATAAGGGTGGCTAAGAGGAAGCATGAGGACAGGATGGCAGGGTGCTCCAAAACAAATAGCAAAATACTAGTGAGGGATAGAGTGGGGCTCATAAGGAACAAGTAGGGTTATCTGCTCACCAAAGCAAAGGATATGGCAGAGATACTAAGTGAATATTTTGCTTCTGTTTTCACCAAATTTGCCTTTTTGAAAGGGTGGGCGTTGAGCAACTGAGCAGTATAAAAGGCTGGCATCACTCCAGATAGAAAATTCACCAGGACTGGCTGGAATGTATCCTAGATTGTTGAGAGAGGTAAGGGAGCAAATAGTGGAGCTGTTGACAGAAAGTTTTCAGGCCTCTCTGACATAGGATTAGTTGTGGGAGATTAGAGGATTGTAAATGTGACATTGTTGTTTATGAAAAAGGCAAAGGATGATCCAGGTAGATATAGACTTGTCAGCTTGACATCAACAGCGGCTAAACTGATGGAGGATAAAGTAAATATACATTTAGAGAAAAATATGTCAATACTACGTAGTCAACATTGATTTGTCAGGGGTCGATCATGTCTGACGAATGTAATTGGGTTCTTTGCTGAGGTGGCACAGGCAGTAGATGAGGGTCATGTTGTGGATGTTGTATTTTAGAAACCATGCGATACGGTGCCTCATGGTAAGTTGGCTACCAACTTAGAAATGCTTGGGATTGATTGGTCTTTGGTCTTTGGCAGCATGGATTAGAAGTTGACTCAAAGATATGGGTGGGTATAGATGGCATTTCTCAGGTTGGAGATGACTTGAAAGTGGTGTTTATCAGGGCTTGGGGTTGAGGCCCTTGCTGTTTCAGATACATATAAATAATTTGGAAATGGGTGTTGAGGGCAAAATCTCTAAAGTTGCAGATGATACGATGTTAGGCAGAATAATGAATTGTGATGACACTGAGTGGCTTCAAAGGGACATTGACAAGTTGGCCAAATGGGCAGACATCTCGTGGGTGAATTTCAATGCAGAGAAATGTAAGGTGATGCATTTTGGTAGGAGAAACACTGCGAGACAATACAGGCTCAATAGCACAACTTTGAGGGAGTTGAGGAGCAGAGGCACCTCGGGATTCATGTTCATGATTCTCTGAAGGTGGTCAGGCAAATTAAGGCAGTTGTTAAGAAGGCTTACTGGATCCTTGAGTTTATCATCATAGAACCCCTACAGTGTGAAAGCACGCCCTTCAGCCCAACAAGAGCACACCAACCCACAGAGTATCCCACCCAAACTCAACCAACCTAATCTACACATTGCTGAACACTATGGGCAATTTAGCATGGCCAAGCATCCTAGCCTGCACATCTTTGGATTGTGGGAGGAAACCAGAGCACCCGGAGGAATCCTGCACAGACACGGGGAGAATGTGCAAACTCCGCACAGACAGTTACCTGAGGGTGGAATCGAACCCAGGTCCCTGGCTCTGTGAGGCAGCAGTGCTAACCACTAAGCTACTGTGCTGCCCTAAAAAGAGGCATGGAGTATAAAAACAAGGAAGTGATACTGCACCTCAACAAATCATTGATCATACCACATATGGATTATTGTGTTCAGGCCTGGCCATCTTATTTAAGGAAGGATGTTAAAACACTGGAGAGAGCTCAAAGGAGATTCACTAGATTGATACCCTGAATGAGGGATTTTAGATACCCGGAAAGATTAGAGAAATTGGCTTTATTTCCTTGGAGCAGAGAAGGTTAAAAGGTCACCTTATTGAGGTGTTCAAAATTACTAACACTTTCCACTGGTTGTTATGTTAATAACTAGATCTCACAATTTCAAAATTGTCAGCAAGAGATTTGAGGGAGAAACTTATTTACTCAGAGAGTTGTTAGGATGTGGAATGTGCTTTCTGGGAGAGTGGTGAAGTCGAATTCTATATGAAGTTTCAAAACAGTTCTGGATATATATTTGACAATGTTGAACTTAGAGGGCTGCAAAGATAGGGCTGGAAAATAGGACTAGCTGGGTAGCTTTGTCAGGAGCCAGTACAGACACTGGCCTCCTTCTGTCAGACCTATAAGTGAACACTTAGCACTGAATTCAATTCTAATGGAAGTACATTGATCTGGAATATCCACACTAAAATGGGTTGGTGGGAGTATGACAGAAAAATAGCCATTCAAACTTGGGCACTTTGAATCGAAGCTGAACCATTGTGATATTGTGATCAAGAAATGTTACAGAGTCAGAAATGAATCTGTGTGGATAGAACTGAGTAACTGCAAAGGGAGACAGACCCGGATGGTAGGTGTGTACAGGCCTCCTAGCAGTGGTCGGGATGTGGGGAAGAAAATAAATCAGGAGACTGAAAAGGCATGTAAGAAAGGCACTATTACAATAATCACGGGGGACATCAATAGGCAGGTGGACTGGGAAAACCAGGCTAGTAGCAGATCTCAAGAACAGCAATTTGTGGAACATTTACAAGATTTTTGTTTGAAGCAGCTTGTGGCACAGCCCACTAGGGAACAGACAGTTCTGGTTTTGCTGATGTGTAATGAGGCAGACTTGATTAGGGAGCTTCAGGTGACATTATATGATAGAAATCATCCAGCATTTTGAGAGAAAGAAGCTGGAATCAGATGTAACAGTATTATAATTGAGAAAGGGAAGCCTAGCATGGAAGGCAGTGCAGCAGCAATGGCAGGAATTTCTGGGGGTATTTCAGGAGACACAGCAGAAATTCATGCCAAGGAAAAAGAGGCATACTAGAAGAAGGATAGGGCAACCATTGCTAACAAGGGAAGTCAGGGACAGCATAAAAGCAAAAGGATAAAGCATATGCTGTGGTGAAGATTAGTGGGAAGACAGAGGATTAGGAAGCCTTTACAAACCAGCAGAGGCTAACTCAAAAAGCAACCAGAGCGGAGAAGGTAGATACAAGAGTAAGCTAGTTAGTGATACAAAGGAAGATTGCAAGAGATGTTTTGTATGCTGGAAAATGAGGCTGGTGAAATGGTAATGGGCAAGAAAGAAATAGCGGAGGAACTGAATGTATACTTTGCTTTAGGTTCTATAGTGGAAGACACCAGCAGCATACCAGAACTTCAAGACAATCAGGGGGTAGAGGTGAATGTAATGATTATCACTAAGGAGAAGGTGCTTGGGGAACTGAAATGTTTGAAGGTGGATAAATCATCCAGACCAGATGGACTACACCCCAGGGCTCTGAAGGAGATAGCTGAGGAGATTGTAGAGGCATTGATGGTGATCTTTCAGGAATCACTGGAGCCAGGGAGGGTCCCAGAGGACCCAGATGGTGAAGTGGTCATTTGCAGGATGACAGTCGACAATTAGTAAAGTTCTGTATGTGTCTGTGTTGGGACACAACTATTCACGTTATACATTAAAGATTTGGAAGAAGCAACCAAAGACATTGTTGCTATGTGCAACAAAGATGTGCAGGCTAGGTGGATCGGCCATACTAAATTGCCTGTAGTGTTCAGGGATGTGTGGGTTATAGGGGGATGGGTCTGGGTGGGATGCTCCAATGGGCATTGTGGACTTGTTCGGCCAAAGGGCCTGTTTCCACACCGCAGGGAATCTAAGTTTGCAAATGATATAAAGATAGATAGAAGGTCAGGTAGTGTGGAGGAGGTGGGGATGCTGCCGGAGGATTTGGGCAGGCTAGGAAAGAGGGCAAAGAAAGAGCAGATAGAATACAGTGTAGAAAAGTGTAAGGTTATGCACTTCGGTAGGAAGCACAGAGGAGTAAACTAATTTTTAAACAGGGAAAGGCTTCAAAAATCTGACACACAGAGGCACTCGGGAGGCCTGGTTCAGGATTGTTTTAAGGTTGACATGCAGGTTCAGTTGGCAGTTAGGAAGGCAAATGGATTATTAGCATTCATTTGAAGGGGATTGGAATACAGAAGCAGAGATTTACTGCTAAGGATGTATAAGGTTCTGGTCGGACTGCATTTGAAATATTATGAGTAGTTTTGGGCCCCATATCTAGGAAGAATGTGCTGGCATTGGAGATAGTTCAGAGAAGGTTTACAAGACTGATGCCAGAATGAAGGAGGAGCAGCTGAGGACTCTGAGTCTGTACTTGACAGATTTTAGAAGAATCAGAAGGAGCTTGATTGAAACTTACAGAATACTCAGAGTTTAGGGTAGAGTGGACAAGGAGAAGATGTAAGAGAGACTAATGCCCAAGGGTACAGCCTCAGAGCAAAGGGACGACTCTCTAGAGTAGAGATCAGGAAGAAATTCTTCAGTCAGAGGGTGGTGAATCTGTGGAACTCATTGCCACAAAAAGCTGTCGAGGCCAAGTCATTAAGTGTACTTAAGACAGAGATAGATAGGTCCTTGATTGGTAAGGGGGATCAAGGGTTACAGGAAAAGGCAGGAGAACAGATTTGAGAGGAATCTAGGCTCGAAACGTCAACTTTCCTGCTCCTATGACACTGCTTGGCTTGCTGTGTTCATCCAGCTCTACACCTTGTTATCTCAGATTCTCCAGCATTTCCTACTACCTCTGAGAAACAAATCAGCCGTGTTTGAATGGTGGAGCAGAGTCAACGGGCCAAATAGCCTAATTCTGCTCCTGTCTCTTGTTTCCTCTGATAAAAGGCTCCTTTCACTTTCTCTCTCTTTCATTCTTTCAGCTAGAAATGTCCAATGAGTTGTATGATTTTGAACCAATTTTGAGTTAATGAGAACTAGCAGCAATATTTATCTACAGTGTGTCGCAAATTGGGAGTGTCTTCTATCAATTAGCAGACAGTTCCATTGAACTATCACTTTTTGATGTGGTTGCAGTACAAATAATAACTATGGTGAGCTCTAATCTTTTCATCCATTACATGTTAATGATTCATATATTTAGTATCAGCTTACAGAAAATTTTCTGGTCGTACTTAATTAGCAACAAATTAGAGAAGTAGTCTTAAAGTTTTTACTTGTTGGGAAGGATGATTTTCAAGCTTGGATGATGGCAAGGGGGACTAAATGGCTTGAAAAAAGAAATAGCAAATGTTCTCCTTACAATTTTTAATTAATTAATTTTGTCAGAATAATAATAGCCAGACGGGGGGTCAGAGCCATTGAGTGGAAATTATGCATATAATTCTGAAAGTTGCAGTCCAGGATCTTCAGTGAGATGCATATGCAGTAACAGAGTTATGGAATGGTGGCCCTGTGGGAGGGAAGATGGCACCATTTATCTTTGTGGAGTGCAGAATATCATTAAACTTCTTCCTGCACTGCTGGACAGCCTGCTTCATCCAGGATACCGCACTGACCTGGGCTACAATCAGTATCCAGGCTGGCTTGGTCTCATAGCATGGCCTTCTGTGGCAGGAAAAATGACTGCCCCCCTCTCCCACCAGTTCCTCCACACTCCTGTCCATGAAGCAGGGAGAAAGTTTTCCTTTCCATTAGATCATGCCCTCAATGATAGTGGTTAAACACTACAGAGTGATAGGCAGTTCCTGACTTGCTATATCTGTAGTGGTGTGCAATGGGGCTTTAAATATGGTTCTGGCACTGTATATGCCAGAAAGTCTGGGAAGTGGTGAGGGCTTCCACTTTTCCTGCTGCATGATTCCCTGAGAAAGATGCACAAAAGCCCAGTTGAGGAATTGATGACAGCATCTAGTAGACCAGATACCATAAATATTACTTGTCAAAATACGAGCTGAAAATTTAAAAATTCCACCCACAGTATTCTGATTGAGGTCTAATCAGAGGCTTATATGAAGATAATCTTGATATGGGTCTGAGTTATTCTGCAGTAACTGACCCTTTGTTATTCTCTAGAAATCTCACAGAATCCCCACAAGCTGAAAAAATTGACTTCTAAACATGTGTACTATAATATATATCCACTGAACCAAATTTGATCCAAGTTAGCAAAAGGCAAATTTTATGTTTGTGTACTTAAATCTACACCAGTGCTTCCCAATCTTTTCAGCAGCAAGGCACATTTCAATAAGGCAAACAATTCCACAGCACACCCACTTTTTCAGCTGAATCAATTGCTCATACATGTCACATTTACTTGCATTTATTATGGTTACAGTCTTACTAGACAGTTTTGCAACATAGCGCATTCAATAAGGGAAAGAAGGATCAAAAGCATGCATGTTTCTAATCCACTGGCAGTTACACCATCTTCAACTGCAAATATATTTTCCAAATTATTCATGTCAACCATTTCCAATTATTCATGGAAAACGGTTCAGAGCAAAACACAACTTAGAGTAAATGGCAATTGACTGTATTCATGGGAAACCTATGCCTTTTGGTGTGCACAGCACCTTTGGACCAGGGGAGAAACTGATGAGAGGGCCAGCCACAAATTGTGCTCCACCAACAATCGCTCTTCCTCCTTGTATTTTGTGTACGGCCATGTTGAAAATCTAGTTTGTAGAGGTATGCTTTTGCCCACAGCAAGAGAATAGCTATTGCATGGTCAGAGATCACTGGATACTCATGTACCTCTGTCAACTAAAACGCCTTTCCAAACTTCAGTTTCATTATGCAGCCCATCTCTAGCTCTGCATATTGCTGTTTTTCTTTTAACGTCAGCTTTTGCAGTGAAAAAGAAAGTGAGATAAATGGATCACATTTTCAGTCATAGCCTTCCACCTTTGTTGGGGCAAATAGAATTTGAACTTCTCTTGCAGCGCTTTGAGATGTTTGCATACAAAGCTGTGCATTCTAACAGCCACGTCTGCCACTGACTTTACTTGTCGGAAAATCTGGAATAATCCTCTGCCACTGTCTCTTGCCAAAGGGCCAGTTTTGACCTGAAACCCTCGAAGTTTATCGTTAATGTTTAGGATTTTGTTGCTTTCCCCCTGTATTTTAGTGTTCAGCTCATTCAGATGACTTTAAATGTCTGTGAGATATGGCAGCTTAGCCCACTAGTAATCATGGCACTGTGGATCAGTGGTAGGCACTGCTGCCTCACAGTGCCAGGGACCCGGGTTCAATTCCAGCCTTGGGTGATTGGCTGTGTGGAGTTTGCACGTTCTCCCCATGTCTGTGTGGGCTTCTTCCAGGTGCTCCGATTTCCTCTGACAGTCGAAAGTTGTGCAGGCTAAGTAGATTAGCCATGCTAAATTGCGTGTGGTGTTCAGGGGTGTGTGGGTTATCGGGGGATGGGTCTGGGTGGGGTGCTCCAAGGGTTAGTGTGGACTTGTTGGTCTGAAGGGCCTGTTTCCACACTGTAGGGATTCTAAGATCTATGATCATTACAGCGTAACTCTTTACAAGGCAGTTTATGCATTGTTGAAAACTCTTACCAATTGCCTCCTGAGATTAGATTAGATTCCCTACAGTATGGAAACAGGCCCTTTGGCCCAACAAGTCCACACCGCCCCTTGGAGCATCCCACCCAGACCCATCCCCCTATAATTCACACACCCCTGAACATTATGGGCAATTTAGCATGGCCGATCCACCTAGCCTGCACATCTTTGGACTGTGGGAGGAAACCGGAGCACCCGGAGGAAGCCCATGCACACACGGGGAGAATGTGCAAACTCCACACAGACAGTTACCCGAGGCTGGAATCGAACCCGGGTCCCTGGTGCTGTGAGGCTGCAGTGCTAACCACTGAGCCACTGTGCCACCCCTAATTATCATGAGCTTGGGAGAGAATCTTTCCCTGTGATAACCAATGTAATTACACAATGTGGGTGGGTTTGAAGAACTGCTCATATGAGGAATTGCTGATAACTTTTCATTAAATATATGTTCTTTTTGTTTCTCTTTTATTTACAGAACGCTCCAATTAATTATAGCCTTGAGTTTTGACAGATCAACTAAATGCTTAACAATGTCTTTGAGAGTATTATCTGTAACAGAGGGTGAGAAATGAAAGATTTGAATAGTATAATTGCTTTATCATAATTATGTGTTTGTACATATGAATAAATGCTGAAGAATCAGGGCAACACAGATCAGAGCATTTGACAAAACGTGGAATCTTCAGGCAATCATTTTTGTGCTCTAGCTCTGCCATCATGGACTGCACTGCTGTGAAAGTGGCACAGTGCATTTAGAATGTAGTTAACCAAATAGTTCTAGTCACAATGCATTTAGATTAAAAGAAAATTGAGCCTGCTAAAGCCATTAGATTTGCTGACGGTTCTTGATTCTGATTCATTTGTTCCCCGATTGTTATTCATCAACAATTTACATAACCACAAAATCTTCATTGTTTAGCTTTTTAAAAAATGGCATTTGAGCCAATGACTTTTTTTCCCCTCTAACAATACTTTTGAGCTTTGGTGCTCTACAAGTGTAATGGCAATGCTCACCTGATATAAGGATGGTTCGCAAATATGAGAGTTTTGAAAACAAAATTATTTTCTTAAGAAAGGCTGGACGGCATGAAGATAATTTAAGTTTCTACATATTTTCAACATGTTTCTTTTTATTTGCATTTTCTTCTGTTTTCCTTATTATTGTTCATTTCAAAGGGTGAGAGAGATAGCGGGAAACTGTATGCTATTTAGCTTAACATATGTCATTGGGAACATTTCACACTCAATCTGTAATGAAGAAATAGCAGGACATTTGGAAAAGCTTAATGTAATCAGAGTCAACATGATTTTATGAAAGGAAAATCATGTTTGACAAATTTGCTAAGAATTCTCTGAAGATATAACAAACAGAGTTGATGAAGGGAAATCAGTAGGTATTTGGATTTTCAGGTGTTGAGTAAGGTGCCATGTAAAATGTAGGAGCTCACAGGATTGCAGGAAATATAATAGCATGGACTGAAGTTTGGTTCACACATGGAGTATAGAGTTAAGATTAATGGGTTATTTTCACTTTGGAAGGTCATGTCGAAGGCTGAGTGGCACAGTGGCTCAATGGTCAACATGGTTGTCTCACAGCACTAGGAAACAAGGTTCCATTCCAATACTGGGTGACTGTGTGAAGTTTGCATGTTCTCCCCACCCCTGCATAAGTTTCTGCCAGGTGTTCCAGATTCCCACCACAATCCAAAGATGTGCAGATTAGGTGGATTGGCCATGCTAAATTACCCATAGTGTCCAGGGGTGTATAGACCAGGTGGATTTGCCACAGGAAATGGAAGTAGCGTGTTGATCTGGGTGGTATGCTCTTCAGAGGGACTTGATGGGCCAAGTGGTCTCTTCCTGCACTGTAGGATTCTATGAATTAGTGAAGTGTCACAAGGGTCAGTTCTAAGACCACAATTATTTATTACTTATGTCATATGTGACTCGGAGGAGGAGAAGTGTTTAATGCATCAAAATTTGCTGATGATACAAAATGAAGTAGGAGGGCATGTTGTGATGGATCTGCAAAGGGATACAGACAGGTGGTGAGTGGGAAAAAAAACTTAATAGATGGAGTTTAATGCAGGAAAATATGAGCTCATTCGCTTTCATAAGATGCATCAAAAGGCAGATTATCATTTAAATGGAGAGAAGATTACAAAAAAATGCAGCATGGAGAAATTTAGTGTTTTTTTGCATGAAACGCAAAAGTTAGCATGCAAGCCATTAATTAAGTCGACAATGGAATTTTGGCCTTTATTGCAGTGGGGCTGAAGTTTAAAAATAGGGAAGTCTTGTTCCAACTGTCAGGGTGTTGGTGAAGCCACAGATTTTGTCCCTGTGTTTAAGAAAAGGATATACTGGAATTGGAGACGGATCAAATGAGTTTGATTAGGCTGACTATGATAATAAAATGTGAGGCTGGATGAACACAGCAGGCCAAGCAGCATCTCAGGAGCACAAAAGCTGACGTTTCGGGCCTAGACCCTTCATCAGAGAGGGGGATGGGGGGAGGGAACTGGAATAAATAGGGAGAGAGGGGGAGGCGGACCGAAGATGGAGAGTAAAGAAGATAGGTGGAGAGAGTGTAGGTGGGGAGGTAGGGAGGGGATAGGTCAGTCCAGGGAAGACGGACAGGTCAAGGAGGTGGGATGAGGTTAGTAGGTAGCTGGGGGTGCGGCTTGGGGTGGGAGGAAGGGATGGGTGAGAGGAAGAACCGGTTAGGGAGGCAGAGACAGGTTGGACTGGTTTTGGGATGCAGTGGGTGGGGGGGAAGAGCTGGGCTGGTTGTGTGGTGCAGTGGGGGGAGGGGATGAACTGGGCTGGTTTAGGGATGCAGTAGGGGAAGGGGAGATTTTGAAACTGGTGAAGTCCACATTGATACCATATGGCTGCAGGGTTCCCAGGCGGAATATGAGTTGCTGTTCCTGCAACCTTCGGGTGGCATCATTGTGGCAGTGCAGGAGGCCCATGATGGACATGTCATCAAGAGAATGGGAGGGGGAGTGGAAATGGTTTGCGACTGGGAGGTGCAGTTGTTTGTTGCGAACTGAGCGGAGGTGTTCTGCAAAGCGGTCCCCAAGCCTCCGCTTGGTTTCCCCAATGTAGAGGAAGCCGCACCGGGTACAGTGGATGCAGTATACCACATTGGCAGATGTGCAGGTGAACCTCTGCTTAATGTGGAATGTCATCTTGGGGCCTGGGATGGGGGTGAGGGAGGAGGTGTGGGGACAAGTGTAGCATTTCCTGCGATAAGACATTCCACTCCCGCACATCCCAGATGTCCAAGTTCTTTAAGGACCGCAACTTTCCCCCCACGGTGATCGAGAACGCCCTTGACCGCGTCTCCCGCATTTCCCGCGACACATCCCTCACACCCCGCCCCCGCCACAACCGCCCCAAGAGGATTCCCCTCGTTCTCACACACCACCCTACCAACCTCCGGATACAACGCATTATCCTCCGACACTTCCGCCATTTACAATCCGACCCCACCACCCAAGACATTTTTCCATCCCCTCCCCTGTCTGCTTTCCGGAGAGACCACTCTCTCCGTGACTCCCTTGTTCGCTCCACATTGCCCTCCAACCCCACCACACCCGGCACCTTCCCCTGCAACCGCAGGAAATGCTACACTTGTCCCCACACCTCCTCCCTCACCCCCATCCCAGGCCCCAAGATGACATTCCACATTAAGCAGAGGTTCACCTGCACATCTGCCAATGTGGTATACTGCATCCACTGTACCCGGTGCGGCTTCCTCTACATTGGGGAAACCAAGCGGAGGCTTGGGGACCGCTTTGCAGAACACCTCCGCTCAGTTCGCAACAAACAACTGCACCTCCCAGTCGCAAACCATTTCCACTCCCCCTCCCATTCTCTTGATGACATGTCCATCATGGGCCTCCTGCACTGCCACAATGATGCCACCCGAAGGTTGCAGGAACAGCAACTCATATTCCGCCTGGGAACCCTGCAGCCATATGGTATCAATGTGGACTTCACCAGTTTCAAAATCTCCCCTTCCCCTACTGCATCCCTAAACCAGCCCAGTTCATCCCCTCTCCCCACTGCACCACACAACCAGCCCAGCTCTTCCCCTCCACCCACTGCATCCCAAAACCAGTCCAACCTGTCTCTGCCTCCCTAACCGGTTCTTCCTCTCACCCATCCCTTCCTCCCACCCCAAGCCGCACCCCCAGCTACCTACTAACCTCATCCCACCTCCTTGACCTGTCCGTCTTCCCTGGACTGACCTATCCCCTCCCTACCTCCCCACCTACACTCTCTCCACCTATCTTCTTTACTCTCCATCTTCAGTCCGCCTCCCCCTCTCTCCCTATTTATTCCAGTTCCCTCTCCCCATCCCCCTCTCTGATGAAGGGTCTAGGCCCGAAACGTCAGCTTTTGTGCTCCTGAGATGCTGCTTGGCCTGCTGTGTTCATCCAGCCTCACATTTTATTATCTTGGAATCTCCAGCATCTGCAGTTCCCATTATCTTTGATTAGGCTGACTGCTGGGATCAATTGGCTGCTTTATCAAGAACAGGTAAAGAGGTTAGGTCTTTATTCATTAGAGTTTACAAGAGAGGAAGTGATCTATTACAGAACATTTGACATTCTGAGGGAACTTGATGGAGTGGAGTTGAGAAGATGCTTCCACTAGTGGAGTATCTCAAACTAAGGGATATAGTTACAGAAATAAAGCACTCATTTAAAACTGAGGTGCAGGGGAATTTGTTCTTTCAGAGGATAGTGAATATTTAGAATTCCCTGCTGTAGGGAGTTGTGGAGGCTGTATGATGGAAAATATTTAAAAAGTAGCTACACATTTGAAATATCTGGGATTTAAGGATTATGGTGAACTTGTATGGTAGAGGAAATGAGGCCTAGAGCAGATCAGCCATAATCTTATAGAAAAGCTGGGCCAAATGGTCTACTCCTCCTAGTTTTTATGATCTTATAGAGTAGTTGAGCATCCTGTAGCTCTTTTATAATTGATGTTGAATGGAAATTTGAAGTCCAAATACAGTCAAATTGTATCTTGCTTTGTTTCAAGCCTTCATTGCCATCCCGGAATACTAACACTCAATATACCTCAACAGTAAACACGGCATTATGCTTCTATTCGCACCTTACAAAGTTGTAATTTTTTAAAATGCTTTTAAGAAATGGCTGCAAATACCAAAATTTGTATTTCCTTCCTGGACGAATGAGTCTAACTTTACCACATGGGCAGGATTTTACCACAGGGGCTTTGAGGCCTTGACTTTGGCACCAAATGGGCATTTTGGGACTGCTGCAAGAGCAATCTCCCGGCAATAATCCTGGAGGTTGTCTCTTAACTGGCCACCTCTGCAGTTGCTGTTCTTAATTGGCAATCAATGCTCTCAAATCAGTCAGAGACAAGCTGATCTGGACTACCAAGAGAGATGCGTACCACGGAGACATGTCAGAGGCCACAAGGCCATCTCAACATGGAAATGGCTTAGCCGACTAGAAAATCAACATATAAACAAGCAACAAATGGAAACGTAATTGAATCATAGTGGGAGGTAAACCTTACTGTTCAGGCTGTATGCTTAGTCATAACGGTCGTCATCTATTGGGCATGCAGCCTTTACAGGCAGGCACCACTTGAGTCAAGAAATACCGGTGAGCCTTGTAAACTTCCCCTCACAGGGATGCAGGAAAAGCTTCCCTCCTTCATTAATCAGGGAGTCAATTCATTCCCCAGACTGTTTTGGAAAAAGATAAGCCTTCTGTAACAGTTAAAATTTTTAATTTTAGCAAATCAAATTTTAATATATGAGACAAGAACTTTCAAAAATTGATTTCAGTTGTTTATAGGTTAAAATAGGCCTGACAAGTGGGAGGCATTCAAGAGTGTGAAGATGAGAGTTCAGAGGCATTATGTTCCTGTTAGGGGGAAGATTAAGGAACAATAGATGAATAAAGAAATTGGGGTTCCCGTCAAGAGTAAAATAGAATCTTTTTTAGATATAGACACTTGGTTCAATTGAATCTCTTAATCAATATAAAGAGCATAGGGGTATTCTGAAGAAAGCGATCAGGGAGGCAAAGAGGAGATATGAGATATTATTAGCAGTTAAAGTTAAGGATGATCCAAAGAGATTCTACAAATACATTAAGTGCAAGAGGGTAACTAGATAGAGGGTAGGACCCCTTAAAGATCAAGGAGGTCATCCTTGTGTTGAACCCCAGGAGATGGGAGAGACAATAAATGAATACTTGGTGTCAGTTTTTACAATGGAGAAAGAAATGGCGTCTAGAGAATGCAGAGAAATAAATTTTGATGTCTTAAAAACAGTTCACATTACAGAAGAGGAAGTCTGGGAGGTCTTAGAGAATATAAAGGTCAATATGTCTCCAGGACCTGATCTAACGTATCCCAAAACATTATGGGAAAGGAGGAAAGTGTGAGACTCCTTGCAGAAATATTTGCGTCATCTATAACTATGGGTGAGGTGCCTGATTACTGGAGGGTGACTAATGTTGTTCCCTTGTTTAAGAAAGGCTTTAAGAAGAAACCAGGGAACTACGGTTGTGGGTAAATTATTGGAGGTGTTTATAAAAGATAGGGATTTATGGACATTTAGAAAGGCAAAAATTGATTAGGGATAGCCAGCAGGATTTTGTATGAGGAAAATTGTGTCTCACAAACTTGTTTGAGTTTTTTGAGGAAATAATCAAAAAGATTGATGAGGGCAGAGCAGTGGACGTTGTTTATTTGGATTTTAGTAAAGCCTGCAACAAGATTCTGCATGGTAGACTAATCAGTAAAGTTAGGTCACATGGGATTCTGGGTGAGCTTGCCAATTGGATATATAATTGATGTATTGGCAGGAGAGAAAGGGTGTTGGTGGAGGGTTGTGATTTGGACTGGGAACTTGTCACCAACAGTGTTCCGCAGAGATCAGTTCTGGGTCCTCTTTTATTTGTCATTACTGAAAATGATTTGGATGAAAGTATAGAAGGCATTGTTAGTAAATTTGTGGCCGACATTACAATTGGTGGCATAGTAGACAGTGAAGAAGGTTTTCTAAGATTACAAAGGAATCTTGACCCAAATGGGTCAATGGACGGAAAAACAGCAGGTGGAGTTCAATCTGGATAACTGAAACGTATTGCTTTTTGATACAACAAACAAGGGTATGGCTTAAACAATTAATGCTAGGACCTTGGGTAGTGTTGTAGAACAGAGGGACCTAGGGCTGCAGGTACATTATTCTTTGAAGTTTGCTTCATATGTAGACAGGGTGAGTAAAAAGACACTCGGTAAGCTTGCCTTCATGTTCAGTCATTTGATTATAGGAGTTGGGAAGTCATGTTGAGAACGTGCAGGATATTCGTGAGGCCTCTTAATGTAATAGAGTCATAGAGCTGTACAGCACAGAAACAGACTCCTCAGTCCACTCATACATGATGACCAGGTATCCTGGATAAATCTAGTCCCATTTGGCAGCATTTGGCCCATATCCCTCTGAACCCTTCCTTTTCCCATATCCAGATGCCTTTTAAGTGTTGTAATTGTACCAGTCTCCGCCATCTCCTCTGGCAGCTTGTTCCATTCATGCACCACCCTCTGCATGAAAATGTTGCCCCTTATGTCCCTTCTAAATTTTTTCTCTCTCACCTTATACCCTCTAGTTTTAAACTCACCCACCCCCTGGAAAATACTTCTGAAGAATGGTCTAGGCCCAAAACATCAGCCTTCCTGCTCCTCAGATGCTGCTTGGCCTGCAGTGTTCATCCAGCTCTACACCTTGTTATCCCAGGAAAAAACCTTGTCTATTTACCCTATCTATGCCTGTTATTACTTTATAAACCTCAACGAGGGCATCCCTCAGCCTCTGATGTTCCAGGGAGAATAGTCCCAGCCCATTCAGCCTCTCCCTATAGCTCAAACAATCCAACCCTGGCAACATCCTTGTAAATCATTTCTGAACCCTTTCAGGTTTCACAATATCCTTCCTATAAAAGGGAGACCAGAACTGCACACAGTATTCCAAAAGTGGCCTAACCAATGTCCTGTACAACCACAACATTTCCTCTCAACCCCTATACTCAATGCACTGACCAATGAAGGCAAGCATACCGAACACCTTCTTCAATATCCTATTTACCTGTGACTTCACTTTCAAGGAATTATGAACCTGCACTTCATGGTCTCTTTATTCAGCAACACTCCCCAGGACCTTACCATTAAGTGTACAAGTCCTGCCCTGATTTGCTTTTCCAAAATGCAGCACCTCACATTTGTCTAAATTAAACTCAATTTGCCACTGCTCCACCTATTGGCAAACTTGCAAACCTTATCTCCTGTATGTACATCCAAATCATTTATATAAATGACAAATAGCAGTGGACCCAGCACCGATCCTTGTGGCATACCGCTGGTCACAGGCCTCCAGTCTGAAAAGCAACCCTCCACCACCACCTTTCTTCAAGTCAGTTCTGTATCCAAATGGCTAGTTCTCCCTGTACTCCGTGTGATTCAACCTTACTAACCAATCCACCATGAGGATCCTTGTCAAATGCCTAATTGATGTCCATATAGACCATATCCACTGCTCTGCCCTCATCAATCCTTTTCATTACTTCTTCAAACAATTCAATTCAAGTCAGTGAGACACGATTTCCAACACACAAAGCCATGTTGACTATCCCTAACCAGTCCTTGCCTTTCCAAATACATGTAAATGCCGTCCCTCAGGATTCCCTCCAACAACTTGCCCACCACTGATATCAGGCTTGCCAGTCTATAGTTCCCTGGCTTCTCCTTACCACCTTTCTTAAATAGCAGCACCACATTAGCCAACCTCCAGGCTTCTGGCACGTCACCTGTGGCTATGGATGATACAAATATCTCAGCAATGGGCCCAGCAATCACTTCCCTAGCTTCCCACAGAGTGTTAGGGTACACCTGAATTTATCCACTTTTGTGCTTTTTAAGCCATTCAATACCTCCTCCTATGTAAAAGGGACATTTTTCAAGGTATCGCTATTTATTTCCCCACATTCTATATCTTCCACATTCTCCTCAACTGTAAACACAAATGCAAAATACTTGTTTAGTATCACCCCCATCTCCTGCAGCTCCATGCATGGGCAGACTTGCTAATCTTTAAGGAGCCTGATTCTCTCCCTAGTTACCCTTTTGTCCTTAATATATTTATAACATCCCTTTGGATTCTCCCTAACCCTGTTTGCTGAGGCTACTTCATGTCCCCAATGTGCTGCCTATGTGCTGGATACAGAGTTGGCTCAAAAGTAGGAGACAGAGGCGGGTGGTGGAGGGTTGCTTTTCAGACTGGAAGCCTGTGACCAGTTCTGGCTGCCATATTATAGGAAGGATATTATTAAGTTGGAGAGGGTTCAGAAGTGATTTACCAGGATGCTACCAGGCACAAGAAGTTTGAATTATAAAGAAAGGGACTTTTTTCACTGGAGCATAGGAGGTTGAGAAGTGACCTGATAGAAGTTTATGAGACGTATAGATAGATTTAATGGTCATTTTTTTTCTCAAGTATGGAAGATTTCAGGACTAGGGGACACATTTTTAAGGTGAGGAGAAAGATTTTAAAAAAAACATAAGGGGCAATGTTTTTACAGAAGCTGGTTTGCATGTGGAATGAACTTCCTGAGGAAGTGGTGGATGTGGGTAAAATTGCAACTTTTAAAAGACATTTGGATAAGTACATAGATAGGAAAGGTTTGGAGGGATATGGGCCAGGAACAGCAGGTGGGATTAGAGATAACAAAGTGTGGAGCTGGATGAACGCAGCAGGCCAAGCAGCATCTCAGGAGCACAAAAGCTGACATTTCGGGCCTAGACCCTTTATCAGAGAGGGATTAGTTTAGTTTGGGATTATATTCAGCACGGACTGGCTGGACCGAAGAGTCTGTTCCTGTACTGTATGACTCTATGAGTCAGAGGATGAGTGACTATCTGAGATTATAGTTCAAAGTGGGAATCCAGTGCAGAGGAGGATACAGTGCTTTAAGTAAGGTTTACTGCAAGAAGTAAAGTACGTTTATTTGAGATTTGGTGAACGGTCAGGATGAGGTTCTTTTTTGTTCCTCAACATTTTTCTCAGTAAGCTAATTTGTTGCCAAGAAGCTGCTACTTGGGATTGTCTTTAAATTGCTGTAAATTAGACAAGCATATTACTTTTGAAAGGATAGTTACACTTCAATTCAACTGAGAAACTCCAAGAATAAGAGCAAAACGGGGCCAATATAATGAATATAATGGTAAACCAAAGCAGATTAAAGTTAATGCAAGGAAAGTAAAGATTTGACAACTCAACTCAGTTGAGTGGAATGTTTTCCCTGTATAGGTGGGAAATCATGGACCTGATCAGTGTCCCAGATAACCACATAGGCAGGGAGTGTTGCCAGCTTTAAAATATTGACTTGTGGGTTTCAGAGCTGAAGCAGTGATTAGTGTCTTTATGAGGCTGAGAGTTATGTGAAGTGCACATTCAGACAAGTTAAAGGCTCGGATGCACACTGGGACCACCTGGCAGACCAGGAGAAACAAAGGAAGTAGTGCAGGAGTCCCCTAGCGTTCTGCTTGCAAATTGAATTTCTGTTTTGGAAGCTAGAGAGGGCATTGGTTCCTCAAGGGAGTGTAGTTAGAACTATGTTTGTGCAAAACAATGAGCAGATCCACAATACAATAAGTGAGGAAAAAGAAAGAAAGAGAAAATGAGCAGGCAGGACCTCAAAAATAATCCTATCTGGATTACTCACAGTGCCCAAGCATCGAGAGACATGAATGCATTGCTGGAAAGATAGTGCAGCAATGAGGGGTTCTGATTCCTGAGACACTGGAATTATCTCCAGGGGAGGTACCAAGTAGCTGGATTACACCTAAATACAAATGGGCTATGTTCTAAGCAGGGTGTTAATAGTGTTAGTGGGAGGGCTTTAAGCTAACCAAATGGACTTCAAACAGGCACTACAACTAGCTTTATGATTGGAAAATGCAACAAGTGGAAATGGAAGTGAAGACCCTTCCCAATCTGACTGAGCTTGGAGAATACCACTTGAGTGAAGGCAGTTGCATAGCCTCATTCAGGACATATCCTGAACAGAGGGACCCTAGGTCAACCCAGAGCCAAACCCCAAAACAAAGCTAGGCTTTGGTTGCTACAACACCAAACCCTGTTGGTGCAGCAGCTCCCAGAGTGTGAACAAAGATAAAAATTACCACCAGTATCTCCCCCACATCTGTGGGAATGGTTGGTAAACCTTGGACTCAGTTGCACGTTAACTAAGCTGCACATCACAACACATGGAGTCCTGAAAATGTTGATTGCAGATAATGAGCCATTGCTTACCAGCAGGGAATTTGGTAATTTCTTTAAGTCAAATAGGATTAAACATATTAGGACAGCTCCATACCATCCATCCGCCAATGGTGTGCCAGAAAGAGCACTCCAAACTTTGAAGGTTGGATTGAGGAAACAGCCTATAGCCTTGCTATATACCGAACTGTTCCAGTTCTCATTTCCTTTCAGGACCAACCCACATGCAACTACAGGGATAGCATCAGCAGAGCTGCTAACGGGTAGATGACTGCATCAGGTTAAGTCTGATCTTCCCAGATCTTGGAGGTGGGGGAAGGGGTGTGAAACATTATCAGAAACTCTAATACTGGACCCAAGATTCAGCCAAACAAAAGAAACAGTTTGATACAACAGACAAAGTTTGCTGTAAGAATTATGGAAATGGTCCTGCACAGCTAAGAAATATGGTCGAAGGTCAGGACCAGTGACATATAAAGTTTGGGCAGGTATGGCGGTCCATATGCAAGCCATAAATTCTCAAATGGTGCAGGAGCAAAACATGCATTGCCACTTGGAACTGTCAGAAATGCTGTTGAAACCCATGCATTCACCTCTGTTAAACATTTTTGAGTCCTCTGAATCAGAGATTGCCTTGACGGATGTAGCCACCTTGATTCCTTTGCTGCCAGAAGAGTGAAATATTATTGAGGTGCTCCTGGCACAAAAGGGAAGCTCTAATGCCTTACACACCACTCATGACAGATGCAGATTCGGAGGAACTTGACCCAGTGCTAAAATGGACCAGGACGCTCTCCAAGATAAAGGAGTGGCCTATGACCTCAGACTCAGAGGAGAAGGGACGTAGTGAATGTAATGGGGTCAGTGAGCTGAACATCATGGAATATGAGTTCCCCGATTGGGGCTGTTAATCTGGCCAATCAGGATTATCTGGCTGACATTTAAAAAGGGTGAATGTCAGAGATATTGACACTCTGCTGCCTGGCTCTGAAAGGGGCAGGACTATAGTCAAGCATTGTTCATGTGTAAATAGTGATTTGGTGATGAGATACTAGCCTCTGTTGAGCTATTTCAATCACTACCTGCAAGTTCCCCTCCAAATCTTTCACCACGATGACTTGGAACTATATGACTGCCCAGTTAGCGTCACAGGGTCAAAATTCAGACCATTCTCCCTAGTGGCATTGTGGGGATATCAAAACTAAATAAACAGCAGCAGTTCAAAAAGGCAGATCACCATAAACTGTTCGGGGTGATTAGGGGGTAGGCAATAAATACAAGCCCAACTAACAATGTTCACATTGTCTGAATGGATTTTAAAATAAAGCTGAGAACTGGCCAAGAGCAATTCAGAATGACATGGCAGATAATCTCGGCTGGGAATATGATTCAGAAGGCTTACTTTATTGAGTGAAAATCACATGGCAAATTACAATTTTCCTTAATAATTGTCACCTTTACTTACTTGTGTAGACACAGAGGGCGGTAATTACATTTCAGAGTCAGATTCCTGATGTCATGGTTATTTCAAAGTCCTGAACTTGCAGAGCTATCGCAGTGTAGAGACACATTAGCATTGCTGAAGCTTCTGCTGTCCAAAAGTTGAAGAGTAAAGATACAGAGGAAATAGAGAACAGAGGCACCCACTTGGCCAGGCATTTTGCTCTTCTGACATCTGAATGCAAATGCTGTTGGAAGGGGTGACTGAGAGAAGAAAGATTTTATTCTCTGCCAGTGGCAACAGAAAGCCTGCAAAGCTCACTCAGAATGCTTGGCTGGAAGTGGCTAAAAACGTCAGCAGTAGACAAGTGGTGAGTAGGAACTGGGCACTGTGCCATAAACAGTTCAATAACTTACACAGCTATGGAAATATAAATCCAATCATAGACCATGATGGCATGCTCTGTGACCAGCAGTCACCAGCATAAAAAAGAGAAAGGCATCTTCTGGGCACAGAGACTTCTCCAACCCATGGGAGAGATTTGTGCTCAGATCCCCAGTACTGCAGGAGATGGCATTCTAAACCGCAGCAGTGATTGAAAAGCCGAGTGTGATCTCCCAACTGGATCTTTTTCATCTTGCAGGCCACGTGAAAGTTGAACACCAGGAAGCGTAAGAGGCCTGGATGGTGAAATGCCACAGCTAGTGTTGCTGACAAACTTACATAACTGACCTTTCACGAAGGTGTCAGGGAGGCTGGGGATAGAGAAATGGGGGAAACCATCCCAACATCTTCAAATTCAGGATCTGGATGACAATACTACAGTGCAGAAAGCTGTCATGTTATCAGTTGACATTTCATTGTTTCCAAAGCATGTGCTTCATAATGGATTAGTGCGCCGAGCATGTGAGCTCATTCATTGAGTGACCAGTCCATGGGAGAGCCATTTAAGCAGCAGCACTCAGGGTAGGTGCTGGAACAGAACACTGAATGAATGGGATTCAGATTACACTCTGTAGCGTTGTCTGGTCCATGAACAAAGGAAGCCACAAAGCGAGGAGTGTTGTGCTTTTGCTAATGCTTCCATCTAGTGATCAAAAAAATCCAGGGAATGGCTGAGGTGAGGAAAGATAATGATGAGGGGGCTGCCTACCTTGATATCCTTGGCTGTGATGGGTGGAAACTTACCTTTTGATGGAGACTGGTAGTGCAATGAGGCTGGTGCAGCAACCTAGGGGCACCTCTACACCTGGGTAAAACATCAGGGTGTCTCAGTTCCAATCAGGAATTAGCAAGCAGTCTGCCTCCACCTTCTCCTCAGCACCGTATAGGAGTGGCCATATCCACAGCCACTATATCAGCGATTCCATTCGTTCAGTGTATCTGCTGTAAATAATATCTCATTTCACAGCAGCCATTACCCTTCCATGACCATCAACAAACGTGTGCAAGTTAGTTACCATCTGCCTATAGAGATACATTTTTCAGTTGTATTGACCATCCAACATGTCCAGGTAGCTTCTCCATTGCTGGCAGAACCCCACTAAGGGTCTCACCTTCATTACCTTCCTGCCTCTCATTTCTTACCTCTGCACCCACCGTCCATGTGTCTGCCTTTGTTCATCCAGATGTTGCTCCCCATCTCACAGTTGACTAAATCTCAAAGTAGCTTAATCCCACTTTCTGTTACGTCCACCTAGGTGTCCTTTCTATTGGAAAATCCCTAAACCTCAGTCTCATGAATTCACTGAGTTTGTGCCTCCTTCCTCCTGTCATGGTTTGGGATCCAGTGCCTCTGAACAAAGGTTCAGGACTGGTCCTTAACAAACTGACAATGAGTACAAGTGGCCTTTCTTTAAGTCAACCTGTTTGGATGTGATATGACACAGCAACACAGCCAGCAATCCTGAGGTGGGATTTGAACCTGAATCATCTGGCTCAGAGGTAGAGATGCCACTACGAGATCTCTAGCTTAAGCGGCTTAGCTGCCCATTTGGTGATTGTCTGGTGGGTTGGCTCTTCCAGACCCTTTTTAAAACTCGGAGCGCACCACATTGGTGTGAGGAAACCAGACACCACCCACAGCCAGGCATAAGCAACTACGCACCTTCAATTCCACCGCCACACTTAAATAAAAATCTCAACCACACAGTGCAGTCTGAAAGACATGGATACTTACCTGAGATGTGTTTGGCCTCATTAATAATCACAAAAAACCTGGAGACACACAGCAACTATTGCAGCATTTTGGAGGACAGTTGACATTTTAGGTCTGCGTCCTGACACCGAAGACCATTGATCTGAAAAATTAACTCAGTTTCTCTCTTCACAGAGGCTGCCTGGTCTGCTGAATATTTCATGCTTTTATTTCAGAATTCCAGTACTGGCAGTATTTTACTTTAGTTTGACCTCATTAACACTGACAATTGATTTGGCTGAAAAGAAAATCAATTCTGAGCAAAGTAATGTCAAAACTAGGTAGGAAAGGCATTTCAACTGTGTGAACACATTCTATGTTTGGCTGTACGCATAAATACAACAAAGTTTTTTTTTTGCCTGGCTGCCTTCCTCTGAATTGAAATTTTAGTAATTGAGTTATGTCGTCCAAAATTAAAGTCTGTTGAAGCAAGGCAAATGAGTTAGGGGATCAGGTGGCTTTCCAGTGACGGGTTGGCCCTGTTAATGTATACCCACCTGCTCCATGGGGAATGGGACCTTGTTTCAGGAGGCCGCACGTCAGCAGTGACACAGCACAGTAACAGGCCCTTCCGTCCAACACATTCCGCATCGACCAGACATCCCAATCTGACTTAGTCCCATTTGTCACCATTTGGCCCATATTACTCTAAACCTTTCTTACTCATATACCTATTCAGATGCCTTCTAAATGTTGTATCCATCTGCTCCACTTTCTCTGGCAGCTTCTTCCATATATGCACTGTCCCTTGTGTGAAAAGGTTACCCCTCAGGTCCTTTTCCAATCTTTCCCCTCTAACCTGAAACCTATGCCCTCTAGTTTTGGACTCCCTCACCTTAAGAGATAGATCTTGGCTGCTCACCCTATCAATGCCCCTCATGATTTTACAAACCTCTATAAGGTCAACCTTCAGCCTCCGACACTCCAGGGAAGGAATCCTCAGCCTATTCGGCCTCTCCCTATAGCTATAACACTCCAGTCCAGTAACGTCCTTGTAAATCTTTTCTGCACCCACTCAAGTTTGCCATAAACCTCATGAGGCATGAATGCTCACACATGGTGAGAGAACTGTTGTAGACACTGTGTCAGGGTCTCCCCTGGATCTCGGCCACCATATTTGCCTTGTGGTGTATGGGCATGTAGTGGAGAAGGTACTGAAGGGTATTGGTGGTGTTCCTGATGCTGGTGTTGGCTGCATAATGGTCTGTACTTTTGAGATGACATTGGAGCTGCATAAACTGTTTCCAAGCCATGGTGAAGGCTGGCCACAGGGAAGGGCAGCTGAAGACAACTTCCAAGCAGCTGGTGGTCATATTACAAAGCAATAGTACTCACTGTGATAGAAGGTGCTCGGAATAGTACTCTCCCAATGGCCATGGCTGGAATCCTTCAATGCAACAAATCAAAGACTTCACACATTGGCAGTTTCACCGGAGAAACTTTTATTATTGTGCAAAGAAAAATAAATATTTAGAAAAACCCAAATCGTCAGCTTTCCTGCTCCTCCGATGTTGCTTGGTCTGCTTTTGTTCATTCAGTTGTACACCTCGTCTCAGATTCTCCAGCATCGGCAGTTCCTACTATCTCTTTATTATTGTGCATTCAGCTCTGTGACCCTGGTGAGTTGCTGAGACATTGGGAAACATGTTATAATACTGGAAAAATCAGGATTCGGTGTTCAAGCAGCTAAAATTTAGATTCTTAACAACCCCAATGAGAGAAAGCCAACAGAGGGCAGGATACTAATCTGATATCAATTCCTGAGACTCCCACCCTGCTCAACCTTTGAACCCACCTCCAATAGTGAGGGGTTAAAAACCCATCTCTTGTTTTCACTTATGTGCCACTGATTAGTAGTTCTAAGTTGGACAACATGCAGATATAAAATTGAGTGTGCCACATGTATTATTTTAGCAAAATCAGGTGTGAGAAATGTGTCAAGGCCACAGGGAAGGAGGTGGGACTACTGTACAATTCGTGATTTCTTTCTGCTAAACTTTAAACCAGAAGGAGCCAGGATTGGTCTTTTGGACCATATCCCAAAAACTCCCTCTAATGTAGACTTGCCATCTTTAAGGGCATTTAAAATGGTCACTGGATAAACATATGGATGATAATGGAATAGTGTAGGTTAGATGGGCTTCAGATTGGTTTCACAGGTCAGCGCAACATCAAGGGCCGAAGGGCCTGCACTGCGTGGTAATGTTCTATGTCTTAATCTGTGACAACGTATGACTACACACAGGAATAACCTCAAAGATTTTGGTCCTGTTGTATGAATACAGATGTTGCTAGTTATATTTCTTTGAAAAAAGAAAAGATCAGTTGGCTATTTAAACTTTATTGTTGTCAAGGATTGCTCCATCAGATACTGCCTGATCTGAGGGTTTGCATTTTGTGATGATTGCTAGCAACCACAGTCCATTTTGTTTTTGTACTATCTAAATCTTGATTACCATCATCCTATTCAATATTAAGCATTGCTTACCTTTTGTTATATTTGTCTCCAATGGCTTCCCAGTGATCAGGAAACTGACATAAAATTCTTTTTTGCTTTCTCATTTGTAAAATCCCTCACCTTGTTTCTGTACCTTCAAAACTCAGCCCTTACTAAGTGCTTTCAGTCATGTTTTCTAACCTTTGTTTGATGTTCATTATCAGCTTAAATGTGAGCCTTAGATTCAAGTTACAAAATCAGCAGCATTTTTCTTCCAATTATTTCACTCATAATGTAATTCAAACCAGTTAAGTTACTGGATCATCAAACCTCTACATAGACAGTGAATGTAAACTACGAAGTTGTTGTTTATCTGTTTGAATTGCATTAGTAGAGTGGCCTAATAAATGTCCTAAAACTATTTTCTTATTCCTAGTCAGAAGTCACACACACCAGGATAAAGTCCAACAGGTTTATTTGAAATCACAAGCTTTTGAATCGCTCTCCTTTGTCACATGATGAAGCAGCAGCACTTTGAAAGCTTGTGATTTCAAATAAACCTGTTGGACTACAACCTGGTGACATTTGACTTCTGACTTTGTCCACCCCAGTCCAACACTAGGGCCTCCACACCATTCTTCTACCTTTAAACAAAAAAAAATAATCCTTTAAGAACATAAAGGCTTATTATTGATTTATTTTCTAATTAGGCAAATGTAAGAAAAGCAAAGTTAGAAAATTTGAAATAGACTGGAAGTAGCATAAAGAAAACAATGAGGTTGAAAATGAGAGGACACCATGAAAGTCAACATAATATTTATAATGAAATACAAAATAAAAGAAATAGACAGCAGAATGAATTATCATCTAATTATCAAATTTCCGCACTGACTTTGGATGAAAATCAATTCTATAAATATGCTGAAACATTTTGATTTTAAAATCAAGGTGAACTACTCATATTTTGCATATTCAATTATTCAAATACATTTTGCCATTATTCAGCAAATGATATGCAAACCAAATGATAAACACAATGGAATAATTTTTATTTTAAAATATTTTACAGTCATATTTAAAAACCATTAGCTTGTATCAACAGTCACATCACAATCCACTAAGAACCTTTAAAAGTTACGATATGAATTCAGCCACCGATGCTTTCATTCTTTCCCTGGCCTCAACTAAAATCAGTTTAAAACTATTAACATAACATGTTTTTGTTACATTTTATTTCGTGAGATAATTTGAGTAGAAAAACATGCTTTGTGTTCAACAATGGCAAAGTTAATAAAGGAATGAAAAATATTAAATCAAAAACCAAATACCTTCCATATGTATGAAAATTATTCATGTGCATTTGGTGCAAGCGATTTTTGTTTTAGTGCCTCTCCCTGCCCTGAAATGCTCACGTAGCTTATTTAGACCATTTCTGTGCATTCACAGCTATTATAAATCCATACACAAAGCAATTTATTTATTCATCTCAGGCTCTTAAAATCATTATCCCCTTGGCTTAAGAAACGGACTCCAAAGTGACAGAAAAACAAGCTTGTAGTGAAATTAAATGAACAATGAGTCACAATTTGACCATACTGCTAAATCATATTTGACATTCTGAATTATTCACTATTCTCAGAAAATAAATATTCAAACCCACTCTTCAAATGTCAAAAACTCTGCCATCAGGTTTTAACTGCGAAACAATGCTTTGCTGTTTCTTGGAAATGAAAGGGTTTGAGGATCCAATGGGGCACAGTGACTCATGAATTCAAACAATAGTTTAAATAACCCTAAATACTCATTCTGCTTAAGCACTGGCAGAATAATTTTGCTTCTGGCAGTCTCTGGAGTCAACCAATCAATATTTAAAACTTATTAACTTCAAACTTCAAAATTGCAGCATCTAAGATTTAATCAATTTCGCCATGAAAATTTGTGAAGGATAAAATGAGTTATGATGTAGAGAATGTTGAAATGTTGGTGTATACAAATGAGGCAGATAATTCAAGGGGAGGAGATGGCCTAGTGGGATTATCACCGGACTATTATCCCAGAGACCCAGTAATATTCTGGGGATCTGGTTTTAAATCCTGCCACAGCAGCTGGTAGAATTTGAATCTGATATTGACCATTGCTAATTGTTGAGGAGGGGTAAAAAAATCTGCCTGGCTCTCTTTTTTTAGGGAGGGAAACTGCCTTACCTGGTCTGACGTACATGTGACTTCAGACCCACAGCAATGTGGTTGACTCTTAAATTGCCCTCTGGGCATTAAATACATTTATTGCTGGCCTAGCCAGTGACAACCTCATTCCGTGAATGAATAAACAAACAAAAAATTTCATGCCATCTCAAATGCCAGAAAGCATTGCTATAACTCAGTGCTGGAAAGTTAATAGACTGTACGCCAGTAATATTTTCTGGGACAAATTACATTTCATGAATTTAAATATACTGATTTAATCAAGTGCCATACTTATGTAGCTATGCAAATTGGTCTGAAGCAAGTGAAGTTGAAATGAGTAATTTTCTGAATTGCTCTTTCTATTTAACTATTTTGGCTTAAATTTAGACCACCAAAACAAAACACATTTTCCTCAGGTAATCTCTCATTGATGATCCACAAAAGTAATGACTGTCCAGTAACGGCAACATTCAACTTAATGTTTGCAAAAACAAAGGTACTAAATGTAAATAGATATACATTTATCTGTATATGTTAAACAAAATACATTTGAACTGAATAAAGAGCTACAATATTACATATTGATAAAATGTCAATAAAGAAACACTAAATTTTAAACTTTCAAACCAAAGGAGCTGAAATATAAAATTATATGTAAAAAACTAGTTTAATCTTAAGTGGCCTCAACTTTCACTTCCTACGAGGCTTATCTCTGTATTTTTCTTCTCAGTTTACAAAAGCCATAAGAACCAATGTTGACAGTCAGATACTTCTGCTTATCACTGCTTCTTTGCAGTGCTGCTTACAGCCATTTCCCTCTGTATTCTGATTTGTATCCCTGGGTGCGACAATAGTTCTTTTATCTGATTAAGTTTGCACCGTACTGTAATGGTTTCTTTCTGCAGAGCATTCTTAATTACGTCAGTATCACACTTTTTCCCTGAAGAAGGAAAGATAAAATGTGTTTCATTTAACAAAAGCTGATTTGATTCTACTATTTATGAAGCAAATTTTTAAAAACTGTAAAAGAAATATAGACTGTGTCACAAACACAACCATCATTATAAACAAATTCTACCAAATTCCATGCACATAAACTAACTCAGTTTATACACAACAGTTTTGTGAAATGAATATCGTCTTTTGCGAACAGGTTTATATATTGACTATTTTCAATCATTTTAGATTTATTTTGTATTGTGTTTCACTCCCTTTGCTGCTACAATAAAAAGAAATGTAGTTGTACGATTTAAATCCATGAAACTGGTGACATTAAGAACCAAACCAATATTTTCAATACATGAGACCCTTTCGTCACACTTGAGGTCCAAACACAAGATTTGGCAGACGATCACTTTTTCCTGCAGTTGGTTTGGAGAACTTTGGAAGAATAAATTGTGTTGGTCTTCATTATTTTCATTTCTATTACATTTTCCCCCAGCTTTTTCATCCTTGGTATTCATGCTTGAGATAGCGACCATGTGTTTTCATAAAAATATTCTCTGCTCTCACTAAACACGTGCTTTCAAATGTAACGTTTTCATTTCTTGTTCTCATTTTTTGACTCAATGTCAGAAAAGGTAATTCTTTGCCCGTTCCACTTTGCTTTAGTTTGTGTTTCCTCTAGGTATTGCTGTACAGCCTTAATCACAGCGGTCTCCACTAGTTGTTTACTCAGACTGACCAGTTCTTCCTCATCAGGTTCTTTCTTTTCTCCTACACACCACAACAAACAAAACAAGTCAGGAATCACCTTCAGAGCAGAGCATGCTAAATTCTCACCGCATTCAGCAACAACAATTTATATAGCACCTTCAAATAAAAACTTCACAAGGTGTTTCACGGAAGTATAATGTAATTCCTAACTTATATTAAAACTTTAGGCAACCAACTTCTCTGAGGAAGCGCTAATACAATATTTCATATTTTTCCATCTGAACTAGATTTAGTCATTGGAAGATGTGTTCACATTTTGAGAATTTTTTTTTCTTCAAAACAAAATGATGGATTCAATACGGAAAGTCACTTTTTCTAAAAATAGATCACGGTTAACGGTGAGGGAGGTCAGTGTTGAGAAATGAAGTTCTCCTCATTTCAACTGCTAAGTGTTTAGAATCATTCACTCCTAGCTCTGCAACGGCGTATTTATTTTTCCAGTTGAGATTATGGGCTGATTATTACATGCCACCTCCTAATGCATTTTTGATGCTGGGGCACATAAACTAAGTTGGGTGGCTAGCCTACCACCTTCTCACCCATCCCCAAACACAGCCCTGGAAGGGAAAGGATGGACATGTGCTGAAGTTCGCATCCATCCACCACAGATGAACAAACTCAACCTATTCCAATAGAATGCTGCCCTGGATATGGCTGGCATGGTTAGCTTGTTTTTAATGACATCTATGAACAAAAGCGGAGCAAAGACTTCACTTATTGTTTATGCTGTGTGTGCATTAGGAGCTTCCCCTCTTCTACTTCACCTACCTGACAAACCGGTCCCTAGGTTCTAAGGCTCTTCATCATCCAAAACACCAGCATTTACCTTATCAGGCCAGCCACGACCCTCTTCAGGCCCCTTCCGGCAGTCAGCGCTGGCAACACCCACTGTTGAGCACTGGCCCTGCTGTTAGTCATAGAGCCGCCTCAAATCAGATTGACTGCTTGCTCCAGATAGCAGGCCTTCCTCCCAAGTGAGAGGTAGAAGTCCCACAATTGGACAAAATAGCTCATTTAATGGTGTGTTACGATACAGGGTGGAATTATTTTGGTCCATCAGTCTGATGCTGACTTTCCTTCTGGGGTAGGGGTAAGAAATCTGCCTGCCTGTAATTTTCTGCCCTTTAGATTTGAGGTGTATGCTTATGCCTCAATAACAACTGCGCTAAGACTGACCAAATTAACTTCACATCTTACAGGCATTAAAGAACGATATTTCATCCCATTAATCTGGACTGGTTTTAAACCATGGCGATCATGTGATTATAGATAGAAAGGGCCACTCTGTAACCAATTGGCCATTCAGTTTTCCAATAATCTGAACCTTATGAAAAAGCATATAGCTGAGTTGTCTTCAGCACAGATGTCAATATTTATAATGTGATATTGTACAAATCTTATCCAATACCAATTAACAGGAGTTTACATCAAGGTTCAAGTCCTGGATTCTAAATGACTTTTTATTGAGCAAACATGATCACATGGATTGTCCTTCGCACCTTGCAAAACACAGGCTGGCAGGAATTTATCTCTCATTTCCCTTCTTTAAAAATTTTGATTACATCCCCCATGAAGAACAGGCTGCTAGTCAAGCTGTTCATCAAAGTACATTCCCAAAAATATTTTTAAGATAACGCAGTAAATAAAAAGCACTACTCATATGAAGAAAAGTTCAATCAAGTTTTATTATTAGTAATAAAATTCTCAAAAAATTGACGACGAAAATTTCACAATCAAAAAATATTAAAAAGACCGTTAAAAATGTTGCTTTTTCATGTTTATGCTTTCAAATAAAAAGCAGAACATAGAAATCTAGTAGAATCTAGAGCACAACTACAATGAGAATTGGACCAATGTGACCAGGGCAATACCTACCTTTCACTTCAATTAAGGCACATCAGACATTATAAGGGGATTTAGAAAAGGGAACAAAGTTATCTCAGCTTATTGGTGTTACCTAAATGAGAACAACATGTTTTATAGCAATGCAATGTTGATCTTTACAGCTGTATGTAAAATGTAGTTTCCAATGTAAATGACAGTGACATTCACCAAAAAGGACAAGCTTTGGTGAATGGACTGTTCTCAATTTGTGAGCAGGGTGAGAGATGGCTACACTATTCACTCAGTAACACACTTTGAAAACACATCAGTCTTTCATTGAAGAACTACTTATTTCTCTGTACTTACCTCATAATGTTACAAATTTATCAGAGATAAAACAATTTAGTCACTTCTGAAAACAAGAAATGTAGAAGGAAGTGCATCTCAAATTGTTGGTTAAGAATTCTCTAGATTTCTACAAAACAATTCACATTAGGACCAACACATTAGAAGTGTGTATGAATGTCCTAAGTATTGCCCTATCTAGACACACTACCTGGAAGTAACTGCAGGTCAGCACAGCTAGCTCTTATTTAGTATTTTTAATGTGTTCCTAACAAACCACAGGCTAAATGAAAGCATCCTAAATGAAAATCACTTTCCCATAAGAAACATTGTAATATGGGTGGGTTGCAGTCCTAACCTGTAATGTTTACTTATTGGTTGCCTTAACTTTACTGGCTGAAAAAAATTCTCTTATTTAGTACTCTTACTAAAGAACTTAATACTGTTAATATAACTGCTATTAGCCACTTGTTCACCATTCCTCTAGCTCCTTCTGGCATGAGACTTTCCACTCCTGACCCTCACCTGCTCACTGTCCCTGCTGACTCTGCTCCTCACTCTTTCCCACTCATAATTTCTCCACTACTTCAATCTTCCAAACCATCCCCATTTGCCACTTTCCTCTCCTGACTGCCTTACAGATTCTGCCTTCTCCACCACCTCTTGCCCAAACTCTGCTTCTGGAGAAGAGCAATGAACTGGAAGCAATGACAGTTTGGGAGGAGGAAGTGTCGGTGTGTTTAAAAAATGCAAAAAACACATCTCTGCATGTTTGAACTAACCACATGAAAAATAAAACGGATGCTGGTTTATTTGGCTTTTTTTTGTGATTTTGTAATTTACATAAAAAGGTATTATTAAAACATGTTTTATGTGGGAGGTATTTTTATCAATAAGGAGGTTCGATGTCAAAAACTCTAAAAGCAAAGGTCATGTACCTCATGTCCATCTGGACACTAGGATTAGACCATCTTACATAATACTTAGTGATAAATTTGTCAGTTTAAGTGCTTTTGGAAGAAAGTAAAGCTCACGTTAGATTTAGAAGTGCTGTTTGAACAAATAAAGACAAGGCGAAAGAAAGGATTTGTATAGTGCCTTTTCAGAGCATCCCAAATGCCCTTCGCAGCCAACAGTTCAAGCAATTAAAGACAAATTATTGGCAGAGTTAGGAAATTAGCTGCACGGTAGATACAAAGAGGGAGGAAGTGGGCATTAACTGGAAGGATGTGACTGGTTTTCCCAGTTAGTTAGGGTCTCAACAATTGACCATATCCATTAACAACACATCTCAGTTTTTCAAGGAGAAGTGGAATTGTAAACAGTATAGACAGAAACAGAAAATTAAAAAGATATTAAGTGAACCTAGACAGAGTAATATGCAAAACCATGGCAAAGAGATTTCAGTGTAGGCAAGTATGAGATCATTAACTTTGGACCAAGAAAGGATAGATTGTAGCTGTTTCGAAATGGTTAGAAATAATGAAGTTTCAAAGTGACTTAAGGGTCCATGTACATAGATTGTTTAACCATTATAAATAAGTGTAGCAGGTAATCAAAAAGGATAACGGAATACTGATATCTGTATCCAGAGAACTTGAATACATTAGGGTGAACGTCACGGCACATCTATACAAAACCCTGGTTAGACCATGTGACTTTCCACTCTGTACTTTCCACTCCTGACCCTCATGGTAAGAGTGTACCATAAGTCTACCAGAATTGGATATACAGTCCATTAATTAATTTATAAAGAGATATAACACAAACCAGGTTGGTAGCCCCTTGAATTTGAAAGGTGATAGATGCTTTTATTCTAGCTTCTAAGATATTAGGGGGAGTGGCCGGGTAGATAGAAACAATTTCTGCTGGTTGGTGAGTCTTGGAGTAGGGTATGTGCCTAAATTTGTGCCAGATTATTCAAAACTGAAGTCAGAAAACTTGTCCACACATTACAAAATTGAATCTTGCTTCTTCAAATACCAGTTGATGCTATGTCAAATGTAAATTGGAAGAGTGAGATTGATAGATTTTATTCAACCCAAGGTGATATGGCGCAAAAGGCAGTCCAAAGGGTTAGGTCACAAACTAATCAAGACTCCAGTGAGTGGTAGAGCAGGCCTGAAGGTTTAAGTGATCTACTCCTGTGCCTATGATTCCATATCTCCTAACAAGTCTCCTATTCTATCAATTAATACAGAGAGTTGTGAACGTAGCCTGGTCTATCATGAAAACCAACCTTCCTTCCATTGACTCCATCTACTCTTCCTGCTGGATCAGGAAAGCAGCCAACATAATCAAAGACTCCTCCCACCCCATTTAAACTCTCTTCCAACTTCTCCCATTGGGCAGAAGATACAAAAGTTTAAAAACATGTACCAACAGATTCAAGAACAGCTTCATCCCTGTTGTCACCAAATTTATATATTAGACTTGATCTTTCAATGTACCTTCTCTGTAGCATTCTGTTCTATTACCCAGATAATACTAATGTAGGCATAATTTGTCTGGTTAGCATGCAAAATAGTGCTTTTCACTCTACTTTGGTACAAAAGGCAATAATTTAAAAAAAAGAAAAAAATCAAAAGAAAAGTGTATAGGCTTTATTAATGACCCACACAAATGGAATCCTCCATACTGAAAGTACTTTCCTCAACATAGTATCACTTGATCAAGCAATCTTACTTTCAGAAGTGCTTATTGAGTGAAGATAAGGAAGGTAACAACAGGGAATTTGTGTAATGTCATATAGAAAACCTCAATCTCCAAGCGAATGAAATACTTCTGATGTGCAGTCATACAGGCATGGAAGGAATTTGTAAACAGCTAGCTCCCACAAACATAAATGAGGTAGCTAACCAAACAACGTGTTTTAGTTATTTTGGTCGGGTTCCTGGAATAGTAACACTTCCTCTTTGTTAGACAGCACCATGGGATTTTGAATATGCATCTGTCTGAGCAGACAGGGCCTGAGCTTAATGGCTCATCCAAAATTCAGCACATTGGAAAGCGCTGCACTCCCTCAGCACTACACTATCAGGGACCAATGTGGCACAAACACCCATGACCAAGGACAGTTAAGCTTATCTCAGGATATATTTATGTTGTCATAGTTGTGGAGCATTGTCATAACAGATTAAATCACAGATTAGACAATGATCAAAAAAGTAACAACAACTACAGTTATATGGCATGTTAAAAGGTCCCAAAGCGCTTTACAGGAGTGTTACAAAGTAAATGTGATGCTGAACCACATAAGGAGGAGATATAACGGCAGGAAAACAAGAGGTAGGTTGTACCGATTGCTTTGAAGGAAGAGAAAAACACAGAGGTGGAGGCATATTGAGAGGGAATTCAAGAGCTTAAGACCTTGGTAGCTTTTAAGGGGTGAAGGGATTAAAATCAATCACAATTTCACAATTGGTGATGTGCAGAGATCATTCAGAATTACATGGCTGCAGAAGGTTACAGCGATAGAGATGGGCGAGGAAAGAGTGAGAATTTTAATATGGAGGCATTGCTCGACAGTGAGCCAATGCAGGTCTACAGAGACAGCGACATGCTTGAATAAACATAGAGTAAGGTTATATATAGCAGTATTTTTGGATGAGCTTACGTTTACAGGACATGCAGTGGATAGCACAAATTATAGTTCTTCAACACTGTCCAGTAAATTACATATAGGTACAGTTTATGAACTTGCTGTTCAGAAACAAATAGCAGGAATTTGTTAACAGAAGTAATCAGGCAACACAAGGACTGTTGGAGGCTCTAACTTATTTATTTAAGAGAGTGAGCTGACTAGCTGTGGGACAGGTAGGCCTGTGGTACTAGACTGCTACCAGCGAGACTATAGGAGGTAGGAAAGATCAGGGAAAACACATTGTTTTGCAGGGATGGGAAAATGTTCTTGGAAAGATCACTGGAAAGGCACAAGAGGTCACCAATATGGTAGGGGGAGGTTACCTTGATAAATTAGGGATGACAAGAGGATCGTAGGGTAGAGATATCAGATGGTGGGCCTTGCATTATGAGACACCACATGGCATCCATAGAACAGGGCCAAAAGTCATGACTGGCATGATGGGGGTAGAGGAGGAGATCAAAAGAGCAATCAATCACAGAGGAAGTGCCCTCTGATTACTAGGGGATTTATAAGACAGCCTGGAAAACTGGTGGTTTCTGAAGGAACCATTCAGCGTGAACGAGACAAAAATTTCAGGTATTCCAAGGAAAGATTAAATTCAGCATTGGGATTCTAAAATTTTAACTTCCCACTTAATCTGAACTTTACACATGGTTCAGGATTTTAAATTAATACGGAGGCATTGCTAGACTGTGAGCCAATGCAGGTCTACAAAGACAGTGACATGCTGTGTTGTTATCTGTATGGGAGTAACTTGTAAATTTAAGAGTAAGTTCCCATTATGGTGTGTGTGTGTGTGTGTGTGTGTGTGTGTGTGTGTGTGTGTGTGTGTGTGTGTGTGCTAGAAATGAGTAGGAATGGATTTGAATGATGTGATCAACGGTTAGTTTGCTCAGCCTCACATCAAAGATGATCATTTGCTGAGGTACAGCAAAGCTGTCTGGCATAGAATGAATCACATTCTAGTTAAAAAAATGTGACACATTCATGACAGGAGATGAGAAAGGAAAACAGTTTATAATTGAAGAACTAAACAAAAGCAAATGAAAGATTAACAATGCTTAAGGTATTTAAGTGACATTAATAAGCCTTTCATGTCAGACAATTTAGGAATGTATCACATTTTTTTGTTGTGATGACCTAACAATGCAGACAACAGCTTTTCTCCCATAATGCACTGGCACTACAATTCTGATACATTTTAAGCTCAATTTCTCTTGCAACATTCCTCTCCCAAAATCATCTACAGTGACAGGGTAACATGTCCAATTTTACAGATAATTATTTACAGACTTCAGGAAATGGAACCTTTTTATATCCAACATGCACTGTGGAAGAGGTCAGTTTAAAGCCAAACGTCCCAATAATAAAGCCAGTTTCAGTACTTTTTTGAAGTCCAGTTTGGCTTCAGTAATTAGTTAGTTTTGCATGGTTATAGCATTAATCCCACATACCAAATGGTTTCTCAGCATCTCATTAAGGGTAAAACAAAATCATGTGCCTCCACCAGTCATCTTAATTTAGTCAATAATCCCGATACGGATTCTCCTGGTTCTTGAACTGCTGAGTAAAACTAACAGCATTTCAGAATTAGAGGAGACTTAGTGTCGTAACGTTCCTTAACTAAACCTGTCAACTCTTGAAGGGTTCAGCATCTGATGCCTCAGGAAAGGTTAGGCTCCTAATAACTGAAAAAGCAGTTGGCACACAAGCTGTCAGGAAAATTACTCATTGTTTTT
This sequence comes from Stegostoma tigrinum, assembly GCF_030684315.1. Classification (NCBI taxonomy): domain Eukaryota; kingdom Metazoa; phylum Chordata; class Chondrichthyes; order Orectolobiformes; family Stegostomatidae; genus Stegostoma; species Stegostoma tigrinum. The sequence continues at coordinate 70,949,737 of NC_081357.1, read as the reverse complement.
CATCTGTCCCACTGTCATTTGCCCAGAAAAAATAATGTAGCCCTTGTCCATCCTGGGCCCTGTCTTTGACGACAGGATCAAATGAGTCACACCTTCCCAAATAGTGGCCTGATGCCAGAAATGTTGATCTCAACTCAACAATGACTGCTGTGAGCAAATTTCTTCAGAAGCATGCTTTTCTCACATCACCACTGAAGTAACTCCATACAGGACAGTATCCGGTAACCAAGTCACCTTTTATTTACACATGGAGTGTCCTTGAAACTAATCCAACTCCTTTGAGCCAGCTTTCAGCCTGAATAGAACCACTGACACTCCTGCTTTTATCTGATAGCCAGAGCTCCCTGATTGGAACACATTAACAAACCCAATCAGGGAATTCATATTCAATAATGTCCATCTGGCTGATCTCATTACAATCATGACAAACATGAAACATAACTAAGCTATTCACCATCAACTGATTCACCTGTGCTCTCCTCCATTGTGCTCCACATTCAAATCTTTCCTCTCCAATTCATAACCGACTTGCTACATAACCATCCAAAATACAGGATCAACCTCTGGTGGAGGTACAGTCTGTAGTTCTCACTATTTAAGGACTATTACTGAATGATCTCACTATCTTTCCAAAAGCAACTCCTGAAAGTTCTTATTTCTCAAAACCGCAGACATTCTGTGTGACCTCTCCCAGAACATCCTCCTCTCTGGTTCTATCTCAATCAGTTTTGTAACTCTCTGCCAAAGGTAAATTCATGAGTGCTCAAGTTCAGTGTTCTATCTGACATTTAGCTGTGATTTTAACTCAACGTATTTTCTATCCCAATCCTAGTTTAAGCCCCCATTTCACTTTCTTTAGTGTTTACATCCTCACTGATGCCTTCAACATCCCAGCAAATTACTAATCTAGTTTTCTGCACACGTTGCTTCCCTGACTCCACCCTTTAGAAACTTCTCAGTGGCTGTGCCTACTTTTGAACAGCTGTTTCTCACCCGTCCTCGCTTATCTCTTTTGCATCCCTGTGGCTGACCACTGAGTCAACTTCAAGAACACTGCCCATATTTTCAAAACTCTTCCAAGAGCTTATCCACCCTCATCGACTACGAAATCTTCCATTTACCCTGTACCATTGTCCCTGTTCTTCTGACTCTAGGCTAATACACATTGGCATCAAGTTGAGCTTCTGATCACATACATGCACCAACATTGTCCATCAACATCATCAAATTTTGCCCCATCTCAGCACATTAACTGCTGAAATCGTAATTTATTCCATTGTTATTTTTTGACTCTACAATCAAATACATTTCAGGCTCAGTTCCACATTCTATGATCCATAAACTTGATATTATTTTGATGTTTGCTGCCTGTGTCTTAACTTGCACTAAGTCCAGTTCACATTTTATCCTTATGCTCGATGACAAAGATTCCTGGTCAAGTGACATTTTAATTTTAAAGTTTCTGTCATCTTTTTCAAAAGCTCTCCATGCCTCTGGCAAAGGCCTAGTTAATCCTAAGATCTTGATTATGATCTGGGGACACAGGTTCAAATCCCACCACCGCAGATGGTGGAGTTTGGATTTAATTAAAAACTTGGAATTAAGAGTTTAATGATGACTGTGAAACTAATGTTGATTGTCAGAAAAACCAACCTGGTTCACTGATGTACTTAGGGAAGGAAACTGCCATCCTTACCTGGTTGGGCCTACATGTGCCTCCAGACCCACAGCAATGTGGGTGACTTTGAATTGCCCTCTGGGTGACTAGGGATGGGCCATAAATTCTGCCTGGCCAGTGACATCCTCATTTGTTAATTAATAAAAAGAAACAAAAATATTCTTACCTGATTTGGCCTATGTGTGATCCGAGTCCCAAAGCAAAGTGGGTGACTCCTTCTTGCCCTCTGGGCAATTCAGGATGGCAATAAATGCTAGCCTGGCCACCCATGCCTACATCCCATGAATGGAATACAACAATATCTCTGCAATATCCTCCTGGCTGCTCACCATCTGAGATATCTGTGCTCCCCTAAATCTGGTCCCTTGCATATCTCAATTTAAACTGATGTACCATTTGTGGTTATGTCTCCAGTTGCATTGGTCCCAAGCTCTGGAATACCCTCATGACTCTTCTCTGACTTGATTTCCTTGTTTAAGACAGTCCTGAACAGCTACCACTTTGATCAAGTTTCTGGTCTCCTGATCTGACATCTTTATGGCTCCTTGTTACAGTATCTTATTACATTAAAAGTTGCAGTTGTTCTTTACAGCTCAGTCCCCGGAAACTTGTCTTTTAATGCTATCCCCATGCTCCCTCAGACATTTAGCATTTGGCACGCAACTCCCTTACTGTTAGAAGGATATAAAATCTGTTACTCTACAAGATTCCTTCATTTTTCCTCAGTCTCCTTCTCCTGCCAAAAACTCTGAGATCATGTTCTTTAAAGCACAAAAAGCTATATAAGAGTACACTTCCCACTTAATCTCTTCGGAGTTGGGTCTACAAAAATGCTACTTGATTGTCTAAGGTGCTCAAGCAAAACTTCAGATCACCTACTAATCTCCACATTCCACACCATTTAACTCTGCCCTCATAAGACATTATTACATACTACCCCAACTCCTCAGCTGCAATAGTCACAGCTTATTCTTTGATCTCTTTGTTTGAAGCATTGAATTAAATGACTTTGGAATGTAGTTGCTTAGTACCACTAACCACAACCTAAAAGTTAAGGCCAGTCAATGAATGGCTGGGATGAGAGATAAAGGACACAAGTTTAGAAAACACTGCATGGTGATTATTTAATCACCAGTCCATTTTACAGAATAAACTTGCGACGTCAAATGTATTTTCCCATTTTGCAATCTTTTTGACCTTAGTACACCACATTTTCTGAAATATTTTAATAGCTCAATGAACTTGAGCACTTAAGGACACAAAAACAATCTATTGTAAGTTATTGAAAATGAACCCTTAATTCTTAGCAGGACTAAGCTGTGAAACATTGTTTTTTTTTATAAAGAGGTCTGTCTTGGTAGACAGACAATACCTAACACTGCACAGCCAAAAAATGCAGCTTGATTTACTCAGATGTCTAGTAGTTTTTCATCACCATCAAATGAAAAATGTTTAACTTAAACCTCACTAGTAAGCCAAATAAAGTACTCTTCCTGGAAGATTAAACTATAATTGGCTATGGTTTTTTTCAGTATTATGAGCTTCATTATTTTAGAAGACATATGATTTTCTAAGAAAATGAATAACTATTAATGAAATTATGCCAACTTAACAAGCTAAACTGCAAGTAAGAGGAGGACAAAATCCAGGAACTCAAGGTTGACATTATTAGTAACAAAAGTAAAACTCCAACAGCGTGCAGTACATAAATTCTATGTCAACTGCATAAGTGTGCTAAGAGTTGGTTCTCCAATCCTAACATAGCTCCAGGCACCTTATATACTATGAGCATACACACTGAAGGCTTGTGGAAATGGTTAGTTTCCAATGCAAGTTTGAGGCGTGTAAGATACATTGCCATGAAGCATAGGAGCAGTCTGCTCTGCAATTGAATGAGATCATGGCTGATCTGATAACTTCCACATCCACTTTCCTGCCTTTTCCCCAAAACCTTTAATTCCCTTTCTGGTTGAAAAATATGTCTATCTCAGCCTTGGATATACTTAAGGGCCTAGCCTTGATAATCCTCTGAGATAAAGTATCCTACAGATTCACTGCCCTCTGACAGAAGAGATTCTCCTCATTTCTGTCTTAAATGTGTGACCCTATTTATACTTTCTGGTCCCACATTCTCCCAGAAGTAGAAACAGTCTATCCGCATCTACTCTATCAAGGTCCCTAAGAGTCTTGTATGTTTCAATAAGGCTGCTGCTCAATCTTCTAAATTCCAATGAATACAGGCCCAACCTACTCTGTCTCTTCTCAAAGAATGGTCATCCTATATCTGGTATTAGCCTAGTGAACATTCTTTGGACTGCATCCAAAGCCAGTATCTCTTTCCTTAGATAAGGAGACCAAAACTGTTCACAGTATTCCAGCTGTGATCTGACTAGTGCTTTGTATAGTTTTAGCAAAACCTCTTTGCTTTTACACTTAATTCCCTTTGAAATAAAAACCAACATTTAATTTGCTTTCTCTATTACCCATTGAACTTGGATGCTGGTTTTTTGCAATTCATGCATGACGACTCCCCAATCCCTCTTTTCAGTAGCTTTCTGATGTGTTTCTCCATTTAAACAATGTCCAGTTTCTCTGTTTTTCCTGCCCAAGTGTACAATCTCACATTTTCCCACATTATACTCCATCTGCCAGGTTTTTGTCCTAATCTCTGAATCAGGGAGTCAGGGTCAAGTCTGCCCTCAGGAGCCTGCCTGCTTGGAGTTAGCCCATTCTCCCTACATTTGCATGGGTATCCACCCACAGTCCAAAGGCATATAGGTTAGCCATGGGGAATGCAGGATTATAGGGCTAGGGGTGTGTCTGGGTGGGATGCTCTTCAGAGGTCGGTGTGAACCCGATGGGCACAATGGCGTGCATCAACCCTCTGCAGATTCTCTGTGTCATCTTCACCACTTGCCTTCCCACCTATTTTTGTGTCATCCATGAACATGGCTATACTACATTCACTTTCCTCATCCAACTCATTACTATATATTGTAATTAAATGTGGCCCCAGCACTGACCATGTGGTACTCCACTAGTTACAGGTTTTCATCCTGAAAATGTCCCCTTTATCCCAATTCGCTGTCTTCTATGAGTTAGCCAATACTCAATCCAGGCTACTATACTACGACCACCACCACATGCTCTTATCTTGTTAAATTGGCCTAATGTGTGATATCGTATCAAATGCATTCTGAAAATCTTAGTTTAACCATCCTGCTTGTTACCTCCTCAGAGTTCTAGTAAATCTGTCAGGCATTATCTGAGAACTTGTAAAAATTTTTTAAAATGTTCATTATAATAATGCATTCATGTGTTGCAATCTGTAAGTATCATTTACACATGAACTACTTTCATCTCCTGTGTTGTCAATTAGATAACTTTAAAAAAAATCTGCACTACTGATATTCCAGAAGCAGCAGTGACATGAACGAACAGAATTTTTTTGCTCTGAAGTTTGGTTGCAAAGGAATGTTAGTCAGGACAACAACAGAGCATTTTGCTTTGCTTGGCAAAGTACAATGGAATTTTTAACATTAAATTGAGGCACAGGAACTAGCACATTTCACCTCAGTTTTCCAAATTATTCACAAGATGGTATCATTGATTACATAAAATGGTACAGCATTGAAGCAAAAGCTTAAGCAATACAGGGTTTGAACCAAGTATGTACACAATACACTTAGCTCCCTGGATAGCCTAGAAATAATAGAATTAATTATTCCCCAGTCAGATTCTGATAATTTTGGAGGGGTGCTGCACCTTTGACATCAGAAGGACTGTTTCGCTGTTGCGGCTGCATTGTCACAACTTGCAAATTTATTATTGTGCTTGTTTAGTCAACTCATTCAGTTTCAATTGTGTCCAATTTCTACTAATAGGACTAGAAAACAGTGCATTATTCTAGCTACCATTCACGATAACTTTAGCATTCATCAATACTTAACTCATGTAATGACATCCATTTTATTTAACAGCAAAGTGCTGCTGATGCTGGAGATTTGAAATTAAAAAAAGAGAAAAGCTGGTGTCCAAAGGAGTATCATATCAGACTTGAAACATTAACTTAGTTTCTCTCTTCACAAATACTGTCAGACAAACTGAATTGGTTTATAAATTGCTTTGAGATGTTTGTGAAGCATAACAAACTGAAATTCCAATAGACAAACTCGACGCAAAAAATGCTCAACTATGCTCTTTTGTGTACTGTTTTCAGAAATCCATTAATCTACTCATTTTGCTTGTGAAAAGAGCGCTAACAGAAACATTGCAATCTTGTCAAGCTTTCACATAAACAGCTTTTGTTTTAATAGATGGTCTATAATAAATACAAGATCTTTTTCATTTTCATGCATCTCTGAATACCAATTAAGCTTCACTTCTGTAAACCTTATAGACAAAATTGAGTCATAAAAACCAAAAGGTACAAAATATTAATAAAATAATTTCAATATATGATCATAGTTCAAGCAGATTTATTTAACTTAGCAATTCACGTATGCAAGTTTTGTGTGAAACTGACTATAATCAATAGCTCGGTATAAGACTTGCAGCTGTGACTCCATTTATAGTCATGCAAGAGGTACGCTAAGGTTTATGTTTCTGCCTCACCTTAAGGTTAGTTTTGTAATTGCAACATTTGTCATTCCCAAGTGACTGTATCACTTCTTCAGTCAAGAATTTACAGAAAACTATCAGCTAAGGAAACAAAATTCCTGCAGCAAGTTATTTAAAAATAGAATCACTTAAAAAATTAGCTGATGATTTAAAATCAAATTAAAAACAGCATTTTTGTACTTGCAACATTCAGTGAGCTAAGACTTGCGTTAAAATGTGTTTGTTGGCCTTTCTTGGCTTTTTTGCCTTGATTGTACAATTTCAATTCAATTAATGGCCCCAATTCAATATCAATATATGATATTTTATTTAATTTTATTACTCGTTCCAAATATGAAAACTGATCTTTATTAGTTCAACTTTTACGATCTCAGTGGCATATTCTAAGCCTTATGCGGTTAAAGGAAATGTATATGGCACACATTGGGGTAAATTTTTAACACCTGGATTGGGAATTGGAGGTGAGTCAACGCACAATTTGGCACCAAAGGACATCATGCTGTAGCGGCATGACAAGCTCTGATCCTGAGTTGTTTTCCAAGAGCAAGGGTCGGATCCCATTACTCACCTACAAGCAGTGGACTGCCAATTCAGAGCAAATTAGTCTAGCTAAGTCCATATGCCTGTACAGATGAGAATTATCATTAAAACAGCCCCAACATGGGCTTAAAATTTGGGCAAATGTGTTTGGGATCAGGTCAGGAAGCGGGTGGGGTCGCACTTGAATCCACAAGTAACTACCATTTTTGAACATATAATAGCCACTGGGCTGCAGGCCTTCCCATGGAATGGTCGTCCTTCCAAGTGCAAAAACAGTCTTATCTGGGTTTCACCCTCTCTTCCCCTCATCGACCAGCAGCTCTCACCTAACGGAGTTGCTGATCCCTGAGGCTTTTGAGCTTCAGGAGCCTGCCTTCCATCTCTAACTGGACAGCAAGCCCATTCCTTGAAATTGGATTGCTCTGATCAGTGTGATTTGAACACATTGTGTGCGGTCTGGTCTCCTTGTCAGATTCCCATCCCATAAATGAAAATTCAGTCCATTGTACTGAGAGCAAATAGAAGATATCGATCACATGACTGTTGAAGAGTTATTGCAGAATTCTTGCCTGTTTTATTTGCAACGTAAGACCAACCATTTACTGTCCTATCATTGCCTCTATCATCCTACAATTCTTTAACATCATCCGTTCATCCTGAACCTTATTCTGGTTCTCCAAACTCAAAGTACCCTGACAAAATGCCATCCCGATTAGAGATATGCTGACTTCCTTCATAAAGACAAAGGTCCAGCAGCCTCATTTTACTCGGGTGTATGATTTTACTATCAGTTCTTCCCTCTGACTCTTTTAGAAAAAAAACACGTACTGCAGATTTTTACCTCAGGTCTAAAAATAACTCCCTCTCCAAATGAAATGCGGCAATGTTTCAACAATGCATCAATTTTCCTTTGCTGTTGACTAAATCTGTTACTGTGCACAGCATCTGCTCTGGTTACCAGCATTTAATCACAGAAGTGGATAACTAGTGCATTGTTATACCCTTGTGTAAGACATAACTGACTTTCATCTTGTTCCCTGTGCTTTTTAAACAATAATTCTCAACAGGAAATAGCACACGCCCCCCCCCTTCTCATCCACGAGGTCTTTCAAGCGAGAGCATTCACTGAATCAACAATTTAATTTGTCTCAATTCTTTCTCTGTAAACTCACTCAAACAAGGAAAAGAACTGCCCCTTAAATTAGCAGTCTTACCATAACAGAATCGAAAGCAGCACAGCTGGCCCATGGCAGCCTGTGGGTACCCACGTTGCTCCCTTTAACCACTCCAAGTCACTGATCAATGAGCTGCACAGCTTTGGAAAAAAGCTTTTCTTCACTTTCACAGGGGGGGAACTCAAGGCAGTGACTTGCAAAGAGCTCCACCTCCCTGTCAAGCTTATTCATGTAATTGCCTTAAGATTGACAACAAAGCAGCCATCCTCCTTCTCTCTCTCCCCCCATCTCTCTCACTCGCTCTCTGTCTCTCTCCCTGGTCACACCCTCATGCCAAATATGGTCTCCTTATTAATGATGCAATCTGTCAGTAATTAACTTAAAATTGTGGCACACAGCGAGTAAATGCACTGTAACTTTCTCTGTAAAACAATAAAAATCATTGAGTATCACTGTACTACTGCTGGGAATTATGTTTGAATTGGAAAGGCAGAAATCCAAGGATTAACTCTTCACATCTTAACAGTTCATCTCTTCTAGTCCTCAAAATAGAATTCTGCAAAGCAGCAGGTACACAAATTTCAGACGTTGAACAAAGAATTAAGCAGAAATTGAGAGAATCGTATGCTTTTATCCACCCAGTCTTCTCTTCTTACCGCTCTGCAATTGAAGATGGTAAGCCTGATTTTCCTCTGTTTGACAGTTATGCGACTCTTCTTACCGCTCTGCAATTGAAGATGGTAAGACTGATTTTCCTCTGTTTGACAGTCATGCGACTTCCCAGGCGTGACACAGAGGAAAAGGAGTGAAAAGCTGTGATATTAGATATCTGCTCATTTTGCACTGAAGGCAGCATTTCCCTAAGGTGGAGTCCACCTGGAGGAAGATGGATGTAGGGCCATCCTATACTCAGCCTTTGCCAGGCAGTTGATCATTCAGTTTAAAGATGAACTCAAGTAACCCTTAGCTGCTTTGGCTGGACAAAAATGGATCCAACAGAAAGTTAATTACATTCCCCTTTCAGTACAAGAACAGGGCTGGCTGCTATTATTTCTTACAGTAACAGCTCCTCTCATTACAGGTACTTGCTAATGGTAGATGTTGTGTCCTTTCATAAAATGTTAGCCGTAATTTTCTTTCCTGGGGAAACATGCTGTAGAAATACATTTCAGCTGTTGTCTGTTCATCTTACCATCACATGTACACAGGTTTTTCAGAGTAGCCTCTTTGTAGGAAGATTTTATAAACAGGAGTCAATGTTGCAAGGTTGATCTCTAGCAGCTGGTACTCAGAAGCCATTGCTAACTTTTCTCCCAGCTTCCAATTCTGGCATACTGGAGATTCCGAACCAGGAAAATATCAGGCGATCAAATCATGTCAGATGGAGTGTATTTTGCCTGACTAATGCTGAAGCTATATTTCATTCAGTTTTAAATTAATGACAAGTTACATCATTAATGAGGACACCATATTTGGTGGAGGGGTGGAAAGAGGGTGAGAGATGCAGAAAGCAAGAGAGGGCAGAAGAGAAGGGGGATGAGCATATTTCCTGTAGAATCGTAGTCGATTAAAATACTTACCAGCAACCATCAGAAGATGATGAAATAATAATCCTCTTTCTAGAACAGTAAAATTCAGATTTTCTCAGGGGATTTGTGTTGTACCCGTCTCTTTAAGTTTGTTGAGGTGATTAAGGCCCAGAAATCATTTAGACTTCCCCTTCTTTGTTTGCCTGTGGTAATAATGCGCCCCCATGAAGAACAAACACTGACCCTGTTGTTCCATTGGTGTGTAATTTAGCAACCCTGAGGCTGAAATTGGTCTTTGGTGCTAGCTCAAAATGGGCAATAACAAATTGACAACAAGGAAAAGGATACTAGGTGGTGTGTAAAACTTGCTGTCAATATACGCTCACAAAATTTTCACAATTACTCATGCCAAATTTCACCTCCATAGCTTTGAGCTAGCCTTATCTTACTACTTGCTCTATCATAAGGGAGTAGTCTAGGAAAGTTTGTTTAGAGCAACTTATATTCACATAGCGCTTCTCAGATAAGACTCAATGCTTATGAGAAAGAGATATAATACAATTAATATTATTCAGTTGTCAGGATGTGGTTTTTAATTTTAGCAATAGCAGCTTAACTGAGATGACAATTCCAAGACTACTTCTGATGTAGTAATTGAAGTGCTCATAAGCAATATGTTTAAAGGTAGCAATCATCTTGTTGTTGCAGAAGTGGTATTAGAACCATTAGATTTTTTTTAGAACTCTTCCTCAATGAATTAAAAGAAGTTAGCTAACTGAAGCATTTTGGTGTTAACTGTTACTGTCTCGAACAGCATCTCATTCATTCTCATGGATGAAAATCTGAATTCTTCCTCTTTACACTGGTCTGACTCCACCTCTCAAGCACTATTCCTGGAATCTACTTTCTGCTGCTCCTACTGTAAATTATGGATGCACAAATATTCTGCAGACTTGGGAAATCTGTTGACGGCACTGTTTAGTTCCTAAAGAATCAACAGTTGGTACCAACCATGGAGTCTGGCAGAAGAGAATCCAAAGCAAGTGCTGTTTTGATCATAATATTCAAACAAATATATATGGAAACAACACAGAACAGACCCTTTGGTCTAACCAGTCCGTACTGAACATAATCCCAAACTAAACCACTCCCACCTGCCTGCTCCTGGCCCATATCCCTTCATATCCCTTTCTTATTATGTACTTACCCAAATGTCTTTAAAATGTTGTAATTGTACCTGCATCCACCACTCCCTCGGGAGGCTCATTCCACATGGGAATCACTTTCTGTCTTTTTTAAATCTCTCTCCTCTCACCTTAAAAATGTGTCCTCTGATCTTGAAACTCTTAATCCTAAGGAAAAGGCAACCACCATTGTTAGGGATAGTCAAATGACTGCGTGTGGGAAATTGTCTCACTAACTTGATTGAGTTTTTTGAAGAACTATCGAAGAGGGTTGATGAGGACAGAGCAGTGGACGTGATCTATATGGATTTCCGTAAGGCTTTCAACAAGGTTCCTCAGATAGTCTGCTTAGCAAGGCTATATCACATGGAATACAGGAGGAACTAGCGATCTGAATGCAGGACCAGCTTGAAGGAAGACAGAAGGTGGTGGTGCAGGGTTGCTTTTCAGACTGGAGGCCTGTGACCAGCGGTGTGCCACAAGGATCAGTGCTGTGTCCACTGCTTTTCATCATCTGTGTAAATGATTTGGATGCAAATACAGGAATGTGGTTACTAAGTTTGCAGATGACTCCAAAATTGAAGGGGTAGTAGACAATGAAGAAGGCTACCTCAGAGTACAACGGAATCTTGATCAGATGGGCCAAAGGACTGAGGAGTTGCAGGTGGAGATAAATTCAGATAAATGTGAGTTGCTACATTTTGGAAAGGCAAATCAGGGCTTACATACTTAATGGCAAGGTTCTGGTAAGTATTCCTGAACAAAGAGACCTTAGAGTGCAGGTTCACAGTTCCTTGAAAGTGGAATCTCATATAGACAGGATTCTGAAGAAGGTGTTTAGTATGTTTGCCTTCACTGGTCAGTACATTGAATGTAGGAGTTGGGAGGTCATGTTGCAGCTGTACAGGACATTGATGAGGCTATCTTTGGAATCCTATGTGCAATTCCGGTCTATTTTGCAATTCTGCAATTCCTGGCTATAGGAAGGATATTGTGAAGCCTGGAAAGGTTCAGAAAAGATTTGTAAGGATGTTGGCGGTGTTGGAGGGTTTGAGTTATAGGGAGAGGCGAATTGTCTGGGGCTATTTTCCCTGGAGCGTCAAAGGCTGAGGCGTGACCTTATAGAGGTTTATAAAATCATGAGGGGCATGGATACGGTGAATAGGCAATGTCTTTTCCCTGGGGTGGGGGAGTCCAAAACTAGAGGGCAGAGGTTTAAGGTGAGAGGGGAAAGATTTAAAAGGGATCTAAGGGACAACTTGTTCACAGAGAGTGGTGTGTTTATGGAACAAGCTACCAGAGGAAGTGGTGGAAGCTGGTATAATTACAACATTTAAGAGGCAACTGCATGGCAATATGAATAGGAAGGGTTTAGAGGGATATGAACTAAATGCTGGAAGATGGGACCAAATTTAATTGGGATACAGTGTATCTGGTCGGCTGGGATGAGTTGGACCTAAGGGTCTGTTTCCGTGCTGGGAATCTCTATGACTCTATCTATACTCCTAATTTTATAAACTATCAGGTCACCTCTCAACCTCCTATGCTCCACTAAAAAAAGTCCCAGATGGAACTTAGGCTGGAATAAGGGAATATGTTGAGTGAATTCTGATTACTTGTCACAGTGGAACAAGTTAAAGGCCTCATGAAGGAGGAGGGAATCAAGTTTCTTCACACAGAAAAACTGGGAAACCCTGATTCTTAGGATTGAAGTGGGTAGAGAGACCGGGACAAGGGAGGAAGATCTGCACTCATGATTTCTACACAAGTCCTACGCAGGGAGAGCGGGGAAAAGGAGGTTTCTGAGTTTTGCAAGGGAGAAATCATATGGACTCCACTGGATGGAAACTCCACGAAATGGAAAGACTGATTTTTTTTACACAATCCCTCATTGTTGGGGGCAAAGCCTAGCATCTAGGCCTGGTATTATCAATGTTTCTTTCTCCTCAGGTATTGTTCTCCTTACTCTGAATCTGCCAAACTGCCCCACACGTGGGCCACACCCAGATTCTTTATTCTTTCAAATAATTGCTCTGTGTCCAGCCTGCCTTTTCTCTTCAAAGTCCTTAAATTTGCTGTGCTTTTCCTAAATTTATGACCACCTTTCTTGGAACCCGATATTTGAAAGGGGGCAGTAGCATACTGGTATTTTTCTGGACTTGTAATCCAGGGATTTCTCATAGGTACTTGAGAGCAATCCCATGAAGGCAGATGAGAAATTTAAATTCAAAAAATAAATTTGGAGTAAAATCCTAGTCTCATCAAAAACGACGGTGGATTGTTGTAAAAACCCATCATGTTCACAAATTCCTGTCAGGGACGAAATCTACAATCCTTATCAAGTCTGGCTTACATGTTACTCCAAACCAACAGTGATATAGTTGACTGTTAACTACTCACTGAAATCAATTCAAGACAAATCATGTAGAGACCATTAAATACAAGCCTTGCTAGGAATACACTCCCATTGCAATCCTCGTTCATGCTAACGTACTAATCCCAAAAAGATTCCTCCCTAATTCTGATCCTACTGATCCCTACAACCTTCCAAAATACTACTCCAATTCTTAGTTCGCATACATCCAAAATTTTCATCACTCCACCAATGGCAGCCATATCTTCAGCGACTTAGGTCCTGAGTTCAAGAATTTAACTCACTAAACCATGCTGCCTAAGAAGCCACCTTAAAAGCTACATTGCCGCGCATTTGATCATCTTTCCAAATATCACCTTATCTGACTCTGTATTCAATGAAGCCTGAGGACAAAGGGCCCTGCTGCCACCACTTTCTCAAAGCTCCGGGCACAGGGATTCGATTCCAGCCTTGGGTGATTGTGTGTAGAACATAGAACATAGAACATAGAACAGTACAGCACAGAACAGGCCCTTCAGCCCACAATGTTGTGCCGACCATTGATCCTCATGGATGCACCCTCAAATTTCTGTGACCATATGCATGTCCAGCAGTCTCTTAAATGACCCCAATGACCTTGCTTCCACAACTGCTGCTGGCAACGCATTCCATGCTCTCACAACTCTCTGCGTAAAGAACCTGCCTCTGACATCCCCTCTATACTTTCCACCAACCAGCTTAAAACTATGACCCCTCGTGCTAGCCATTTCTGCCCTGGGAAATAGTCTCTGGCTATCGACTCTATCTATGCCTCTCATTATCTTGTATACCTCAATTAGGTCACCTCTCCTCCTCCTTTTCTCCAATGAAAAGAGACCGAGCTCAGTCAACCTCTCTTCATAAGATAAGCCCTCCAGTCCAGGCAGCATCCTGGTAAACCTCCTCTGAACCCTCTCCAAAGCATCCACATCTTTCCTATAGTAGGGCGCCCAGAACTGGACGCAGTATTCCAAGTGCGGTCTAACCAAAGTTTTATAGAGCTGCAACAAGATCTCACGACTCTTAAACTCAATCCCCCTGTTAATGAAAGCCAAAACACCATATGCTTTCTTAACAACCCTGTCCACTTGGGTGGCCATTTTAAGGGATCTATGTATCTGCACACCAAGATCCCTCTGTTCCTCCACGCTGCCAAGAATCCTATCCTTAATCCTGTACTCAGTTTTCAAATTCGACCTTCCAAAATGCATCACCTCGCATTTATCCAGGTTGAACTCCATCTGCCACCTCTCAGCCCATCTCTGCATCCTGTCAATGTCCCGCTGCAGCCTACAACAGCCCTCTACACTGTCAACGACACCTCCGACCTTTGTGTCGTCTGCAAACTTGCTGACCCATCCTTCAATTCCCTCGTCCAAGTCATTAATAAAAATTACAAACAGTAGAGGCCCAAGGACAGAGCCCTGTGGAACCCCACTCACCACTGACTTCCAGGCAGAATATTTTCCTTCTACTACCACTCGCTGTCTTCTGTTGGCCAGCCAATTCTGTATCCAAGCAGCTAAGTTCCCCTGTATCCCATTCCTCCTGACCTTCTGAATGAGCCTTCCATGGGGAACCTTATCAAATGCCTTACTGAAGTCCATATACACCACATCCACAGCTTGACCCTCATCAACCTTACTAGTCACATCCTCAAAAAACTCGATAAGGTTTGTAAGGCATGACCTACCCCTCACAAAGCCGTGTTGACTGTATTTGATCAAGCCATGCTCTTCCAGATGGTCATAAATCTTATCCCTCAGAATCCTTTCTAACACCTTGCAGACGACAGACGAGAGACTTACCGGTCTATAATTGCCGGGGATTTCCCTATTTCCTTTCTTGAAGAGAGGAATTACATTTGCCTCTCTCCAGTCCTCAGGTACGACTCCAGTGGAGAGCGAGGATGCAAAGATCTTCGCAAGTGTAGCTTGCACGTTTTTCCCATGCCTACATGGGTTTCCACTGGGTGCTCCGATTTCCTCCCAGAATCCAAAGGTGTGCAGGTTGGGTAGATTGCTCATGCTTAATTGCCTATAGCGTCCAGGGACGTGTTGGTAGGTGGATTAGCCATGGTTAATGTGGAATTGCAGGGTTACAGGGAAAGGGTGTGATGTTCTTTGGAGGGTTCGTGCAGACTCAATGGGCTGACTGTCCTTTATCTACACTGAGGGATGCTATGATTTCTATGTTATGTTTGCCTGAGGCTGCATGCAACAACAATCGGAATTTCAGAGAAATTAAGGTGAAGCCCAAGTCAGACAAAAAAAAAATGAAAACTCAAGAACTGGAGTCAAAGCAATGACATAATTCAGAATTATTTTGACACCAAAAAATGGAAATGACAAACAAGTTGCATAGGAAGATGGTGTGCCCTTGATGAGGAGTTTGTACTTTAAGGTACAGTTATTTCCCCTTACTTTGAATAATCTTCTGCCCATGGAAAATCTGCTTATGAAGTCAGGCCAATATCACACATGGATGGGGGGGACACAAAATGCAACTTGTTATCTTTTATGTACTATTACTGTTAAAAAAAGTCGAAAAGCACTTCATAGGGGCATCATAACATTTACCTAAGCAACATTAGGATGGAGGTTATCTCAGGACTCACAATTCTGTAGTGGAAATAAATCATCCTTTGAGGATTGCTTAAGAAGAAGATATGGCCAAATATCTCAAATCTGGCTGCAAAAATTTAAAGAAGAATAATACATTTTTGTCACAGGTACATAAGATATAATTTATGAACTGGTTACTGTGATCAGCGTGGAATTTGGATTGGAGGATTTCAAACAAGGAACTAATGGAAATATGAGCACAGATTTAGGAGGCAACCTAACTCATGAACTAGGTTTTTGCATTTCTGTTAATATCCCCTTCTTTGATTCAGTATCTGACAATGCATCTGTACCTTAAAAGTCTTCCAAAGAAGTTAATGAAATGGAAAAATGAGTTAAGGCTCGAGTGGGCAGTTAATCCAGTACTGCTGTTTTACTCTCTATTAAAATTCAATTTAATTCTATTTTGCGTATATTGAAATAACAATCTAAGTCAAGATATTTACTGCAGGCATTTTATTTTACTGTATTATAATACCAATTAGGGATTCTATGAAAAGAATGTACACGAATACCTATGTCAGGTCAATATAAGCAAAGAACAAACCCTGTATAATGCATTGTGCAAATAATTAAAACATACCCTCTGGTTAAAACTGGTAGGACACCTATTTAAAGATAATAAAATGTGAGGCTGGATGAACACAGCTGGCCAAGCAGCATCTCAGGAGCACAAAAGCAGCTTTTGTGCTCCTGAGATGCTGCTTGGCCTGCTGTGTTCATCCAGCCTCACATTTTATTATCTTGGAATTCTCCAGCATCTGCAGTTCCCATTATCTCGGACACCTATTTAATCCTTGCCAGTCTCCTGGTCAGAAGTAAAAATGGGCAATCAAATGTTCTGTTAAAAATTGCTAAGAATCTATTCATCAGAGTGATGTCATTGTCAAAGAGTCTGTTTCTTCCCTTTGAGACTTTGCACTTGCGATTAATTTCTCAATCTGCTGCCTTGAAACTCATGGCAACAAACTGTATAATTCACAGAGATTAGTTTGTCATTTACTTGCGTGGTTTAAGTATAACAAAGAAGATGTGCTATGATGGAAATTTTGCCGATTCATGGATATTCTGCAATGGCTGAAAATCCTGAAACAAGTCAATTAGTTATGTCTAGATCGGACTGCAAGTCAATCACTTACACATATTTTGTTTCAATTTAACAGGCTTTATCATAAACAGAGCTGTTCTTTTGTGCTTTTGGAAGGAAGGTGGAAAAATTGCTCATTCACCTTTAAGAGAGAGGTCAATTTTCACATGTACATTGGTCATTCCCTTCCACAACTGTTTATAAGACCATAAGCCGTTGGAGCATAAATCGGCCATTCAGCCCATCCAGTCTGCTGCACCGTTCAATGAGATCATGGCTGACCTAATATGATGGAAAGATAACAATCTCTCCCTCAACATCAGGAAAATGGAAGAGCTGGTCATTGACTCCAGGGAACAAGGTGGAGAGCACACCCCTGTCTGCATCAATGGTGTTAACCCCATTTGGCATAGCACGGTGGCTCAGTGGTTTGCACTGCAGCCTCACAGCGTCAGGGACCCAGGTTCCATTCCAACCTCAGGTAACTGTCCATGCAGAATTTGCACATTCTTCCCGTGTCTGCGTGGGTTTCCTCTGGGTGCTCCGGTTTCCTCCCACAGTCCCAAAGATGTGCAGGCATACAACAGTGCAATTTACTTTGGAATCAACAAAATTCCTCATTGATCCCACAAAGCTCAAAGCTAGACTTTGCCTCTTGAGTCTGAAGAAAGAATGAAGAAGGAAGATTGGATTTTGATTTTGCCAGATCCGCGTTCTTATAGTTGACTAACGATCTTCTAGAGTAACTTCAATGGATGCTAGAAGGGCTTTGCCAGCAGAGGGTGGGCGAAAGCCATCTATTCATTCATTCTTCAAGACTGTCATTCATGTTGCTTTGCTGTTATCTGTGATGAAATATAATGATCTGCATAATGACGACTGTAACTTTACCCTTTGTCTGTTCTAATTCACATTGTTTATCTCCCACCAGTCCTTGGGTATGATGCAGGAGCTGGGGCAAAAGGAGAGCTAAATGTCCTCATAGGATATCCCTCAATGTGAAGTTGCACCACCTTGTGAATTCACCAGCAGCTCAAATACACAACCATGGCAGGCAACTACATTGTCACACGGTGAGTCAAATATCACAAATGAGCAGGGCTGGTACTGAAGGCAGGGGCAGCGATGGACAATTCCCTTTGGATGGGACAAAGCTGACATGGCTTTCAAGGAAGCAAACTATTCTGAATAATCAAGCTAAAATCTGTTACAGTTCCAGCACTTTTAGATATATTGCACATGACGAGAGAGGCTTTGGGGGTGTCCATCTCAGCTAGAATGTCATAATGTCAGAGCATGTGTGCTGATGTCCACTACCATGCAAATAATGGCCACTTTAATGGATCATCAGATTTGGCATGCACATTTGCTTGCACCAATGACCAGCATATTCAGTCTGTTAGTTTAAATGGGCAAAGGAAATTCAACACCTTGCTGAGATTTAACAAAATGTTCTCTAGCTTCTCCTTTTTGTCCTTTCCAAAGGTGCAGCACAGCCATCACATTCTTCTTCTCAGCTTTAGGCCTCTCGAATGCACAATGCTGTGCAAAACACAGCAGACACTCACAATTCGGTGCACCCTTGAAGATGCCGACTAAAAAGCACACCCTCAGACTATTAGCTTACTCATTAACCTCTTGTGCTCACATGGCTTCTGTGATGGGTCTCCTTACAAGCGCTACCACATGACCAAGGGCAGTGCTCATTTCTAAGCTGGCTGCCTTGACTGTTTGGACCCTTCCTAGGCCCAAAATGTCAGCTTTTGTGCTCCTAAGATGCTGCTTGGCCTGCTGTGTTCATCCAGCCCCACACTTTATTATCTTGGATCCCTGACTGCCAAATGGACACAAACTCTAATTCCCCAAATATGTGAGGATCCATCTAATACTAATTAGATGGCCCACTTGTTTCAACTGGCCTTACCTATATCATAGTAAATGTCAAACATGCCATCGCTCACCTGCGGCACGGTGGCTCAGTGGTTAGCACTCCTGCTTCACAGCGCCAGAGACCCGGGTTTGATTCTACCATCGGGTGACTGTGTGGAGTTTGCATATTCTCCCCATGTCTGCGTGGGTTCCCTTCGGGAGCTCTGGTTTCTTCCCACAGTCCAAAGAAATGCAGGCTAGGTGGATCGGTCATGCTAAATTGCCCGCAGTATTCAGGGATGTGTAGATTAGGTGGGCTATATGAGGATGGGTAGGTGTGTGCGTTGGGCGAGGGGCCTGTTTCCACAGTGTAGGGGTTCTATGATTAATCTACATAATTGGGTAATCCCTGGAAGGAGTCGGAGGAGAAGAAATTCAAGGCTGGGGTGGTCTATGTGATCTACTCATCAAAAAGGCTTGCCCTAGGAAGCCTGAAGGTATTATGCAATAACTAAGCACACCACCACTGCCCAAACAAGCCCCTCCTCCCAGCCCCATAAACTAGAGGTGCATCATCAGCCCTTCAGTCCTGTGAAGTGGCAGGTGTCTGAGCATGTGGTCCAGTTGGTGTTGCTGATTAGCTTCGTCAAAGGTTCAAAGTAGAGCTACATTAGCTGCTTCCATGTCACTATGAATGCTGGCAGCTCGGAGAACCGATCAAAAAGGGATAAGTTGACTGAAATAAACCCTGAAATGATCTGCAAAGAACTGCAGTAAAAACAACTCTCACAGTAAATCTCACAAACAAAAGTCGTATGCAGGTACTTCGGTGTCAGAAATTAAAGGCTTTCAGCCTGCCAATTTCACAACCCTGCCAACCCCTGTTGTACTTTTGCCTGATTGAGCGTGGCAAGTTGGAACAATTTGGGAAGCTTACACACTGGTCGTTAAACCCTGTTGGTTTTAACATATTTCAAATCACTGCCTTGACTGTGACATGGGGTATTCTGTGCACTTCCAAAGCAGTTAACTGCAGAAGTTAGCAAGTTCTTACTGGATTCCTGGTAAATCACTATGTCTTAGTTCTTTAACTCTTTGCATTCACCAACATCTAGCTCTCGTAGGTCTTAACTATTCCCTCTCATTCCCCCACATACTGGAAAAACCTATTTGCTACTTTTGATTAAATTTGGATACATCAGGAGACAGTGCCATAATGCAAGGAGAAAATTAGTTGCAATTTTAAAATAAAAGCAGAGACTCAAAAGAACAGAAAGTTATATCTATCCACTGCAGTAGTAGGAAATATGACAGAGAATGTGTGCTCAGACTAGCAACGACACAATGTAATTCTGAGCCCACATTATTCAGGACAGGAAGTGGTCTTGGTCTTGTAAAAATTAATAAGCCAAACGGTAAACACAACGTCATGGCAGCAATACAGAGGGCTGGTATGTGGGAATGCCTATGCATTTGCAAAGTAGATGAACAGTTGCAAGAATGGAAGCGTTCTCAATATTAAAACAACTCATTATTCTGCATATTCAATATAACAAAAATATCTTGGGGCATTTCTGATATTTCTTCGATCGTGCCCCACCACATTTTCAGAGAGATGCTGTTAACATCCTGCGAATGGTAAGATTTAACAACGCTGTAAATTCAATCGTGCCACAACGAACAAATTTCCTTCTGTCTTGTCTTCAGGTTTTGAAGACAGTAAGACAGTATTAATTTTTCAAGTCTTCATATGCAGCTTATTTTGACATTGTTATTGACTGGGTACTGCCTTTTATTTATAAATAGGATCATCTTTCTTTCCATGACTGCCAAACTGTATCTTGGAATGAAGTTATTCTATTCATTAATTTGCTTCACCCAATACCTCCCTCTATGTAGTGTTAAACGTATAAAATAATCCACATCCCAAACTAGCTGTATTTACAAAATAGTCATAACCTCTATGTATAATGATATTTGTAATGTGAGTTGGCCTTACTTTATATACAGCATTGCTGTTCATATTACACTCTGTATTACGAACAAAATATTTGAGAAATATTTTGCAATAATTATATCCATGATATCATTATTGCAATATATTTGCAAATCATTAACTATTCAAAATTTAAAATGTAAATGTAGCATGAAGGATTATCATACCAATGCCACAAATGTTTATATGCCAAGAATATAAAACAATAATTTCCAAGATCGTATTTACTATTTTTGTTTTAGGAACTGTCAAATGTCACATTCCAATTTACCATTGCTACTTTCTCACTTTTATTACAACCACATATATTTATATTATGCCTTTAACATAATAAAATGTCCTAAGGCATTTCTCAGGAGCACTATTAACCTAATATGATAGGGAGCTGTATAAGGAGATCAAAAGTTTGGGTAAAAAAAGGTTATTTTAAAACAGCGTCTTAAAGGAGGAAAATGAGGGATAGAAGTGGAGAACAGTAGGAAGAGAATTCCAGAGCTTAAAACCAGAATAGCTGAAGGCACAGACACTATCGATGGATTAGTAAAAATTGAGGACATTCAAGAAAGTTGGAATTAGATAGACATAGATACCTCAGAAGCTTTTGGGGCTGGAGGAGATTACAAGGATAGGAAAGGACAAGGTCATGGAGAAATTTGAAAACAAAGATTGCTTAATCATAGTAAAGTTTCAATGCAGCAAAATACTGTAAATCTCAATGTACATATGAGCTGACAGCTATTACAAAGCAATACCTGGAATATGTGTTTCAAAACTGACTGAAAATTTTAGATTTAAACTCTTCACACTTTTGAAGGCTAATCCCAAATTCTCAACCTTTGCAGGATTTGTTTATTCAGACTTTCTCACAAGATAGAGCACTTGTTTGTAGATTTACAAGGCAGATCAGCAGATTGTCAACAGATAACAAGTGACAGAAATGAGAGAGTGTTTACAGACAGCTCTGAAGGGGCCGTCAGAAAACAAACTGGCCGCTTGGACCAGAGAGAAAATATAACCCTGACTTCAGGAATATCTGTGAAAGTGCTGTGTAAATTGAAAGACATAACTGAAGCACCTGACGCCCATTTCTTCATATTTAGCAAATGGCTATACGAAGGGTGGGGAAAATTTGTGTAGGTTGTGTGCAGAGAGGCAGGAAGACTTTTGAAATATTTTATGTTACTTATCTATGTACAGAAAAAAATCTCCAGTGACCAGCTTCACTGAGTGATTCCACTCAACAAATGAAAATGAAATTATACTTCCCCATCTTACATAGTTCATTTTGTGTTTCTTGAAATTATTTAAATGAATTACAAGGAATGAAGCTGAACATTAATGTTTCATGCACTTACTCTTGTGAGGTTGGACTATAACTATCTGATAACTGCCTCTCATAAACTAGACTCACCAACATAGTTCTAAATATTGTTGAACATGTAAAAATCCTATCACATATCTCTACAGATATGCTTCTAGTTAACATACGGGACAACATTATAAACAACCCAGTATTCTGCAAAGTTGACTGCCTCAAAGATTATTTACAATACCTTAGTATTACTAATTGCAAAATGCTTTCTTCATCCAACTAAACTTAATGAAAAGTCAACAAAGCAGTCAGGAGTTTAAGTCTCTAACTCTTATGACTCACTTTTTACTTCAGTTAGGATCAGCTGAAGTACCAAGTAATGATTCTTTCAATATCAATTAAATATACAAATATGGTCAAACATTTTCACAGTTGTAACATATGGGACCAGATCTTGAGCATATATCAAATATATTAAACTTACAAAATTAGAATGGTTATAGCACAGAAGTATGGAAGGATGCCATTCAGCCTTGTGTGTTCTGCCTGCTCTCTGGAAGAGAATTCGACTGTTCCAACTCCCTAGAATAGCTGTTTATACCGGTTTTGAAGTAAAGACTACAATTTGGTGTAACTGGATGCTACAGGAAGAAATACCCATCCCCAAAATGTTGGAAGTCTGCAAATATAAGTGAAAAAAAGCCATATTATCTTTGTTCCGATCTGCCAAGCTCAAGGTTATTTTCTACTCCATGCAGAATTTACAAGCACACATAAGTATCCAATGATTAATGTCATCAGGAATGCTAATGTGAAGCTCCCACAGTGTCAAGATGAAAAGGATTACTTTATCGGAGGTCCTAGCATAGTATGTAGGATTTTTAAACTTTACTTATTCACGGAGCTTCTGCAGTAAAGGACTTTATGAAACTCTCAGCTATGAACAATCTTCCTCTATCAACAGAATTGGCAACTTGAAATGCTCCAGCATTGCTAAATCAGTATGCTGCTCACAATTCAGGCAGCTGGCAAATTTGTATTTATCCCAGAGTTAACAGCCTGGCAAATTCTGCTGACAACATGGTGAATTTTTTTTAAGTATAGTACAGTTGCTTTACAACATATGTTTTTATCTCCCTCACTCTGAATCTTAATGCAGCAAGATTGCAGTAAATTTTATACTTTTAGCTTATTTGCAATCAATGAATGCTTTTTACCTTGCCTGATGAATATTAACAAAGAAAAACTCCAACATATTTAGAATTCTGTACCATGAAAAATATACTGTATTTGAAAGACAGGTCATTTTACTTGAAAGAAATTGACACAAAATAAAAATTTTGCTGATAAAAAGTATGATGTGTGATGAAAATAAGCTGCTATTCATTCCATTGTATTGGAATTAAAGTTGACTCTGATCCAGAAGTCTAGGAAGCTGTTACATATTTTCTGTTGGTTGACCTGATGAGTCACTTCAGATAGGATGTTGTGGGACATCGTTGAGTACTAATGACTTGAATGCAAGCTATCAACATGCGTACATCTATTCATTCCTGAACTTTGGAGTGAAGCATTATTATGATTCTCTCTCTCTCTCTCTTACAGTAGATGTAGCTTTAAATTCCAGACTGCCCCAATAGGAAGAGTAGAAAATTCATTATAGTGTAGTGCTGTACCTCATCTTGTTGCTAAGCTACAAAATTGTTTGTCAATATAAAATGCCAAGTGCCATTTAATTAAATTAACTTGAAGATTTGATTATTATTAGATGTGAGATAATTGTACAAGATCAACAACTGAGTTCAACGACCAACCAACCTATTCACCCTGGCCTATTCATGGAAGATAAGTTCCTTGTACAAATTGGTCACCGCACTCCATGTACCTAATGATAACTCAGAGCAGAATAATTCCCTGTTGTAGTCTGTCTGTTCCGGAATAAGCAAAACTGTGTCAAAGATTAAATGGCTGTTTCATAACCAGAGCCTCATGCATATGTATTTTCATGATGTGCAATAAATCATACATGTAATTATATAACATTTCATTTATGGAAAGCTAAACTTTTATCATCAGCTGTTTGAGTTTATATAATGAAGCAGCTGATTTGAGAAGGAAACAAAATGGCATGAGTAAAAGAAGGCAACAATTCTTTCCCAGTCGTGAACCACTTCAACTTCCCCTCCCACTCCTTGGATGACATGTCCATCCTGGGCGTGCTCCAGTGCCACAACGATGGCACCCGAAGATTGCAGGAACAGCACCTCATACTTCACTTGGGAACCCTGCAGCCCAATGGTATCAATGTGGGCTTCACAAGCTTCAAAATCTCCCCTCCTCCGACCGCATCCCAAAACCAGTCCGTCCTTTCTCCCACCTATCCACTCCTCTCACCTCAAGCCCCAACCCCGCCTCCCACCTACCAGCCTCATCCCGCCCCCTTGACCTGTCCATTTTCACGAGACTGACCTAGCCCCACCCTAACTCCCCACCTACACTCACCTTTACTGGCTCCATCCCCACCTCCTTGATGTGTCTGTGTCCTCTCCACCTATCTGCTCCTTTATCCATCTTCCATCCGCCTCCTCTCTCTCCCTATTTATTTCAGAATCCCCTTCCCCGCTTCCATTTCTGTAGAAGGGTCCAAATCCGAAACATCAGCCTTCCTGCTCCTCTGATGCTGCGTGGTCTGCTGTGTTCATCCATCTCTACACCATGTTATCTCAACAATTCTATCATTTCTTTCTTCTCTTCCCTTTCACTCCCAATCACACGGTGCCTCCTCTCCTGTTAGGAAAAGGAGTAATAACATTCTTAAGAATGATAGGAATTGAAGAGGGGAAGGTATTTCAATTCTGTCAATCAACTTAGCTAATCTTGTGGACAATGGAGAGTTGGGCTGAGCCCATAAATGATGAAGTGTTAAATAAAAATCAAAAGAACAGTAGATACGGCAAATCAGAAACAAAAAGAGAAATTGCTGGAAAATCTCAGCAAGTCTAGCAGCATCTGTGTAGAGAAATCAGAGCTAACGTTTTGGGGGCGGGGGGGGAGAGAGTTGAGTGACCCTTCATCAGAACAATGACAAAGTGCTGCTCATCAAGGATAGATTGAGATCTCCAGCCCAGCTGGAGGCTATTCAATTTTTTGCCGCTGCAGACTTAATGGGCCAAACAGCCTCTTTCTATGCTGTATGATTCTGATAGTGTGTCTATGCTAGCTGTAAGGAGCTATCCAGTGTAGTTTAGTTTCTAACTCTTGGACTGCAGCCTTGTAAGTTGTAGCAATAAATTTCATATCCAACAATATTTTAAATGTAGCATGGATTTCTATCCCTACCACCTTTTCAAGCAGTGAGATCCAGATTCTTACCTGCGCCTCAGTGAAAATTCCTCAACTTGCCCTGAAATGTTCTATCAATCTCATCTGTTGCAGTATGTACAATCTTTCCTTGTAATTAGTTCTCCAGTGACGAAAGCATCCCTTGTACACCCTTTAAGCCCCTACGGTGCTTTTATTTGGTGTGACCACATTGAACTATGGTACGGTATTTCAGCTGTAGCGCAGTGTCATATAACATAACTTTGCTGATCTTATGATCTAGGTGACATAACTGTGTGATTATAATGCTGGGCTGAATCAGGCAAGGGTCTAAGCAACATGGGCTATAGCGAGATTTGTGCAGAATTGGACAAGAAGACCAGCAATGCCCATCCTAATGTCAGAAGGACTCGTTCCAACTTTTATGTATATGATGAGCAGTGTGATGTGTCTTTCCATAGGCAAGTTGCCAATTAAGGGGGAATTATAGCCTGTTAAACACTTTACTAATGATCCAATTTGCTCTAATATTCAGCTTCACAGCTTACCAAACATTCAAGCCAAGCAACATTAAAAAATCTGGACATGCAACTCAGAGTTGGTACTCTTCAGCTTGCCACCTGCTCCAAAAGACCTCCAAGTTGGGCACTGGGCACCAACATCTCAGGGCACACTCTATTGGCACCTGTCACACACACCCTACATCCACAGTCACTGGCACGAGGTAAGTGCTAGCCTCTAAGAACCCTCAGGTCAAAGCGTTGGTCCACTTGCAAGATGCTTCCACACTTCAATGCTACACCTTGGGCAACTGTCATTGTAATGCTGCTGCAAAGTCCTTGAACACTCAGTGACATGCACCCAGCTCAAGGACTGGACCATGCTGCACCTCTGCGCTCTTCACTCGTTGAGAATAAAGCCATAAGATGCCTTCTGTTCAAGATGACGGTGATGAAGTAAGCAGTGTCCGGACTCCTGAGCCCAGGGCCTGTCCACCCTGTCTGCTTTTCCTTTCTTTCGTCTTTCCACATTTTCTTTTTCCTGTTTAGTTTTTGCTTCAAGTTACCTTCTGGGGAGAGCTTGGTTGTGATGGCATTGATGATGAAGGCAGAAGGTGACTGCATCGGGATCTGCAGCACGACAGCAACTGGTAAGTTGGCAGCAGCATCGATGAGGCAGCTGACGAAGGGTTGAGAACAGGGCCTGGTATTGGTGGCTACATTGGTGGAGAAATGCCCAGGGGCGAAAGATGGTGCCTAAGGATCGCCAACTTCAACACAGGTTGGGTCCAGTGCTGGCGGCAGCGAAGCAGTGGCAGGAAGATTATGGACTCTCTTTAAGATACTTCTTTCTTAAAATTATTCTTAAACTATTCAAAATGGTACCGGTGGAAGCTTTTCACTGTATTTTACTGTTTTTGTCACTTTAAAATACACATGACAAGAAAACCATTCATTCGTTCAGAAGCAGCCCATCATGTTTGCTCAGCCATTCGAAAAGGTCATGTCTGATCTGATAATCCTCAACTCCATTTTCTTGCCTTATCCCCATAATCCTTAAAAATCAGTCCATCTCAGCTCTGAGTGTGCTTTACAACCCAGCGTCAACAGCCTTCTTCTATAAAAAAATTCACAGACTGACTTCCCTCATAGAGAAAAGACTTCCTTCTCATCTCTGTCTTAATTGGGCACACACTTACTCTCAGAATTTGTCCTTTGGTCCTAGACTTTCCCATGGGGGAAATAACTCCTCCTCATTAACCTGTTAAGCTCTCTAAGATCTTACAAGTTTTCAATAACTCTTATTCATCCAAACTCAAATGAGGCTTATACTACTTAAGCTCTCTTCATAATAAAATTCCATATACTCAAGAACCAACCCAGTGAAGTTTCTCGGGCTCCCCAATGCCAGTACTTCTTTCCTTAGATAAAGGGACCAAAACTGTTCACAGTGTTATCATTTTAACAAGGTCTCCTTATTTTTATACTCCAATCACTTTGAAATAAAGAACATCATTTCACTTGCCTTCCCCGTTACCTGCCGAATTTAGATGCCAGCTTTTGTGTGATTCATGCACAAGGATCCCCAAATCTCTCTGTGCTGCAGCTTTCTATAAGTTTTTCTCCCATTTAATTAATATTCAGATCGTCTGTTCTTGCCAAAGTGCATAACTTCACATTTTACAACATTATATCCATATGCTAAGTTTTTGTCCACTCAATTGTCATCCTCACCACATGCCTTCCAAATCTATTTTTGTGTCATCTGAAAACCTGGCAACAGTACATTCACTTTCTTATCCAAGTCATTAATACATATTGTAAATAATTGTGGCCCCAGCATTGATCCCTTTGGCATCCACTAGTTAGTTACAGGTTGCTTTCCTGAAAATGTCCCCTTTATCTCAACTCTCTGTCCCCTATGAGTTCGCCAGTCCCCATCCTTGCTAATATACTACCTCCAACACCATGAGGTCTTATCTTATTATGCAGAGTAATGTGTGGTACCTTATCAAATGCTGTCATAGTGCTCACTCATTCTGAGCTCACCTGCATGCTGAAGTCATCCCTGCCTTGTATTGGACTTCTCTGCCGTGTCTTTGTGAGCTATGCCCCCTCAGCCAAAGCTATTAAGTTCATATTATTTCTGAAACAAACAAACCAGAAAGTGCTAGAGAAACATGGTCATGCAAAGAAGCTGTGAAATGCTAATGCTGAGATCTTTAATGTGAACTGCTATGTTTCATTGTGCTGTTAGATAGAGGCTTGTAACTTTACAGTTACATTACAACTGCATGAGTTAGGTCACAAACTTTCGTAGAAACTAGATGGAATTTTGTCTAATGATGCCATCTTGTCTTACATTAGTACTCACCCACCCTTGCACCTTTCACTGTTTAAAGCAGGTGCATTTTACATGTTTCCTAACCACTAAAAGAATAAACAGCAAAATCTTCATGAGGCATAAAACGGCTGGATTCTCTATTCGTTCTAATATCTGACCCCACGTTCTCCACACCCACTTCAATATATTCATCACATACACACCTTACCAAATCATCAGAATTTCAGAATTTTTTCTTCCAAAGTGCAATTGAATTTGCCACAAATAAGAACCCTCTGATAATTTTGGGAAATACATACTTTCATATGCTGGTGTCTTTCACTGTCCTGGCTAAACTTTGGCCAACAAACCAAACTCAGTGTGACGGTGTCATGTGACAGCAAAAGCTTCGTCTTCTGGTGCCTGAAAGTTGTTGTCCTTTGTCGTTTCATTTCTACGATATTCTTGTACTTTTTTCACTCATTTCCTTTCTTTCTTTTACTCCTCATTATTTATCAAGGCAAATAAAATATTCCAGTTTCCTCTTCTACCACATTTGGATCCTATCTTATTTTATCGACTTATTGCAGACATCCTCTTACTTTCTTTAGCGGTCTTCAGTTAGTAAAAGGTCAATTTTTTTGGATTTCTGTCGCTCGGTTTTATCTGTTAGAAACAGTAGCAGATGCAAAAACATGGCAAAGCTAGAAGCAGATAAATGAACAGCTTGGCTGAAAGATGCAGCTATAAGCAGGCTAATTGAAAAGCTGTCAATACTCCATTCCATGTCTGCACAACCCCACATTTCTGTATTTTTACATTTCAAATATAGATTACATATATATATATAAAACATATAACAAAAGCATTGTAAGTTATGAGTCGGTACAAATCCACTATAATCCTTGCTTTTCAAAGCATTCCTAAAAATATTAGTATTTCTACTTCTATGCTATGAATTTTTACTTTTTCAATTTCATCTTTAAATACCTTCCGCTTCCAACACTGGGCTGGCTCACTTTATCATCTTGACTCCTCTCCGTTCCTCATGGCCCTAGCCTCCTCTTCATTCATATTTGTTTTGCCTCACCATTGTGCTGCCTTCAGACAACCAACCCCTGATCTCTAAAGCTCCATTCACACTTTCTGGTCTTTTGCTATTAAATTTTGTATCATAATCCACTTGATCAACCAAACTATTGGCTGCTACCAAAACCATACAATCTCTCCATGCTCTTCTTTCTCGTAATGGTGGTCACTTTCCGTGTGGCTACATGTGAAACACATTCTTTGGATTTGTGGTGCTACATCTGATTGTTGGTGTAGGCAGGATGTCTTTTTTTGAAATTTAATATGTAAAATGGAACATGTAGCAAGGAATAGCATACAAAGGAATTAGCATTTGATCAAAAATGTTATGACAACTGTCATAATATTGGGTATGGATGTCAGGGGCTTGAAATTCATCCAATGCAGTCCCAATGTGGTCAGTGCAATGAATGCTGGGAATGCAGAAACTGTTTCTAATGGCCATAAAGAAACAGTCCTCCAGGCTATTACTGAAGTAGCACATGAACAGCAGCTGCACATTGAAATGTCTATTCCTGTTGTCTGCAGAGGGAGGAGGGTTGGATAATCCATTTTTGGGAGGTCAGTCCCTTTATCAGAACAACTTACCTCATCCCATTAATGCATGCCAGCATCAAGAGACCTTGAAATTCCATTGTCTCCAGTGTCCTTTTCCTTCCTACCACATAAACACAACATTAATCCATAGGCAACAGCAGTTGTGTGGCTCACCGCATTCACCTGAGAATTGATCTCACATTACCATGTGGGGTAAGCTACTGCTGTAGCAAGCAGGAGCACATGCCCATGACATTGTATGTAGCAAGTCCTTTGAGGATCGTCAAAAACAGGCAGCAATTAAGTTGTTGCAGTGAATTTTGCAGGACCAGGAGAATGAAGAACATCATGTTGCAGGCCTTTTTCTAGTTTCTCTCTGTCAGCTCATCTTTGCAGAAGCAACTGCAGAGGAGCAACTAGATTTGTTGTGCCGTCTCAAATTTCCCTACTAATCCCACTACAAATCACAAGTTGTTTTCCACACAGGAAAGACATGGACATTCTGAATATGAATTTAGACTGAGACTCAATGGTAAAAATGGTTTGGATTCATACTAGTGACATTCGACAGGCATTTTCATATCTTCCTATAATTAAAATCAACCCCACTGAGTCTGTGCTGGTACTGTACTACCTGCCACCAAAGGAAATTACATTAATCCCAGTAGTTCCCTGCTGTTTGCCCATACTTGTGTGTGAATGCTTGTCTTACTTCATACACAGCTGCAGGGGAACAGACCATTCTTATTTAAGATAACAAAGTGTGGTACTGGATGAACACAGCAGGCCAAGCAGCATCTTAAGATCATAAAAGCTGACGTTTCGGGCCTAGACCCTTCATCAGAAACATCAGCTTTTATGCCCCTAAGATGCTGCTTGGCCTGCTGTGTTCATCCAGCCCCACACTTTGTTATCTTGGATTCTCCAGCATCTGCAGTTCTCATTACCTCAGACCATTCTTATTCACCATTTCTTTAGATAATCACATAAAGATAACCTGACTATGTACACTTAAGTCACAATTCTTAACACTTTTTAAATCCTTTAAAAAAAGACTCGATATTCTAGGCAATACTGATACATTAACTCATACCTTGCTGTCCATGACTCAGCTGAATAGGTTCTGTCCAGCATTCCCAACAGAGTGCAGAAATGAAATGTGAAATACTTCAAGACACCACATACAAGGCAGCACTCTCAACATACCAGAAGCAAAGATGGAAAAATATACTGGTTCAGATACATTTCCATCTCTGCTTCCAGAATGAGCTTTCAGAACATCCGAAGATCTACAACGGATATGATCTCATCAATTAGAAGAGAGATGCTGTGAAAAAAGAAGGCCATTTTTAATACTTTCATGTCAGCAGTGTGGTCCTCTTAAGTGACTGAATAAAAGTGGTAGCCCACCAAAGCCGCTCAATGTCATCTCCTCTTTCCATAACAGCATGATGGGTAAGCTCTACAGTGGGGTCAAACAGAATGTTTTCTAAAAGAAAGAAACGGCTTAGCTTATTCTTCCTGTCCACACCAGATAGTTTCTCCTTCTTAAGCTTTTTACCTGTGTTTGATGTTCATTTTTAATAATTTTTTTTCAGAGTTAGTATATGATAGTCATAATGCTCCTTGGAGGGCTGACTGACCTTCTTCTTTGTCTATATTCTTTGATTTCTTACACCCAAGAAAACCTTGTAATTTGGTGCCATTATTTTAACCTAGCTAACTATGTTTTAAATAAACTGTGATAGTGGTGTGCAAATATTTTCATATTTGTCGCTACTGACAGAGAGGATGAAAAGCAAAGCAATCATCACCACTTCTCACCTAGTCATAATAAATGGCAATTGTAAAGGGCCTGAGATGCTGCTTGGCCTGCTGTGTTCATCCAGCCTCACATTTTATTATTAAATTGTAAAGGGCTTTGTCTTTATATGCACCATGATGACAAGTGTCCTGGTCTACAACGTTGCCATATTTCCATCTATCAGAAATGTGCTGGTTGTTGATAGCTTCATATTTCTAGGCTTTACAATCACCCGGTAGATGTCGCTTGATTCTGAAATCAACACAAACATCACAAAACCTGTAGCTGTTATGTCCAAGCTGAGGAAGCGTGTGGAACAACAGTAAGTTGACTGGGAACATCAAACTGCGAGTGTACCAGGTTTATATCCTCGGTACACATTGCTGAGGCCTGGATAACATTTGCAAGCCAGGTCCAAAGTCTGAATAGTTTCCACTTTTGTTCTCTTAAGACAAATCCTTGGCATCACTCGGAAGAACAAGCGCAGCTTAGAGGGAACACTGGACGCCAGTGTTACAGCTGAATGGGAACAACACGGCTAAAGGTGCAGCAGGTTCTGTGGGACACCTTCAGTACTATTGCTGTAATGTTGTCACAACACGTAGCCTTTGCAGTATTAGGTGCTTCAATTATTTCTTCATAACAGATGTAATTGTATTGTTTTCCTTTACACTTCTTTCCCATGCCATTTCAACTGCTATTTCACACATTCTTTTTAATTGTCTTGCTGTTATTATTCTTCCATTTTACTCTCTGGTTATAGTTCATGTTCTTTTCTGTCTTTTCTCACTTTTCTTTCACATGGTCCTGTTTAATCCACTATCACTAATAAACAATTCACCTCTTCGTCCACAACCAGCAAAGCTGTTGAGGATGATCTTTGCTTGAAGTTACCATATATCCACATTCAACTGTATACTCAATCAGCTTGTGTCTCCCAACTCCTCACCCTTCGTGTGACAAGGTGGTGGCAGAAGCAGGGCAGGCAGCATTCTGGCTCCTCTCCAACACCACACCAGCCGCATCCTTCAATCTCTTCGTCTTTCCTTCTTCTTTTCTCTTTCACCCTCATCCTCTTCTTTTTTGGTAGCAGAGTAGGGCAGCATTGGTGGGATCAAGCAGCACGGGGCAGCAAGCAGCGAGAGTGGGAGTAGGCACTCCAGGCAGTGACAATGGGAATAAAGGGCGCAGGTAGTGAGAGTGGGGAGTAAGCAACCTGGGGCAGTGAGAGTGGGAGTAGGCAGCACGGGACAGTGAGAGTGACAGCAGGCAGCCCGAGGCAGTGAGAGTGACAGTAGACAGCGTGGGGCAGTGAGAGTGAGAGTAGGCAGCGTGGGGCAGTGACAGTGGGAGTAGGCAGCCCGGGGCAGCGAGAGTGGGAGTAGGCAGCCCGGGGCAGTGAGAGTGACAGTAGGCAGCCCGGGGCAGTGAGAGTGACAGTAGACAGCGTGGGGCAGTGAGAGTGACAGTAGGCAGCCCAGGGCACTGAGAGTGAAAGTAGGCAGCACGAGGCAGTGAGAGTGGGAGTATGCAGTCCGGGGCAGCGAGAGTGGGAGCAGGCAGCCTGGGGCAGCAAGAGTGGAAGTAGGCAGCCTGGGGTACTGAGTGTGGGAGTAGGCAGCTCGGGGTAGTGAAAGTAGGAGTAGGCAGCCCGGGGCAGGGAGAGTGACAGTAAACAGCATGGGGCAGTGAGAATGAGAGTAGGCAGCCCAGGGCACTGAGAGTGGGAGTAGGCAGCACGAGGCAGTGAGAGTGGGAGTACGCAGCCCGGGGCAGCGAGTGGGAGTAGACAGCCCGGGGCAGCGAGAGTGGGAGTAGGCAGCATGGGGCAGTGAGAGTGGGAGTAGGCAGCCCGGGGCAGTGGGAGTGGGAGTAGGCAGTGTGGGGCAGTGGGAGTGGGAGTAGGCAGCCCGGGGCAGTGAGAGTGGGACTAGGCAGCCTGGGGCAGCGAGAGTGGGAGTAAGCAGCATGGGGCAGTGAGAGTGGGAGTAGGCAGCACGGGGTAGCGAGTGGGTGAGTAGGCAGCCCGGGGCAGTGAGAGTGAGAGTAGGCAGCCTGGGGTAGCGAGAGTGGGAGTAGGCAGCCCAGGGCAGTGAGAGTGAGAGTAGGCAGCCCGGGGCAATGGGAGTAGGAAGCCCGGGGCAGCGAGAGTGGGAGTAGGCAGCCTGGGGTAGTGAAAGTAGGAGTAGGCAGCCCAGGGCAGTGAGAGTGAGAGTAGGCAGCCCGGGACAATGGGAGTAGGAAGCCCGGGGCAGCGAGAGTGGGAGTAGGCAGCCTGGGGCAGTGAGAGTGGGAGTAGGCAGCACGGGGTAGCGAGAGTGGGAGTAGGCAGCATGGGGCAGTGAGAGTGGGAGTAGGCAGCCCGGGGCAGTGAGAGTCGGAGTAGGCAGCCCGGGGCAGCGAGAGTGGGAGTAGGCAGCATGGGGCAGTGAGAGTGGGAGTAGGCAGCCCGAGGCAGTGGGAGTGGGAGTAGGCAGTGTGGGGCAGTGGGAGTGGAAGTAGGCAGTGTGGGGCAGTGAGAGTGGGAGTAGGCAGCCCAGGGCAGTGAGAGTGGGACTAGGCAGCCTGGGGCAGTGAGAGTGGGAGTAGGCAGCCTGGGGTAGCGAGAGTGAGAGTAGGCAGCCCGGGGCAGTGAGAGTGAGAGTAGGTAGCCTGGGGTAGCGAGAGTGGGAGTAGGCAGCCCAGGGCAGTGAGAGTGAGAGTAGGCAGCCCGGGGCAATGGGAGTAGGAAGCCCGGGGCAGCGAGAGTGGGAGTAGGCAGCCTGGGGTAGTAAGTGTGGGAGTAGGCAGCCCGGGGTAGTGAAAGTAGGAGTAGGCAGCCCAGGGCAGTGAGAGTGAGAGTAGGCAGCATGGTGCAGTGAGAATGAGAGTAGGCAGCCCAGGGCACTGAGAGTGGGAGTAGGCAGCACAAGGCAGTGAGAGTGGGGGTACGCAGCCTGGGGCAGTGAGAGTGGGAGTAGGCAGCACGGGGTAGCGAGAGTGAGAGTAGGCAGCACGGGGCAGTGAGAGTGAGAGTAGGCAGCCTGGGGTAGCGAGAGTGGGAGTAGGCAGCCTGGGGCAGCGAGAGTGAGAGTAGGCAGCATGGGGCAGTCTGAGTGGGAATAGGCAGCCCGGGGCAGCGAGAGTGAGAGTAGGCAGCCCGGGGCAATGGGAGTAGGCAGCCCGGGGCAGCGAGAGTGGGAGTAGGCAGCCTGGGGTAGTAAGTGTGGGAGTAGGCAGCCCAGGGCAGCGAGAGTGACAGTAGGCAGCCCGGGGCAGTGAGAGTGACAGTAGACAGCGTGGGGCAGTGAGAGTGACAGTAGGCAGCCCAGGGCACTGAGAGTGAAAGTAGGCAGCACGAGGCAGTGAGAGTGGGAGTATGCAGTCCGGGGCAGCGAGAGTTTGAGTAGGCAGCACGGGGCAGTGAGAGTGGGAGCAGGCAGCCTGGGGCAGCAAGAGTGAGAGTAGGCAGCCCGGGGCAGTGAGAGTGAGAGTAGGCAGCCCGGGGCAGTGAGAGTGGGAGTAGGCAGCCCAGGGCAGTGAGAGTGAGAGTAGGCAGCCCGGGGCAATGGGAGTAGGAAGCCCGGGGCAGCGAGAGTGGAAGTAGGCAGCCTGGGGCAGTGAGAGTGGGAGTAGGCAGCGTGGGGCAGTGAGAGTGGGAGTAGGCAGCCCGGGGCAGCGAGAGTGAGAGGAGGCAGCCCAGGGCAGTGAGAGTGGGAGTAGGCAGCCGAGGGCGGCTGGCGACGTCAAACCTGATGCAAGGGAGGTCAAGGCTTTGTGAGGAGTGTGAATCCAGCACGGCCAGGTGCTTATGGGCTGTGGTATTTTAACTATTAACCATGTTTTTTTGTTTTTCTACTTTATAGTATGAAGGACTATAACGTTTAACTTTTTAACTTTGCTTTCCTTATTTTCTGCTTTGTAACAAAGTTTCTGTACCTAGGTATATTTGTACTTAAGACGGTGCCATAAGGGGCAACTTCTAAACTTTTCACTGTACTTGAGTACATTACAAAAACTTCAACCTTATTGCATTAGTTATCACTTGTCTCTGTCATCAGCGTCCCATTTTTCCTTCAACACTGACCACCATACCATTCAATTTACCCTAAGATTTCTGATACTTCTGTCACCAATTTTATAAATATAGCTGAACTTTCTGTTTAACATTTCAGTAGTTAGTCCTCGCACTCTGAATTCTTACCATTAAAGGTATCAAGGTTTCATAATGCACCAGTTTTTATCAGATTTGCTTTATATTGATTGAGGTCTGCTTTGTAGTGCTTGTAGATAAAAGTCTCCTTTCTAATCGTGTGAAAAAGCTTTGCAATCTCAGGATCCAATTTCAAACCTGGAGTGATTTCTTATATTAACACTATAACATTAAACAACCTTTTAGCTCACTCCTCTGAAAGAAGAACACAAACTTGTAATATAGAAAGTAAATCTTCCTTCCTCCCTCAATTGCCTCTTTCTCAGCTCCCTCTTTATGCCCAAATACTTATTCCTTTCACTTTCTACAATGCTCAATGCACCCAATATTTGAATTGTGTTGCCATGTCTGAAAATGTCTTCAATCCTATTCATACACTGATTACAGCACAGAAAGTAAAGTCAATTATGTGACAGTCAATCATGCATCTGTAGCTTGTTGTCTCTTCATGTGCGTGATTAAGTCTCTATCCTTCCCTTTGATTTTCTCTGCTGCTCAGTCTCCATGGTCTGTCTCTTTGGTTGACTCTGTTTTGGACTGCATCTCTCTTTTTGTCTGTTTCTTATTCTCTCTGCTCCTTTGTTCTCACTTTACTGTGTCTCCCTCTGTAACCCTCTGTTTCTATATTATAGTGGGGATATTCTGTGTTGATCTCACACATCTTCATTCATCATTCTCACTCCTGAACTGAACCCATGATCCTAGGATGTGCAAGCAGACGGACAGAAGAAACAACCAACAGCAACCACATACTTCATGTAAATTAAAAGTCATACTCAATTTACAACCTTTTACACTACTGAACTGTTGACCAAAATATAACTTGCCCAGAAACCCAGCTCATTGACCAACTCCACAAAACAGGGTAACAAGCTGGTAAACATCTTCCTCAGCCTGTTGAGACAAAATGCACAAGTGAAAAGAGGTGGTATTTTAAATGTTTTTCTCTAAAGAACTTTTTAATGAAGCAGTTTTTGTAAACAGCTCTGATCCATTAGAGATTTAGTAAGCCAAAAATGAGGTTAATGGCCTATTAACAATTTATACCGATTTATGTTTGTGGAGAAAAAGTGGCACCGCATGATTTTATACCAAATGTCTTCTTTTTTTAAGATACTGTCTCTGAATTTAAGAGTTAAGGAGTTGGCATTCTGCAAACCTCATCTTAATTGTTTACATGAAACAACCATTTCAGTTTTCAAAGAGATAGGCATCAAGTAAAAAGGCACTAGCAAGTTTGGTTTGACTGATGGAAACATATTTAGCTCCTTCAAGTTGTAGAAGTAAAGAATAGTTACACAATGGAAGGAGGTAATGTTGCTGTGTATCCATGTCAGCTCTCTCCAACAGCAGAACAGCTAGACTCACTTCCCATCCTTTCCCTGCACCCTGAAAGCTTTGCAATTCAGATAAATATCCAATTACCTTTCAAAGCAATAATTAAATCTGCATCTACCACATTCTCAGGCAGTGCATTTCTGATTCTAATCACTTGCTAAATGAATAGCTTTTCCCTATGCTGTATTTTGCTCTATTGACATAAAGCTTAAAGTGACTGTTCTGATTCTTGAATCTTCCATCAATGACAAGAGTTTCCAGATACCTCATGATTTCCAATATCTCTATCAAATCTACTCTAATCTTCTCTTGTAAAATGATAATCCTAGTTTCCCTAGTCTATCTAGATAAGTGAAGTCTCT
This sequence comes from Stegostoma tigrinum, assembly GCF_030684315.1. Classification (NCBI taxonomy): domain Eukaryota; kingdom Metazoa; phylum Chordata; class Chondrichthyes; order Orectolobiformes; family Stegostomatidae; genus Stegostoma; species Stegostoma tigrinum. The sequence continues at coordinate 70,912,265 of NC_081357.1, read as the reverse complement.
AATCCTGGAGCCATCTCTATATATCTTTTCTTCACCTCTCCAATGTATTCACATCTCACTGCACATGCAAAGCTCCTACAAAGAATAATGAAATCCATGACCCACTCTCCATTTTTAGCATTGGTTGAAGGATAAATGTTGGCCAGGGAAAATTTCCTTCTTTTCACTTGTATTACATCCAGAGGTGAGGAGGAATTTCATTTTAGTACCGTGAATCCATTGAATTCTTTGCAGCAGTGAGCTTCAATGTTGCATGGTAATGCAATACTGAGATATATTTTACTGAGTTAGGGAATAAAGAGATATGGGGAAATGGCATTAGAGTGGAATTGAGGATTATCAGATCACCCCTGACTTCAATGAATGGCACAGCAGACTCCAAATACTGAATGGCCTACAACTGTTCATAAATCTCAAGGTCATATGGTGTTATAAGATTTTCATATAGGTCTCAGAGTGTAGACACGTTTTATGCTGTCATGACCAGGGATCATAATTCCCATCACTGTATCGAGTTTTTAAGTATCAATGTGTTTTTTTTAAAAACAGGATTGACACAGCCAAAATGACTTTGATTGTAAATCCAGTGGTTTTCTGGAGAGGAACTTCAGAGTGCTACACATGGTGTCAAAGAAGCTTCAAATGGAGAAACGCACTACAAACTGAATTTGCAAGCCCTCTGAGTGTTTCAGACTATTAACAAGATGGGTGAGACGTATATTTGCATTTTCACCTTTCAAAACCACATTGGGACAGGAATTAAAAGCAGACTGCAGCCTACGTTTATGAGTGTCAGTGACATGATGACCCTGCCTACTGTATGGATGAGAGTGCAGTGAAGATCACAGCTTTGTGAAAAGCCATTAAATACCCCGGTGTTGCAGATAAAAGTCTCTCTCACTCTGAATGACAGAAGCAAGCAAGTCAGTCAAAAGGAACCAGGACAAAAGAATTTCAATCAACCTACAACATCAAGAATCTTAAAAATTGAAGATATCCGAAGAGTAGCTCAGGCATTCTCCGAAGTAAAATAAAATCTCAAAACATAGATGCAGCCCTGAGAAAGATTTCCCAGAAAATGAGTTCCTTTAAAGGAATCACTCAAGTCACATCAACAGACTTGTATGCGCACAAATGACAGGATTTCTTATGCTCTACACCAGATGCAAAAGATATATGTAAACATCACATTATTTTCATAATTACATCAGTAAAGAACAGAGAAATGGGATGTTGCTCGTTCCACGTAGATCAGAGCAAGAAAGAAAAACAGGCATAAGATAGAAGTTGCTGGGAAAACTTGGAAGGTCTGGCAGCATCTGTGCCCTGAGGAAGGGTCACCAGACGCAAAACATAAACTCTGATTTTTTCTTCACAGATGCTGCCAGACCTCTTGACCTTTTCTTGTAACTTCTGTTTTTGTTCCTGATTTACAATATCCGCATTCTTTCGGTTTTTAGAAGAACAGGCATAATGTTGTGGAAACAAGCCTCATCCAAAAATTCCACCCATGAAACCAACATTACACTCACGTCTCCTAAAAACCAATGTGATTTTCTGGCCTTGTACTACATGCAAAAAAGAACAAGGAGGCAAAAATCATCCACTACAACCTATCCAATTGGGATAAATTTGACAACTCCTTGCCCCATGACATTGTGTGAAATGGTTGTCATCAAAACCTGAAAATAAGGTATGAATTTTATTTTACTTCCTCAAGATAATTAATGAGTAACATTGAGAGACATAGATTTTTACATTGGTGTAGCTTGATGTGGAGTTTAAATCAATATATAAACACAAACTGCAAGGAAAACAATTTTCAAAATGTCTTGAGGTGGAAAACTAAAAGTCAACCAATAAAATTCATTATTAACAGTTTTAGGGGTACAGTCAGTTCTGCAATAAAGCGTGTTCTGGCAACGCAAATTAGCTATAATGCTACTTCTAAAACGTGAACTTGTATTAGCTATAATGCGATTCTATTGGTGTGTGGAAGAGTATGCATCAAGATCACATGATTATTTTGCAGGCTTTGTTCTGAGCATGTGCAATGTTAGTGCCGAAAGTCTAGCATCACATGATCATTTCAAAGACTTTGTTGTGAAGTGCTTTCTGTGAGAGGTACAAAACTCAATGATTTTCTGTTTTTTGTTAATTCTGCCATTTTATTTCATTATCAGATACAAAATTAAACATTTATTCAAACTGTGCTAACCTATGTGTTAGGCTTTTGAGTGATTTTTGAGCACTTCTGAGTGATATTTTTTGGTGGTCTGTCCCTAACCCTGCTTTTCCCATAGGCCCCATTATTTCTACAGCGCCATTTTCTATATAGTTGCGCAGGAACACAACTATCACATTATAGCAGAACCGACATTTGTACATGGTTTTTTTGAGTGGTTTATTTTACACAGCTCCCTTCTGCTACTGCATCAGCTGCCAATCCCCACTCCAACCCCAGTCATTTATCTCAAAGAGTTTAAAAAGTTTGTTTAATTTTACAGTGCCTGGGAGACCAGAAAGAATGCTTCAATAAAAATCCAATGCTGCTGCTTGAACACACGTCTTATATTCACTAAAGGCAAGCAATTGGCAGAAGAATGCAAACAAAAGCAACAAAGCCTTTAGAATCAAAGCACTGGGGAAAGCCTGGGCTAGAGATGGTGGTAGCCTGGAGATAGAAGTTCACAAAATGTCATCCGTATATTGAAGTACCAATACTTTTATTAAAAATAATAGATGAAAACCAAATAGATATAGTGCCTCCTGGGTATTAAAAGAGCTAAGCTCTACACAACTTTAATACAACTCATCAAATACAAATCCTCAGAAAGATTCTAGTTTGTACTGGGGCCGGCACTCATTGGGAACATATTTTAGGAATCTGCGGGACTATGCCCTATCATTTTCCATCCAATTTTACTGGTTCCTTATTAAATATGAAATTTTATCCGTACTGTGGGTCTTGATGATAACTTATGCCAAGAGAGTAAAACATAAAACTTACATATTTCGACCAAAGCCCAGTATCCTAAAATACATGTGCCAAAATTTTCCGAAAAAGAATAGAAACCTTAACACATACAAGATATTCAAGATTCTTTACAGTTCAGTCATTTGATGATCATTAAGTGATTGCTTTCCAAGAACATGGATATGGCAAGTGACTTGGTTCAAAACAACTCTTAATCCAGAGAGCAGGTTGACAGAGAATGTGCTACCATGTGGTGCAGTTGAGGAAAATAACTTTAAGGTATTTAAGGGTGATCACAACGTGGAATCCACAGGCCTCCATGACAGGTTTGTAGGTGAATCTGTAAAATTCTCTAGTCAACTTTCCCACAGCCAACCCACATGACCTTCCTGATTGTCAGAAACCTTATGAGGGCGCAGCTGAGCTCTGGGAGGTGAAATCTTTGACCCAATTTAAGCCCTTTTGTGAGTAATCATTGGCAATTTATGGGCTGCCTCCCATCCAGTTACAATTGAGAGTGATGACAGGAGGTCAAGGACAGAGAAAAGACTGGCAACTGGCCTACTCCAGACAGAAAGGGAGAAGGGGTGATTACTGCCATCAGGGTCTACTTTCCTGAATGGAAAGCTTCCCCGTCCAGCTCCCTGATGACCCAAACACCAATTTTCTGTTTCATCCTGACTCCCAAACACTTTTTATGTCAATCCTAGAGCCTTTCCACAGCTTCATCCCTTGGCATAAGTACTAGAATATATCTATGTGGCTGAATGGCCCATTTGATATGAGATATAGACTCTTCAACTATACAGCAACTGGGAATGTGGGTCTTGAAGATGAGAATTGAGTGATGGTCCACTATCTCTTCTGCTGAATTCAAAGTTAAGTAACAATATCATTATTATTTATTTTGTATAATTAAATTTATAGTATTTGATTTCATGGTTATGCTGCATGTTTATTCTCAAATAATAACCCTTTTAAAGTGATTATAGTTATGCAGTGCAATCTGGACATTGATCAGACTTTACTTTTACAAAATTAATTTCACGAATAACAGGAGTTGCATCTCAAAGTCATGAAAATGCCAGAGATTCAGGTGAGCTTGTAGCACATATCAGCTGTCGTTTCAGTTTTTATGGCAATTTACAATTATTCCAAGCTCATGTTTTGTATCAAAAATAATGTATGCCTAGCCGAACAAAGTAACCTAAGAATCAAGAGCTTGTATAGGCCACACGAGGCCTTGAGCCAGATGTGTCATTTAATAAGATCAAGTCTAAACTTTTATATCAATACTACTTTTCTGCCCAATACCCATATCCCTTAATTCCCTTAGTCCCAAATCTAATTATCAACTTGACCTTTGAATGTACTTGATGACTAATCATTCACAGCCCTCTGGTGTAACAAATTCAAAGTCTCACAATCCTCCTATTAAAGGAATTCCTTTCCATCGTTGACATAAGTGGAAGCCTCCTGTTCTGGCACTATAACCTGAGATATAGACTCTTCAACCAGGAAAACAGACTTTCAGCATCTACTGTATCAAGCTACACTTCGAATGTTATACATTTCAATGAGTTTCACCCTAATGTCCTGTCATGAATATCCTCACCCCAGGAACCAAACCAGGGAACTATTCTTGCATCTTAGTGATAAATATCTTTACTATCAAGAAGGGTAAAGACCTCCATATCCTCTGCACTGTGCATGCAAGAAACATAAAATATTGCAATGCAGCAATGGGTGAGGGCATTTTTACATATTCTAACCAACAAAGAACTTTATTTGTTGAATACATTTTCAAAAATGTCTGCAGAATAACAAAGTCACAGACATTTCTGTAAATGTTCCAAATGTGGAAAATATTAATGAGTTGTAGACTGTGTGGTTCTGGTCAAGGTCCAATGTTATAATAATACAATTATCCATTGTAACCCATTTCTCAAACAAATGATCTTGGGAAGATTTTACATTTACCATCTGCTGGAAGCCACATGAATTAGCTATTAGAATGTTTGTAAGAAGTAACGTCAACCTCAGTTTAAATTTTGTGATTTTTGTAATAGTTTCAAGGGATTGAGGAATTGCAAATGCAACACTAGGCAAGGAAGGTGGAAGACAGAAAGTGGGAAATTAGTCTGGCATCTGTCATGAGAAAAATGCTAGAATTCATTATTAAGCAGGCAGAAGCAGTACGTTTAGAATACTGTTTGACTAATCTACTGGAGTTCTTTAAGCAGGTTGGATAATGGGTAACAAATAAATGTGGCATGTTTAGATTTCCAAAAAGGGATCCAACAAAGTACCACGAAAATTTTCACTGCTGCTACGATCCATTTGGGATAATGCACTGATTCTCCACACCTGTTACATCTTCAGTCACCAGAAGAATCAATAATTTGATCAAAGTCCATGATTTACCTATGTGATAGAATCAATTCAACAGAAAGCACAGATCAGGTTCCTGTATTTAACGAGAATTACTATCTATTACAGGTAATCAAATTCTAATCATAAGTAAATAGCTATGAACTATTAACGTACGGCTCAGTAAGTTAGAATTCTATCCTTTATCTAAAACCTCTACACACACATATAAACAAATATGGACAAACAGAACATTGGTTTTATGGGTGGAGAGGGAAAACAAAATTGGCAGCCACAGTTCAATAGCACACAGGGTTTGCTAAGGTGATCCTTTTGCTTGCCATGGCTTTCTGTTCTTTAACCTATTCTCTCCAGATTCTTTATCTTCTTCGCAGGAACAGCAGATATTTAGCACACTAACTACAAAGTCTGCTAGTTACAGGTTAAAGCCTACAGCTTAAAGCCAATGAGTGAATTAGAAAATTATTGGCTTCCTTCAGACTTCAGATAATTTTACTGATCAGAGAAAGACACAACACCCCCAGTTCCAGACAAAAAGGCATCGCCCCACATTATTCAAGCTGTTCAGCTGCCTAGGAACTAATCAGAGGGTCACAATCAGATTTATGACCTTTGGCCATCAATGGCTGGTCACAATTATACAAATCAATCAGCTACTTGTTATCCAAATCTCAATCTGCATACATATCCCCGGTATCTTTTCCCACTGCTTGCACGGCAAAGTGTATATCATAACTTCTAATTTCAGTAAAGTATTTTCAAAACTTCAAAAAATTCCTTCCACAATCCCTGATTTTAAAACAGTCCTTTTCCAATTTCAGTCTACAATCAAAAATAGGAAATTTAATAATAAAGTCTTCACACTGTGCAAGAGCTTGGGTTATCTGATGAGCTGTGAGTATGCACAGAGAATTGCCTAACTAACAGAAAACAACAATATTGGTTAAACATGAGTCCTTTCAGGTTGACAATCTGCAGTTAGTAGAGTGCTACAGGGAACTGCACTGGGGCTTCATCAACTTAGAATCTATACTAATTTATTGGATGAAGGAACGGACTACATCATCATCAAATTTACTTGTGGTAGAGAGATGGTAGGAAAGCAAATTGTGAGGAGGATAGAATCTGTAAAGGGATAAAACAAGCCACCCTGCTGAATCCAATTTTTCATCACTTGGTCAGTTACGTTAGATAGGATTGCCAGATGGAGTTAAATGTGGGAAAATGCGAAGTTATCCACTTTGGTAGGAAGAATAAAAAAAACAGAATATTATCTGAGTGGAGAAAGATAACAAATGCTTCATAGGGGCTGGGGGTCCCCCTCCTTGAGTCATGAAAAGATCGCTTGCAGATACAGCAAGTAATTGAAAAGGTAAATGGAATGTTGGTCTTTATTGCAAACAGTGATGGAGTACCAAAGTGGGAAAGTCTTGCTACAGCAAGATGGGCTTATGGAGTTTAGAGACTGCAAAGTCTTTTTATTGAAACATACAAGAGGGTAGATTATGGGAGGTTCTAGGCAGGTGCAGTTTCAGCATTAGTAGTCTCCCAATTAAAACAGAGATGCAGATGAATTTCGACTCTGAGAGAAGGGTCATTAGTGTTTGGAATGTTTTCCTCCATCAAGCAATGGAGCCTAGGTCACTGAACATATTCTAGTCTCGATTAGATGTATTTTAAATTGGCAAAGGAGACAAGGGTTCTGGTGGGCCAGCAGCAAAGTATAATTGCAGCCACGATCCGAGTGAATGGACCAACAGCCTCAGTTAGTTGGTTGACCAACTCTGGCTTTTAGTTTTTACAATATCCTGATCATTATGATTTTTATGGACACTTTTAGAAAGGTGGCCATAATGCCTATCCAAACCCAATGAGGCACTAACTTACATCACCATCTGAGGTCCAAACATAGAATTGGATCCCAGCAGCAATTCTAATTTTGGTGTCAGCAAGATAGTCAGCACAGTTTTCACAGCAGGCAATGGTTACTATGAAGAAATTTGTAAAATGGATGCAGAATCTGCCATAGGAGGAACAAGATAGCACTGCAGAATTCAGTTATGTAGCACTTTTATTTTCAGAATTACAGGTATTGCTTCAATCCAAAGTGAAGTCCACAGTACCAGGTTCTAGAAGTGGCATTTTAAAACTGTACGTTAGACATAATGCCGACTCTAAACTTGAATGTGCATACAGCAGCAAGAAGGATCCCATCAATTATGTAATTTAAAGGAGTCGCTAAGCAGTTATAGGTTAGTTGTTGATAGATTTCTACTGCCTGTTGCTGGATTTAGAAGAGCCTGTTTTTCCTTTATTCGTTCCTGGAATGTGTATGTCAACGGCACAACTAGTATTTGTTGCCCATCTTTAAATGCTGAACCAAATAGTTTGCTCGGTCATTTCAGAGGGCTATTAAGAGTTAATCTGTTCTGATGAAGCGTTAATGGATCCAGAATGTTAACTCTGCTTTCTCTCCATAGATGCTGCCAGACCTGCTGAGTTTCTCCAGCGCTTTCTGTTTGTGTTTCTGACTTCCAGAGCCCACTGTTCTTCATTTTTTTTTTGTTTCCAAGTCATTCATGTTGGGTTGAGTCTAGTAACATACTGGCCAGATCAGGTAAGTACCACAAATTTTTCTCCCTAAAGGACATTAGTGAGTCAGATGGATTTTTACAAGCAAAAACAGTTTCGCAGTTAGCTTTCAATTCTAGATTTATTCATTAAACAAATTTAAGTTTCACTAACAAGTAGAATGGCATAGTCATAGAATCATAGTCATACAGCATGGAAACAGACCCTTTGATCCAACCAGTCCACACCAGCCATGTTCCCAAACTAAACATGTCCCTTTTTTCCTATATCTCTCCAAACCTTTCCTATTCATGAACTTATCCAAATGTCTTTTGAATGTTGTAACAGTACCTGCATCCACCACTTTCTCTGGCCGTTCATTCTACACAGGTTAAGAAGTTGCCTTTCATGTCCTTTTTAAATCTTTCTCGTCTCACCTTAAAAATATGCCCCCTAATTTTTAACACCCCCATCCGAGGGAAAAGACTCTTGTTATTGACCTTATCTATGTCCCCCCATGATTTAATAAACCTCAATAAGGTCATCCCTCAACCTCCTATACTCCAGTGAAAAAATGACCCAGCTTTTTCAGTCTTTTTTTTTCTCAAACCCTCCATTCCCAGCAATATCCGATTAAATATTCCCTGAATCCTTTCCAGTTTAATAATAACCTTCCCATAACAGGGTGACCAGAACTACACACAGTACTCTAGAAGAAGCCGAACCATTGTCCTTACAACCTGAATACGACATCCTAACTCCTATGCTCAAAAGGTCTGAGCAATGAAGGCAAGCATGCTAAATGCCTTCTTAACCATCCCGTCTACCTGTGATGGTTGAAAGTCTCAGGTTATACTGCAAAGCTTCTGCTCACAGCACTTGCTTCCAGTCGTAAGTAACGTAGTCAGCATATGTGTGAGTGATAATGGGAACTGCAGATGCTGGAGAATCCATGATACCAAAGTGTGGAGCTGGATGAACACAGCAGGCCAAGCAGCATCTCAGGAGCACAAAAGCTGACGTTTTGGGCCTAGACCCTTCATCAGAGAGGGGGATGGGGAGAGGGAACTGGAATAAATAGGGAGAAAGGGGGAGGCGGACCGAAGATGGAAAGAAAACAAGACAGGTGGAGAAGAGCGTATAGGTGAGGAGGTAGGGAGGGGATAGGTCAGTAAGGAAGATAGACAGGTCAAGGAGGCGGGATGAGGTGGTAGGTAGGAAATGGAGGTGCAGCTTGAGGTGGGAGGAAGGGATGGGTGAGAGGAAGACCAGGTTAGGGAAGCAGGGAGAGGCTGTGCTGGTTTTGGGATGCAGTGGGGGGAGGGGACGAGCTGGGCTGGTTTTGTGATGCAGTGCGAGAAGGGGAGATTTTGAAGCTTGTGAAGTCGACATTGATACCATTGGGCTGCAGGTTTCCCAAGTGGAATATGACTTGCTGTTCCTGCATCTTAGGGTGGCATCATTGTGGCACTGCAGGAGACCCATAATGGACATGTCGTCTGAGGAATGGGAGGGGAAGTTGAAATGGTTTGCGACTGGGAGGTGCAGTTGTTTGTTGCGAACCGAGCAGAGAGGTTCTGCAAAGCGGAAGAGAAGCCTCCGCTTGGTTTCCCCAATGTACAGGAAGCCATATCGGGTACAATGGATACAATATACCACATTGGCAGATGTGCAGGTGAACATCTGCTTGATATGGAAGGTCATCTTGGGGCCTGGGATGGGGCTGAGGGAGGAGGTATGGGGGCAAATGTAGCACTTCCTGCGGTTGTGGTGGGGTTGGAGGGGAGTGTGGAGCGGACAAGGGAGTCACGGAGAGAGTGGTCTCTCCGGAAGGCAGACAAGGGTGGGGATGGAAAAATAGCTTGGGTGGTGGGGTCGGATTGTAGATGGCGGAAGTGTCGGAGGATGATACGTTGTATCCAGAGATTGGTGAGGTGGTATGTGAGAACGAGGGGGATCCTCTGGGGCGGTTGTGGCGGGGGCGGGGTGTGAGGGATGTGTTGCGGGAAATGCGGGAGACGTGGTCAAGGACTTTCTTGACCACTGCAGGGGGAAAGTTGCGGTCCTTGAAGAACGTGGACATCTGGGATGAGTAGGAGTGGAATGCCTCATCCTGGGAGTAGATGCAGTGGAGGCGGAGGAATTGGGAATAGGGGATGCAATTTTTGCAGGAGGGTGGGTGGGAGGAGGTGTATTCTAGGTAGCTGTGGGAGTCAGTGGGCTTGAAATGGACTTCAGTTTCTAGCTGGTTACCTCAGATGGAGACTGAGAGGTCCGGGAAGGTGAGGGATGTGTTGGAGATGGCCCAGGTGAACTTGAGGTCGGGATGGAATGTGTTGGTAAGGTGGATGAACTGTTCGAGCTCCTCTGGGGAGCAAAAGCCGCCTCCTTGTCCTGTCCATCTTCCCTACTGACCTATCCCCTCCCTAGCTCCTCACCTGTACTGTCCTCTCCACCCATCTTGTTTTCTCTCCATCTTCGGTCCGCCTCCCCCTCTCTCCCTATTTATTCCAGTTCCCTCCCTCCATCCCCCTCTCTGATGTAGGGTCTAGGCCCGAAACGTCAGCTTTTGTGCTCCTGAGATGCTGCTGGGCCTGCTGTGTTTATCCAGCTCCACACTTTGTTATCTAGTCAGCATATGCCTTGGTCTGCAGCATGACAGGATGAATGAACAGAAATAATACAGTGCAAGACAAGCTGCTCAAAAGGGAAGAGAAGTGCGTAGAGAATCCAACTTCACATCACCACCTGCTACACCTTATGTGCTGGCACTACTTTAGCAAAATGAGTCTTGTACCTAATCTTTGGCTGAATCAATAGTCTGGATGTAGGGTGTAAGTTGAATCAGGAGTTGAAATTGGCCTGTCGCAAAAGTATTACTACAGTTGTAATGGGGGATTTCAACATGCAGGGAGACTGTGAGAATCAGGATGGTACTGGACTCCAAGAAAGGGAGTTCGTGGAGTGCCTCCGAGATGGATTCTTGGAACAGCTGGTACTGGAACCTACCAGGGAGAAGGCAATTCTGGGTCTGGTGTTGTGCAACGAACCGGATTTGATCAGGTATCTCGAAGTAAAGGAGCCATTAGGAGGTAGCGATCATAATGTGATAAGTTTTAATCTGCAATCTGAGAGGGAGAAGGGAGAATCAGAAGTGTCAGTATTGCAGTTAAATAAAGGGAACTATGGAGCTATGAGGGAGGAGCTGGCCAAAGTTCAATGGTACAATACCCTATCAGGGATGGCAGTAGAACAACAATGGCAGGTATTTCTGGATATAATGCAGACGGTGCAGGATCAGTTCATTCCAAAGAGTAAGAAAGATCCTAAGGGGAGGCAGGGGCGGCCATGGCTGACGAGGAAAGTTAAGGACTATATAAAGATAAAAAGAAGTATAACATAGCAAACATGAGCGGGAAGCCGGAGGACTGGGAAAGTTTTAGAGTAACAGAGGATAACTAAAAAGGCAATACATGGAGAAAAAATAAGGTACAAAGGCAAACTGGCCAAAAATATAAAGGAGGATAGTAAAAGCTTTTTTAGATATGTGAAGAGAAAAAAACTGGTTAAGACTAAAATGGGCCCTTGAAGACAGAAAATGGTGAATTTATTATAGGGAACAAGGAAATGGCAGAAGAGTTGAATAGGTACTTTGGATCTGTCTTCACTAGGGAAGACACAAGCAATCTCCCAGATGTTATAGTGGCTGAAGGACCTAGGGTAATGGATGAACTGAAGGGAATTTATATTAGGCAGGAAATGGTGGTGGATAGACTGTCAGGTCTGAAGGCTGATAAGTCCCCGGGTTTGATGGTCTGCATCCCAGGGTACTTAAGGAGGTGGCTCTAGAAATCGTGGATGCATTGGTAATCATTTTCCAAGGTTCTATAGATTCAGGATCAGTTCCTGCGGATTGGAGGGTGTCTAATGTTGTCCCACTTTTAAAGAAAGGAGGGAGAGAGAAACCAGGGAATTATAGACTGGTTAGCCTGACGTCAGTGGTGGGAAAGATGCCGGAGTCAATTATAAAAGATGAAATTACGAATCATTTGGATAGCAGTAACAGGATAGGTCAGAGTCAGCATGGATTTACAAAGGGGAAATCATGCTTGACTAATCTTCTGGAATTTTTTGAGGATGTATCTATGAAGATGGACAAGGGAGAACCAGTGGATGTAGTGTACCTGGACTTTCAGAAAGCCTTTGATAAAGTCCTGCATAGGAGATTAGTGAGCAAAATTAGGGCATTTGGTATTGGGGGCAACATATTGGTTTGGATTGAAAACTGGCTGGCTGACAGGAAGCAAAGAGTAGTGATAAACGGATCCCTTTCAGAGTGGTAGGCAGTGACCAGTGGGGTTCCACAAGATTCGGTGCTGGGACCACAGCTGTTTATGATATACATTAATGATATAGATGAAGACATTAAAAGTAATATTAGCAAATTTGTTGATGAGACAAAGCTGGTGGCAGGGTGAAATGTGAGGAAGATGTTATGAGAATACAGAGTGACTTGGACAGGCTAGGTGAGTGGACAGATGCATGGCAGATAAACGTGTGGTTATCCACTTTGGTGGCAAGAACAGGAAGGCAGATTACTATCTAAATGGAGTCAAGTTAGATAAAGGGGAAGTACAACGAGATCTGGGTGTTCTTGTACATCAGTCAATGAAAGCAAGCATGCAGGTACAGCAGGCAGTGAAGAAAGCTAATGGCATACTGGCCTTCGTAACAAGAGGAATTGAGTATAGGAGCAAAGAGGTCCATCTGCAGCTGTACAGGACCCTGGTGAGACCACACCTGGAGTACTGTGTGCAGTTTTGGTCTCCAAATTTGAGGAAGGACATTCTGGCTATTGAGGGAGTGCAGCGTAGGTTCACGAGGTCAATTCCCAGAATGGAGGGACTATCATATGTTGAAAGATTGGAGTGACTGGGCTTATATACACTTGAGTTTAGGAGGATGGCAGGGGATCTGATTGAGATGTATAAGATAATTAAAGGATTGGACACTCTGGAGGCAGGAAGCATGTTTCCGTTGATGGGGGAGTCCAGAACCAGAGGAAACAGTTTAAATATAAGGGGTAGGCCATTTAGAACAGAGCTGAGGAAAAACTTCTTCACCCAGAGAGTGGTGGATATATGGAATGCTCTGCCCCAGAAGGCAGTGGAAGCCAAGTCTCTGGATACTTTCAAGAAAGAGATAGATAGAGCTCTTAAAGATAGTGGAATCAACGGTTATGGGGATAAGGCAGGAACAGGATACTGATTGTGGATGATTAGCCATGATCATAATGAATGGTGGTGCTGGCTCGAAGGGCCAAATGGCCTACTCCTGCACCTATTGTCTATTGAATCACTGACCTTACTAACTTTAGATCATTGCAATCTCTGCCACCATTTGGAAGCTTGAAGATGATCTTGAAAAGACAACAGACAGACAGATGATTGTTATTCCAGGTAAGAAAGCTATTTAGCTGAATATGTATGTGGTCTAATTGTACATATCATGTCCTTGACCTTTAAATAAACCTTTAATTGTTTAACTGACATTTAAATCCATTAATGCTTCAGTGTGGTAGGAGTCCTAATTTCTGATAATAACCATTACTCTTTAAATTCTTACTCCTCCATTCACTTCATTTGCTGGCACTCAACCTTTTCAGAATAAAATCAATTTAATGACTAAGAAATCCATTTGACCAAATGTGCTGGTTCTTGTAAAGAGCAATTCATCGACAGGCAACATCTCTGTCCACTTCCCATATTCCTGTATATTGTTCCTCTTCAATGTTTAGAATAATTTAAAAATATGAAAATCTTTACAACAAGGAGGCCTCACCAGCCATCACATTTGTACCTACCTGAAAACAAATCACCCACCCGATTCCCAGTTTCCAGCACTTGGTCTGTATCTTTGAATCTTATAGGACTTCAGTTACATGTCCAGATGACTTTCAAATAAAAATTGAAAGATCTGCAGATGCTGTAAGTCAGGAACAAAAACAGAAGTTGCTGGAAAAGCTCAGTAGGTCTGGCAGCATCTGTGAAGAAAAAATCAGAGTTAATGTTTCGGGTCCAATGACCCTTCCTCAGAACTGACTGTAGCTGGGAAAATGTCGGTTTATATGCAGAAAACAGGGAGGGGGTGGGCTAGGGAGTAAATGATAGAAAAGAGCTCAAAGAGAGAACAGTTAGACAAAGGAGTTGACAGTGGTCAGGTTGGGAGGGTGAACAGTTGTTAATGGAGACTGTTAGTGACTAACAACAGGTAGTGTGTAATGGCAGGCTATGTGGTAACAATGCGTGGTGTGTGGGAGAAGGGGCTGGGACATGGGAGAGTTTAGGCCTTAAAATTATTGAGCTCAATATTGAGTTCAGAGGGCTGCTGGGTGTCCAAGTGGAAGATGAGGTGTTGTTCTTCCAGCTTGCGTTGAGCTTTGCTGGAACCCTGCAGCAAGCCAGAGACAGAGATGTTGACCAGGGAACAGGGTGGTGAGTTAAAGTGGCAGGTAACAGGTAGCTCAGGGTCTTTTTTGCGAGCAGAATGTAGATATTCTGCAAAGCGGTCACCCTGTCTATGCTTTGTTTCCCCAGTGTAGAGACCACATTGTGAGCAGTGAGTACAGTAGGCTAGATTCTGAGAAGTGCAGGTGCTTCACCTGGAAGGTATGTTTGGGCCCTTGGATAGTGGGGAGCGAGTAGGTAAAAAGGTAGGTGTTGTACCTTCGCCGGTTGCAGTGACACACTGGTCCCTACTTCCTTCACCCTCAACAAGCCAACACAGCCCTAAGGCACCTTCCCCTGACACCAGCGAAGGTTTGCTAGGACATTTCAGAGGGCTGTTAAGAGTCAATCTGTTCTGAAGAAGGGTTGGTAGACCTGAAATGTTGACTCTGCTTTCTCCACAGATACTGCCAGACCTGCTGAGTTTCTCCAAGAACTTCTGTTTTGTGTTTCTGACTTCCAGCTTCTTCAGTTCTTTCTTTTTGTTTCAGAGTCAATTGTGTTGCTCTGAATCTGTAGTAACATGCAGGCCAGACCAAGGAACTACCACAGATTTCGCTCTCCAAAGGACATTAGTGAATCGGATGGATTTTATACAACAAACAATAACAGTTTCATAGTTAGTGTTCAATTCCAAATTTATTCATTTAACAGGTATGGGTGGATACACAGATGAAGGTCATCCACTTCCTCAACACCTCTCGGTATCTTTGCTTTTCTTTTGTATTTCCTTGCCTAGTTTGATTTCCTTAAATGCATCAATTCATATTTCTCCAGATTAAGGTACTATTTGTCACTTTTCTGCCTACCTGATTAGTCAAATTATATTCTCCTGCCGGCTACAGCTTCCTTCCACATAGAAGCATTGCCACACGCCCGATTTTAAATAATCTGAAACTTCCTGATCATGCCACTAGACTGAAGACCAATCATTAATACATACCACAAAAAGCAGGGGATCAAGTACTGAGTCTTTTGAAACCCCAATGGAAACAGCCTTCCAGTCACAAAAGCATCCATCAACCATTAGCTTTTGTGCTCCTGAGATGCTGCTGGGCCTGCAGTGTTCATCCAGCCTCACATTTTATTATCGTGATTCTCCAGCATCTGCAGTTCCCATTATCACATCAACCATTACCATTTGTTTCCTGCTGCTGTAATCAGCTTGCTAATTCCCCTAGATCCCATGAGCTTTTACTTTTTTTAAACAGTCTGTTCTTTGGGATCTTGACTCAAACTTTGCTAAAATCTAGGTAGACTACCTCAACATTATTAATCCTCTCCATAAAATTCCATCAAGTTAGTCAGACATTTCACAGAACAAATCTATGCTGACAGTTCTGTTTTTGGTTACTCATGCTTTCCTAAATGAAGGCTTAACCCAGTTATCAAAATTAATTTTAACAATTTGCCTAACAGATGTTAGAGTGACTTACATATCATTATTTTGTCAATATCTGTCATGGTCGCATCACCCACTGATTATTTCCCGGCTTCTTTGTACAACAGCCTGGGATACATTTAGCTTAGTCCTTGGTATATCCACTTTCAAGGGTGCTAGTTCCCTGAATACTTCCTCTCTCGACATTTATCAAGTCAATATTTGACACTCTTCCTCAAGTACAGAGTCTGCATCATCCTCTTCTTTCATCATAAAATATAGAAAATATTCATCAAGAACCATACCCCCAATCTTCTACCTCTAAACAGGTCATTTTTGATGTTTAAGGGATCTTAGGATTTTGTTAGTTATTCTGTTCATGTATTGATGAAATTACTGGGTTCACTTAGATTTTACTTGCCAATATTATTTTTCTGCTGTCTTTACTTCTCCAATTTCCTTTCCAATTTCACTTATTACACTTTGTACACTTCTGCTGGATTGATTTCTCTATGTGTGACATAGCTTTCCTGCGTGTTTGCTCCTTGATATCCAAGGAGACAGGCTGGCACAGCCCAATCCATTCTCTTTGTGGAAATATGATGTTTACTCTGACGTCTTGAACTTTCTCTCTGAACAGCTCCCACTGCTCCAGCACTCATTTTCCTTTATGTAGCTGTTTCTTATCCATTTTCTTTTTGCTAAATCACTCCTCACCTCAATTTAGAACCTTAATTCCATTCTTTCCGCTTTTCCAAAATGATATTAAAAGTAACGGGATTATGATCATGATGACCAAAACATTCCCTACTGGCCACTCCTTCCACCTGCTAACCTTCATTTCCTAAAAATAAGTCCAGAACTGCACCCTCTCTTGTTGACCTACCTGCACACAGGCTAAAAGTGTTCCCATGAATGTGCTTCAAAAATTCTGGTCCTTCCATTTCTTTTACACTAAAGCAATCCTAGTCAATACTGCGGTGGTTAAAAATCCCTTACAAAGACTGTCTTCTTGTTTGTTTTCATTCTCAGAGTTATCTACATACTTGTTCTTCTCTTTCCCCGCTTGACTTTTCAGGGTCTATTGTACACTCCCAGTTGTGTGGCTGCCTGTTTCTTCGTTTCATAGCTCCAATCTGCGTCACAACTGCAACTGCCTTTGATCAAAACTGCCACTGCATCCCTCACCCTTTTTAATTCCGCTATCTTGTCTGACAACCGTGCAACTAGAAACATTGATCTGCCTTTCTTGTCCCTCTTTAAGCCACGTTCCTGTGACACCTGTAATTGTACGCCTCCACATTTCTATCCATATCCTCAGCTTGACTATTTTGTTAGCTAAACACCTTGCATTGAAGTATGTATCCTTAAGTGCTGCCAGACTGTGTTTTCAAACCTTCATTTCCTTTGCCTTCCAGGCTCATTCACTCATTTTCTGCCTTCATTTTCATTTCTGAATTTATTCCATCCAAATTCACCCTCAGGTTCCTATTAGTTTAAACCCCACCTAGCATCACCATCAGACCTCCCTGCAAAAGTATTTGTTCTGGTTCAGCTGAGGTCCAAATGGCACAGATTGTACATATCCCAATTCCCCTGATCCAGTTCCAATACCCCAGGAATTGAAAGCCCTCCCACTTGTACCACCTCTTGAGTTAACAATTCATCTGCTCCAACCTCCTAGTTCGAATCTCACTCACATGAGGCACTTCAGAGTAATTCAGAGATTACTATCTTTAAGATGCTGCTTCTTAATCTCTTTCCTAGACTTAACCTCTTTCAGCAGACAGGTCCTCAAGCCCATAACCTGTGTCTCCAAGACAGAACTCAACCTGTTCAGTCTTGCCTGCCAGTATCTTCTGCAGTTGGATGGTGTCGTCCATGACTGTGGCACCAAATGGTAAAGTGGATTCATGTCTGCAGCTGCAAAAATACCTGTCTGTGTCTCCTGGCTATCGAATCCCCTATTACCATTGCTCTACAGCTCTTTCTCATAGCCCACAGACCCCCACGAATCTGATTCTGCCTGCAACTCCACGACAACTTCACTCCCCTGATGAATTAATCAGTATTCAATCTCCGCACTCTCCTTAGTAATGCAAGTGGCTCATCTGTTCGTCCACGTGGACCTACTAACAGCGTTCTGATGAAGGGTCTGCTCTTAAACCACATGCTTTTTCTTCTATATGCATACACTGAGAACAGTGTGTCTTGTTGCTTTTTTGATTTATCATTCCCATAAGTGTGAAAAAATGTCACAAACAGCATGATGTTCATTCATCAATACGTATGTATTTATTTTTCAGGAGATCTGAACATAAAATCTTATAGATCTTAAATATTTCACTGTCTATTGTTAGCCAAAGTTGGGAGTAGTAAATTCAAGTAAAAATAACAACAGGTGTTAGGTGATGCAATGGCCCATTGTGCTGACTTTCCACATCAATGTGCACTTTCACACAAACTATGCAGTATATTTATTATAGATTCAAGGAGCATTAGAAAGTCTTCATCAAATGAATTCTGCATGAGGAGAGAGAGATGGGGTGAGAAAAACTAATTTAAAATTGCTGTGCCCCAATACTGCATTTTGAAATTTATACATTTATGCGTGCTTTGCCTGAAGGCAGTTCCTTGCCTCATTGTCTGAGAATGCTACATCCTGAGCTATTTTCTCAGTACGTTTGTTCAGTGGTAGTTTGCCATTGTCTTTCCTCTCTGCAGCAGGGTGAAGACACATATGTCAAGGGTATCTATAAAGGCCAGATCTTTTTATCTTTCTGTAAATGAACTGCCTTCCCAATCTTTCCCTCCATCCATAAGTCACGTAGTCTTACTTTGTGTGTATGGTAGGGGTGGTGGAGGGACGTACGGTATACGCAACAGTTCACCACTCTCTCCATGACTCCCTTCTTCGCTCCACACTGCCCTCCAACCCCACCACACCCGGCACCTTCCCCTGCAACCGCAGGAAATGCTACACTTGCCCCCACACCTCCTCCCTCACCCCTATCCCAGGCCCCAAGATGACTTTCCATATTAAGCAGAGGTTCACCTGCACATCTGCCAATGTGGTATACTGCATCCACTGTACCCGGTGTGGCTTCCTCTACATTGGGGAAACCAAGGGGAGGCTTGGGGACCGCTTTGCAGAACACCTCCGCTCGGTTCGCAATAAACAACTGCACCTCCCAGTCGCAAACCATTTCCACTCCCCCTCCCATTCTCTTGATGACATGTCCATCATGGGCCTCCTGCAGTGCCACAATGATGCCACCCAAAGGTTGCAGGAACAGCAACTCATATTCCGCTTGGGAACCCTGCAGCCCAATGGTATCAATGTGGACTTCACCAGCTTCAAAATCTCCCCTTCCCCCACCGCATCCCTAAACCAGCCCAGTTCGTCCCCTCCCCCCTCTGCACCACACAACCAGCCCAGCTCTTCCTCTCCACCCACTGCATCCCAAAACCAGTCCAACCTGTCTCTGCCTCCCTAACCTGTTCTTCCTCTCACCCATCCCTTCCCCCCCACCCCAAGCCGCACCTCCATCTCCTACGTACTAACCTCATCCCACCTCCTTGACCTGTCCGTCTTCCCTGGACTGACCTATCCCCTCTCTAACTCCCAACCTATACTCTCTCCACCTATCTTCTTTTCTCTCCATCTTCAGTCCGCCTCCCCCCCTCTCCCTATTTATTCTAGAACCCTCACCCCATCCCCCTCTCTGATGAAGGGTCTAGGCCCGAAACGTCAGCTTTTGTGCTCCTGAGATGCTGCTGGGCCTGCTGTGTTCATCCAGCCTCACATTTTATTATCTTGGATTCTCCAGCATCTGCAGTTCCCATTATCAGAGTTTATTTTTGCCTATTTATAGGAGGTGAGCGTCACTGGAAGGCCAGCATTTATTGCCCATCCCTAAGCTGCCCTTGTGAAGCTAGTGGTAGCAGTCCACATGTTATAGGCTGATTCACAATGCCCTTAGAGAGGGAATTCCAGGATTTTGACTCAGCAACAGTGAAGGAATGGGGGTATATTTCCAAGTCAGGATGGTAAGTTGATTGAAGAGGAACTTGCAGCTAGTATGTTCCCATGTATCTGCTGCCCTGTCCTTCTAGATGGAAGTGGTCACAGGTTTGGAAAGTGTTGTCTAAGGATCTTTGGTGAATTCCTGCAGTGCATCCTGTAGATATTACTTACTGCTACCACCGAGCATCCGTGGTGGAGGGGGTGGATGCGGTGCAAATCCTGGATCGCATCAAGCTTCCTGAGTATTGTTGGAGCTGCACCCATCCAGGCAAGTGGAGAGTATTCCATCATACTCCTGCCTTGTAGCAGGTGGAAAGACTTTGGGGAGGCAGTAGGTGAGTTCTCAGCACAGTGTTCCTACCCCCTGACCTGCTACAGTAGCCACTATATAAATAAAGCAAATCCAGTTGAGTTTCTGATCAGTGGTAACCCCCCAGGATGGTTGATTGTGGTAACCACTGATTGTCAAGGAGCAATATTTAGATTGATCATATCCAATAAGAGACATTGTTGTTACTCTTGCAGAAAATGTGGCCTGCAGGAAAGGACTAAATAACCTTTTCTGCTGTAACCATTCTCTTTCATAAATGACCCAATACTCATTTATATATATGTTCTCAGTTATGCTTATATACATATTTTAATAGCCCACAGCGTAGCTCAGACATTCTGGATGTCCTCTGGTAGGCCCAAATGATGACTGTGACAATTAGTGACATGAGGGATTAACTTACCACTCTGTTCCAACATGTTTCATGCAGTAATAAATTGGGAACGAGTTTAATGAAGACTGTAGGGCTTTTAACTATCTAGTGAGAAAACATGAACTTTAAATAATGTCGTCTCTAGAGTGTTATAATTTTTACATTAACTACTTTAGGGCGGCACGGTGACACAGTGGTTAGCACGGCTGCCTTACAGTGCCAGAGACCCGGGTTCAATTCCAGTGTCAGGTGACTGTCTGTGTGGAGTTTGCACATTCTCCCCATGTCTGCGTGGGTTTGCTCCAGTTTCCTCCCACAGTCCAATGATGTGCAGGTTAGGTGGATTGGCCATGCTAAATTGCCCACAGTGTACAGGGAGGTGTAGATTAGGTGGGTTATAGGGGGATGGGTCCAGGTGGGATGCTCGGAGGTTCGGTGTGGACTTGTTGGGTCCAAGGGCCTGTTTCCACACTGTAGGGATTCTAATACTTTTCACAAAAAATATCTACTTTAAAAAGTGTCACAATGACACCATCTGCAAACTGGAGGAGCAGCACCTCATATTCCACCTTGGGAGCCTACAACCCAATGGCCTAAACATGGGTTTTACCAGTTTTAAAATCACTCCACCCCCGGCCTCATCCGATGACCAATTCTTCCTCTCATCCCCAC
Source organism: Stegostoma tigrinum (assembly GCF_030684315.1). Taxonomy (NCBI): domain Eukaryota; kingdom Metazoa; phylum Chordata; class Chondrichthyes; order Orectolobiformes; family Stegostomatidae; genus Stegostoma; species Stegostoma tigrinum. Next base: position 70,891,036 of record NC_081357.1, on the reverse strand, counting down.
CTTGACCCAACACAACCTGTTCATCTTCTCTCCCACCTATCAGCCCCACCCATCCCACTGACCAATCCCCAATCCCCTGCCCTCACCTATCACCTACCTTCCCCAGCCCCTCCCCTCCTCTCTCAATTTATTTCACAGCTCCCTTCCTCCTTCCCAGTTCTGGAGAAGGATCCCAACCTGAAAGATCAGCTTTCCTGCTCCTCTGATGCTACCTGATCTGCTGTGTTCTTCCAGCTCCATACTGTGTTAACGCTCACTCCAGCATGTGCAATTCTTACTACCTCTACATTAAAAAGTGTCTTTTTCCCCCCCCTTGAGAAACTAATCTCCAACTGTTAAAAGTAAAAAGTGCACATTTTGCAATGACACAATTAAAATAACCTGTGGAATATCTTTTAACGTTTTTAAAAAGGTTTTTCTTTTGACTTAGCCTTGTGCTTCCTATTTTTGTCCAAAACTGAAAGTCTGTTCTGTGATGTGGTCTCAGTAATATATTTCTCCAGCTTATATTATTTAAAGAAAGGCCAAAGAACAAATTTCAAAAGCTTCATTCAACTAACTTTTCTGCTGACTATTTACCAAACTAATTAAATGCACATCAGAAAAAAAATCCAGCACTAATTGTCTATTTTAAACATTTCAGAAATCGTAGTATGCTAAGCTAAAAATTGACAAGATTTGCAGGAACTGGGTTCCAACATAAAGTCTTGCGCCTCACTGTTGAATTCACAAATGTTTAGAAAATTAGTGGGACTCAGATAATGAACTGCAACAAAATAATGATCACCCAAGGAGGGGTGTTAGCATACAACTACTGGAAGGGACTGTTAGAAGTTTAAAAATATAAAAGAATGAAAAAGAAGCCAAAAAGCAGAAGATTGTGGTTTATGGTGGTTTACCGATGGCAAGATGTAGGAGCACATATGATTAGCTTTGAGATTCTGAAAACAGATTTCAAGAGACTAAAAATCTAGATGTGGGAACAGAACCTTCAGGGTAGTAATCTCTGGATTACACCCAGGATCATATGATCGACCAAAGTGACACGGAAAGATTAAGATTGTCAGTGTGTAGCAATGATTGTCAACAGAAGCTTTTTATTAAGTACAGTGGAAAGTATAATGATTATTAAGGAAATGGCAGACTTGTTCAATGAGTACTAGTATGAGTTTGTATAATGGAAAAAAAGGACAAAATACTATACAACAGCCCAAGACTAAAAATATGCAATGGAATGAAAATGGATTACATGTTCAAAAAATAGTGGCCAAGGAACTAATAGGGTTTGGGAGAGAAATTTTTATCATCTGAGATGACCTGCCCTTTAAAATAAATGAGTAACAAAATTCAAGTTGCATTTATCAGAATTTATGAAAGCTCTCTAGACTCCAAAGTCGTGACCTTGATCTGGAAAACTGCAAATATGACAGCAGCATTTTAGAATGGAGAATGGGAGAAATCAGGTAAAACAACAAAAATCAGCTGCTTTAATGCCAAAGATGAGGAGATTACTAGTTTGCAGATTGTTCAAAATGTCTGGCTGTGATTATTTCCTATGGTCAGTGAATTGGGTCAGCAATTGGAAAACTAGTTCCAATTCGAACTAAACTCATTCCTTTCAAAATTTCCAGAGATGAAAGGGCAAAGTTCTGACTAATTGTTTCACCTTTTCCCACCCCAAAAAACTTTCAGTTATTTTGGAAAAAGGCATTTGTTTCAGGAGATGACTTGTTCCAAACTGACTCTTTTTAGAAGTCTTCGCTAAACTTTCGCATAATGAGCATGCAAGTCCAGACAAGTCATACTTGGAAAGGCAAAAAGCAATTTATATTTAGAACATAGTGAAATAGTGGGCAATTACTATGTTGGATCCCACACCCACTATTAAGAAGCTGTAATAACTATAGTAAAACATAGAGACAGCTGTATATATGATGCAGATAAAATAATCTGGATACAAATTTAAAATGTTCGTCAGTTGTGTGTGTGTACATATACGATAGATGATTTAAAAATTGACAACACTCCTGTAGTGTAAATAAAATTACAGAAATGTTGGTGTCTTGCTAACTTTGTACCTGCAGATGGAGTTAGTACACTTTTTTGATTACAATTTGACGTAGCAGCATCAATTAAATTTTGTTGCAGTACACTTTAAATGCTATTAGGAAATCTTTTGAAGGACATTGTCTTCAATCTTAACTCTATCCAGCCTTGGCAAACTAAGCAGTGGTTAGATGATATCAACATCAGGTTTTTGAAGCCTGTAAACCAGGGTTGGCCACTCTGGTTGCTCTGTACTTCTAAAATGCTTTAATGCATTACTCCTGCTTCCCATTGTACCGCTAGTGCCATCTTGCCACCGGTAATCCATGTGGCAGTCAGTCAATGAAGGCAATTCTAATGGTCACAATACTTTAGGAACAAATGTCAATTTTGCATCCTTTTACTGGTTTAACACACATCTATCAGGGCCACTGTGCCCCATGGCACTAAGCAGCCTGAATGTATGCTGTAGCTGTACCAGAGTGAAACAAAAAAACAAGGGGAAGAGAGAAGGTGATGGCCACGTGGTATTATGACTAGGCTATTAATCTAGAAACACAAGTACTGTTCTGGGGACCAAAGTTCAAATCGTGCCATGGTAGATGCTGGAATTTGAATTTAATACAAGTCTGAAATTAAGAATGAAGATTAATGAAAACCACAAAGCTGTTATTAATTGTCATAAAACTCCATCTAGTTAAGTGGCCTCCTTCAGGGAAGGAAACTGCCATCTTCACTTGGTCTAGCCTACATGTGACGCCAGACCCACAGCCATGTAGGTGACTCTTAACCGTCCTCTGGGCTGTTAGGGGTACGCGATCAATGCTGGCCTGGCCAGTAGCACCCGCATCCCATAAACATAGTAAAACAAATGGTATTCAAGGTGATTTACAAAACGGTCAGGGAGATGAATCTTGAATACCAGGACATAAACCATCTGTCATAACACATTAGAATAATAGTGCAATTAACTAAACTCTGCGGAATAGCAATTGAGGTTTCAAAACCCACAACGCTGAATTCAATAAAATCAGAAATATGGGTTAGGAATATTCTACTTGATCACTAGTACACCTCATTTAATGGAACTTTTCATCCTTTATGGGGTGGGCTTGGCTTTAATCTCACATACTCGTAGTCAACTTTCAATGCTCTCAAGTGAAATAAAACTGGACAATTAGCACGATTCAGTCAGCCCCTCTCAGAAAAGCTTGAAAAAGAGTGTGGTTAAGCAAACGTTTTCTAGTTTTCTTCCTCCTTTAGATCAGGTTTGGCTGCATAGTTAGTGGCAACCTTGATGCATTAAGCAAATAACCATGTTTTAAATCTTCTTTCACTGGATTCAGGCATTGTTTGCCAGGCTAACATTTATTGCCCATTCAAACTGCCTTTCAGTGGTAGTGAGGCACTTTCTTGAACTGCATTTGACTCTTGGGTGTCCCACAAGTGCTGTTAGGAAAAGAGTTGCAGTATTTTGACGCAGTAACACTGAAGGAACAGTAAGAAAGTTCAAAGATAAGATGATCTGTGCCTTTGGAGGGAGCCTGAAGGTGGTATTATTCCCACGTATCTGCTGCCCTTGTCCTTTCAGGTGGTATAGGTCATGGACAGAGAACCCTTGGTGAGCTACTGCAGTGCATCTTGTAGATGATGCACACTGCTGCTACAGTGCGTCACTGGTGGAGGGAATACATGTTTAAGGTAGTGGAGCCAATCAAGCCGCCTGCTGTGACCTGGAGAGTGTCAATCTTCTGGAACATTGGTCAAACTGCAGTCATCCAACAAATGAGGACAGCACTCGATCATACCCCTGACTTGTGTCTTGTATTTAGACTTTGGGAATTCAGAACGTGAGTTATTTGCTGCAGGATTCTTGGCCTCTCATCTGCTCTTGTAGCCACAGTACTTGTTTAGATAGTCCAGTTCAGAATGTTGTTAATGGTAAATCAAAGTAAATCAAAGATCAAATATAGTTGGAGGATTTAGCAACAGCAATCCTGTTGAATGTGAAGTTGGGATTCTATTGTTAGCCATGGTTAACAACTGGCACTTGATAGCCCTAATTTGGATGTTATCCAGGTCTCGCTACATATCTAGACGGATTGCTCCATTATCTGTTTACTGATGAGCCTAGATAGTCAGTGTTAGCAGAGAAGTGGGCCATATAGGGAAGCCCAGCCAAGTTCAACTTTACATAATCTAACACCCACACAATCATACATCCCGACAGATGTCAAACATAATGAAAGGGAGTGGAGAACTAGAGGTTTTCTCTTCCTAATTCAGAAGCATCCCAACTGTTATGTGAGCTGGCAATGAACTTTGCTTAGAACGGAAATGCAATGTGGTTTTTCGTGGTCTAGGAACATTGAGACATGTTCTGCTCTCTAACAAAGTGTGAGGGGGAAGCCATTCATCCCTTCAGTGATAAAATTTTAAAGCAAGGTTACAGGATATAATCCTTTGCATAATGTGTTAATCAGAGATTATCAGTATCTCAAATCTGATTATAATTTACTTCTAAATTCCTTTAATTCACAGACCAACTGGTGATAATTATTTCAACAAATAGATTCTAATATAAATAGTCCAAAGGCTGGTTCATTAGCAGCGTAAAATATGCTTAATATTATCACCAGTACAAGTGGCTCAGTCTTTCAGTGATCCCCTGATTGTCAAAACAATTGAAACAGACTAGCATTAAAAAGAGGCAGATATCCTAAAACAGGTACATTTGCAATGATGATCAAAAAATAAGAGAGAATGAATTAGCAGCTGAAGCCTAATGTTACAACTTCTCAGGTTTTAATTGCTCAAGCTTCATGTTTTCATTTTCAACAATTAGTTTCAAGAAATCTTGGCTGAATTAACTTATTAATTGAACCAAAGCTATGAAGAGAGACTAGACAGCCTAGGGATTTTATATAAGAGCCAAGAAAGCTGAGAGGGAGATCTGATTGAGGTATACAAAGCCCTGAGGAGCATAAGCAGGGCAAATAGGGAGGAACATTTCTCTTCAGGCAAAGGCTCAATAATCAAGGGGCACAGTTTTAAGGCAAGAAGAATTTGAGGAAATTTCTTTTCACTCAAAGAATGATGGGTGCCAGTAGCTTACTGCCTGAAAAGTTGGTAGAGGTGAGAACCCTCAAGACATTTAAGTACTTAGATAAGAACCTGAAGTGTCATAGCATACAATGGGTTTAGAAGTAGATAGGTGCTTGATAACCGGCATGGACACAATGGGTTGAAAGCCTTTCCCCGTGCTATAAAAACTCTGACTGACCAACGCAGCAGTGGATGTCTGGGTTAATGCAAGCACTGGGCAGGTGCAGAGAAGCCCCAGGTGTTCCAGCAGGCCGGTGGTAACAGGTCACTGCTGGACTACAGACACTGATGGAAGAGTGAAGCCAGAGGCAGAAAACCACAGCAGTAGAAGCAGAAGTAGATAAACCCAGCCTTCTGGCACTGGAGTGAATATATTAACTTTTAGCCACTACAAGTTGCCCTGAATATGGATCAGTTTTAGGTTTTCTGATCTAGACTGAGCACTTGCGAACTTAATTAAAAATTGAATAGAAGGGTTAGCTATGAATTTTAAAGAGGGACAATTTAGATCAGGTCATCTCTGAGTTGCTACAAATATAAAGTACAAGTATTTATTTCAGAGCCCTCTCCCCATCCCCCCTCTCTGATGAAGGGTCTAGAGACCGAGAAAGAGGGAGAGGTGGAAGGAGCGAGTGGGTGGGGGAAAGCAGGGAATTAGGTAGAGAGGACGGGGGAAAGGAAGGAGGGTGCAAAGAGATGGAGGGCGAGGGGACAGAGGAAAGAAGAATTACGGATCAAAGACACAGGCTATTGATGCTAGGCGGAACTGATTCTCTTAGTGAAAAGTGAATTTTGCGCATTTAACAACACTAAAATTTGCGTTTATGTGCCAGGACAGGAACCTTTGCTGCCCAAAGTCAGTTCAGGGATTCCCAGACACAATGGAAAAAGATATCGGACATTATGACTCAGCAGAACAGGATATGACAGTAACTTGAGTGGATCCTCTAAAACTACAGGCCGACTGACGGCATGGTGTTACACATAACTTGTGGTGTAGGGGCTGCATTACAAAATAAGTAAGAAAACCTTACCTTAAACAGTTATAACATCAGATGCATAACCACCCCCCCCAAGCTATTTTATTTGTATTCATTCATGGAATGCAAGTGTTGCTAGCTTGGCCAGCATCGTTACCCATCCCTAATTGCCTTTGAGAAGGTGTTGGTGTACAGCTATTTCCAAACCAGGATGGTGAGTGGTCTGGAGAGACACTTACAGGTGGTAGCATTCCCATGTATCTGCTACCCTTCTGTAGTTATGGTTCCATAAATATATTGTAAGGAGTCTTGGTGAATTTTTGCTGTGCATCTTGTAGATGGCACACACTGCTGTTACTTCATGCTGGCAGTGGAAGGATGTTTATGGATGTAGTACTAATCAATGAATAAGGCTGCTTTGTGCTTTATGGTGTCAAGCTTCTTTAGTGTTTTTGGAGCGGCAAGTAGGAATATCCTGTCACAGATGGCTTGCGCCTCGCAGGAGGTGGACAGGATGTGGGGAGTGAGGCGGTGAGTTACTCTAGCAATCCTGTAGCGAGAAAGAGACAGTTGGTGGTGGTTTAACCTGAGGCTCACCACACCTCATGTGAGGGGAGAAGTCTGAGGAAGAGAATCCTTTGTGGTAACCTCAGCTATTGCAGGAATTAAACCCATGCTGTTGGCATCACTATGCCTCACAAACCACTTAAACCAACCTTCAAAGTAGTAGTCTTGAACTACCACATTGTGGGGGGGGGATCAAAATGGCCAGCGACCAGAGATGTTGTTGATTATAGATTCATGGAGGATCCGCGTTCAGTATGCTATAATCTACAATGCCTTCTGGTTGTTAACCATTTTAATTCCCATTATAATTCTTTAATGTCCATCCTGAGCCTCCTCCAGTGCCAAATGCAAACTGGAGGAGCAACACCTCATATTCTGCCTCGGGGGCCTATAGCCCAATGGCCTGAACGTAGAATTCTCCAGTTTTAAAATCTCCTCACACCCAAACCTTATCCCATGTCCAACCCTCCCTCTCATCCCCACCTCTTAGGCTTGACACAACCTGTCCATCTTCCTCCCCATGTATCCACCCTTCCCACTGACCAATCCCTACTACCCTCACCTGCACCAGCTATCAACATCCCACCCATCTTCCCCCAGCCCCACCCCTCCCTTTATTTATTTCCCAGCTCCCTTCCCCCTCCCCAGTTCTGATGAAGGGTTCTGACCTGAAACGTCAACTTTCCTGCTCCTCTGATGCTGCCTGACCTGCTGTGTTCTTACAACTATCTTCCCTTGTTCTAGGTATGCATCCAACCACAGCAGTGGTCCCTCCAACCCAATTTCCATTTACCCTAGTTTTGATAGGGTTCCTTGATGCCACAGTCAACCAAATTTTACCAAATAATATCTTATGAATGGTTATCTTATTTTGCTCATTGCAGTAAGTTTTAAAAATTTAAATCTTGTGGTGAATTTTCTTTAAGCAGGTTGCTGGAAATTCATTTTTTTAAAAAAAAATTATTGGTCTCAATGGAGATCATAAAGGACTGAAGTATGCAAACATGCTGACTTTCTATCCTGACATTAAATGCACCATTATTTTATTTCTTTCGCCCTTCTTTTTTGAAGTCTCTACAACGGTGTAGGAATTTTGACACAATTGTAACGAGAGAATTATTAATATTTGTCTATGATCACGCATTGTAAGTTTTGCTGTCCAAGCCAATACTTATTACACATCCCCAATTGCCCTTAAGAACGTGGCAGTAAGGTGCTCTTTTGAATTGATGCAGTCCATACCAACTGGCATACCCATAGTGCTATTAGGAAGGGAGGAAGATTTTTGAGCTAGTGTTTGTGAACAAATGGAAATACAGGCCCAAGTCAGGAAGCTGCATGGTTTGGTGGGAAGTAGTATTATTATAATGGAAATTATGGTATTACAATTTATATTACAAATAACTACGAAGACACTTGAGAAATGAGACATTAGCAGAATGTGTAATGATAATATCAGTTTCACATGGATACAGTGCACAGAGTTAGAGGCACAAAGCAAGAACAAGAAAGTGAACACCACAAGAATCATGAAAAAAAAAACAATCCTGGGAGAAATCAAAAGTTCTGGGAATGAATACTAGAATGCTAAACTGGAAGTAAATGAGCAGACCACAGGGTTTAAACTCTATATTGGTCTGTGAGTGTGTTATCAGATAGCCTCAAAAAGTTGAGAGAAAGATTAAATTGCAATCATCCTCAATGAAAGCACAGGAACCTAGGGAAGAAAAATGGAGACCAAAAGATCAAATCATAGCAAAGCTATGCATAAGGGAGCAGAAATTGAACTAACTTTGCTTTTTTTAAAAAAATCTAGGTGTTCTCTAATAAACAGCAGTGTGTACTCCAACCAGAAATTAATTCACAAGGTCAATGACTCTGCAAATGCAAACTAAGGAAGTGAATTTTGAAGAGCGAGTTCTCAAGGTTGTTAACAGCTCTGGCAACATTTTCAGAAGGATTACTACATTAGCCTCAGGGACAATGCACACACCACGTAAAGTGCCACACCCAGTCTTGGACAAAATTGATGAAGTTGATCAACGTTTTGACAAAAAGTAATTCCACCAACAACAGTACCAAAACGATGACGTTCCAGAATAGTTATAGCAATAGTTCAATAAGAACCTGTGTAGATCTAACTCAACTGAATAAATCAATCAAATGAGATTCACTCAATATCCTCAAGTTGATGTTGGTTTAAGAAAACTAACTATGAGAATCCTTTTTATCTAAGTGGAGTTGAATAGTAGGTTCTGGAAATGACCTCAGAATCAAGACTCCTAAAGTTAACAACCTATAAACATATTTTTGGGCATCACAACTTTAATAAGGTACCCTCAGAATAGTATCACACCACAGATTTTTCAAAGAACACATTAGAAAGCACTTTTGGGCTAATACGTAATATGGATGATATGCAAATATTTGGAGCCACAACACACAGCCGGAACAAAGAATTAGAAAAGTTATGAAAGTATTTCAGAAATAAAAACCTAACATAGGAAAAAACACTAAGAGTTTGCACAACCATGAATAAAATTTCTTTGGCACTTTCATACGTGAAAACGTTTTTCCAAAAGTTAGCAAAGATAAATGAATCTGAGTTAAATATTATGAAAGGGTCAACAATAATAATAAACAAAATCAAAGAACTTCCGAATTCAATCGAAATCCTAGTACAGAATGACTGACATCCACCTAACACAATGGCAGCTGATGCATCTTCAACAAGATCTAGTTAGTAATCTTGAACAAATTTTGGATTTTGTATTAGGCTTACATTTGAAATTGAAAACAGATTTTTAACCATTGGTCATCGTTCGAAAACAAAAAAAACCTAAGATGTCACCAAGATTCAATGTCTCAGCTTGAGGCTATTAGGTATGACTTAATAACAGAATAGATAAAGAGGAGGTACCAGATGACAGCAAACATACTGACAATAGAAAGAAAATCACAAGAAATTAGGGAAGAACAAAAAATGTTTTTTTTAAATTCATCCATGGGATATGAGTCCGGCCAGCATTTATGGCCGAATCCCTGTTAGCCCTTTAAATGCTGGTGACCTGCCTTTCTGAACTGCGGCAGTCCATTTTATATAAGTGCACCCACAAGGTTTGCAAGGGAGTTCCATGTTTTTGACACAGTAACAAGAAACAGAGGTATATTTCCCCGATAGGATCATGGGTGCCTTGGAGGAGGTACTGGTGTTCCCAGTTGTTTGCTGCCCTCGCCCTTTTAGATGGTGTAGTCATAGGTGTTGAAGGAACCTTAACAAATTTCTGCAGCACATATAGCTGCTACTGTGCATCGGTGAAGCAGCTGTGACCTCTAATAACGAAAACAATCTTCCTTTGTGTAAGGTGTGAAACCCACCAGCGGAGAGATCTCCCCTCCCCCATTCCTGATTCCTATTGAGTCTGGTATGGTAGGGATAAAAGGGCAGCAACTCCCATCTCTCCTCTGGAGTTCAGCTTTTTCTCCCATGTTGGAGCAAAGGCTAGAATAAGGCCAGTCGTTTAATAGCTCTGAATGAACCGACATGAACAGGTTATTGCTATGCAAGTGCTGTTTGATAGCCTTTTAGTTGATGGTGTCTTCCATCACTTTACCAATGATCACAGGTAGTTTAAAGGTTAAAGGTAAAAGTTCTTCATTAACTGTCATACATTACTACTCAAGATGGATTGAGGAAAATGGTCTACACGAATATCTTGACAAAAGCACTCAAGAAAATCTTGGAAACATTGAACACTCTGAACATTCTATTCCAAGACAATGGTGTACAGTTTACAAATAGTATTTCAAGACATTTGTATGTGAATACAACCTTATTCAACCCCAAGTTAAAACCACTACCCTCATTTGAGTGGAGAAGCTGAAATAAGTAGCTCATACAATCACAATATTATTGAAAAAGAATAAAAGACTTCTATCTTGAATTTATTAAATACTCACTGCAGGGTATGACCAGAACTGATAATGGGTTGGGGATTGACAACGTAACTTGTATCTCTGTCACAGTAGCTACAGCTAAATCTCAAAGAGAATGACCATAAAAGGTAAAAGGTGTTAAGAAGATCAAAGAAATGAGCAAGCTAGAAGTTTTAATACAAGATACAGAACACAATTGTTACTGAAGCTATAATTTGTGGAAAGAGCATAGCTAAGAGATCAACAGAGAGCCAGAATGATGACAGAGAGAAAAAAAAAATCAGTAGGCAAGATTGTGTTAGGTTGAAACAGATAAAAGATAATTATAACACACTGATATAATTTGAAAAGAAACCAGCAGGAATATGGGAGAGAGATAATGGGAACTGCAGATGCTGGAGATTCCAAGATAATAAAATGTGAGGCTGGATGAACACAGCAGGCCAAGCAGCATCTCAGGAGCACAAAAGCTGACGTTTCGGGCCTAGACCCTTCATCAGAGAGGGGGATGGGGGGAGGGAACTGGAATAAATATGGAGAGAGGGGGAGGCGGACCGAAGATGGAGAGTAAAGAAGATAGGTGGAGAGGGTGTAGGTAGGGAGGGGATAGGTCAGTCCAGGGAAGACGGACAGGTCAAGGAGGTGGGATGAGGTTAGTAGGTAGCTGGGGGTGCGGCTTGGGGTGGGAGGAAGGGATGGGTGAGAGGAAGAACCGGTTAGGGAGGCAGAGACAGGTTGGACTGGTTTTGGGATGCAGTGGGTAGAGGGGAAGAGCTGGGCTGGTTGTGTGGTGCAGTGGGGGGAGGGGATGAACTGGGCTGGTTGAGGGATGCAGTGGGGGAAGGGGAGATTTTGAAACTGGTGAAGTCCACATTGATACCATATGGCTGCAGGGTTCCCAGGCGGAATATGAGTTGCTGTTCCTGCAACCTTCGGGTGGCATCATTGTGGCAGTGCAGGAGGCCCATGATGGACATGTCATCAAGAGAATGGGAGGGGGAGTGGAAATGGTTTGCGACTGGGAGGTGCAGTTGTTTGTTGCGAACTGAGCGGAGGTGTTCTGCAAAGCGGTCCCCAAGCCTCCGCTTGGTTTCCCCAATGTAGAGAAAGCCGCACGGAATATGGAACTATTCTCAAGACAAAAGAAACAACAGAGCTCAACCACCATCCAGGAAAAGAAAACTATTCAGAGCAAAGAAAGGAAGATTGCAGAGCATTAATGACCTCAGAATTAAAACAAAACAACATCAGAGATTGGCCAAGGCTCCAACAGCATCAACCCACTTGAGGTCCGAGACTTTGGAGGGGAATATGTTTGTGAATGTCATGGTTGCGGATAAAGAGATAAAGATTTTGGGTCAGATGCAGGGCAATGCTGTATTAGCAAGAAGTATAATGATGCAATGTTATGCAGAGATTATGATTATGCAGAGAGATATAGAACATAGAACATTACAGCACAGTACAGGCTCTTCGGCCCTCGATGTTGTGCTGACCTTTCATACCGATCTGAAGCCCATCTAACCTACACTATTCCATGTACGTCCATATGCTTGTCCAATGATGACTTAAAAGTACTTAAAGTTGGCAAATCTACTACCGTTGCAGGCAAAGCATTCCATTCCCTTACCACTCTGAGTAAAGAAACTACCTCTGACATCTGTCCTATATCTTTCACCCCTCAATTTAAAGCTACGTCCCCTCGTGTTTGCTGTCACCATCCCAGGAAAAAGGCTCTCCCTATCCACCCTATCTAGCCCTCTGATTATTTTATATGTTTCAATTAAGTCACCTCTCAACCTTCTTCTCTCTAATGAAAACAGCCTCAAGTCCCTCAGCCTATCCTCATAAGACCTTCCCTCCATAGCAGGCAACATCCTAGTAAATCTCCTTTGCACCCTTTCCAAAGCTTCCACATCCTTCTTATAATGCAGTGACCAGAACTGTACGCACTACTCCAAGTGCAGCCGCACCAGAGTTTTGTACAGCTGCAGCATAACCTCTTGGTTCCGGAACTCGATCCCTCTGTTAATAAAAGCTAAAACACTGTATGCCTTCTTAACAGCCCTGTCAATTTGAAAGTAAGCAGAAACCAGAATGCATGGGAATGTGTGCATTTACCACAGTGTGAATAAAGAGTTTTAAGGGAAGCATTCCAGAATGCAAAAAAAAGTACTTAGCAACAAAGGACTTAGGAACAGGAGTAGGCTATTTTGCCCTTAGAACCTGTTCCACCAGCAACCAAGATCAGGCTGATCTGATCACGGTCTCAGCTTCACTTTTTTGCCTGAACTGTACAAGCCTCCACCTGTTTATTGATAGAAATTTATGGAACTCAGCCTTGAAAAAATGTGAAGGTGCAGCATCTACAATATTCGGCAGAAGGAAATTCCCCAATGGCTCTCCAAAAAAAAATAATTCTTCCATGTTGCCTGAAAAAAGATCTCTTGACCTTAAACTATGTCCACTAGTTTTAGTCTTCCTCTACAAGAGGAAACATCCTTCCAGTATCCATTCTCTCAAGATCTCATGTTTCAATAAGGTTACCTCTCATTGTTCTAAACTCTAATGATTACAGGTCTAACCTGTTAACCTTACTTCATAAGATAAGCCCATCATCCCAGGAGTGAGTCTTCTCTGAATGTCTTTATTTGAAAATTATATTTTTTAAGAGACCAGAACTGTACACTTTTCCACATATGGCCTCAGCAACACCATGCATATCTCCAGCAAAACTTCCTGACTTTGATATGCTATTCCCTTTGCAATAAACAACAGAATTCTATTTGCCTCCCTAATCACTTCTTGTATCAGGATACCCATGATATTTCTGCGCCACTAGACTCTGCAATTTTTCTCCACTTAAGTTACTGCTTTTCTATCCCTCTTGCCAAAATGGGCAAGATCACTTTTACCCATGTTATACTGAATCTGCCAAAATTTTGCCCACTTAACCTGTCTCTGTCCCTTTGCAGACTCCCTGTGTCCTCTTTCCAGCTGTTCCCTGTTTAGTTCTAGAATGTAGCACTCAAAAAATTGTCCTAAAAGACTCTACAAAGTCAACTTTGAGGCTTCTTTTGAATATGTGATTCAACCAACATTGTTGCAAAACAATGTCACTTGTGATTATTGTACATGCCCTAATTTATTTCTTCCTGTATGCCGCAAAACAGTACAATTACTATTTAGTGGACCATGAACTACTTCCACAGGGATGTCTTAACTTTACCATTTATTTGCTCCAACCAAAATGAATCCGCACCTTGGTCTTTTGGGATAAATTAATATCATTACTGTACTCAGGTCATCCTTAATTAACAGAGCTATCCCCTCTTATCCAAACTTCCCAGGATTCTAACTTGTCAAATTTCATATAATATTTGAGTCCAGCTTTCTCATCTTTCAAACATGTCTTTGTAAGGCAAATCAGGTCACAAAGATTAATCTGTATCTGTGCTGACAATGTGCTAACAATTCATTCCTTTTTGTTATTTTACAGGCCCTTTACCAGTCTCACATGCATTTCTACCTTTCTGTCACTGACCACTTTCCAAATCACAAAAAACATGTTTTTTTTTATTAATTTACGGTATGCAGGCATTGTTGGCTAGCCAGTATTTTATTAGCTGTTCCTGGTTGCACTTGAGAAGGTGGTGGTGAGCTGCCTTCTTAAATCGCAGGCAGTCAGGAGGTGAGTTACTTGCCGCAGTATTCCTAGTCTCTAACCTCCTCTGGCAGCCACTTTATGTATTTAGCAAGTCCAGCTGAATTTCTGGTCAATGGTAACCCCAGGATGAATGAAATCCGTTTTATCTGGATTTGTTGATAGTGGGAGAATTCAGAGACTGTAACACTATTGAATGTCAAGGGGTAATAGTTAGATTGTGTCTTATTGGAAATGATCATTGTGTGGTGACTGTTACTTGCCACTTGTCAGCCCAAGCCTGGACAGTGTCCAGATCTTGTTGCACTTGAACATGGACTGCTTCAGTCTGTCAGGAGTTGCAAATGGTGCTGAACGTTGAGCATTACACAATGAACATTCCCACTTATGGCGGAGAGAAAGTCACTGATGATGCAGTTGAAGGTGGCTGGTCCTATGATACCACCCTGAGGAACATCTGCAGACATGTACTGGAGTTGAGGTAACTGACTCTAGAAATGACAAACATCTTCCCAAGTACTAAGTGTGACTCCAACTAGGGGAGTTTGCCCTGATGCCTATTGATTACAATTTTTCTAGGGCTCCTTGATGTCACGAGTTGTGACTCTCTCATCCTAGGGACTAGGATCATCTCCACAAACAAAGCGTCCAGGTAAATTTCCCTTCCCTGAGGTAGTGCGGTGTCTGTAATCCAACCCTAAGCCAATGATTCTGAGCTGAAGTTACCAGCACTTAACACAGGCATGTTTACCCGAGATCGCACTGGTATCTAGAAGTTCCCACATTCTTCAAACACAACCCATACAGTGGCTACCAGGGCAGGTTAGAGGCCAGGAGCACTGCAGCAAGTAACTCACCTCCTGACTGCCCAGAGGTTCAAAAAGGCAACTCACTACCACCTTCTCAAGTGCAACTAGGGTCAGGCAACAAAAGGCTTCGTTATTTAAGTACAATAAACAGCCCGGCTCACATTAGATGAATGTGCCAGTTGCAGCCCAGACCACTCATAAGCGCCAGTGAGGGGTGATGAGAAGGACAGAGAGTAACAGTCAACTTCCAGCAATGAGGAAACCTATACCTCTCAACTGCTGGTTGTGTGATAAATCTGAATAAAAGGGACTTCACTCTATTTAACTGTTTATTTATTATCTTTATACAATAATTTTATTGCCTCTGCTTACTGTATGACAAAATTATATTAACACAAAGACCATCATTATTTCAAATAATGCATTTACAGACTTTCATTGCTCTAAATTCCAGCTGTTTACATGAAAAGATATGTACCAGTCAATTAGATTAGGGCTTGTAAGATCATAAGGCACAGGAGCAGAAAATTTGGCCATTCAGCCCATCAATCTTGGCTGATAAGTTTCTCATTCTCCTACTTTTTCCCTGTAACTCTTGATCCCATTGACAATCAAGAACCTATCTATGTCCATCTTAGATATACTCATTGACCTGCCTCCACAGCCTTCTGTGGCAGTGAATTTCACAGATTCACCACTCTCCGGCTGAAGAGGTTTCTCCTTATCTCCATTCTAAAAGGCCTTTACTCTAAGGCTGTGCCCTCAGGTCCTCGTCTCTCCGACCAACAGAAATATCTTCCCAACATTCACTCTGTTCAGGCCATTCAAAATTCTGTAAATTTCAATTAGAACCCCCCTCATCTTTCTAAAGTCCACTGAGTATAGACCCAGAGCCCTCAAACACTTCTGATATGTTAAGCTTTTCATTCCTGGGATCATTATTGTGAACCTCCTCTGAACCCACTCCAGGACTAGTACAGCATTCCTTAGGTATGGAGGCCAAACTGCGCACAATACTCCAAACAAAGCCTGACCAGGCACACAAAGAGCCTCAGAAGTACATCCTTGCTTTTATACTCAAGTCCTCTCAAAATAAATGCCAAAGTTACATTTGTCTTCCTAACTACTGACTCAATCTGCAAGTTGTACCTTGAGAGAATCCTGGACTAAAACTTCAAAATATCTGCATTTCAGACTTCTGAACTTCCTCCCCATTTAGAATATAGACCATGCCTGTATTCTTCCTATCAAAGTGCATGACCTCACACTTCCCACATTGTATTCCATCTGCCACTTCTTTGCCCACTCTCTTAGCCTGTCCAAATCCCTCTGCAGCTTCCCCGCCTCCACAATACTACCTGTGCCTCTACCTATCTTTGGGTTGTTTGCAAACTTAGCCAGAATGCCCTCAGTTCCTTCATCTAGATCATTAGTGTATAAAGTGAAAAGTTGTGGTCCCAACACTGACCCTTGTGGAACACCACTTGTCACCAGCTGCCATCCAGAGAAAGACCCATTTATCCCCACTCTCTGCTTTCTGCCAAATAGCCAATCTTTTATCCACACTAGCACCTTGCCTCTAACATCATGGGCCCTTCTCTTACGCAGCAGCCTCCTGTGCAGCACCTTGTCAGAGGCCTTCTTGAAGTCCAAGTAGATAACATCCATTGGCTCACCTTGGTCTAATCTGCGATTTACTTCCTCAAAAGAATTCTAACAGCTTTGTCGGGCATGACAAATGAAGCCATGTTAACTCTGCCCTACATTACCATGCACTTCCAAATCTCATCCTTCACAATGGACTCTAAATCTTACCCACAACCAAGGTTAGGCTAAACAGCCTGTAACTTTCCGTCCCTTGCTTTACTCCCTTTTTAACAGGGTGTCATGTTAGCGAATTTTCAGTCTTCTGGGGTACTCCTTGACTCTAACGATTCCTGAAAGATCAGCACTAATGCCTCCACTATCTCTAACTATCTCCTTAAGAACTAGGGTGTAGTCCATCTGGTCCAGGTTATTTATCCACCTTCAGGCCAATCAGTTTTACAAGCAACTTCACCTTGATGAGGCTACCGTACTCTGCCCTCAATTCTCTTGAATTTTTGGGATATTACTCGAGTCTTCCACTGTGAAGAGTGACGTAAAGTAATTATTCAGTTCCTCTGCCATTTCTTTGTTCCCATTACTACTTCTCCAGTGTCACTTTCCAGCGGTCCAAATTCCACTTTTGCAGTTTACATAGCTGAAGAAACTCTTACAGTCCTCCTTTATATTACTGGCTAGCTTACCATCATATTTAATCTTCTCCTTCCTTATTTCTTTCTTTGTTGCCCTCTGTTGGTCTTTGTAAGCTTCCCAATCCTCTGGTTTCCCACAGCCCTTTGCCACATTATATGTTTTCTCTTTTGCTTTTGTGCTATCCCTGACTTTCCTAGACAGCCATTGTTGTCTCATCCTCCCTGTACCATGGTTCATTTTCCTCGGCATGGGTTTTTGCTGTGTCTCCTGATTTACTCCCTGAAACTCCTGCCATTGCTTGCCGCTGTCTTTCCGTCTAGACTCCGCTCCCAGTCAATTCTGATCAGCTCCTCCCTCATGTCACTGTAACTGACTTTATTCAGCTGTAATGCCGTTACCTCTGTTTCTACCTTTTCCCTCTTGAATTGCAGAGTAAATTTGATCATATTATGGTCACTGACTCCTAAGGGTCCCTTCACCTTTAGACCCCTTATCAAGTCTTCCTCATTGTACAACATTAAATCCAGTTCTGAGGAAGGGCAACTGGACCTGAAAAACGTTAACTCTCTTTCCTCTTCCACAGATGCCGCCAGACCTGCTGATCTTTTCCAGCAGCTTTGTTTTTAAATCCAGTATCGTCTGTTCCCTAGGCTCCACCACAAGCTACTCCAAAAAGCTATCTCGTAGACATTTCACAAATTCCTTTTCTTGCAATTCACTACCAACCTAATTTTCCTAATCCACCTGCATATTGAAATCTCCCGTGATCACTGTAACTTTGCCTTATCGTCCCGCTGGAATAATAACTAACTTGTTAACATCCATTAACATCTAATCTTCCAGCATCTCAAATTAATTTATGCTACTGATCGAAATTTATTCAAGGCTTGCCTTTTCCTGCCTCTATAACCTCCTAATCCGCACGATCCCCACCAATCATCCCAAACTAGCTGTTCAGCACCACCATTCTTCCTTGGCTCCACCATGAGTAGCTGTATTGAAGCTACTAAAACCTAAAACTAATAATCCTCAGCAGCGTTTCACCATCCCATCTTATCTTAAGACCATTCTTAAATACCAAAAAGAGTGGACTAACAAAATGCTGCAGGCACAGCTCCCTTCCCCTCGACAGTAGACTGCTGTTATATATTTATGAGAACAGCCTGCCAAACTCTATTCACCTTCATTCTACAAGGAAAACATTGTGCAGCACAATGGCCCAAGAGTAATGGTACTGAGCTGTGCGCTGCCAAATGAAGCCATTGCCAGCAACAGTGCAACTTCCTGCTTAGTTCATAACACAACAGAGTCTGAATGAGGTTATTTTACTCTCAAATGCTACGGTGTCAGACCAGCCTCGCTTGTGATAGAACCAGTACTCTTATAAAAAACACTATGGATGTTGTAATGCAATTGTTGCATTTTATTTGCAACACATAGAATTAAGAGAAATACTTTTGTTGGACAATTTAAGCAAATAAAGAGCTATTTAAGTAGATTCCACAGAAAGCATTTTATTAATGCACAAGAATTAAAATGGTTGTGGAAAGAAACAATAAATAAATTTAAAGATAAACACTTTGTTCTGTAGAATTGAACTTTTCAAATTTGAAATAACTTCAAGATGTGCTAAACCATTTAAAAGCAAATTAAATGTAGTTAGTGTGTAATCACTGCCATAATGCATGAAAACATTGTAACGTGCAGAATTCTTAAAAGGGAGGGGGGGAGGGAAAGGGAGAGGGGGGAGCAGGGAAGGGGAGGAGAAGGGAAAGAGGGAAGGGGGAAGGGGGGGACAAGGGAAAGAGGGAAGGGGGAAGGGGGGGACAAGGGAAAAGAGGGAAGGGGGAAGGGGGGGGACAAGGGAAAAGAGGGAAGGGGGAAGGGGGAGGAGAAGGGAAAAGAGGGAAGGGGGAAGGGGGAGGAGAAGGGAAAGAGGGAAGGGGGAAGGGGGGAGAAGGGAAAGAGGGAAGGGGGAGGGGGGGGGAGAAGGGAAAGAGGGGAAGGGGGGGAGAAAGGAAAGAGGGGAAGCGGGGGGAGAAAGGAAAGAGGGGAAGGGGGGGAGAAAGGAAAGAGGGGAAGGGGGGGAGAAAGGAAAGAGGGGAAGGGGGGGAGGAGGGGAAGGGGGGGAGAAGGGGAAGAAGGGGAGCGGGGAGAATTGGAAGAAGGGAAGAGGGGAGAAGGGAAAAGAGGGAAGGGGGGGAGAAGGGGAAGAAGGGAAGGGGGGAGAAGGGAAAAGAGGGAAGGGGGCGAGAAGGGGAAGAAGGGAAGGGGGGAGAAGGGAAGGGGGGAGAAGTGAAGGGGGGAGAAGTGAAGGGGGGGGAGTGGAAAAGTGGGCGGGGGAAGGGAATGCGAGGGGGGGAAGAAGGGAATGCGAGAGGGGGGAAGAAGGGAAAGCGAGGGGGGGGGGAAGAAGGGAAAGCGAGAGGGGGGGAAGAAGGGAAAGCGAGAGGGGGGGAAGAAGGGAAAGCGAGGGGGGGGGAAGAAGGGAAAGCGAGGGGGGGGGGAAGAAGAGAAAGCGAGGGGGGGAAGAAGGGAAAGCGAGAGGGGGTAAGAAGGGAAAGCGAGAGGGGGGGAAGAAGGGAAAGCGAGGGGGGGGAAGAAGGGAAAGCGAGGGGGGGGGAAGAAGGGAAAGCGAGGGGGGGGAAGAAGGGAAAGCGAGGGGGGGGGAAGAAGGGAAAGCGAGGGGGGGGAAGAAGAGAAAGTGAGGGGGGGGAAGAAGGGAAAGCGAGAGGGGGTAAGAAGGGAAAGCGAGAGGGGGTAAGAAGGGAAAGCGAGAGGGGGGGAAGAAGGGAAAGCGAGGGGGGGGAAGAAGGGAAAGCGAGGGGGGGGGAAGAAGGGAAAGCGAGGGGGGGGAAGAAGGGAAAGCGAGGGGGGGGGAAGAAGAGAAAGCGAGGGGGGGAAGAAGGGAAAGCGAGAGGGGGTAAGAAGGGAAAGCGAGAGGGGGGGAAGAAGGGAAAGCGAGGGGGGGGAAGAAGGGAAAGCGAGAGGGGGGGAAGAAGGGAAAGCGAGAGGGGGGAAGAAGGGAAGGGGGGAGAAGGGAAAGAGGGAAGGGGGGGAGAGGGGAAAGAGGGAAGGGGGAAGGGGTGGGAGTAGGGAAAGAGGGAAGGGGGGGAGAAGGGAAAGAGGGAAGGGGGGAGACGGGAAGGGGGGAGAAGGGAAGGGCGGGGAGAAGAAAACTGGGTGGGGGAAGGGAAAACGAGAGGGGGGAAGAAGGGAAAGGAGGGGGGAAGAAGGGAAAGCGAGGGGGGGGGGAAGAAGGGAAAGCGAGCGGGGGGGGAAGAAGGGAAAGCGAGAGGGGGGGAAGAAGGAAAAGCGAGGGGGGGGGAAGAAGGAAAAGCGAGAGGGGGGGAAGAAGGAAAAGCGAGAGGGGGGGAAGAAGGAAAAGCGAGAGGGGGAAGAAGGGAAGGGGGGAGGAGGGGAAGAAGGGAAGGGGGGAGGAGGGGAAGAAGGGAAGGGGGGGAGAAGGGAAAGAGGGAAGGGGGGGAGAAGGGAAAGAGGGAAGGGGGGGAGAAGGGAAAGAGGGGAGAGGGAAAGAGGGAAGGGGGAGAAGGGAAAGGGGGGGAGAGGGAAAGAGAGGGGGAAGGGAAAGCGAGGGGGGGGAAGGGAAAGCGAGGGGGGGGAAGAAGGGAAAGCGAGGGGGGGGGAAGAAGGGAAAGCGAGGGGGGGGGAAGAAGGGAAAGCGAGGGGGGGGGAAGAAGGGAAAGCGAGGGGGGGGGGAAGAAGAGAAAGCGGGGGGGGGAAGAAGAGAAAGCGAGGGGGGGGAAGAAGGGAAAGCGAGAGGGGGTAAGAAGGGAAAGCGAGAGGGGGGGAAGAAGGGAAAGCGAGGGGGGGAAGAAGGGAAAGCGAGAGGGGGGGAAGAAGGGAAAGCGAGAGGGGGGAAGAAGGGAAGGGGGGAGAAGGGAAAGAGGGAAGGGGGGGAGAGGGGAAAGAGGGAAGGGGAAGGGGTGGGAGTAGGGAAAGAGGGAAGGGGGGGAGAAGGGAAAGAGGGAAGGGGGGGAGACGGGAAGGGGGGAGAAGGGAAGGGCGGGGAGAGGAAAACTGGGCGGGGGAAGGGAAAACGAGAGGGGGGAAGAAGGGAAAGGAGGGGGGAAGAAGGCAAAGCGAGGGGGGGGAAGAAGGGAAAGCGAGAGGGGGGGGAAGAAGGGAAAGCGAGCGGGGGGGGAAGAAGGAAAAGCGAGAGGGGGGGAAGAAGGAAAAGCGAGAGGGGGGGAAGAAGGAAAAGCGAGACGGGGGGGAAGAAGGAAAAGCGAGAGGGGGGGAAGAAGGAAAAGCGAGACGGGGGGGAAGAAGGAAAAGCGAGAGGGGGAAGAAGGGAAGGGGGGAGGAGGGGAAGAAGGGAAGGGGGGAGGAGGGGAAGAAGGGAAGGGGGGGAGAAGGGAAAGAGGGAAGGGGGGGAGAAGGGAAAGAGGGAAGGGGGGGAGAAGGGAAAGAGGGAAGGGGGGGAGAAGGGAAAGAGGGGAGAGGGAAAGAGGGAAGGGGGAGAAGGGAAAGGGGGGGGGAGAGGGAAAGAGAGGGGGAAGGGAAAGCGAGGGGGGGGAAGGGAAAGCGAGGGGGGGGGAGAAGGGAAAGCGAGAGGGGGGGAAGAAGGGAAAGCGAGAGGGGGGAAGAAGGGAAGGGGGGAGAAGGGAAAGAGGGAAGGGGGGGAGAGGGGAAAGATGGAAGATGGAAGGGGGAAGGGGTGGGAGTAGGGAAAGAGGGAAGGGGGGGAGAAGGGAAAGAGGGAAGGGGGGGAGACGGGAAAGGGGGAGAAGGGAAGGGCGGGGAGAGGAAAACTGGGCGGTGGAAGGGAAAACGAGAGGGGGGAAGAAGGGAAAGGAGGGGGGAAGAAGGGAAAGCGAGCGGGGGGGAAGAAGGGGAAGCGAGAGGGGGGGGAAGAAGGAAAAGCGAGAGGGGGGTGAAGAAGGAAAAGCGAGAGGGGGGTGAAGAAGGAAAAGCGAGAGGGGGGTGAAGAAGGAAAAGCGAGAGGGGGGGAAGAAGGAAAAGCGAGAGGGGGGGAAGAAGGAAAAGCGAGAGGGGGGAAGAAGGGAAGGGGGGAGGAGGGGAAGAAGGGAAGGGGGGGAGAAGGGAAAGAGGGAAGGGGGGGAGAAGGGAAAGAGGGAAGGGGGGGAGAAGGGAAAGAGGGGAGAGGGAAAGAGGGAAGGGGGAGAAGGGAAAGGGGGGGAGAGGGAAAGAGAGGGGGAAGGGAAAGCGAGGGGGGGGAAGGGAAAGCGAGGGGGGGGAAGGGAAAGCGAGGGGGGGGAAGGGAAAGCGAGGGGGGGGAAGGGAAAGCGAGGGGGGGGGAAGAAGGGAAAGCGAGAGGGGGGAAGAAGGGAAAGCGAGAGGAGGCGAAGAAGGGAAAGCGAGAGGGGGCGAAGAAGGGAAAGCGAGTGGGGGCGAAGAAGGGAAAGCGAGTGGGGGCGAAGAAGGGAAAGCGAGTGGGGGCGAAGAAGGGAAAGCGAGGGGGAGCGAAGAAGGGAAGGGGGAGAAGGGGAAGAAGGGAAGGGGGGAGAAGGGGAAGAAGGGAAAGAGGGGGAGGGGGAAAGAGAGGGGGGGAAGGGAAAGCGAGGGGGGGGAAGGGAAAGCGAGGGGGGAAGAGAAGGGAAAGCGAGGGGGGGGAAGAAGGGAAAGCGAGGGGGGGGAAGAAGGGAAAGTGAGGGGGGGGAAGAAGGGAAAGTGAGGGGGGGGAAGGAGGGGAGGGGAGGAGAAGAGAAAGAGGGAGGGGGGGAGAAGGGAAAGAGGGAAGGGGGGGAAGAAGGGAAAAAGTGGGAGAGGGAAAGGGGGGGAGAGGGGAAAGTGGGGGGGGGAAGGGAAAGCGAGAGGGGGGAAGGGAAAGGGAGAGGGGGGAAGGGAAAGCGAGAGGGGGGAAGAAGGGAAAGCGAGGGGGGGGAAGAAGGGAAGGGGGGAGAAGGGGAAGAAGGGAAGGGGGAGGAGAAGGGAAAGAGGGAAGGGGGGAAGAAGGGAAAGAGGGAAGGGGGGGAAGAAGGGAAAGAGGGAAGGGGGGGAAGAAGGGATAAGTGGGAGAGGGAAGGGGGAGGGGAAGGGAAAGCGAGAAGGGGGAAGGGAAAGCGAGGGGGGGGGAAGGGAAAGCGAGGGGGGGGAAGGGAAAGCGAGGGGGGGGAAGGGAAAGCGAGGGGGGGAAGGGAAAGCGAGGGGGCGGAAGGGAAAGCGAGAGGGGGGGAAGAAAGGAAAGCGAGGGGGCGGAAGGGAAAGCGAGAGGGGGGAAGAAGGGAAAGCGAGAGGGGGGAAGAAGGGAAAGCGAGAGGGGGGAAGAAGGGAAGGGGGGAGAAGGGAAAGAGGGAAGGGGGGGGAAGGGAAAGAGGGAAGGGGGGGAGAAGGGAAAGATGGAAGTGGGGGAGAAGGGAAAGATGGAAGTGGGGGGAGAGGGAAAGAGAGGGGGGGGAGAGGGGAAAGTGGGGGGGGAGAGGGGAAAGTGGGGGAGGGGAAGAAGGGAAGGGGGGCGAAAGGGAAGAAGGGGGGCGAAAGGGAAGAAGGGGGGCGAAAGGGAAGAAGGGGAGGGGGGAGAAGGGAAAGAGGGAAGGGGGGGAGAAGGGAAAGAGGGAAGGGGGGGGAGAAGGGAAAGAGGGAAGGGGGGGGAGAAGGGAAAAGTGGGAGAGGGAAGGGGGGGAAGAAGGGAAAGTGAGAAGGGGGAAGGGAAAGCGAGGGGGGGGGAAGGGAAAGCGAGGGGGGGGAAGGGAAAGCGAGGGGGCGGAAGGGAAAGCGAGAGGGGGGGAAGAAAGGAAAGCGAGGGGGCGGAAGGGAAAGCGAGAGGGGGGGAAGAAGGGAAAGTGAGAGGGGGGAAGAAGGGAAAGCGAGAGGGGGGAAGAAGGGAAGGGGGAGAAGGGGAAGAAGGGAAGGGGGGAGAAGGGAAAGAGGGAAGGGGGGGAAGGGAAAGAGGGAAGGGGGGGAGAAGGGAAAGATGGAAGTGGGGGAGAAGGGAAAGATGGAAGTGGGGGGAGAGGGAAAGAGAGGGGGGGGAAGAGGGGAAAGTGGGGGGGGAAGAGGGGAAAGTGGGGGGGGAGAGGGGAAAGTGGGGTGGGGGGAAGAAGGGAAGGGGGGGCGAAAGGGAAGAAGGGGAGGGGGGAGAAGGGAAAGAGGGAAGGTGGGGAGAAGGGAAAGAGGGAAGGGGGGGAGAAGGGAAAGAGGGAAGGGGGGGGAGAAGGGAAAGAGGGAAGGGGGGGGAGAAGCGAAAGAGGGGAGGGGGGGGAGAAGGGAAAGAGGGGAGGGGGGGCGAAGGGAAAGAGGGGAGGGGGGGCGAAGGGAAAGAGGGGAGGGGGGGGAGAAGGAAAAGAGGGGGAGAAGGAAAGAGAGGGAGGGAGAGGGGAAAGTGGGGGGGGGGAAGAAGGGAAGGGGGGAGAAAGGGAAAGAGGGAAGGGGGGGGAAGGGAAAGAGGGAAGGGGGGGGAAGGGAAAGAGGGAAGGAGGGGAGAAGGGAAAGAGGGAAGTGGGGGGAGAAGGGAAAGAGGGAAGGGGGGTAGAAGGGAAAGAGGGAAGGGGGGGGAGAAGGGAAAGAGGGAAGTAGGGGAGAAGGGAAAGAGGGAATGTGGGGGAGAAGGGAAATAGGGAAGGGGGAAGGGGGGAGAAGGGAAAGAGGGAAGGGGGAAGGGGGAAGGGGGGGAGAAGGGAAAGAGGGATGGGGGGGAGAAGGGAAAGCGGGGAAGGGGGGGAGAAGGGGAAGAAGGGAAGGGGGGGAGAAGGGGAAGAAGGGAAGGGGTGGAGAAGGGTAAGTGGGAAGGGGGGAGAAGGGAAAGGGGGGAGTGGGAAAGAGAGGGGGGAAGAAGGGAAGGGGGAGAAGGGGCAGAAGGGAAGGGGGGAGAGGGGAAAGAGGGAAGGTGGGGGAGAAGGGAAAGAGGGAAGGGGGGGCGAGAAGGGAAACAGGGAAGGGGGAAGTGGGAGAGACAGGAAAGAGCGGGGGAGAAGGGAAAGAGGGAAGTGGGGGGAGAAGGGAAAGAGGGAAGTGGGGGGAGAAGGGAAAGAGGGAAGGGGGAAGTGGGAGAGACGGGAAAGAGGGAAGTGGGGAAGTGGGAGAGACGGGAAAGAGCGGGGGAGAAGGGAAAGAGGGAAGTGGGGCGAGAAGGGAAAGAGTGGGGAGAGGGAAAAGTGGGGGGGGGGAAGGGAAAGCGAGAGCGGGGAAGAAGTGAAAGGGAGAGGGGGTAAGAAGGGAAAGGGAGAGGGGGGGAAGTAGGGAAAGGGAGAGGGGGGAAGTAGGGAAAGGGAGAGGGGGGAAGTAGGGAAAGGGAGAGGGGGGAAGTAGGGAAAGGGAGAGGGGGGAAGAAGGGAAAGGGGGGAGAAGGGGAAGAAGGGAAGGGGGAGAAGGGGAAGGGGGGAAGAAGGGAAAGAGGGAGCGGGGGGAGAAGGGAAAGAGGGAAGGGGGGAGAAGGGAAAGGGGGAAGGGAGAGGGAAAAGTGGGGTGGGGGGAAGCGAAAGGGAGTGGGGGGAAGAAGGGAAGGGGGGGGAGAAGGCAAAGAGGGAATGGGGAGGAGAAGGGAAACAGGGAAGAGGGGGAGAAGGGAAAGAGGGGAGGGGGGGAGATGGGAAAGAGGGAAGGGGGGAGAAGGGAAAGAGGGAAGGGGGGGAGAAGGGAAAGAGGGAAGGGGGGAGAAGGGAAAGAGGGAAGGGGGAAGGGGGGAGAAGGGAAAAGAGGGAAGGGGGGGAGAAGGGAAAAGAGGGAAGGGGGGGGAGAAGGGAAAAGAGGGAAGGGGGGGGAGAAGGGAAAGAGGGAAGGGGGGGAGAGGGAAAGAGAGGAGGGAGAGGGAAAAGTGGGGGGGAGAGGGAAAGGGAGAGGGGGGAAGAAGGGAAAGGGAGAGGGGGGGGAAGAAGGGAAGGGGGGAGTGGGGAAGAAGGGAAGGGGGGAGTGGCGAAGAAGGGAAGGGGGGAGTGGCGAAGAAGGGAAGGGGGGAGTGGCGAAGAAGGGAAGGGGAAAGAAGGGACGGGGGGGAGAAGGGAAAGAGGGAAGGGGGGAGAAGGGAAAGGGGGTGAAGGGAAAGGAAGGGGGGGGGAGGGAAAGGAAGTGGGGGTAAGGGTAAGTGGGGGAAGGGAAGATGGGGGAGCGAGGGAAAGACAGGGAGGGAGAAAAAGGTGGGAAGAGAAAAAAAAAGAAAGAAAGAAAGAGAGAGAGAGAGAGAGGTGGGGGGAAAAAGGAGGGCAGGGAAAGAGGGTGCAGGTGGAGGCAAGGGAAAACGGAGAAAGGGTCAAGAGAAAGAATATGGGAGTGAGTCAGAGAAAGAGAGAGGCAAAGAGGGACAGAGCAAGTGTGGAGCATGAAAGAAAGTAACAGCAACAGACCTTCGTTCTTTATGCCATTGCATAATGGTAAAGATCCTGTAAAGTATGGTCAATCAATTCTGAACTCCACGCAGCTTCAATATATTGCTTTACACTTACCCACAGGAACCGATGTCTCACAGTGATAATAACCATTTGGTTGTTTCTTCTTCAGCATTGAGCAAAGATGTAGACAAGTCACAATCTCATCACCCAAATAACGATCTTCAAAATTTTTATAGAGTTCTGGAGAAAATTTCTTAATTCCCTGCAAAAAGGTAGATAATTTTGTAGTGTTAATAGCAATGATCGTAAGTTTGCAAACGTTTCAGTAGCAATTGTAGATTTCACATTATCTTTGTTCTGAAAACTTAATTAATTTGACCATTCAAATGCACCAAAGCAATTTAACAATAAAACTGCCATTTTCATTTTTCTTCATTAGGTATATTTCTGAAGGAAAATCTGTTTACTTATCCAATATATATAAATGGGGTGGGTGGTCAGTTGGCTCAGTTGGTTAGATAGCTGGCAGCTGGTTCGTGACATAGAGTAACACCAACAGCATGGCTATAATTCCCACACCAGCTGAGATCTCCATGAAGACTCTCGTTCTCAACCCCTTCCCTTGCCTGAGGCACAATGACCCTCAAGCTAAACCAACACCAGTTGTTTATCACTCTCTAATAAGAGAATACGTCTATGGTCAGGAAAGACTATGGCATTTTACATGAATCAATTGGAAATGCTTTATTTGTGTTGATCCAGGATCCATATGTCATGTTTATGGCTCGTACCCTTGAAGTTTGTTAAAAGAAGGAAGAGAGGAGGAGATTTAGGGAGGGAATTGCAACTGAAGTCAATCGTATACCAAATAAAATTATAAATGTCAAAAAGACCAGAGTAAAGAACTTTTAGAAAATTCTTTCATGTCAACAGAATGGCCAGCAACTGCTGTCCATCCCTAAATAACTTAGATCTGGCTTTTTAAACTGCTACTCCATCTGTAGAGATACACCTAAAATGCTGTTAGGAAGTGGGTTCAAGGACTCTGACTCAATGGCAGGGAAGGGAAGGCAAAATATTTCTGGATGTCATGACAGGACATGGCTCAGAGGGAAAGTTGCAGATGGTAGTGTTGAATTTGTGAATTTGGAAGGTCTCAGTGAAGGGCCCTAGCTAGGTTTTACTATTGTATCTTGTAGATGGTATACACTATTGCTCCTGAGCGTCAGTGATGGAGGGGGAGAATGTTTGTTTATATGGTGCCAATCAACTGGGCTTTGTTTGTCCTAATGGTGTCAAGTTTCGAGTGTTGTTGGAACTACACTCATCCAGGGACATTAGGAGTATTCAACCACACTCTGGAATAGATGGTGGATAGGCTCTGGGGAAACCAGGAGCCCAGTCACTTGCAGCTGAATTCTAAGCCTTCAATCTTGTAATGACTGTATTTATGTGATTATTTCAGTTAAAGTTCAGATCCACAGGATGTTGATGGTGATGTATTTTACAAAGTTGACGCGGGTGCTAACATCCCATGAAAGTCAAAGGGAGTTGGTTGTATGCGGCCATGTTGGATACAGACACATGCTGTGAATGGTACTTGCCACTCACCATTCTAAGCATGGCTGTTATCAAAGTCTAGCTGCAGATTTCATGGAATGCTTTGTAATCTTGGCATTCACAAATCATACCAAAGACTGCAATCATCAAAGATTGTACCCATTTCTGACTTTATGACAGAGGGAGTTCATTGATGAAGCAGCTGAAGGTGATTGGAGCTCTCACAATACCTTGAGGAACTAAGACTCTTGTGCTGCAGTGGTAATGTCTACACTGTTGAGCTTGAGACACAGGTTCAAATCCCGCCTGCTTCAAAAGTGCATAAAAACTTCTCTGAACAGGTTGTTTAGAAAATATCGACTGAAGAACCACGGCTCTTATGGTACAGTGGCAAAGTTCCTACTCCTGAGCCAGGAAGGCTGGGTCAAATTCCACCTGATCTAGTGTGTTATAACATCTCCAGATTAGAAAATATTGATCCTGTGGAGTCACTGGATTCCTGAAACTGAGATGGTTAATGTCCAAAAGCTGTAGTCCATCTTCCAATGTGTTCAGTATAACTCGAAGGAATAGATCCTTATTGATAGGGATTTATAAGGCTTTTTAATAAAATTTCATTCATCGCTCACAGAGCCAGCATTTATTATCCATCCCCAATTGCTCGAGAAGATGGTGTCAACCTGCCTTCTTGAACCATTGTGGTCCACTGGGTGTAGGCATACCCTTAATGCTGTCAAGGAAGATTTTCCAAAGATTTTAAACCAGCAATAGTGAAGGAATATTTTTTTCCTGAATAATAAGGAATAATTAATTAATTATTTTCTGAAGAAGGGTCTCGACCCGAAACGTCAAACTTTCCTGCTCCTCTGATGCTGCTTGGCCTGCTGTGTTCATCCAGCTTCACACCATGTTATTTCAGATTCTCCAGCATCGGCAGTTCCTACTATCCCTGTAACAGTGAAGGAATAGTTTGGCAGGGTGCAGCTAGTTCTGCAGCATAATTCTTCAGTGCTATTGCCAGTTTGCTAAGGACCAATAGGATCGACTGTGTCCAGTGCTTTCAGTTATTTCTTGGACATCGGTGAAGACTGGCACTTGACTTGCTGGGAACCTCAGTGTAGAGAGTGCAGCTATCTCAGATTTCTGGGACTGGAGGATATAATTGACATTTGTGAGGGGTGAAGCAGTAGGAGAATTTAAAAACAAGGATGAGAATTTTAAAACCAATGGATTATACAGAAGAGAAGACAGGAAGCCAGCAGGGTTGGTTTGAGATGGCAGGTTAGTGACATACTGAGGGAGTTCAAATACTGCTGCGTAGATTTAGGATTGTACAGACAGCCAGTTTGCAGTGTTGCTTTGAAAACTCCCTTGGAAACATCTTAATCTAGCCCCTTCAATAATGGAGAAATGAGTCACAGATTTTTAAGTCCATGTATTTGAGTGACAGAGCGAGAGCACGTGAGAGAATGAGCATGCGAAACAAACTTCACTGCAGCAAGAATTGGCATAACAGTGTTTCCATTCACTGACCACAGGGTCACAGGTACCTACATGAAGTTGGTATACATCTATACCAGTAGAAAAACAGCTCAAAGATCACTAAATGGGCTGGGAGAAAATGAAGAATATGGATAGGCCACTGGAATGCAGAGGAAACAATAGTTTGAGATTCCAGTCTTATTTCTTGACCAACACAAAGAATATACTTCTTCCAGGACTCATATGAACATATATTCATAAAGCTGTAATATTTCAGTGCATCACATGAACAATTCATAATAAAAGTTTAAAAACATTTAGCAACTGATGACACATGTGCACAGTGCATTGAGGCATTAATATGCAGTTATTAATTGAAGATTCAATTCCACCACATTTCTGATTTTTCCTTCATTGCCTTTGACATTTTATCTTCTCAGGTTCTCTGTAATTATTCACAAAAGGGTGAAATGGCTCACTCCTGTTCCCAGGTCCTATGACCCTATTCGCCGAACCACAACAAAGTATGCTTTACCATAAGTAGGGCGATGGGACAGATATCAGGTCTACGTCAGCTGGAACAGGGATCAAACGCCATACCAAGCACATTAATGTGATCTGCACACTAGCTATCCTGACAATTTAGCAAACCAATCAAGTACATAGTGACTGAATGAAAATTCAGAGGCAAAGTCATTTTTGGTGAACATTTGCATAGCTTCTGATGGGGCTCTGAGTTTCTAATTAAAATGTAGATTTAAAATCTTAAATATATGTATAATCTTGCAAAAATGGGGCAATGTAATTTTATGTTTATTCATACATCATAAACCAAGCTTATGTTGTTAACTTGTACAAGTATTCTGATTTTTGGGAAGTAAACTAGTTTACTCCGAAAACCTGATCACTTGAACACATGGATTACTACAAATTCAAGCACAGTTCACAAGTCAATCATTCTTTTTAACTACCCCAATTTTAAGTCCATCACTTAAAAACATTGCAATTTCAACTCCATTCAGAGTGTCACAGATACAAAGTGTTCAATTTATGTAACATTACTTGAAGAACAAAGCAAAATGTCAGGTCTACTTTTAAATTTTATCTTCTAACATATCAAACATTTTAATTTATCATGTTCTACAACTATATTATCAGTTGACAAAAGCTCAACAATTACAAATGATGTAGTAACTGGGTGATCTTAACCATTTTACTTACTAATAACCAACTGCAAGTTGAAAACAATTGATTGTATAACAAATTTTTAAATGCAAAAAGGTAATGGTGAACCTGTTGAGATTTTGTAGGGAAAGTCATGAAGACAAATTTGTAATCTCACATTTTAGAATCCTGCTACAAAATCCTTCTAGATTCTAGTGACTGCACACAAACTGAAGAAAATTTCTGCTGGACTTGAATGTTGATGACAATTGTTGATGAAAGGGAAAAGTGCAGTTCTTAAAAGTCACCAACAAATAAATTACTACCTGTGCCAAGTGTCCATGGCAACAACTGAAAAATAAGAAGTTACATTTACACTTCATACATCATACATCGTGTGTACATCAAAACAATGGAGTACACAGTGTATACAAGAATCTCACTGAAATATCAGAACCTATGTTAAGTGTCCATTTGCCATACAATTCCCCTCTACTTTCAGCTGAGAGGGAACTGATTAAAGAGATGTCAAGGACCTAATGGATATCTCATTAATTTATGGAGTTAAACTAACCAAATAATACACATGCGACCAAGTAGTGAGCACATTATTTCAAATGCCTTCAAAGAACATTTCAATTAGCTTCTCTAGCATGATTGTTCTACTGTTTTGCAGTGGTTATGTGTGAAACTAGTAGATCTCCTGTGACATGAGTTGAAGGATACACAATGTGAAATGTGAAGCGCTTGTCTCGTCTGTGCAAAAACTTGGAGACACACAACCTGGAGCAGAAGTTTCATTTGTTCATTATTGGGAGTAGTGAAGAGTGAATGTTGGGGTGATCCTACTGATTCCTCTCTGCACCTGAACTACAATGGCATATTAGAGAGACAGGAATGGAAATGGGCATTAGTCACCGTAGGGACCCAAGAGTTTTGTGGTGCATGGAGCAATATTCAGCAAAATTGCTTGGTACGCTATGCTAAAAAGTTTTATTGTTTTAACTGGTTAAGTTCCAGCACTATCCCTGCATAAGATTTTTAACTCCCTAAGCCTAAATAAGATATTCCCTCATCTGTATTTCCATTTCAAAAAACACAAGTACAAGTTTCTAGAAGCTCTTAAACAGTGATGGGTTTCTTTGTGTCGGCAAAACATGTGATTGAGAAATTCTGGTTGTAATAAAATTGTAAATATAAAATTCACAGGAGTCCTACCAGGAAATTGGTGGAAACTCCAAGAAGTCAGGCAGAAGAATCATCAAAGACTTCAAGGACTATTCTTTCTGAATGCATGTCAGATCTTAGTAGATTGAAAGGTGAGCACAATTCTCGCTTCCACGTTGCTTGAACAGTTAATATGGATTGTTTATAGTATTATTCAAGTTAACAAGGTGTCAAATTCAATCAAATGTGATGACTTGTTTTGGGCAAACCATGGTCACACTGGCAAAAAAAAGTTACTTTTTTTTGCAATTATAGCATTCATCTTTGATGTGATTACTGCACAATTGAACAAGTCACACTGAATTACATGTACCCAACAGCAAAATTTACTGTCTCTTTGACAGGATCAAAGAGTTATTCAATGCTCACCATTATTTTTCAAACTATTCGAGGGGGAGATGAGTTTTCTTTGAAAGAAAATAGCACAGAATAAGTCATCACAACTTGGAGCATAACCAGGAAATGAAATCTCAGGCCCTGTTGCTTCTCCTATTTCCACATACCTCCCGTGATTCACGACCTCAACTAGCGACAGGTCTGGCCAAGCACCTTTGCAATGTGTTTTGGGTAAATAGAATCAAAAAATGCAGTACAGGGAGAAGCCAGTCGGCTGTCGAGTCTATACCAGTTCATTTGAAGAGAAATCCATTCAGTCCTTCCAATGCTGTGTTCATCCAGCCTCACATTTTATTATCTTGGAATTCTCCAGCATCTGCAGTTCCCATTATCTCTCAGTCCTTCCAATGGTCTGGTTCTTTTGCTAGCACTTCAAATGAAGTTAAATCAGTGTGGTTTGATTATTGACCTTGCGGCCATCGGAAATGGTTCCCATTTTATTCTGTTTAAATGCTTCATAACTTGATACACCTCCAACAAACCCCCAGGCTCCTTTGCTCTCAGGAGGGTAACTTCAGGTTCTCATATTCCCTCATCTTTGGGGTGGATTTAGTAAGTTCCCTCTGAGCACGCTACAATGAGGTCATGCACTAACAATACCTTCTACATTTGACTTGGCAGATGGTGTACTTAAGCTCTCACAGAAGCAGAAGTTAGAGGAATTCATCGACATTCTGAATTATCAGCTACTCATTAAACTTACAATTGAAAATCAAAGGAAAACATTAATTTCTACAATACCACAGATTTTAAATGAGAACATTTGTCTCATCAAGTCTGTCTGCCAATCTACAAAATCTGTTTTAAGGGCTCTTTGTCCCAGGCATCAAATTCCCTATAGTGCCTGCGACTCATAGTCCTCAACTCCTCAATACTTCAAAATCCATCTCCTCTTTCACTAATCTAGTCTCCAAATTCTGGAGTAGAGAATTCCAGACATTTATTGCCTTCAGAAAAGAAATTCTTTCAAGTTTCAGCCTAAGATCACATTCCTTTCTTCTAAGCTCTAATGATGAAAGGCCTAACCTATTTAACAGTGTGTGAAAAATCAACCCCTGCATCCCAGGAATCAGCCAAATCAATCTCTTTCGAATGATTCCTTATCCTATAATTGTGTCCCCAGTTCGAAACTCCCCCACTGGTAGAAACATATTCTCAACATCTACCCTGTTAAGCTCACTCAGAATCCTGCATGCTTCAAAAAGATCATAGATCACCGAATCCCTTTAGTGTGGAAACAGGCCCTTTGGCCCAACAAGTTCATACCGACCCATCCCCCTATAATCCACCTAAGCTCCACATCCCTGAACACAACAGGCATTATAGCATGGCCACTATAGCACAATAGCACCTAGCCCGCACACCTTTGGACTGCGGGAGGAAACTGGAGCAGTCGGAGGAAACCCACACAGACACGGGGAGAATGTGCAAACTCCACACAGGCAGTCGCCCAGTGGTTGAATCGAACCCAGGTGCGTGGCTCTGTGACGCAGCATTGCTAACCACTGAGCCAACGTGCCACCCTAAGATCACATTCCTTTCTTCTAAGCTCTAATGATGAAAGGCCTAACCTATTTAACAGTGTGTGAAAAATCAACCCCTGCATCCCAGGAATCAGCCAAATCAATCTCTTTCGAACAGCGTCCAATGCCAGCATATCTTTTCTTAAATACGGGGATGAAAATTGTGAACAGGACTCCAAGTGCCCTCACAAACACTCTGTACAGTTGTAACAAGGCTTGTCTATTTTTAAACGCTAACATCCAAAATTGAATTTGCCTTCTTAATTACTTGCTGCACCTGATTACTGACTTTTGGTGTTTCAAGCACAAGAAAACTCAGACCCCTATGTGCTGCACTTTGTTTGGAGTCTGTCTCATTTAAATAGCAGTCTGGCTTTTGATCCTTCTGACCAAAATACATGAGCTCACACTTCCAGACATTAAACTTTATCTGTTCACTCTCTAAACTCATTTTATAGAATCACAGAACTGTTACTGCTCAGAGGCCATTCAGCCCATCACACCTGCACCAGCTCTTAAAATAAGCATCAATATCTAGTGCCCATTTCCTGTTTTTTAACCTGCCATCCTTTGGCATATTATTTCCATCCAATGCGCTCTTGAATGCCAGAACTGAACGTAACTCCACAGTTCAAGGCAGGGTATTTCATACCCTAACTATTCATAATATGAACAAGTCTTTTTCTCACATCACCTTTGCATCTTTTGCACATCACTTTAAATCTATGCCCCCTTATTATTGTTCCTTTTGAGAGTGGGAACAGCTTTCATTATCTACTTTATCCAGCCCCTGCTCAGTACTTTGAAAATTTCTATCAGATCTCTTTTCAGCCTTTTTCTGTTGAAGAAGAACAGTTCCAACTTCTTCAATCTATCCTCATTGCTGAAGTTTCTTGTTCCTGGGAGTATTCTTGTAAATCACTTCTGTACGCACTCCAATGCATTCACATCTTTCCTATAACATTAGCCAGCACTGTACACTGTACACCAGTTGAGTTCCAACAAGCATCTTATACAAGTTTCTCATCATCTCCTTACTCTTGAACTCCATACCCTTATTAATAAAGCAGATAACACTCTATCCCTTTATTGGTTATACTTCTCCACCTGTCCTACCACCATCCATTATCTGTATACATGTACATCCAAGCCCCTCTGCTTCTGCACTCTCCTTAGAACTGTACTCCCTATTTTGTATGGTCCTTCTTTATTCTTTCTACTGAAAGTAGATCAACTCACATTTTTACACATTGAGTCTCATCTGCCACCTGTCTGCTCACTCCACCAATTTGTCAATATCCTTTTGGAGTTCCACACTGTCGTCCTCACAATTTACTATTTTTCCAAGTTTTGTGTCATCTGCAAATGTTGATATTGTCTCCTGCACACCAAGTTCCAGATCAGTCATATATCTTAGGAAAAGAAAGGGTCCTAATGCAGACTCCTGGGGATCTCGACTACAAATCTTCCTTTAGCCTAAAAAAATTAACCATTACCCTGTTTTTATATCATACAAATAATTCCGTACCCTTGTTGCTATTGTCCCTTTTATACCATGACACCGAACTTTCTTCAAGTCTGTTGTGTGGTACTTGTTACGGGCCAGACCAAACCCTCTCAAAATATATGAATAAGGTAACCTAGACCCTAACTTCTTATTATTTTAAAGGCAAATGCCAGGCATTGTCTTCCAGATGCAATTTGACAGTCAAACTACTAGTCTTGAAGCAAACATATTTCATTCATGCACAATAGTTAAAATAAAACAAAAAGAATTGCAATAACTCTATTGGAAAACTTAACAGGATAACAGATGACTTAACTACAAAAACAGTAACTATTCAAATACAATAGCATCCAATAAACACACACGTGGCAAAGATAAATTCAGTAAAATCGATGGTCTCATATGTAATTCTAGCAGCAGAAAGAGAACCCCCAGCTTTTAGATGTAATACAGAAAGGAAAAACAGCTTCCACATCCAACTTCAAGACCCCAGCAATTGCTCTTGAATGCATGCTAAAAATAAAAATTCTTATTCTGTGGAAGCATGACCCCACCCACTCAGGCTGCTTCTATTGTTTCAACTTCAAAAACACCCAAGGCCACACAAGCTGTTTACTTTATTGGCTTTGGAGATAACCCCTCTTCCCTTTTCTTCATTAATTAAAAAAGGACAAAATACACCTCTGAAAGCTATAATATCATCACATACTGTATCAAATACTTTCTGGAAACCCATTTAATCATTAACAGCATTATCTTCATTCAGCTTGTTAACTTTCAAAAAAGAAAATCGAGTAAGTTTGTAAGTAGATCCTTGAGGCACTCTGCTTCAACCTAGAAAAGACCTATGTCTGTCTTCTGTATGAACCAATCCTCAATACATATTAACCTCAATATTGTGAACTCCTATCTTGTGCAAGAATCTTTTGTAAAATTAAATGTCACGTGAACACCGCTGGTTAGGGCAGCATTTATTGCCCTGATAATTGTAAAGAAGGCAGTTCAGAGTCAACCACATTGCTGTGGGTCTCTAGTCAATGTAGGCCAGACCAGGTAAGGACTGTAGATTTCTTTCCTTTAGGAAGGGCAGTAGTGAGCCAGGTTATTTCTTACAATAATTAATTGTGGTTAGATGGTCACCATTAGAGCAGCT
This sequence comes from Stegostoma tigrinum, assembly GCF_030684315.1. Classification (NCBI taxonomy): domain Eukaryota; kingdom Metazoa; phylum Chordata; class Chondrichthyes; order Orectolobiformes; family Stegostomatidae; genus Stegostoma; species Stegostoma tigrinum. The sequence goes on along the minus strand of NC_081357.1, from coordinate 70,854,431 downwards.
TCTAATCCTAGATTTTTTTTTAAACTTCAAAATTTCACTAAGAGGCACTTCACCAAATGCCTTCTGGAAATTCAAGTACACTACATCAACTGGCTCCCAGTAATCATGTCTGCTTCTTATATCCTCAAAAACACAGGTTGTATTACAGAGGATTGGTTACAATATTTAAAAAAGCAAAGGGAAAAGCTGTATAGGCTGGTCTTTTTTCACTGGAGCATAGGAGGTTGAGGAATGACCTTAAAGTGGCTTATAAAATCTTGATGGGCACAGATAAGGTGAATAGCAACAGTCTTTTCCCCAGGCTAGGGGGGCTTCAAAGCTAGAGTGTACAGATTTAAGATGAGAGGAGCAAGATTTGAAACGGACCCAAAGGGCAACTTTTTCCACACAGAAATTGGTGAGTATACAGATGAACTACCAGACGAAATGGTAGATGCAGGTACAGTTAGAATATTTAAAAGACATTTGGGCAGGTATATGAATAGGAAGGTTTAGACAGGCAAATGGGACTAGTTTAGTTTGGGACAATTGTTTGGTGTGGACGAGTTGGACTGAAGGGTCTGTTTCTATTTTGTATGATTCTATGACTCTATGGTTTTCCTTTCACACATATCTCAAAGTTCTGTCTGGGTGGATTAAAGTTTCCTACATGATTCTAGAGTTTTTTTTCCCCCGATTATATATGTTACATAACTGGCATAAAAATTCCTGCTTTGCCTTTCCCTCTCATCTGGAACAGGTCTGTCACATTACAGGTTTTCTAATCTACTGGTACCCTCCTGGAATCCAGAGTTTTGGAATATTTTTAACCAATGCCTCCACCATCTCTGTAGCCACTTACTTTAAAACCCTTGGAAGCAGGTCCTGCCAACTTGTCTGTCGACAGTCTAATTAGTTGGTTAACTACTTTGTCCTTCTTTATACAGACCATTACAAAGTCTTTCCTCCTACTAACACCTTTCTTGTCTAATGCCTTTAGGATATTTACAATGTCAGCTACCATGAAGACAGATGCAAAAATATTGATTTAAATTATCTGCCATTTCCCTCTTCTCCATTATCAATAATCCAGTCACATCCTACAAACCTCCTGCACTTAATTTAACTGTCTTTACATATACATTAAACATAACAGGCATAAGTTAGTAGTCTTACTTAAATAACTGACAGGCTAATCTACATAAAAGTCATGACTTTCACAACTGGTGTGATCACAGCGAATGCACTTCCGTCACTTAAAGACAAAGCTGGAACTTTTGAGCAGGCAGTCACTACTCTATTAACTGTACCTCAGATCTCAACTGAAGTGATGATTGTTTAACTTCTTACACTGTTGGCAATGAATCCAGGTTATGTAGTGTTTTTTTTTCGTCACAGGCTCCAGTCTGAATACCAAACTCCACCACCATTCTGTCTGCTCCCCTCAAGAATATACCTTGCAGGTTTATTTAACAGCTCAGACTACAACGTATAGTTACAGGTATGTATGTAAGCATCCTTACTCTAGTGTTACTGCTGCAGTGCATACAGTTTCTCATGCAATTTCATCCGGGTCCTTAGCTCTTTGAGGGGGGATGTAGTTGCATTGGAGGTAGTTCAGGAGGTTTACTATATTAACTCCAGAGCTGAACATTATGTCATGTGAAGAGATAGAACAGTTTGGGCCTATACTCTCTAGGGTTTATAAAAATAAGGAGCAATCTAATTGAGCTACATAAGATGCTAAATGGGATTCACAAAGTAGATGTAGAAAGGATGTTTCTTCATCTGGGGAAATCTGGAACAAATCTAGGATAAGGAGGAATAGATTTAAAAATCGATATTAGGAGAAATTACGTCTCTGTCAAAGGGTCAAGAATCTCTGGAATTCACTACCCTGAGTGGAAAGAATTTTGGGACATTGAGCAAATTTGAGGAGAAGATGGTCAGATTTTTAAATCAGTAATGGGTTGAAGGGTTACGCGGAGTGGGTGCAAAGAGGAACTGAGGCAGAGATGAGATCAAACATCATCATCTCAAATAGTAGAGCAGATTCCAGCTGAATAGTCCTTACCTGCTACTAGTTCTTATATTCTTATAACCTATACAGGTCGAAGCTAGAGCTTTCACATTCATTACATGGAATTCATTATTTCAGTGTCTTCGCAGTCATAATCATAAAGTCACAGTGCAGAAAAGACCCTACAGCCGAATGAGTCTGCACTGGCAATATCTACCACAAAGGTGTGCTAATCCCAATTTCCTGCACTTGTCCCATATCCTTGAATGTTATGATATTTCAAGTGCTCATCAAAATATTTTTTAAAAGGTTGCAAAGTTTCCAGCCTCCACTATCTACCCAGGCAGTGCATTCCAGATTCCTACGACCCTGAGTGAAAAAGTATTTCCCTCAAATCCCCTCTGAATTTCTAGTCCCATATCCTAAAACTATGTTCCCTCCTGATTGACGCCTCAAGCAAGGGGTACAGCTGCTCTCTATTCGCCCTGTCCATACTCCTCATAATCTTATACACCTCAATCATGTCCCCCCCACCAGCCTTCTCTGCCGAAAAGAAAACAATCAAAGCCTATCTAGTCTCTCCTTACAGCTCAATCTCACTTTCTCAGGCAACACTTTGGTGAAAACTGAAAGAACTGCAGATGCTTGAAATAAGAAACAAAAACACAAATTGCTGGAAAAGCTCATCAGGTCTGGCAGCATCTGTGAAGAGAAATCAGAGTTGACGCTTCAGATCCAATGACCCTTAGAACAGTGGAAAAAGAACAGAAGTTCTGAGGAAGGGTCACTGGGCTCAAAATGTCACTCTGATTTCTCTCCCCAGATGCTAACATCAGTGGTGGGCAAGTTGTTGGCAGGGATCCCAAGGGACACACATGTATTTGGAAAGGCAAGGACTGATTAGGGATAGTCAACATAGCTTTCTGTGTGGGAAATTGTGTCTCACTAACTTGAATGAGTTTTTGAAGAAGTAAATGAAGAGGATTGATGAGGGCAGAGCTGTGAACTTGGTCTGCATGGACATCAATTAGGCGTTCGACAAGGTTATTCATGGTATACGGGTTAGCAAAGTTAGATCACATGTAATGCAGGGAAAACTAGTCATTTCAATATAGAATTGGCTCAAAGTTAGAAGACAGAGGGCAGTGGTGGAAGATTGGTTTTCAGACTGGAGGCCTGTGACCGGCAGCATACACAAAGGCTTGATGCTGGGTCCGTTGCTTATCTTCATTTATATAAATGATTTGAATGCAAACATAGGGGGAATGGTTAGTAAGTTTGCAGAAGACACCAAAAGTAAAGTTGCAGTGGACACCGAAGAAGGTTATCTCAGAGTACAAATGGGATCATGATCAGACGGGCCAACGGACTAAGGAGTGGCATATGGAGTTTAATTTAGATAAATATGAAGTGCTGCATTTTGGAAAGGCAAATCAGGGCAGGGCTTATACACTTAATGCTAACATCCTGATGGGTGTCGCTGAACAAAGAGGCTTTAGACTGCAGGTTCATAGTTCCTTGAAAGTGGAATCTCAGATAGATAGGATAGTGAAGAAGGTGCTTGGTATGCTAGTCTTTATTGGTCAGTGCTTGAAGTATAGGAGTTGGGACGTCACGTTGCGGCTGTACAGGATATTGGTTCGGCCACATTTGGAATACTGCATGCAATTCTGGTCTCCCTGTGATAGGAAGGGTGTTGAGAAACTAGAAAAGACATTTTTAAAGGTGTGATCAGAGATAATGGGAACTGCAGGTACTGGAGAATCCGAGATAACAAAGTGTGGAGCTGGATGAACACAACAGGCCACGCAGCATCTTAGGAGCACAAAAGCTGACATTTCGGGCCTAGACCCTTCATCAGAAAAGCTTTTGTTCCATAGGCAGGTGTTGAGGAAGGAGATGTGGCTGTGGTACCTGGTTTGCTTCAAGACATGGTCGGGCAGTTTCAAGGCCGAGGAGATTACAAGAGAGTTGCAGCGGGAGAGAGATCCCCTGAGGTTGGTCTGGAGGGAGGAGGGTAACTTCTTCAGGTTAGGCATCCTGGAAGAGGCTTCGCAGTGAGGTTAAAATTGTGATCAGAGATAATTGTCAGGGTTGGAGAGTTTGAACTATTCGAAGAGGTTGAATAGGCTGGGGCTATGTTCCATGGAGCAGGAGAGGCTGAGAGGAAGCCTTTTTGAGGGAGAATAAAATCATGAAGGCCATGGATAGGGTAAATAGATAAGGTATTTTCCCCCCGACTGGGGGTGTCCAAAACTAGAAGGCATAGGTTTAAGGTGAGAAGAGAAAGACTTTAAAAGGATCTAAGGGGCAACCTTTTCACACAGAGGGTGGTGCATGTATGGAATGACCAGCCAGAGGAGCTGGAGGAGACTGGTACAAATACAACATTTAAAAGGCATCTGGGTGGGTATATGATAAGGAAGAGTTTAGAAGGATATGAGCCAAATGCTGAAAAAAGGGACTAGATTTATTTAGAATATCTAGTTGGCATAGAGGAGTTTGAGCAAAGGGTCTGTTTCCATGCTGTATAGCTCTATGACTGTGTGCCGCTAGACCTGCTGAGCTTTTCCAGTAATTTCTGTTTTTGTTTTTAACATCCTGGTGACCTTCTCTGTACCCCTCACTAGTGCTATCACATTCTTCATGTAGTGAGGTGACCAGAACTGCACACAGTACTCAAGCTATGGCCTGACCAACACTGTACAATTCCAACATTACCTCCTTACTCTTATACTCGATGCCACAACTGATGAAAGCAAGTCTTCTATCTGACTTCTTAACCATCCTGTTGACATGCTCTGCTGACTTCAGGGATCTGTGAATAATCAACTCAAGATCCCACTGTTCTTCTGAGCTACTCAGTGTCCTGCCGTTCATTAACTACTTGCTTACCTTGTTACTTCTTCCGAAGAGCATCACTTCACACTTATCAGGGTTAAAAGCCATCTGCCACTGTTCTGCCCATCTGACCAACCCATCTATATCTTCCTGTAACCTACAAATATCTTCTTCACTGTTAACCACACCATCAATCTTGGTGTCATCTGCAGACTTGCAACACTTTCCCCCACCCGCTTCACGAACAATACGGGTGTTAGTTCGGGACACCGGCCTCCAGTCACTCAGACAACCATCTACCACTATTTTTTTTGTGTCCTATTACTAAGCCAATTTCTGATCCATTCACCAAAGTTTGACTTAGACATTCACTATTCACCATTGACCAATTTAAAACTGTTCTCTCTCCTTTGCAATGTCTTCATCTGCCTCGCCTTTCTAGATTTCTCCTTCTAGTCCCCTTGCAGCCTAAGCTGCTCCAATCTCCTTCCTTGGCAGCATCCTTCTTTCTGCCTGGCTCTAGCAGGCAACTCAGAGTCAATAAGGACTGCAGATGCTGGAAGCCAGAGGCTATAGTTGTGAGACGGGAAAAACACAGCAGATCAGGTGCATTCAACAGGCAGAAAAGTCAACATTCAGGACAGAAATGCTGACTTTCCTGCTCCTCAGATCCTGTCTTACCTGCCGTGCTTTTCCAGCCTTTCACCTATAGACTCTAGCAAGCACCTTCTTGTCCACCCCTGGCAGTTACCTCCTTGCGCCCTCTCCCTCACCAGGAGCCTACTTCTTTCCACCCAACCCTAATCAATTCCTCCCCCTATATTCACCCACCACATGCAGCCTCCTTTGCCCACATCTCTTGCAAGGTCTTAATTTCCACTTGCCCCACCCACAGTAGTTTTCTCCTTTCTTTCCACTCCTCCTCTCCCCCCACCACATGCAGCTTCCACTATTCCTCCCGCCTTCCTGAACTCATAACAGACAAAATATCACCACGAAGTGACTCCCACTCCTGGAGCTGCGCTCAGCCACCCGCAAGATCCTGAGCCACGTTGACAGCAATGTCAGTGAAATAACTTTACACTGGTTAGTATCCATCAGCAAATCATCCTTTACTTACACATGAACGGCCCTTGACAAAGTACTGCCTCATTCTGAGTTAGCTACCTGAGTGTCAGCATCTCTGGCACTCCCCTTTTTATCTACTAGCCAGGGCTCCCTGGCTGGACCAGATTATAGCTCTAGTCAGAGAACTCATATCCCACGAGGTCTAGCTGGCTGACCTTGTTACAACCACTACAGTCAGCAATGTGCTTACTGTAGCCATTTGTCTTCAAAGCTTCTCCTCTAATGACAGACTAGTTCTCTCACACTTTTAATACTGATGGACACACGATTCTGCCTGACATGATCAAAAATAGAAGAGAAAACACCTGATTAGAGAAAAGTTCCTCACGAATCTGCCTATCTCCTAAAAATGGGGATGAATTTGCTCGATTGTTTGCCTCCCATATCCTGATCTGGAATGTACTGTCTGAAAGTTTGGAAAAAAATAGATTGAGCCATAAATTTCAAGTGAAGATTTTACACTATTGGAGAATGAGCATTATGCCATTATATTAGGAAACAAGAGGAGAGGTTAGTATATGAGAGGCGTAGAAAAAGGTAACAGCAAAGATCTTTTCCTTAGGGTGGGCGAGTTCAAAAGTAAGGGGCATATTTGTCTATGGTGAGAGGAGAAAGATTTAAAGACACAGTGGTTCACGTGTGGAATGAACATCCAGCCGAAGTGATGGATGCAGGTTCAGTTAAAAGACATTTAGCTAAGCACATGAAAGAGAAATGTTTGGAGAGATATGGGCCAAGGGCCGGCAAGTGGGACTAGTTTAGTTTGGGAACATGTTCAGCATAGACTGGTTGGATCAAAGGCTCTGTTTCCGTGCTACATGACTCTATGGATTGAGAACTAGTTAATTTACAGAAAACAGCATTATTCCCAGGATGACAGGTTGTTATGAGTGGGGTAACACAAGGCTCAGTGCTAGGTCCATAACTATTCACAATCTAAATGAATGATTTGGATGCGGGGACTAATTGCAATATTTCAAAACAAAGTGTTCTCGCTATCCAGGTCCATGAATCACTAAAAGCCAGAAGGTAGGTGTAGTAAACAATTAGGCAGGCAACTGGCACAGTGGCATTTATGTCAAGGGAGTGTGAGTGCCGACGTAGATGTATCTTGCTGCAGTTGCATAGATCCATTGTGAAGCCACACCTAGAATGTTGTGTACAGTTTTGGTCTCCTTATTCAAGGAAGAATAAACTTGTTATACAGACATGCTTACAAGATTATTCCCTGGGATGTGTGGGCAAGATGGGTCCAGATTCCCGACAGTTTCAGAAGAACAAGAGGTGGTCTCATCAAAGCTTTTAAAATTATTTCAGCACGTGATAGGACAGATGTAGATGGGATGTTTCCCCTGGCTGGTGTCTCAAGAATGAAGGCACAACATCTCAGGATAAGGAGTAGGCCATTTAAAGACTGAGATGGGAAGGAATTTCTTCATTTTGGAACTCTCTACCCGAGACACCTGAGGCGGTTCAATCACTGAGCATGGCCAAAACAAAAATCAATCCATTTTGTGCAGATTAACAATATTCAGGAATGTATAAACAGTACAGAAAGTGGTATTGAGGTAGAAGATTAGCTATGGTAGCCAATAACCCACTGGTCAGTGGGCTCAAAGTCCTACTTCTGTTCTTATGTTCCAAACTGTGGTACAATCATCAACTACAATTCTTAAGCAGAATTGTTTTCCATTCTTCTCAGTTCACCCAACATTACTTTTCTGCAGGGACAGGAGAGAAATTCCTGGTAACTCCGTCGAAACAATTACGATGAGAACAAGCCAGGACTGGAACTTGCTATCAGAAAGTACAGGTCTCACTGCGAGCCTCAAAGCCTCTAAGTATTGAGAAAACTAAAGAGTTCTACTCTCAGGATGACCAATTACTAATTCTGAAGGAGGGTTACTAGATTCAAAATGATAGCTCTGCTTCCTCTCCACAGACGCTGCCAGACTTGCTGAATTTCTCCAGCAATTTCTGTTTTTGTTTCAGATCTTCAGCATTTACAGTTCTTCATTTTCTTTGACTAATCGCCTTTATCAGATTGAGTCTCTGTTCATTGGGGGATTATTTTTAAAAGAGGGAACTGGAATCAGATGAAAGGGACACCATAAGGTGGTGAAGGTAGTTAATGAGCTAAGTTCAGCAAGATAGAGCAGGAAATCTCATTCAGACTCTTAGCAAAAGCCCTCAAAACCTTGCCGCACTTAGCCAAGGGTCACGATTTCAAACAGAAACCAGCTCTGCTGTTCAAGGAGTTTCAGAAACCTAACCCAGTGATAATGTAAAATATATTTTCAAGTTAGGATGGCATGTGAATTTAAGGAATCAGAGAGGTTATGATATCCCATACTCCCTAAGCCTTTCTAGATGTGAGAGATCATGGTTTTGAAGGTGCTCTCAAAGGGAAGCCATTACAGGTCATTCTTAGTCTATGACAGGATAGGTGAAATTGATTTAGTTGAAAGCAGTCCCGACCCAAGACACTGCAGGAAGATAATGTTCAATATGGTCAAAAACTACAGTGATCAGAAAGATTGCAGAGAGATGTCTGCCTTTGTCACTAACAAAGGATGTCACTTGTGACATTGATAAAAGCAATTTTTGGTAATGAGGCAGGGCAGAAAACCAACTCAAGAGATTAATAAATCCATTTTCATCTGAAGCAATTTTATGACACAACAATACATTCAAAGGTCTTTGGACAGGAAAGATAGATTGGAGATATTTGTAAGGTCATTGGAATCAAGGCAGCTGTGATGGTGTCAGATTCAGAGGAGAGAGAAACAGGACATGGAGAGAGAGTTACAAATCAATATCTGTTCACTTTGGAGCCAGAAAGGGAAGTTATGTGATAATAAAATGTGAGGCTGGATGAACACAGCAGGCCCAGCAGCATCTCAGGAGCACAAAAGCTGACGTTTCGGGCCTAGACCCTTCATCAGAGAGGGGGATGGGGAGAGGAAACTGGAATAAATAGGGAGAGAGGGGGAGGTGAACCGAAGATGGAGAGAAAAGAAGATAGGTGGAGAGGAGAGTATAGGTGGGGAGGTAGGGAGGGGATAGGTCAGTCCAGGGAAGACGGACAGGTCAAGAAGGTGGGATGAGGTTAGTAGGTAGGAGATGGAGGTGCAGCTTGGGGTGGGAGGAAGGGATGGGTGAGATGAAGAACAGGTTAGGGAGGCAGAGACAGGCTAGACTGGTTTTGCGATGCAGTGGGTGGAGGGGAAAGAGCTGGGCTGGTTGTGTGGTGCAGTGGGGGCAGGGGATGAACTGGGCTGGTTTAGGGATGCGGTGGGGGAAGGGGAGATTTTGAAGCTGGTGAAGTCCATGTTGATACCATTGGGCTGCAGGGTTACCAAGCGGAATATGAGTTGGGTGGCATCATTGTGGCACTGCAGGAGGTCCATGATGGACATGTCATCTAAAGAATGGGAGGGGGAGTGGAAATGGTTTGCGACTGGGAGGTGCAGTTGTTTATTGCGAACCAAGCGGAGGTGTTCTGCAAAGCGGTCCCCAAGCCTCCGCTTGGTTTCCCCAATGTAGAGGAAGCCACACCGGGTACAATGGTTACAGTATGCCACATTGGCAGATGTGCAGGTGAACCACTGCTTAATATGGAAAGTCATCTTGGGGCCTGGGATAGGGGTAAGGGAGGAGGTGTGGGGGCAAGTGTAGCACTTCCTGCGTTTGCAGGGCAAGGTGCCGGGTGTGTTTGGGGTTGGAGGGCAGTGTGGAGCGAACAAGGGAGTCACGGAGAGAGTGGTCTCTCTGGAAAGCAGACAAGGATGGGGATGGAAAAATGTCTTGGGTGGTGGGATCGGATTGTAGATGGCGGAATTGTCGGAGGATGATGCGTTGTATCCGGAAGTTGGTGGGGTGGTGTGTGAGAACGAGGGGGATCCTCTTTGGGCGGTTGTGGGGTGTGAGGGATGTGTTGCGGGAAATGCGGGAGACGCGGTCAAGGGCGTTCTCAACCACTGTGGGGGGCAAGTTGCGGTCCTTGAAGAACTTGGACATCTGGGATGTGCGGGAGTGGAATGCCTCATCGTGGGAGCAGATGCGGCGGAGGCGGAGGAATTGGGAATAGGGGATGGAATTTTTGCAGGAGGGTGGGTGGGAGGAGGTGTATTCTAGGTAGCTGTGGGAGTCGGTGGGCTTGAAATGGACATCAGTTACAAGCTGGTTGCCTGAGATGGAGACTGAGAGGTCCAGGAAGGTGAGGGATGTGCTGGAGATGGCCCAGGTGAACTGAAGGTTGGGGTGAAAGGTGTTGGTAAAGTGGATGAACTGTTCAAGCTCATCTGGGGAGCAACAGGCGGTGCCGATACAGTCATCAATGTAACGGAGGAAGAGGTGGGGTTTGGGGCCTGTGTAGGTGCGGAAGAGGAACCCCACTCACGGCCGACGCCGACGGAACCCCACCCACGGCCAATGACCTCATCACTCCGCCCACAACCTCCACAGCCAGCAACCCCAGAGAAGACAGCCACACTGAGCCCTGCCGCATCTTCACCATCCCCCCAGACCTCCCACTGACTGAGGACGAACAGTTGTCCTAAGCAAGGGGCTCATCTTTGTCCCCCTCCAACCACACATCAACGAATACCAGTCACGGTTGGACATAGAGCAGTTTTTCCGCTGCCTTCGCCTCCACGCTTACTTCTTCAACTGGGAACCTAACCCTCCCTCCACTGACCCCTTCGCCCACTTCCAACACAAGTCCTCCTCCTGAACACCAACCCCAGGCCTCCTACCCTCCCTCGACCTCTTCATCTCCAACTGCCGTCGAGATATTAACCGCCTCAACCTCTCCACCCCTCTCACCCACTCCAACCTCTCCACCGCAGAACGGGCAGCCCTCCGCTCGAACCCCAACCTCACCATCAAACCCGCAGACAAGGGTGGCGCAGTGGTAGTACGGCGCACTGACCTCTACATCGCCAAGGCCAAATGCCAACTCTCCGACACCTCCTCCGACCACCCCCTTGATCATGACCCCACCCCCAAGCACCAAACCAGGATCTCCAACACCATTCATGACCTCATCACCTCAGGGGACCTCCCACCCACAGCCTCCAACCTCATTGTTCCCCAACCCTGCACGGCCCGTTTCTACCTCCTTCCCCAAAATCCACAAACCTGCCTGCCCTGGTCGACCCATTGTCTCAGCCTGTTCCTGCCCCACCGAACTCATCTCCACCTATCTGGACTCCATTTTCTCCCCTTTGGTCCACGAGCTCCCCACCTAGGTCCGTGACACCACCCACGCCCTCTACCTCCTCCAGAACTTCGAATTCCCTGGCCCCCAACACCTCATTTTCACCATGGACGTCCAGTCCCTATACACCTGTATTCCGCATGCAGATGGCCTCAAGGCCCTCTGCTTCTTCCTGTCCCGCAGGCCCGACCAATCCCCCTCCACCGACACCCTCATCGGCCTAGCCGAACTCGTCCTCACCCTCAACAACTTCTCTTTTGATTCCTCCCACTTCCTACAAACAAAGGGGGTGACCATGGGCACCCGCATGGGCCCCAGCTAAGCCTGCCTCTTCGTAGGTTACGTGGAACAGTCCCTCTTCTGCACCTACACAGGCCCCAAACCCCACCTCTTCCTCCGTTACATTGATGACTGTATCGGCGGCGCCTCTTGCTCCCCAGAGGAGCTCGAACAGTTCATCCACTTCACCAACACCTTCCACCCCAACCTTCAGTTCACCTGGGCCATCTCCAGCACATCCCTCACCTTCCTGGATCTCTCAGTCTCCATCTCAGGCAACCAGCTTGTAACTGATGTCCATTTCAAGCCCACTGACTCCCACAGCTGCCTAGAATACACCTCCTCCCAACCACCCTCCTACAAAAATTCCATCCCCTCTTGTGAAGAAAGGGTGAATAGTTTTGTTTTTTTTTTATCCAGTGCAGTTTAGACGAATAAGGAGTGATATCTTATTGAGACCTACGTGATCTTGAGGGGTTGGGGGAGAGTGGTTTTGTTTTTATTAGTCACTGGCTGGCCAGCATTTATTGCCTGTCCCTGGTTGCCACTTGAGAAGGTGGTGATTGGCCATCTTCTTGAATTGCCGCAGTACGTGGTGGAGGTAGACCTACCTAGGGAGGGAATTCCAGGATTTTGATCCCGCAAAAGTGAAGACGATGTTTTGTGGAGGAGGCTGAAACTAGGAGGATAGAGTTTAAAACGAGGTCTCCCTTCTAAGACAGAAATGAGGAAATGTTTTCTCACAGTCACTAAGTGTCATTGCAGCGTGACATTCTCTTCCACAGAAGGTAATGGAGAAAGGATCTTTATATTTACGAAGAAAAAGAGTTTTAAATTTTTAATGTAGACAAAGGCGTCAAGAATCCAGGAGAGCTGCTGACAGCAAGGTGGGTTTGAGATCATAACCAAATCTTACTGAATGGCAGAGCAGACTTGAAGATTCGAGTGGCCTCATCTTGCTCCTGTTTTCATTGGCCGAACAAATGAGTCGGCAAAAGATTCCACCGAGCATTTACTGGCCCCTAGCCCTCCTGCTGCAGAAAGAGTCCGATGAAAATTAATGGGAATGCTTTTTAATTCCTGTTTCACGCAGAGGACAAAACATAGACATTTTCAGATTGCAATCAGTGCCAGAAGAGAATGTGTTTATTTGAAACATTTTAATGTGTTATAAAATCATCACAATAGTAACTTCTTCCTGAGAAATACTATTTTTGCCTCTCGTACTAACCGAACGAAAACCAAAACCAATGTAAATCTTGCTCATGGGAATACATTGACGCATCCTGCCCTGTCTGCTGCAGCGCCTCTAGTTGCAGGAGTGGTGGGAGTCCTGGTCTGCTGTCTTGTTTGGCCTTGATCTTGTGGACTACATTTTGGACCATCCTGTGAACTATAAGACGTAGGAGCAGAAGTAGTCCATTCAGCCCATCGAGTCTGCTCTACCATCCAATGATTTGTGGCTGATCTGATCATCACCATCCCTACTTCCCCTAGATTCTCCTTCGCGATTAAAAATGTGTCTAATGTACTTAATGACTCGACCTTGAGAGCCCTCTGTAGTAAAGAAGTCATAGATTCACTACCCTCAAAGAAGAAATTCCTTCACATCTCTGTCTTAAATTGGCACACCTTTATTCTGAGACTCTGGTCCTAGACTCTCCAATGAGAGAAAGCACCATCTCAGCATTTGCCCAATCAAGCCCCCTTAAGAATCCTAATTTAAACAGTCCTTGGATAAGCATATGGATGATGACTGGATAGTGTCGGGGGAGGGGCTTAGATTAGTTCACAGATCGGCGCAACATCGAGGGCCGAAGGGCCTGTTCTGCGCTGTATTGTTCTATGTTCTATGTTCTATTCCCAATTCAACCGCCTCCACCGCATCTGCTCCCACGATGAGGCATTCCATTCCCGCACATCCCAGATGTCCAAGTTCTTCAAGGACCGCAACTTGCCCCCCACAGTGGTTGAGAACGCCCTTGTCCGCGTCTCCCGCATTTCCCGCAACACATCCCTCACAACCCACCCCCGCCACAACCGCCCAAAGAGGATCCCCCTCGTTCTCACACACCACCCCACCAACCTCCGGATACAACGCATCATCCTCTGACACTTCTGCCATCTACAATCCGATCCCACCACCCAAGACATTTTTCCATCCCCACCCTTGTCTGCTTTCCAGAGAGACCACTCTCTCCATGACTCCCTTGTTCGCTCCACACTGCCCTCCAACCCCAACACACCCGGCACCTTCCCCTGCAACCGCAGGAAGTGCTACACTTGCCCCCACATGTCCTCCCTCACCCCTATCCCAGGCCCCAGATGACTTTCCATATTAAGCAGAGGTTCACCTGCACATCTGCCAATGTGGCATACTGTATCCATTGTACCCGGTGTGGCTTCCTCTACATTGGGGAAACCAAGCGGAGGCTTGGGGACCACTTTGCAGAACACCTCCGCTTGGTTCGCAATAAACAACTGCACCTCCCAGTCGCAAACCATTTCCACTCACCCTCCCATTCTTTAGATGACATGTCCATCATGGGCCTCCTGCAGTACCACAACGATGCCACCCAAAGGTTGCAGGAACAGCAACTCATATTCCGCTTGGTAACCCTGCAGCCCAATGGTATCAATGTGGACTTCACCAGCTTCAAAATCTCTCCTTCCCCCACCGCATCCCTAAACCAGCCCAGCTCGTCCCCTGCCCCCACTACACCACACAACCAGCCCAGCTCTTCCCCTCCACCCAGTGCATCCCAAAACCAGTCCAACCTGTCTCTGCCTCCCTAACCTATTCTTCCTCTCACCCATCCCTTCCTCCCACCCCAAGCCGCACCGCCATCTCCTACCTACTAACCTCATCCCACCTCCTTGACCTGTCTGTCTTCCCTGGACTGACCTATCCCCTCCCTACCTATACTCTCCTCTCTACCCATCTTCTTGTCTCTCCATCTTCGGTCCGCCTCCCCCTCTCTCCCTATTTATTTCAGAACCCTCACCCCATCCCCCTCTCTGATGATGGGTCTAGGCCCGAAACGTCAGCTTTTGTGCTCCTGAGATGCTGCTGGGCCTGCTGTGTTCATCCAGCCTCACATTTTATTGTCTTGGATTCTCCAGCATCTGCAGTTCCCATTATCAGGGAAGTTGTGGCCAGCAGTTTGGTGGGAATAGAATTTAGTAAGTAGGAAGTGTATCACGTGGCCAGATTATCTCAGACAATGAATGAGGGGATTTGGGAGAGAAACTAAAGAAGGAAGCACAATCACGAATAGTTGCAGGGTGAACCGAGAGAATTTTGGGTGGTGGGCTAGGGGAAGAGAGAGAAATGCTAAAAGCAGATAATCAGATGGTCTCAGATCTTTCTGACAAAGAAGTTCGTGAATTTCTCATAGCTGTTGGAGGAGATGGGGAGATGAGTTCAAGAAGGACAACGAGAGTTTATTTTTGAGAAAAAAAATTAACAAGATATTAAGAAGTGATTAACAAAGTAGACGTAGAGCAGACGTAATTTATAACCTGAAATCATAGTTGTAGAATTGGAGTTGAGGATTTAAAACAGAAATAATGAGGAATTACTTCTCCCAAAGGGCTGTGAATTTGTACAAGCTGGAAAAGTGAATAAATTTTAGGAGGAGATGGACATATTTTTAATTAGTAGTGGTTTCGAGAGTTATGGTGAGTGGGCAGGAATGTGGAGTTGAGGCAATGGTGAGATCAGCCACGATTGAATTAAACATCTGAGCTGGCTTAAGAGGCTGAATTGTCTACTCCTTTTCATTGTTCTTATGTTTGTGCTTCAGTACTCCTGGAATAGCGAACAGTTTTCGAAGGAGACAATAGATCCTGATTGTGCTTTAAGTGATCAGCCAGATGTGATGGCGATTAACTGAAACGATTTGTCTTGAACATTCAAGTCTGCCCTTGTAGAATTATGGGAGCCAGAATGAGAACCACACCACGAAGGGCATACAGAGACAAAAAATGGTTTTGGTAGGAATTGCAGCATTAGAAGTGGAACTGAGTAGATTGGTAGTTGCAGGAATGTTGTGGTGAAAAGAAGACAGTTAGCAAGTGCAGTTATAAACAATTGATAGCGATTTTTTTCCCCAATGGTGCATACAGAAAGAAATAGGATAGGGAATGGGAAGTAATAAGGGGACATGGGTGGAGTGCAATACAGAAAACTGATAAGAAAGGACATCTGTAACTGGTTTGTTGCGAGTTGTGATACCACGAGACGGTAGAGTCGAGGGATTTGATATGAAAACATGTGAAACTTAGACAGAGGGTGATATTAAAAGGGAAAAGAGGCAATTAACTCAGGAGAGAAAGAATGCTAAGTGAAGAAGCTGAATGAGTTTGCTGTGAAGATATCAATGTAAAACATTTTTTCGTACTTGAATGGGCAACAAAAAAATGAGGATTTGAAAGGCCAGGTGAGGGAAATCAGAAAAGCAACATGTTTATAAAACTCCTCAAATGTAATGGAACATCCAAAGAAAATTAAGGTACTGAGCCACATATAACAATATTAGGTCAGATGCCCAAAACCTTGATCGTAAAGGTAGTGAGGTGGAGAAGAAATTTATGGACGGTATTCCTAAATTTAGGCAAATGGCCATTAGGCCATTAGCATTAAAGCAATTAAAATCCAGGATGAGAAAGATAACTTAAGTAGGGGAATGCAGAGATCTGAGTGTTTTGGGTCTGCAAGAGATTTTGGAAAGTTGGGGGGTGGGGAGCTCATGGAGGAATTGAAAACAAGGATGAAAATTTTAAAATCAAGTCATTGCTTGACTCAGTAAATTAACTTAGGTTAGTAAATACACGGTGACAGGGAATGGGACTTTTAAGACACTGCCAGCAGGGAGATGTGGATAACATCAAGTTTACAGGGAGCAAAGTGTGGGACACCAGGCAGGAGAGTGATGGAATAGTAAAGTGTAAAGGTAACAAAGGCATGAGTTGAGGAGTCAGCAGCAAATGAGCTCAAACAGGAGTTAAGTCAAATAATGTTAGAAAAGGGGAAGTATCTGTAATGAATAGTTTTATGAAAACCATTTTTTGGGCTTACATGATGTCATTGCAGGAATAAAGTGTTGTATGTTATAACAAGGTGTAGAGCTGGATGAACACAGCAGGCCAAGCAGCATCAGAGGAGCAAGAAAGCTGACGTTTCGGGTCTAGACCCGAAACGTCAGCCTTCCTGCTCCTCTGATGCTGCTTGGCCTGCTGTGTTCATCCAGCTCTACACCTTGTTGTCTCAGATTCTCCAGCATCGGCAGTTCCTACTATCTCTGTTGTATGTTATACCTCTGTTATACAGTACCAAGGCATATCTTTTTCAACAGGAAATGAATGAGTGACATACTGAAAGTCAGTTAGCTGAATTTTCAAAGCTAGCTATACGAAACTGTGCATTGATCGTGTTTGCTCATATTTTACATACAATTATGTCATTATTGAATCATTGAAAAGCCTAGCACTACCAACTCCAGTACAGATTACATTTTGTGCATACAGGCATGCTTTTCACATAACAAGCATAGAGCTTGATTAGCACAATTTCTCACAATGTGAGCATCAAAATAACTCACTTCTCCTGGTTTAGTTAGTGCTATTGTACTGTGCTATTATTCCATGCATAAAGAGGGTTTTCAAGGTCTGCACTTCAATGTGTTAGAAATGCTTGCTCCGTTTAGAACATTGATTGAAATTTAAACAGAATGCAAAAGAATTAAGATCTCAAATTTAGGAACTGGATAGTGCAGTGAGTTAGAGGTTGGATTTGCTTCTGTCCTGATGATTGAATTGAAAAGCTCCTTTATTTGTATGCTATAAGAGTTCAGTGTAAAACAAGTGCAGAAGACAAAAATTCAGCTCCCACCGCATTAGCACAAATTACCAGGCACTCGGATTGGTCAGACACGTAGGTAGCATGAGTATTAGATATGTAGTTTCAAGAACAAATGTTTCCCTGTACTTGAAATTAAGGTACTATACTATACACACGGCCTGGAAATGCTCAATATTGATGATGTTAAAAATACTTTTTGTTACAAAATCTACATTGCTGAAATCCCTTACAGAGATGAAAAAAACACTGTTCTCATAATGTCAATCAATTTAGCATTCTCTAAAAAGGTGAAGATTCCAGCTAAACAAGTCCCCATCTTCGGCAATATCATTCTTTCATCCATCTCAATTCTTTTTGCATTTTTGTAAGACACAGAAATAAAAGAACATACCTCATGCGACAAAAGATTATGAGCCAATACACATCTATTAAGGGCAGCGTTAAATGTTCTGTATAGCAGCAGCATTAAGAAATGAGCGACTCCAGTGACTGCTTTTTGTATTGGTTCTACTTAATATACCTACTTGTGATTGATTGGAAATGTGATCTGACCTGGTGACGTAGTTTTGGTGCCCTTGATAGTTTCATAAAGGTCAGGTGAGGTTTAAAAGCTTTGCTGTCTGCAGTCAAAATGCCATTTGCTTGGAACCTTGTCTTCACAGTCTCTGTGGGATAAACGACTGAGATTTAATTATTTCTGGATAAAATGGATGTATAATACATCTCCTAACATATCTTCCATCAGTCACAGGACAGAAACAAATCAATAGTTTCAGCAAGAGTTGTATCAATTACTCAGCTGAATAACCATGTAACAATTTAAGTGGAATATGCATTACATTCTGTAGGTCCATACATGTTTAATTATCACACAGCTTTCCAAGAGATATTCAATGCAAATCTGAAAACAGAGATGCTCTGACAAGACAGCGACTGGCATTTGTCTCATTCTGCTTCAGGTACTAAAAACATTTTATACTCTGCATTTAATGATGTTTAAAAAAAATAGATAAATGCATTAACCTACAAAATATTTGAGATTTTTTGAAACAAATATGTTTTTAACTAGGACCAAACATCTTGTGGAAAACATACTGCACTTTTCTCCCCCCAAGCAGCAGAACATGTCCACTTAATTTTTTTTAAATTGAAACTATGAAAAAGCAAGAGCATTACACAGAGGAAAACTTAGGATGGGATTGTCCTGTAAGTAAATGTATTACCTTTATACCTCTAGGGCTACAACAACTTAATTTAGATAGTCTTTAGCATAATAAACATCATAAGGTGCTTCACAGGAGCCTTTAATGGAAAATTGACACTAACTACATCCCACAATATCAGAATAGACTGTTAAAATCAAAATTTTCATCTCAATTTCAAGAAGTGGTGCCCTAAAAGTGAAAAAAGCAACGGAGGGGTGGGAATATTTAGGGAGGGAATTCCAGAGTTTCGGGGCTTGGCAGAAGACTATTATTCAACAAACTAGAATTAGAGGACTGAAAAATTTGCGGTAGAAATTTGGTGGGAGTAGAGAATGGTGACTTCAGGAGGAAGGCACAAAATGGAATAAGACAAGATGTTCAAAAGGAGGCAAAACTTTGTGTGGAGTAACGGTCCAGGCCAAAGTGCGGCCTAATTTGGTGATCAAGCCACATGCTCCACCACGCAGGCTCAGTGGAAAGAGCAGCAGGGATGGGGCTTCATTTTTGGAGAATGTGTCATCAGCCCCTAAAACATATTTCCAATAAGGTTATATTGTTGCAGTTACCATCCACAGCAAGTTCATGAATGGCAAGGAGCATGTTCATAAGTGAATCAGTTTTCTGAAGCGAGGAGTGGAAAGGGACAGTTAAAGCTTACTCTTTGGCAATCTACAGAGACAGGAATGGAAGGGGAAGTTGAACAGGGAGGTTGTCGTCCAGATTATCCCTAGTAGATGCAGTGGGCAGGAAAATCAGCAGAACAGGATGGTGTAGTTGTGGTTACTACTCAAAATGTAGTTGTGCTGTTGATGGACCCTTCAGAAGATGAAAGAAGAAACACAGAATAAAGATATAGGCTTATTGAAGAGGGAATAAAGCCTGGGTATAAACAACATTTATCACAGGGTAAAAAAAGACATGTAATGACACCTTATAAGTTCCTACAAAACTGTCACCT
This sequence comes from Stegostoma tigrinum, assembly GCF_030684315.1. Taxonomy (NCBI): domain Eukaryota; kingdom Metazoa; phylum Chordata; class Chondrichthyes; order Orectolobiformes; family Stegostomatidae; genus Stegostoma; species Stegostoma tigrinum. The sequence goes on along the minus strand of NC_081357.1, from coordinate 70,834,937 downwards.
CATGCAGCTGAAAATCAACACTGAAGGGACATTGCACAATAGCTCATAATCTGGAATATGTCTGTTAGCAACGCTTAGGAAAAGACCAGCTAATGGAGGAAATGAAAAGGAAAAGAGAAATGCCATATTAGAGCCCTCCTGCGGCTGGGAACTAAGACAAAAATGTGTTGGGAACAATAAGGGAATTTTATCCTGCTGTTAGCTCAATTAATCCACTTGACATTCAATAAAAAGAATTTGCCCCAGTATCACTAAGATGGGCACAGAATTTATTATTTTTCCAACAGAAAAAGGATGCAGATGTTCCCTCAAGGTATTACACTTACATGTTTTCTTTTCCCATCTTCAAAAATAATTTCCAAAGTTTCACTTATATAAGCAGAATATACATTTATTCACATTACATAATGCATGGTAAAATAGTGAAGCCAGAGGTCATACTTGTTGCTGTATTTAGCTTGCTGTATATGGCACAAGCTCTCTCATGATATCCTAGAATTAAGAAAGCCGTAGAAAAAGAAAAAACACCTCAAATCATGGCTTAGGCAGTAAGTGACAGAACAAACTTCTTCAAAATAACACAAGCAGCAGTAAAAATAGTCCATTAGTTTGAACTCTTTTAACAGAATATTATCATTCTGGCTTTCTCCTTAGATGCAAATGAACAGAATACAAATCATTAACTCAAATGATACTGAATCTATCTTTCTAATTTAGCATAAACATTACATCCGTTGCATTTCTCCCACAAGTCAAAAAAAACTGTTGAACTGGAGCACAATATTCAATTCCTTACTCCAATAACATTAAAGTCTGACCAGCAGCACAAAAAGTATTATTTCTCCAGATAAAATAACACTGGCAAACAAAGACAAATCATTCAGCCCAACAACAAATTCATTCAAAGTACCATTTGGACAACAAAGGAAATCACAGTGCAAATAATGGTCAATTAAAAACCATCAATTCGTAATGTGTTTCATCAGTGAAAAATATTTACATGAAACAAATATACTATCTGTTCAACTGGATAGGAACCCACAGATGTCAACTACATTATAATTTCGTGCTATGGGGTCATCAACATTTACGATGACAGTTAGTTTTCCACATTTAGATATTTAAAATAAAAATTTATAGCTGACACCAAAATTTTCTACCCATCTCACACAGTTCAACTCAAGGTGAAGTCCAACAGCTAGTTATAAACATAACTGATTCTGCATACAAATCAATAATTATATTTGTGCTTGTGACGTTTGTGTCTTACTATTTACATTTGCTATTTATCTTATATTAAAATATCGATGGAGAAAACAAAAACTGTACAAACTTTTATTTGAATGCAGCCCAACAGCTACATGTCTATAATTTTATTAATTTAAAACTTCCTGTTAAGACTATAACCTTTCATGGACTAAAATCTCAGCATGCAGTAGTTAGTTATGTAACACAATACAAGTTATCTGCTTATGCTACACAAATGTTATATTTCAAATGAAGTTTGGAGAATGTTTTCGTATACCCATCCTCCAGTCATTCAGATATAACACTACTGATTAAAAGAAATTTAAAAAAAACATAATTTAAGCCTTGGGAATTTATGTTAAATACATCAAATTGAGCTCCACTTTATCTTCACACAAGCTGTAACAGCTCAAATATGCAAAAGTTTAAAACAATAACTATTTTTTCATTAAAAAACAACTTTTTGGAAATACCAGTGTTAAGGATGATTCAGTTCAAAAGAATATTCAGCATTTTTTTAATCTTACATAGCCATTATCATTGTAAGTTGGATTTTCCAGACCACAACCCCAACTACATAGACACAGACACAGACACACACTCCCAATGAATCGTAAATGATGTTCATCGTCCATGTGTGTTTCAATTTGGTATTAAAGTCCGCATTTACTTGCGAACGCTTTAATGTTCTATTTTAAAAGTTAATCTAAACTGTGTAAGCTGTTTCCTTCTCTTTTGTCACACTTGCCACACTTCAGAAAAAGCATAACAGCTTCAATTCAGACTTTGAAGTGCTTTTGTATCAATACACTATACAAGAAACTTTGAAAGCTTAATGACCCCAACTGGATCTGCGCTCTGCTACATTAACACTACAATTAAAAGAGGTTGAATTTCATGATTATACAGGACATACCAATTATGTGACATAGATTAATTGGGTGAAATAAATGCTAGTGAAACATTACACACACGATTGTGCTACACACTATTCCACGATTGGTATCATGGTGCAACATTACCATCACATCCTAAGGAGATCCTGCACATCCATAAATCTCTTGGTCTGTAATTTTTGGTGACTGAATTTGATTCTAGTGTAAAAATTGTTTAACGAATATTCTATTACATTTTCCTTTCAAGCGTTTTTATTCTTTTTCACGTGCATGTAGAGTTACTGAAATGAAACTGGCAAACTGAAAGAAAAACGTCTGATGACCAGTCATGTTAAATAAGGGGAGGCAATGGCCTAGTGGTATCATTGCTGGACTGTAAATCCAGAGACGTAGATAACATAGATTTAAGGCGGGAGGAAGAAGGTTTAAAGGAAAACCTTTGTTCACGGAGAGGGTAGTGGAACTCACTGCCTGTAAGGTCAGTCGAGGGAGAAACCTTCATAACCTTTAAGAAATATTTAGATGCGAACTTGTGATGCCAAGGCAGATAAGGCTACGGGTCAATTACTGGAAAATGGAACTAAAATAGTCAGATGGTTGTTTTTGCCTGGCATGGACATAATTGGCCAAAGGACCTTTCTCCATGCTGTCGATCTCTACCACTATGAATACAAAAGTAGGTAGAATGGTAGAATGTGATATTAGGCACAGGAGAGTAGAAAGTACACTTCAGCAGGATCATACACACTTTGGTGATAAAATCACAAAGGAGCATAAAGAACAATGGGCCCCTAGAACTGACTTGCCCATTCAATAAGGTCATGGCTAATTTGATTGTAGTCTTTCCAACTAGGAGTCTGTCTAGAAGTTCACCCTCTTAGCCAGATCGTTATCAACTCCTTTGTCTATCCAACTGTTCTTCTCTCTCATCCGGCTCTATCTTATCGTTTACTCCCTACCCCATCCCCCTCCCTATTTTCTGCAAAATAAACTGATGTTTTCTCAGCTACCCTCAGAACTGAAAAAGGGTCACTGGACCCAAAACATTAACTCTGATTTTTTTTCTTCACAGATGCTGCCAGACCTGCTGAGCTTTTCCAGCAACTTCTGTTTTTGTTCCTGATTTACAGCATTCGTAGTTCTTTCAGTTTTTATCAATGTTCTTTTTCCTGTCTGTGTAGAGGGACAGTTTATAATGAGGTTATAGATTTCACTAGTAGAATTATATACTGACAGTGCATAATTGTTTACCTGCAGTTAGAACTTATAACAAATAGCAATTCTTAACAAATGCAGAAATCGGTTCCTTACTTTGTCAACCTGGGTCTGAACGTCAGATAAACTGGGGAATTCTTTTAACAAGTAGTTTACTTCTGTGACAACTCCAGGAATAGAGGAACTTGATGTCCAGCACATTACCCAGTGATCATAGAATCCCTACAAGGTGGAAACAGGCCATTCAACCCAACAAGTCCACACCGACCCTGACAGCATCCCATCCAGACCCATTCCCCATAACCCACCTCAGCTCCATATCGCTGAACACTACAGGCAATTTAGCACAGCTAAGCTACCTAGCCTGCACACCTTTGGGCTGTAGAAGGAAACCAGAGTACCCACGCAGACACGGGGAGAACGTGCAAACTCCACACAGAGTCATCCGAGGACAGAGTCCGGGTCCCTGGTGCTGTGAGGCAGCAGTGCTAACAACTGAGCCACTGTGCTACTCATCTCCCATAGATAAAACAGATAAATACCATTATTGTCCAGCACTGTTTATAGCAATTTGCAAGAACCACCAAAGTGAAAGGAAAACAACACTTACACTACAATGAAAGGGAAGTGCTGATTGGTAAGCACTTCGGAAGCCACACATTGAAGGTTCACTAGATTGATTTGTGAGATGACAGGATTGTCCCATGATGCAAAGCTAAAGAAATTGGAGCTAAACTCTTGAGTTTAGGAGAATGAGAGGTGATTTCATTGAAACATGGATGAATTTCAAGGGGCTTGTGAGGGCAGGCAGCACACAGTCCGAAATGATTGACCCCTTCGAAGATGAGAAATTTCTTTACTCAGAGGGTCGAGAATCTAAGAATTCCCTACACCAGAAGATTGTGGATACTCCACTGGTGAATATATTCAAGGTTGAGATGGGCAGGTTTTTAGTCTCTCAGCAAATGCAAGGTTATACAAGTGAGTAAGAAAACGGAGGGAAGTCCAAAAATCAGCAATAATTATACCGAAAGGCACAGTAGTTTAAGGGTCTACTTCTGCTCCTTCTACGCTTTTGTAAATTTGAAATATTATATTTTATATTTCCTAAGTATTACATAGAATTATTATTATGGAATAGTATTATATGCATTTGGCCACTCAATGTTCTGTAGCTGTCTGATTTTCTGGAGTTAATCGATAAAGCTGATATTCATACAAACTAGAAACATCATTGAAACAGCCAATAGGTCAGCTTCAATTCCATTAAAGACATAGGCTTGACACTTCTAGTGATAGCAAAACAAGACAAACTTTTTATTAACCGCCACCTATGCAAAACCAAAAACTAATGTAAAGCAGGGAATATACATTTCGCTGTTATACTTAATTTACCGAATAAATCACTTAAATAATAACGCAACTTTGCCTTAAATAAAAAACTTAGCAGCAGAGAACCTTCTCACTTACACTCTTAGCTGACTACTTGGATGTTGTGATGAAACAATAAACTTCTGGTATTTCAGTGGAATAATTTTTGCTCATTTATCAAGAGTGCTGGGGCATAACGTGCCAGGTAAAATAAAGTTTTTTGCTTAGAATATTCTTAGAATCCCTACAGTGCGGAAACAGGTCCTTCGGCCCAGCAAGTCCACACCAACCCTCACAGCATCCCACCCAAACCATCGCTCGATAACCCACCTAATTGACACATCCCTGAACAGTATGGGCAATTTAGCATGGCACATCTTTGGACTGTGGGAGGAAATCGGAGCACATAGAGGAGACCTACAGAGTCATGGGGAAAACGTGCAAACTCCACACAGGCAGTTGCCCGAGGCTGGAATGTGGCACTGTGAGACAGCAGTGCTAACCACTGAGCCACCATGCAGCCCTTATTTAAGTTTGTTGATATCAAAGCTAAATTTTACATAGAAGTAGCAAATAAAATTCAACATAACTGGGATCAAACCAAGGTTAAGGTGCCAATTTTGATCTTATAAATATCAATCAAATTCAGCGATGATTAATAAAAATGCACATTCCATAACCTTCCAATTCAGACTGGAAACGTAGACAGTTAGCATCATAAGAAGCCAAAATATTTGCTGGCATAGTGTTTCACTGCAAAAACATAAATATTCAGGAGCTTTTTCAAAATTGCTGCAAGATTGAATGAGGCAAATTTAAATCAGGAATAAATGGTCAGGAGATAACAATCATCTCCCCCAACCGATCTACTGCTGAGCAATAGAGCATTTACTTATATCAACTAGCCAACACTTCACACACATTAGAATTCCGTGATGAGATTAAGAATCTGTTTTCAATTTAGGGAATTATTGGGTGGAGAATGTACCTTCTTCCAGCTCAGGTGTGGGGTGGACCGAAGCCTACAGTCCTGTTTCAATTCCCAAACCCCAGTCAAATACAAATGAAGCCCTGTCTTCACACAGTAGGCTTTCCAAAGTCTGTACTGGTGGAAATAATCTGCTTCACTGCCTTTTGTCACTAGGAGCGAACCATGATCTTTGTAGAAGTCTCAAGCTTCCATTGAATGAACTGGAGATTTTAAATCAGTGCAAGTCACTGTACCACTGACAGTAACACACATTTTCTTCCATCACAAATTTTTCACCAACCACCATAAAAATGCAAATCCATACCAATAATCTGGTGTAAAGACTAAACACTTCATAGTTAATGCCTCAATCAGAAAATATGTTGCGATTACTTTCAATCACAAGAAAACACAATATATGCATTCACAACACACCCAGACCTCCTTTCACTCCTTTTAATGGAAAAGGCTTGGAAGAGATTTTACATGGTTTGAATATGAAGTCAGTCAGATACTTTTAAAAATTAGAAGACGAAACATTGCCTGCTCCTGGATACTGCACACTCTCCTTACTCAGCCAAAATGAGGATGGTTGAATCAACACAATTGACCTCAGCAATTTAAGCAGGAAACAAACAAAATTCTGACAGAATCTTCAGTCCTAATCATTAGTTCTATCACCTGGAATGAGCAAGCGATATCAGAAGAAGACATAATTGCTTCTGTGTGTCTGGAGACTAATGCAGCCCCAATCCCAACAATAAGTTCAAAAGGACAAGGTGAAGACTCCCAACAGCTGAAGAGACACACCAAAGAGAATGGCTACTTTGGCAGAAAAACCACCATCCACTGAAGCACACTATAACTAAAATCATAACCTTCAAGAGAAGACAAGATGTATAATTTTTATTATCTACTTATAGGGGACATCAAATACTTTTGTCAAGTAGTAAGGTCCGTGTGTCATGCTCTACTTATGCTGAAGCCAAGGAATTTAATTCCATGGCATAACTTCACAGATGTCTCTTTGATACAGTCAGCATTATTCTTTGTAGGTTTCCTGGTGGTAATTGTTTGGTTTTTATGACATTTGTATTGGTACAAGCTGCCAAATTCTCATTTAATGAGTTCATCCAGAAATATTTTCAGAGTAACTGACTGGGCCTCATGAGGTATAGACTTCCAAAAGCTTAGCTCAATGCAAAACAACTTGGTCAGTGCAAACCATAGAGGCCTCTTTCTCTGATCAAAAGGAAACCAATTTGTGCATTCATGTATCTAAACTAAGTCATTTCCATTTGCTCACATGATCATAATGCTCAAGTTACAAAGGTTTTAAGTGGGCTGCTGAATTTTGTATGTACATTGGTCTACATCTTCCAATCTCCAGCAAACAGCTCATCCAAAACAAAGCAGCTCCGACTATCTCATCCAAAGCTCTACTGTCCTATTATCCTCACCTAATCAAGTCACGTTCACTCATCGATCCTACCCTTGTTGGTGTACGTGGATTAGCCCCAAATTGCCTCAATTTAAAATCAAAATGCGAAGAACTTTCTTCTCCTAAATGTAGTGGACTTCTGGAAGTTTCCACCCCAGAAAGTCATGGAGGCTAAATCAGTGAAGGTATTTAAAAAGAGGAGGTTGACAAATGGATATTTGAAATATTGAGGTTATGAGGAAGTGGCATGAAAGAGGAGTTGAGGCCTGAGACAGGTTGGCCATGATCTTATTGAATATTGATGCAGGTTTAACAGAAACAAAAATGACCTACTCCTACTGTGCACTGAATTTTATACAGGAAAATAAACCTAACAAACGTACGAAGCAACAACAGCCTTGTTGTAAATTTATTTGGATAAGGTAGACAGTATACTAACCTGGTCACTTCAGAAAACAAAAAGCAGAAAGGTATTTTGTTAAACCTGCTGAAAGCAAATTAAACTGGAAGAGATCAAGTTTTATGAATTTTGGAAACCAAAGCATACAATAAATACCCTATTAGCGTTACCATAATTTGTGGAGTTGTGTTATTCCGATTTTTATATTAGCACCACAAACATTAGTGGTCACTGAAAAAAAGGGCTTTGTTTGGGCTTTCAGATTTTGTAGATCACAAATTAATTAACCGATCAATTATTCTGGAATGAGGTCAAGGCACTTTGTCCCCATCATCTTGCTGTAAGTACTGAGGACAAGAGTGATGGAGTGCAAGTTTGTGAGTATGTCCAGCAGATAGAGTATGTTGGGCCTGACTGGCCATGGTAGCTGCTAACCAGTCCATAGTGACAAGCAGATGCTCGCATGGCAGAGGCAGAACAATACAAACAGTGCTGATGGAGTCCTCCAATCTGCTTGTCAGATTTTCTGGCACCTCCAACAAACCTGCCAGCAACTCCCGAGTCTGCTTCTGCATTTGTGTGAAGTTGTTAATTGTCAACACTACGGGATGATCTCCTGTCAGGGACTGAGCAGGTGCCAGTATTGACAGTGGCAGTGATTGGCTCTTTCTCCTCAATTAGTGGAGTGATGTGCTCACCAGCGTGGATTTTCCACTCTAGTCCAGCTAGAATATCCACTGAGCTGTCAGTTTTGAAGGTAGTAGAGGGTGCAGGAGACAGCCTTGTCAATGATGATCTTGGTCTCTGAAGATACTGTGGCTTCCTCAGATGTAGAGGACGTGTCTTCGGGTGCCACCTCTTGAAGGCAAAAAAATGTGCAAGTTCCACCAGTCCCTGCTGCAAACTAAAGGGAATGCACTGCAAAGAAAGGGTAGAAGTCTGTGTATGTTAAGGTTACATTCGTATTGGCAGTAATGGGAAAGCACACCAGCAACGGGCAACAACTCTTACTTAGTTGCAGAGCCATGTAATTTTAGCATCGCCAAAGGTCACCGGAGGTCAGAGAACTCAGTGGCAAGGGCAAGAATCTTCTCCTCAACAGGGGTAAGATGAAGATCATCAGATGCAGCACCACCCCTCTTGGATTTTTCTGCCCTATTCCAGGCTGTTTTCTGTAGTATGAGACAAACGAAGTGGAAACAAGTAACTGGTACAGATGTTGGGCATGGTGCAGGTATGGGAAAGGTGCTGACATGCGTCAAGTGAGTGAGTAGGCAGCTCAGAGGTCTTGCACAGTTATTAGTATAAGCATTTGGAGGAATTGGGATGGTGATGAAAATGCTACATGCAATAGTGCCCATGAGCCTTGGTGGGAAGTTGGTGCAGTAACAGAGACAGAGCGAGTGTGACGTAGCACTTACCCTCAAAGAGCAGATGGTTAATGATGTCCTTGTGACATTGCTGGGTACTCCTCTGGACTACTGAAACAGCAGAGACCTTTGTGACAACCTCGCACCAAGCTAACAATGTCTGGCAATGTGGCCTCCTCCCAACAGAAGAGGACTGACTTCCTCTGCACTACCTCATCCACCAGGACTTCCAGGTCCATATGGGCAAAACCAGAGTGCCAACAGGCCTCTGTCCACCATCTTCAGGACAATTCTGTAGAAGGAGGAAGCGTGTGGGGGCAGTTCCAGACTGTCGGCTCTTGACCAGGTTCATGACTGCATTTTAAATGTGTTGCCACTGATGACAATAGCAAAACAACTCAGCAGTGATGAGTATTTCCGCTTCTGCCAAGAGGAAAGATGAGACAAGCAGCGTACCATCAAGGCTTGATGTGTAGCTAATGGGGTAAGTTTCAGAGATAGGGTGAGAAATCTTGCCAGGATTTATGGAGAGACGCCACCAACAAACTCACCAAAATTGCCGTTTTGCTGATTTCTGTTAAAATTCAGCCTATAGTTTCCAACAATGCGATACTTTGCAATGGAGTGTTTAGATGCAAAGTAATTGCACTGTACTTTAAAGTAAAAAATAGCGTATAATTTTTGATGATGGGAATATTTTCAGGTATTCATATTCTTCGATATTTTGAAATATATTAATTTGGTCAGTTGTAGGGTTTGGTGGGAAATTAACATTGATTTAGATTAGTCATAATCAGTACATTAATTGGTTCATCTAATACATTATTCTGCTTAACTGTAATCAATGTTCATTTCAGTATCTTAATATCATGCAAATTTGCTTAGCTTCACTCTACAAAGAAATATAACATGTGTTCGCAAACAGAATAAAGACATTACTTTAACTTTTAAGAGTTGTAATTACAAGGTCAAAGGCCTCTGTTTAGCTTATTTTCACTTAAAATCCAGACTTCCAAGGTTGAATATTGCTTGTGGATTATTCATCCCAGCTTGTTAGCCCTTTAAAAAAAATCATAACCACTGAAGTATCCTTCTAACGGTGCTATTTTAATTTGTTTTAGAAATGAAGCAGTTGATGTAATGTAACCTCTGTATTAGAATTAATTGTGTAATGTTTGTCATTGTATAGCCTCTTAGCCTTTCATTACTCAAAACTATGTATTGAAGAATGTTTCACTACCTGACATTTTATATACTTTGTATAGCAATTTGTTCAGGTTCATACTTTGTGATCTTCCATATTTTGCATTATTTTGAGATTATGAGCAACTTTTCGCACCTCTTTTTAAAAGCAAAAGATAAAATTTTAAAACTCTTTCTAGGTGTTCAAAATCCACACAGAAAAAAAAAACAAAATCTGACAAATGGCTTGAAGAGGAGGAAATAGTCAGTGATAATGAAGTTACTGAATTAATGGGGACTTCGCCAAATAAGCAAGAACTGAGATGGGAGTTCAAAAGTATCAAGCACTGGGTCCTGACTGCACGATCAATACAAGCCGTAGGGAGATACAGTGAAGAGGATGGTACCATGGGTAATAGGCAAATTAAGGAATCAGTCAGGAAATAGTGGGAGGTGGCATTAGTCAATGTCCATCGCGCTTATGAACCAATTAGCATTGCTAATGCATCCCATAAACCTCACCTTCCTCTGATCAATTAGAATGTAATGATGTAATTGATCATTTCACGGATTGTGGCTTGGAAAGAGTTAATAAGCAGTAGATTCAAGAGATCAAAGTGCACACCAAGTTTGAAAGTGTCCACGTGGAAGCAGAAGATCTTCAAAACATGAAGAGAGACCAGAGGCTGAGTGTCAACTTTCACCCTAAATTGAATGAGGAAGGCAAGAAATGTGTAAAACTACTGCCCTGCTTTAAAAGGTATTATTTGTAACTGAAGTGAAGTTTCCTGACTTTCTGTGCCAGATTGTCTCATTAGTTAAAGTTTTAAATGAACAAAATAATATTAGTATTTGGATTTAAACTGTACTCTTAATTGTAAATTTAATTAAGCTTTCGGTAAAATAGGTCATCACTGTTTACTGTTGTGTAATGATATATACACCGAAGGCTAGTTATTTAAATTAACATTGATGTTGGGTGATAAATAAGTGCTTTAAAAAAAGTCTGAGCTTTATGACAGGGCATTTTTCAAAAATTCATTATTCATTCTTTGCAGTGTCAGTAAGTAACTAGGAGTCCTGCTTACTGTTTATTAAACAGATAATGTGACGATAACATGTCATTAAGAGAGGTGTTCTGTCTTGTTTGTTTTGCACAAGGGTGATCTCAGAGCGGTGCCGAAATGTTTCATTTCAACAGGCAGTTGGTATACAGCTTTGAGTCCTCCCTAGGTGTTGATTTTTTCTTAATAAGACAAACGAATCATAAGGGGGTGAGGATTTTGGTTTTGCATTCAGCTTTAGTTCTCTACTGCTAGGCAGAAGTCTTAGAGGCTTCCTCTTATCAAAAAGAGTAGATTGTTTCTTTCTACTGGACTGGAGAAAGACCACACATGAGAATAATAACTGCTTTGCTGAATTATTTTTGCCAAGGGTGTGCTTATGGGATTTTGCCTACATTGGAACAGTTGATAATTAGTGGTTAAATAATACATTGTCTTCGTTTACTATTTCAACAAAGTCATGTAAATTCTTTTGTTCTATTTTAACTGTTGTAAGAATAAAGTGTTTTGATCAAAGCTTAGTGATGGACCAATCAAATCATATCTGGAACACTACACCTTACACTTGCCTTTTTAAAAAAATACATAAAAGTTAGGGTCTGGGTATTTTCCATACTATACTTTGCAGGGTATGGTCAGGTCCATAGCTATAAACTTAGCAGTCGGCAGTCGCGCTGCAAAGATTGGTGGACATTGTGTGAGTTTCCCTCTGTGTCCAACAGACATAAATACTGAATGTATACTCTTAAATGAAACTTTTAGACCCAACTGAACAGTCACTCAGCTTCCAGGACGTTTCCTCCAAAAGCAAGTGCCACAGATGATGGAAATACTGAGCAAGTCAGACCATATCTGAAGTGAGACAGAGGAAGCCTACATTGACAATGATGCCCTTTGATCAGAACTGATACAAGTTTAGAACAATAAGTTTTGAGCAAGGGGAAAGAGAAACAAGGACAAACAAAGGTCTGAGAAATAAAAAACAGGAGTTGGTCTCACCTGACTAAAGGGAACAGTGTTGAGGCAAAAAGCAAAACAAAAGATGAGTGTACAGCAGCTGTGCAGCTAACAAAACTGGAGTAAGAGGAAAAACTGAAACAAGTGAATTTAAAAAAGACTGAAACAAAAAAACTGAAATGAGGTACACTCATTGAGCCTCCTTAATGTCCGATTCCACTCTTTAGCCACCCAAATACTATGTCTTCATCCCATCGCACCTTTTCAAGCAATTGAAGGAGATTTAATACCTGCCACTTTAGCTCCTCTCCTCACCATCCAGAGCCTAAAACACCTTTCTGGATGAAGCAGCGATATATGGGTATTTCTTTTAATCTAGGCTACTGTACTCACTCCTCACAATATGGTCTCCTTTACATTGCCAAAACAAATGCAGACACGGTGACCACTTTACAAACACTTTTCTCAATCTGAAAGCATAACCTTGCACTTCTACTGGCCTTTTGCTTATAGATGTTCCACCTGGTTTGCAAATTTACCTCCTGTTCTAAGCCTACTACACCATTCCAGTGAAACCTGATTAAATCTCAAGAAACATCACCTCATTTTTCAATTAGGCACACACAACCCATTGAGCTCAACACAGTTCAAAAATTTCAGGCTGCTATCTCGGTACCCTTTCTGTTTCCTTTTCTTTCCTTGTTTCCTTTTCTCTCTTATTTTAGCTCTGAATCAGCAGGATGCCCACTCAAGGGACATTTTTAAATTTAATATAAAAAACAGGAAGTGCTTGAGAAACTCTGCAGGTATCTCAGCATCTGTGGAGGGAGAAGCTCCATCAATGTTTTGAATTTAATAGGGCTCTTCAGCACTCAATCCGTTTTGAAGAAGAGGCATATTGGACTTGAAACGTGAACTGTTTCTGTTTCCACTGAAAATCCAGACTGAAAGGAGCACTAGCCTTAAAACCACTGCCATGCAGTACTTTTAGGCCAGTGTTGCAGAAATAATTTACTGAGAAATTATTCAAATTTAAAAAGGAAAATTCAAGTTGAGCACCTTAGCTAAAAGATAACATTTTGGTACAAATTATTCAAAAATCCTAAAGCATGGTTACTGAACAACACATTTTTTTTAATTTAAATAATGTAAAAGAACATTTGGGACTGAATTTAAAGCAAACCACTTACCTGCAATGACAGCTAGTGTTGTCAAGTGTTCATTTTGCACCAGTTGGGCAAAAACAACTTCACCTCTAAAATCAGCAATCCCTTGAAATTGCAAAGCCAGCTGTTTTCCCTGCAGGATTTCCTGCATTGTCTCCTTGCATTCTTCAACAACATTCACTGCTCTGCCAGAAAAAAAATCATACAGCTTACATGAACAAAGGACCTGAACTTCCATCACACTGTTCCAACCATGCAAAAGCTTCTACAATAGTCAAGTACCACAAAAGGTTTGGGCAATGTCATACAGCTATTTAAAATATAGCTGTCGGCTACTAAAATTCTTCCAAAATATACTGGAAATATAATCTTGATGAGCATAACAGTACAGTTTGAAATAGAAGAACAATTTATACAAACATAAATACAGCATTCTGGCAATGAAAAAAGTAAATAACTGTTTCTCTTCATTGATCTGCAAGGTGGAATTTAATGCCTCTTATTTTAATTTGTACTGTACGTCAAATAATGTGTTATAAGTTGTTACGAGAGGGATGCTGCGGGATTGGGTGGAGGAGCAGGAAATAAAGGATTGTAAAGTTAAAAGTCTGTGACAGAAAATGATAACGGGGACTCAGAGTCTCCTGTCAGCATAAACCTGGAAATTCAACTTGAAAATGCATTTGTCTTGCTCACGTTGCCAGTCCAGCTCTGCCCAAATATCCTCACAATTCCATTATAATACACTCAAACTTAAAAAAGACAGTAAGTAGCAATGGGGACACAAAGTGTCAAGCTATGCCAGTTAAAGTATAACTATTTAAATTTCAACTCAACCTGTATTCTCATATCAAGCAAAGCAGTTACAAACATGTATTCAATAACATTTTCTATTTTTTGATGTGAATTATGCTGTAACAATATACGAAAAGAAACAGAAAATGTAGATGATGTTTCAGAGGATGAGGTTCTTCTAAAAATTCATATTTTTCATGCTATGACTGAAAACTTGGTTTAATGTAAACACTGTAAAGCAGTAAAAGACTTCAAGAGATCGACAAGGATTTTATATAAATCTATAGTTTAGTACAAATAGCCTTTCCACTTTACTCTTCTGGATCCTTTCCTCCTCCACAAGCAATGTTTCAAATGGGAGAATGAAGCTTTTAATGAACATTGTCTGCATCAATCAATTCTGGATCTATGGGCTTTACTCATAAAAAGGGACAATTATTTTTAACATGAACAGACTGATCCTCTGAACAAATTTCAACTGGAGAATGCTCACAAATCAGCAGCTTATGTGAAGGGAGTGGGGTTTGGATGAGCTGGTGCTCAACAATCGAGCAGACTTTGATATACAGCTTTGTAATTATTGCATAATTTCCATGCACCCGAAATTCAGCAACTTTTTCCTGTCACGTGGTTGCTTTATGCCCAGATAATGCACATTATGACTACTAATGCAATGGGGGTTCAGGTTCAAAAGTTAATTATAGATGTCCTTTCTACAAAAACTTAGTATACTCTCTTAAACATATTTTTCTAACAGTGAAAGGGTAATGTTGTGGAAAATGGGAAGCTACAAACATTCCAGACAGAGAAGAGAGAGATTAATGAATCAAATAGAATACAATGCAAAGACTACAAAATGAAACAGAAATTAAACCAGTAAGAGGATGGGAAAAATATAATAGCAGCAAGTTAGTCAGGTAATCAGTGTCTTTTTGATTAAGCTACAGTCTCTTTATTCCCTCAAATCATTCATTGCCTTACAGGTGGAGCAACTGATTTTACGGATTTCTCTTTTATTTAAGGTTAGGATACTCTGACAAAAGCAATTCATCCAGGAATTGTATACAAACGGATACAACAGAAAAATAAGTTTTAAAACAAAAGTGTTGAATAGTTATTTTGTAATGACTCGAAATCATCACAGAACAGGAAGCAGCCTTTCGGTCCATCGCTTCAATTTATGCTACAAATAGAACAGAACTAAACATCAGCACCAGGTCAAGCACTCATTCTGAGAAGCCCTTTGAAGAGACTACTCACTTGTTTACCTCCACCTCATTTGCCAAGTGCATCACAAGAATGGTTACGTGGAGACAGGCAACCGGTATCATGGCCTTGGACAGTCTTTCATCCGCTTGGACGACAATTTGTTGTACAGCCTTGACGCCATCTATAATCTTACATAATCAGAGAATTTTAAAATGTAAGTTAGCAGCTTACCTACTGGGAAACTTCAGTGTTGATTCAGGTTCCATTAGCAGTTAAATGCAATGACATGTAAATGAATGATTGCAGAGCAACGGCAATCATGAGGAATCGCAAATCCGAACAAGGAGGAAAAGATCCCCCCACCCCCTGTTATGGAACATCTTTGCCGCTTCAGTAAGGAGAGGAATAAACTGGAAGTTACACAAAAGCTTTCACCCGATATATCATCCTAACCCATTGCAATTAATTCTATGTCTACAAAAGCAGGAGGTAGTTTTCTTCCAAACATCTTAGGTCACAAAGTAAATTTTCTCTGAAAATTGCGGATTTTGATTTTCTTACTCTTTCCTGTCCTAATATAGGCAAAGTAAAGAGTTCATTTTATTCCATAAACCTGATGTAATATGCTAAAAGATAAGGATGGGGGAACGGGGGTGAACACTGCATGTTTTTCAGCCTTTGTGAAAAAGTTATGTTTTGCAGAGCAGCCTTTATCTGAAAAGGGTAAATATGGTTTTGATTTGTACACAAACTAGCCTACAGAGGGAGCCAGCTAACAATAATTTATTGTATGCTCAGCTGGAGATTCTGAATAACTATTATAAACATCAATTAATGATCTTGTTTTGCAGTTGGAATGAATGTAATGGAACTTGTGACCAGTATTCATAGAATGTACAAGTTCAGTGAATTTACTGGTTTACTCACTTTTCTAAGCAGCCCACAAAATAATTATATATACGTCCATGAAGCTACACAAAACAATGTTATGATATGGGCAAAAGTGCAATAAATCAAGATAAGCGAATCTATGTCTTCATCAATTGAACATGTTATTAATTTATCAGATGACTCAATTCAAATGTTGGACAAAACTATGCATTTTAAGAAGGGCAATATTATCTGACCAAGGTTTATAATTGGTTAGAGAAGCAGGATTCTGTGAAATTTAGAAAGCTTACACAGATTAAGAACACCGTGGTAACAAGTGTGTGCACCACCATTAGAAAGAAAAAGCTCAATACAATAGTTTTAAAGGCATTAAAGAAGAATATCGCCTTCAGCTACAGACAAAGTTAACATATTAGTCCATAAACTACCAGGTTTATTAAATTCAATATTAAATTTACCATAGTGGCACTCGAACGTTCTCGATTTTATGTTTAGCAATATAACCACAATAGCTCACAACCAGACAATGATCTTTTGTTTCTATCTGACAAGTTCAATTTAGAAAGAGTTAAGAAGGCTTGCCTTTTGAATTGATAGGAAGTGGGTGAAAGGCAACTTTTAAATTTTTCAGCCTTTGTCAAACTTACAAGGGCTGAACAGGGAAGAAAATAGCTCAGTAATTACTCCACATCAACAAACTATTGTGCAGTCTCAAAATGCACTTTGAGAAAGGTTGCCTCATGAACTCGAGGGTGAAGGCTTGAGGGAAACAGTGCAACCTGCAAATTAAACAATATTGCAATGGAGGATTATATAACTAATACAGGGATCACAGCATAATTGCAGGAAAGATAGCTCCTCTGCTTTCCCCGGGGGTGGCATAGGAAATCCAGAACCACAAATCACAATCTCAGAATATGGGTAGGCCGCTGAACAGCAAGATGGATGAGAACTTATTCACACACAGGACAGTGAATTTTTCAAAATTTCTGTCCCAGAGGGCTCAATCACTGAGTATGTTCAAAATGGAGACAAATAGACTTCTGAAAAAAAAACTCTCTGATGAAGGGTCTAGGCCCGAAACGTCAGCTTTTGTGCTCCTGAGATGCTGCTTGGCCTGCTGTGTTCATCCAGCTTCACACTTTGTTATCTGTAAAAGAACAGTGGATGCTGGAAATCAGAAACAAAACAGAAATTGCTGGAAGAGCTCAGCAGGTCTGGCAGCATCTGTGGAGAGAAATCAAAGTTAACCTTTTGGGTTCAGGTCCTTCTTCAGAAGAAGGGTTGCTGTCATAACTGCCGAGATTTTCCAGCAATTTCTGTTTTATTGTCAGTAGACGTCTACCTATTCAAATATCAAGGGACCCAGGAATCAAGCTGGAAAATGATGAAGTAGATCTGTTGTGATCACACTGAATTTGAGTGGATGTGAACAGTTTAATAGTCCACTCCTGTTCCTATTGCTTCATGTCCCTTTCAGAACTGAAGAGGAGAGCATTGTTGTGAAGAGAGGATTGAATCCCAGGATGGACAATAACTGTTGACATAATTTTTGGGGAAGCAATGGCACTTAATTCACTTACACTTTTTGAAAATTAAAACTCCAGGAACTAGTGAAGTAATAAAATGGTAAACTATCTGCCGGCGTCCACAAAAGAAAATTTGAGAGAGGTAGTATTTAGATGTTTGCCATGGTTTAAAAAGTCTCATCTGATAACCCCAAGAACCTCGAGTGCTGTTTAGAGATGTAGGCAATGAATCCAAACCTCTTTCACAAACTCCCTAAAGTTTTTAATGTGTCAAATATTTTTGGCGTGGAGATGCTGGTGTTGGACTGGGTTGGACAAAGTCAAAAATTGCACGACACCAGGTTATAGTCCAACAGGTTTACTTTGAACAGTAGAATAACTAAAATCAGTCCTTTCAACTGGCATAAGTCATCTTATTAACTTTTTCTTAATAACTCATAAGTATTACAATTTGTTGCATTAACTCTATGATGCTTACCCTCTGTTCACCATGTCCCAAACTATCCCTTCTAACTTGGCCAATAATCTGGTCACAGACACTCAATTCGGATTTTACTAAGGCTGCTCAATCCCTGTATTTTCCCACACCTAAACAAAAGTGCTGCATTAAAGGTCAAGCTCACTGCCTTCAACATTCAGTCAGGCTAAGAACGAATAAGGCATCAACGAGCCTCAGAAAAACTGCAATTAGTTGGAATTGGTAGAATTCTATGCTGATAGGAGACATAACTACCACAGAATTTGTGGTTGTCGGTGGTCAATTATCTGGGACATCACTGCAAGGTCCCCAGCATATGAACTACAGCCAACCATCTTCAGCTGCTTCATTAATAACCTTTCTGCCACCATAACGTCCAACATGGAAATGTTTGTTGATGGTTGCAAAATGTTCAACACTTCTTGCAACTTTTCAGATAAATGAAGCAGCCTGTATTCCTACACAGAAAGTCGTTGACAACATGCAGGCATAAGCTGAAAGTGGCAAGTAGTATTTGCGCCACCTCCAACAAGATAGCATCTAGCATCTCACCTTGACATTCAATGGCATTACCCCCACTAAAAATATTCTACAGGTTTCCTTTGATCAGGAACTGAGAGGACAGCCATAGTAGTAATATGACTACATGAAAATGTCAGAAGCTCGGAATTCTGTACAATCCAAGTCACCTCCCATCTCCACAGAGACACTCTACCATCTACAAGGCAGATACCATGAATCTGAAGGAATATCCAACATTTGTCTGGCTGAAGTCAGCTCCAACAACAATATCATTCAAGAAACTCAACATAATCTAGGATCAAGCAGCTTGCTTGACTGTTACCTCATCAACCAGCTTCAAAATGCACCAAGCAGCAACTGGATGCACAATCTAAAAGATGTACCACAGAAATACACCAAGGCTCCTTTGCCAGCATCTTCTAAAATCATGATCTCTGCCACTAAAAGGACAAAGGGCAGCAGATGCATGGAACACCTCCAACTATAAGTTCCTCTCCAAGCCACAAACCATCTTGACTTAGTTATCATTCTTTCACTGTTGTGGAACTCCTTTCCTAACAGCATTGAGAATGCAGGTACACAACATGAACTACAGAAGTTTGAGAAGGCAGATCACCACTACTTCAGAGGGCAATTAGAGATGGGCCAGCCTGTGACACCACATTCCGAGCATGATTAACCAGGCTGCAAAAAATCACAGGTGGAAACCTGTGACCTACTATTCCAAAAAATCATATAAATTCCAGCTTCACGTTTGTTCTCCTTTGTGTCAAATCCCCGAAAACTGTTCCAGGCCATTCACTTCTTGGAGGTTGTAAACAATCTGACTCATAAACACTAGGCTTAATATTTCAAAAGGAGTAGTGCCTTTACAATAACCATAGCAGTAAACAACTGCAAATTGTTGCTATTTTTGTCAGACTGAAAAAAGGAGGCTGTTGGCCTAGAGTATCTTTTGCTCTCAGCAAGAGCTAAAAAAGTTTGGACTTAAAGTACAGAAGGAAAATACAGAAATGTTTTAAAAATCTAAGAGCAATTTATATTGAGTTTTGAGAAGATTTGTAGCTCAGGTTGAGTTTCTGGTTGTAAGTTTGCTCTCTGAGCTGGAAGGTTAGTTTTCAGACGTTTCGTCACCATTCTAGGTATCATCATCAGCGAGCCTCCGATGAAGCGCTGGTGTTATGTCCCGCTTTCTATTTATCTGTTTAGGTTTCCTTGGGTTGGTGATGTCATTTCCTGTTTTTTTTCCCTCAGACAATGGTAGATTGGCTCCAAATCAATGTGTTTGTTGATGGAGTTCCAGTTGGAATGCCATGCTTCATATAAACATCAACTAGCCACAAAACGACATGACCCACTATCACTAGTATCCTTACATACAGATGAGGAAGGGCACCACTTTGATTGGGACGACACATCCATCCTAGGACAAGCCAAACAGAGACACACACGAGAACTCCTAGAAGCATGGCATTCCAACCAGAACTCCATCAACAAACACACTGGCTCCAAATCAATCTACCATCCTCTGAGAAAAAAAAACAGGAAATGACATCACCAACCCAAGGAAACCTAAACAGATAAATAGAAAGCAGGACATAACACCAGCGCTTCATCGGAGGCTCACTGATGATGTTACCAAGAATGGTGACGAAACATCTGAAAACTAACCTTCCAGCTCAGCAAGCAAACTCACATCCAGCAATTTATATGTTTGGGATCTCGGCAAACTGAACCACCACATTGTTAGTTGTGTCACTGGCCCACAATTTGCTGGCAAAATAATGACAAGTAAAAAAGCCTTTATTCATGTGTAAAAAGGACAGGAAGATGTGCTGCGTTGAGAGTCATGACAAATCTCAGGTGATTCACACTCTTCCATTACTATTAGTCTCAAGAACACTCACCCAAATTTCAGGAATTTGCCGGATTTGAACTTTAAGTACAAACTAATCTGGTCATTTTCATCAATGCAAGCATTCTGTTCGTGATGGATCCATGTTTTGATAAGACCAATTAGCCTCAGAGGCCCAGAAAGGAAATATGTAAAGCAGATAAGTTGCAGTCCCGCAGGTAGCAAATCAATCCTGTTTTTAACCTCACAGTGCCTGCATATGTTTTTCTATCTTCATCTAAATTTTCTCTTTCTGTTTTTACTTCTTTTTGCGTACCCAAATGGGTCTTCAACCCAGTTCATTTGCTTTGACATTGCTCCTTTTCTCATTTACTAGAATGAAACTCAACAGAATTCAACTGGATTTACACCATAAATCACAGCGGCTACAAGAGCAAGTCAGTGGCTAGGAATACCACGGCATTAAACCCAATTCCTCACTCCTCAAAGCCTGTCCACTATCTACAAGGCACAAGTCAGGAATGTGGTGGAATACTCTCCACCTGCCTGGGTGGGTGCAGCCCCAACAACACTCAAGAAACTTGACACCATCCGGGACAAGGCAGCCCGTTTGATTGGCACTACATCCACAACCATTCACTCCCTCCACCATGGACACACTGTAGCAGCAGTGTGTATTATCTGCAAGGTGCACTGCAGAAATTCACCAAAGATCCTTGGACCGCACTTTCCAAACCCACACTCTTCCATCTAGAAGGACGAGAGGAACAGATACATGGGAACACCATCACCTGCAAGTTTCCCTCTAGGTCACTCACCATCTGACTGGGAAATATTGTTGTTCCTTCACTGTCACTGGGCCAAAATCCTGGAAATCCCTCCCTCAAGGCACTGTGGGTCAAGCTACAGCATGTGGACTGCAGTGGTTCAAGGAGGCAGCTCACCACCATCTCCTCAAGGGGAAACAAAGGAAGGGTAATAAAATGTTGGCTAGCCAGTCATGCCCACATCCCATGAATGAATAAAAAAAATCACTAAACTCAAGTTTCACTGTTTAAAGAGGTAGCCTGTTGGATTTGTCATTTACCAAGATTCCAGATACTATTACCCTCTCACAATTCCAGCAAAAGGCAGTGCAAACCTTTCCAAATTGAAAGGTGAGAGAAAAGAAAACCTAACATGCTACAAGATGCCCTAATGCAGCAAATTTTCAGTCATGAATGAGGTGAGAAGGAAGATATCAACAGAAAGCTATTTCAAATATAACTACAGTCCTGATTTTGCAGTGATCTGTCAACATCCACTTTCAGTAATTTTCTGAAAAGGTCTGTAACTTCTAGAGTTCAGGTATATGAAGAACAACATGAAAATCTAGAAAGTACTGTCCCCATATGCTGCGCTGAAATCCTCCAAGAATACAGTCAGGTAGAAAATCACAGAAATAACTAAAAACATACCCTTTTCATCTAACTGTAAATGTATGCCATAAACGTGTATTTTATTATCTGTAAAAATATAAAATTACTACAGAAAGAATACAGTTATTAAAGCAAAGTCCAGCTTGTAGCTCATGAGAATCCATTCATTGATGGATGCTGAGACTCCCTTGACACGGTGACTTTAAAGAAAAGAGGAACACAGTTCTGAAAGAAAGTTAACGCCAACTGTTTCTCTGTCCACAGAATTCTTCCGGACATGAGTTTCTCCGACACATTCTGTTTTTACTTTAGATTTCCACTGTCTGCACTACTTTGCTTTATTTGTGAAAGAGGAACTCTGAAACAGAGAGGTTGCTGAATCTTTGCTGATTCCAAAGAAAGCTGTCCACAAAGAGCAATGTTGCTTTGTCATGGGAAACAAATTCTGTCCATAGTCTTTTTTGTGATAAATTAAATGTGCTCGAAATTACTCTAATACAAATTATGTCCAAAATGAAAATATTTCAATCAATACTATACTGTTCACTGAGTTGCATGTTTAAGTCAAATGATTACTGTAATAAACTGGAAACTATGTTAGCATAGCTTAGATATTTGTCAAAACACTCCCATAAAAAGTTACGACATACAAGACATTGTCAAATTAACGTTTCATGAAATTCTACCAATAATTTCAAACAACAATTAGTAGCAAAATTTTAACATGATTGACATTCACATCCCGAAGGAACACTGAAGAAACAAGTGGACATAATTCAGAAGAATCTATTATATGATTGTGGTCTGATGATAGGAATGGATGTGAATGAATTTTCAGAATATAAGAACATGCATGATCATTAGGCATCAAGTGACCAATTCCAAAGTTTAGAAATTGTCACTAGCCTCTCTTGTATCCATCTATTACAAGATGCTATGGTTGTTACTGGCTGTTCTTTGCTAGTTTTATGTATTTGAGCTCTTTACAAAATAGTTCATTGCTGAGTTAGGGTCTTTGTGTTTACATAACTTTAGCTGCAAATTATTTTCAGAATATAAATACGAAATTATTTACCTTTGGGTTTGTTATTGGGATAGAAACAAAGTAATTTGGATGAACCTTTTTCTTCTTTTTTTGACCTGCATCATCTTCATTCTCACCACCTAAAGTCCTCTTTCTCTTTTTCTTCGAAGTCTTTTCAGGGAGTGCAGTAACTGAAAATAAAAAACACCAAAAAACAGAAATAGTGGAATGTCTGGGCCCATTCTGAGGTGAGACCTAAAATTAGAACACACAAAACTTCCTTCAGAGATCTCAAATTACATCATTGGATACCCTACCATTTATTGCTCTCAGTAAATGATTTTCAAATCAATTCAGAGCTTTAAAATGCCTCATCAATTTGAATGGAAAAAAAGATGCCAAATGGAAGGATCTGAAAACCCTGTTACAGTACTTCGAAAATGTATTTATTGATCATGATCGTTTTCGCTACTTTCAAAATATATTCATACAAAATAATTTACAGTTTGCAGACTAACGTTCAAGTCCTAGTTGTAACTTCTAAACTTTCTCCTTTGCAATTAATCCTCTAAATTATGTCTGTAAGGCGGCTCAGCAGAAATGCAAACAAAAACCATTTCCAACTAGCATTAATTACAGTATCACTATACTTAGAATTTCTCAGAATATGCAAATTGAATACACATGCCCATTATGTATTTCAGTGAGTTACTATGACATGGGAATACTATCTCGGTTGACATGTCAATGCAGTACCAGGGCAGTACAACTACTATACTGGGTACATTGTTGGTCAAATGAAGTATTAATCAAAGGCCTCTATGTAATTATTTCAGAAACAAAGGAAAAGCAGACTTTATTTTTATGATAAACAAGTTGACTAAGCACCCAGACAACCTGAGCTGCCAATTTGGTTTTATGTTTGTGGCTTATCTAACCTCTCCTGAAATCATTAACCAGGCTAAAACTTGTACTTACAAATATGCCTTAAACAACTGCATATTCATAACTTTGTGTTTTCCCATGCCACTATCAATGTTTTGGAGCTACCCCATTGTGCAAATACCAAAATTCAGAATAACAAGAGTATTTTATTGTATAACATCTTGCACAACTCTGCAACATAGAATTAACATTCGTGGAATAGGTTAGCTGGAAGGACATGCATCAAGGAGATCAGTTCTGCCACAGTGAGAATATGAGGGGTGCTTTCTTCGTTTATGACATACAGAAAGGCAATTCTCAGCTAATTTCTTGTCAAGAAATTGAGTATCCTAATCAAGGCCAATATTAGTATGAAATGAGAGAATGGCCTGTAAAGACATGGAACTCATGTTGTTCATATTTACACACAGCAAAATCTATCCGCAGTCATGCAAATTAAACTGGATTACCGAACTCCTACAAATTCAAATAACTCTCATACTCACCTTCAAACTGAAGTAGCTAATAATAAATCACTAACACTGGAAAAGAAGACATGCACCTACTGCAGTTGAAAAATTGATAGCTTATCTATATACACTGACCTGGACATAGTTAGATAACAGCCTGGATTTTGCACCCAGGAGGAAAAGAATATTGGCTGCCTTTCATTATGCTTGCTTTAATTATGTTCACTGCTGCCCTCAGATTTTTGTGGGATTTTCAGTAGCAACAAACAGTTACTGGCTGCCAGAAACAGTGCTACATACTCTGCTTGAGATCTGAGACATGTGTGAACACACAGTGTCTCTTTAATCCATCAGACTTCATGCTGAGTAATACAGAACACAAGCAAAGAAGTTAACTTTAAATATTTCATTCAGTGTAAAGTCTTTTACAGAATACAGAAAACAAGTGCAAAGGATAAAGAGGAAGAAAGCAAATAAAGTGGATTGAGTACAGAGGAGAGAAATCTTCCATATACATATATAAAACATTTCATTTATTATGAAGGAATATTATTGTAAAAGTTCATTGTCAGCATCAGAAAAGTTCTTTGACAGTAAATACAACTCAACACGCAATCAAAAATTCACTTACAAACGAATGTACAAGATCCAACATCCACTGGCATGGATGACCTATGAATAAGGACTGTAACTTCATGACCTCAAATGTGTTTCAATGCTGGTGATGATTTTTATTGTAAAATCCAGGCTGTTATCTCTGAGGCCACAATTAATGTATCAAAAACTGAAACAAACCATACCACCAAAAGAAAAATACAAGACTTACAGCCACACTCTTCCCTAATTTCAGCTTTTGCAAATGGAAGTTCTGCCAGAAGACCTTTGATTTCATTCTTTGCAGCAGATTGATTTCTCTTCCGCTTCTTTGCTTTCAACCTCTTTTCTTTTGTTTCTTCTGTTTTTTCTGTTCCCTCAAGAACATCTATGTAACAGTAAAAGCCATTGAACAATTTTACAGTTAACAAGAGCATTTTGATAAAATTAATCCAATTGAATAAGTAAATGGGTTAAAGTAAGCAGTAATCTTTGGTCATTTGGAGTAAAACTAAGAAATTAAAGCAATGTGATTTACATACGTACAGGTTCGGAGGTGGCAGCCAGGACAGGATTTAATATTATACATGGAAGACTCCAATAGAAGATACACCAAAATTACTAGCCCGAATACTAAACTAAATTCAACTTTTAAAAATTGATGAACTTTTTAAAAATTTTACAGTTTCTTTAATCATATTTGCAAGAACAAGGTCTATTTAAACTAACTTTCCAGATCTTCATCCCAGGAAATAGCTGCACAATTTGTAAGCTGTAGAGGTTTTACAACACTTTAATAGTTATTATCATTCAGTTTCTTGCAGAAGTGTTTAAATGCTGACATTCTATTTCACTACTCAAGTAGGTATAAAAAAGATTGGATGGCACTAATTGATTGAGAGACAGTTTTCCCAGTGTCCCAGACAACTTTCATCCCTCAATCAAAAATCATTAGAACTGGCAATTACATAATTTTTCTCTTTGTTGCTTGCGGAATCTTACCCTAAACAAACTGGTTGACAAGATTTGCCTGTTTAATCACATTGACTACTTTCCAAAAACAACATTCATGCACTCTGGGATCTGCTGAGAATATGAAAGACATTATAAAACTATTTTTTTTCATTAATTGCATTGAACAGACACTTTATTCGGGTTCTTACTTGGCTCTGCACCACAAAATACTGCAGGGTCATAATAATGGATTGGTTTCTTGCAATGCTTTGTAACAAAAAAAAATTCTGCCGCATGGCATTGTTTACTCCTTGTGGGTATCTTAAAATCTGTCAAGTACAAACTGCAGCATAAACAAAAATGCTACTTACACAGTGCGAATTATGTGCAAAAGACTGTTTGCAAGCCGAACTGTCAAATTCATCAATCTCAGGTACCATTTAGAATCTGGTGATGAAATTGCAGTGGTTCTCAGAGTACAGTATTGTCTTCTATGTTACACAGTCAGGAGCACCAATTTTGTTTGGGTTTGTGTCCCATAAAGTTTTCACTACAATTCAGTAAGGTGTAATAGTGTGCACTTTAAAAGTGCATTGTGTCCAACAGAACTGTGGAACAGCATTGCATTGCGAGATGTATCTGACTTTAAAAACGCAAGTGGTGTTTTGAGAGCATATTTTGAGGTCTATCACACTTAGAACAGCATTGATAATTACAACTCGGTCGGTGATCACATTATTTTGAGGTGACACATAAAGATTACAAATGAAACGATGTCTACAACAAAGTAACAGGACAACAGAAAAGGTTTCAAATTATCAGTGTGATAATCTTAGCATTCTTGCAGCTTCAAAGAACAGAATTCACCAGCTATTTCAGTTTCATTCCATTACAGTAGTCCCAACAGTTCATCTTAATATTTCAAACCATACTCAAATAATTACAAGTAATGCATTTTCAATTACAATAAATCAAAATTAGGACCTACACGCAGACAGCTAACATATACTGTACAGCGCCACATCTTTCTCATCAGAAGATTATTTTAAAGTGGTCACATAGGAAAGTATTGTGTGTGTTCATTTATTTTCCCTTTATCATGAATAGCTCAAGCTTTGTATAATATACTCAAATAATTATTGCTTTGTTATGTTATCAACACTGAGTGATAAAATGTGACAGATGCCCAGATGGGACTATTTACTAATAATCCACTTAACCAGATTACACCTCAGTAAGCATTTGTTTAGAACCCTTCAGTCCTTCATTTGCTACGTCAGCTGTGGATACTTGCGCAGATGAACTTACAGCTATTTTCTCACACAATTCTACCTGCAACTTGAAATTAGTGTAGTGTAATAAAAGTTAAGAATGTGACAGAATCTGGATATAGAACATACAGATATTATATCTTAGTGAAGGAAGTGACTGCATGGATACAATAGATACAACTGACTCAAAAAGATCAGGCATTGAGGATTGCACACTGATTATATCATAAACTAGCTTAGCATCCCTCAGCCTAAAATATAAAATACATTTGCATATTTAGTGCCTTTCACAACCTCAGGATGTTCCAAAGCACATTACAGCAACGAAGAATTTTGAAGTACAGTTACTGTTGTAATGTAGGAAACACAGTAGTCAACTTGTGCACTGAGAGCTTCTATAAACAGTAATGAGATAGCCTATTCATATCATTACACTTATAACTCAACTTTGTCTGAAATTTCTTCCATTTGCTCAGAATCTTCAACTGCATTTCCATCTCATACAAAACAACACAAAAGCACATCACTTAAAAGCAATTCTAATTAAACAATCTTTTGCCCAGCCATCTGTCCATCACCATTTAGTCTTAAATCCTTTATCATGGTTGAATGTTCATGTACAATTATAATCTCATTAGAACAGTGGGTAAATACTATTTTAGAGGAAAAACCAAATTACTACAGTATATACGCTTGGACTGGTAAAAACCTGAGCATGGTTGAAATTCATTCCAGCTTCAGATGCCTTTCTCCTGCCAAACACAAAACACCCACATCTACAAACAAATCCCGATTCTCTGTGATCCAAAATGTGATGTTGTGTATTAAGTTATTTTGGATGTTAGGCCGCAAAATAAGCAAACTCTTACAAATGAGGTATGCACAGGTAAGGGTAAAGCTCATAACATGATCTAGCTCTGACTACCAATAGCTGAACTAATTTTGTTTGTTTAGTCAAATTTACTTTTAAAACATTTTGGTGCAAACGCTTTATGAAACCCAAAAATCTGAAAGACAGAATACACTCCCAAGTTTCCTGCATGTAGTTTCTGCCACATGGTACAACAACAGCCCTTCATACAAACAACTTCATTACGCCAATTCAGTTTGGGAACAATAGCCGAAAGCTTTGCTCCTGTTTATTGTGTTCACTTGATTGCTGCCAAACTGAAATGATTGCGTCCTGCAAGAGATCGTTTGGTTCCCACTACCACACTAATAATGTAATCTTTTGTTCTTCCTTTGGGAATGGGAATTGCAATAGCAGGTTTTGAGGTTCCAAGGCAGACAGTGTGATAGGACACAATACAGAAAATAGAATTTTAGTGGAGCTGAAATTTACCCAGAGAAACAGTGGCATAGTTAAGTCCGCATAGTCAATGAGATGGCTTTGGATAGAGGTGGCAGTAGGCAACATAATGCAATTGGAAACAACTAGCCTTTATGAGAGAGACAATAGACAATAGGTGCTGGAGTAGGCTATTCGGCCCTTCGAGCCAGCACTACCATTCATAATGATCATGGCTGATCATCCACAATCAGCATCCTGTTCCTGCCTTATCCCCATAACCCTTGATTCCACTATCTTTAAGAGCTCTATCCATCTCTTTCTTGAAAGTATCCAGAGACTTGGCTTCCACTGCCTTCTGGGGCAGAGCATTCCATATATCCACCACTCTCTGGGTGAAGAAGTTTTTCTTCAGCTCTGTTCTAAATGGCCTACCCCTTATTTTTAAACTGTTTCCTCTGGTTCTGGACTCCCCCATCAGCGGAAACATGCTTCCTGCCTCCAGAGTGTCCAATCCCTTAATAATCTTATACGTCTCAATCACATCCCCTCTCATCCTTCTAAACTCAAGTGTATACAAGCCCAGGCGCTCCAATCTTTCAACATATGATAGTCCCACCATTCTGGGAATTGACCTCGTGAACCTACGCTGCACTCCCTCAATAGCAAGAATGTCCTTCCTCAAATTTGGAGACCAAAACTGTACACAATACCCCAGGTGTGGTCTCACCAGGGCCCTGTAGAGCTGCAGAAGGACCTCTTTGCTCCTATACTCAATTCCTCTTGTTATGAAGGCCAGTATGCCATTAGCTTTCTTCACTGCCTGCTGTACCTGCATGCTTGCTTTCATTGACTGATGTACAAGAACACCTAGATCTTGTTGTACTTCCCGTTTACCTAACTTGACTACATTTAGATAGTAATCTTCCTTCCTGTACTTGCCACCAAAGTGTATAACCTCACATTTATCCACATTAAACTGTATCTGCCATGCATTCGTCCACTCACCTAGCCTGTCCAAGTCACCCTGTATTCTCATAACATCTTCCTCACATTACACCCTGCCACCCAGCTTTGTGTCATCAACAAATTTGCTAATATTACTTTTAATGTCTTCATCTATATCATTAATGTATATCATAAACAGCTGTGGTCCCAGCACCGAATCTTGTGGAACCCCACTGGTCACCGCCTACCATTCCAAAAGGGACCCGTTTATCACTACGCTTTGCTTCCTGTCAGCCAACCAATTTTCAATCCAAGTCAGTACTTTGCCCCCAATACCACGTCCGCTAATTTTGCTCACCAATCTCCTATGCAGGACTTTATCAAAGGCTTTCTGAAAGTCCAGGTACACTACATCCACTGGTTCTCCCTTGTCCATCTTCATAGATACATCCTCAAAAAATTCCAGAGGATTAGTCAAGCGCGATTTCCCCTTCGTAAATCCATGCTGACTCTGACCTATCCTGTTACTGCTATCCAAATGAGTCATAATTTCATCTTTTATAATTGACTCCAGCATCTTTCCCACCACTGACGTCAGGCTAACCAGTCTATAATTTCCTGTTTTCTATCTCCTGCCTTTCTTGAAAAGTGGGACAACATTAGACACCCTCCAATCCGTAGGAACTGATCCTGAATCTATAGAACCTTGGAAAATGATTACCAATGCGTCCACGATTTCTGGAGCCACCTCCTTAAGTACCCTGGGATGCAAACCATCAGGTCCCGGGGACTTATCTGCCTTCAGACCTAGCAATCTATCCAATACCATTTCCTGCCTAATATAAATTCCCTTCAGTTCATCCACTACCCTCGGTTCTTCAGCCGCTATTGCATCTGGGAGATTGCTTGTGTCTTCCCTAGTGAAGACAGATCCAAAGTACCTATTCAACTCTTCTGCCATTTCCTTGTTCCCCATAATAAATTCATTCTTTTCTGACTTCAAGGGCCCAATTTTAGTGTTAACTATTTTTTTCTTTTTACATACCTGAAAAAAACTTTCACTATCCTCCACTATATTTTTGACCAGTTTTCCTTCATAGCTCATTTTTTCCCTCGGTGTATTGCCTTTTTAGTTATCCGCTGTTGCTCTTTAAGTTTCCCAGTCCCCCGGCTTCCTGGTCATCTTTGCTATGTTATACTTCTTCTTTTTATCTTTATACAGTCCTTAGCTTCCCTCGTTGGCCATGGCCGCCCCTGCCTCCCCTTAGGATCTTTCTTCCTCTTTGGAATGAACCGATCCTGCATCTTCTGCATTATATCCAGAAATACCTGCCATTGTTGTTCCACTGTCATCCCTGCTATGGTATTGAACCACTGAACTTTGGCCAGCTCCTCCCTCATAGCTCCATAGTTCCCTTTATTCAACTGCAATACTGACCCTTCCGATTCTCCCTTCTCCCTCTCAAACTGCAGATTAAAACTTATCATATTATGGTCACTACCTCCTAATGGCTCCTTCACTTTGAGGTCCCTGATCAAATCCGGTTTGTTGCACAACACCAGATCCAGAATTGCCTCCTCCCTGGTAGGTTCCAGTACCAGCTGTTCTAAGCATCCATCTCAGAGGCACTCCACAAACTCCCTTTCTTGGGGTCCAGTACCATCCTGATTCTCCCATATTGAAATCTCCCATTACAACTATAGTGATACCTTTGCGAGAGGCCAATTTCAACTCTTGATTCAACTTGCACCCTACATCCTGACTGTTTGGGGGCCTGTAGCTAATTCCCATTTGGGTCCTTCTACCCTTAGGCTTTCTCAGCTCTATCCATACTGACTCTACATCTCCTGATTCTATGCCCCCCTCACAAGGGACTGAATATTATTCCTCACCAACAGGGCCACCCGATCCCCCTGCCCATCAGTCTGTCCTTTCGATAGCACGTATAGCCTTGAATATTCATTTCCCAGGCCCTGTCCACTTGGTGCCACATCTCAATTATCCACACAACATCGTACTTGCGAATTTCCAACTGAGCCTCAAGCTCATCCACCTTATTTCCTATGCGAAACACAGTCAAAAGTTCAGCTTGGATTGAACAAGATGCCAAACATACTAAGAGTTTGGCTCAACCAGGGTGATGACCAGGAAGGTGATACAAATGGCATCCAGGGTACAGAGGTTCTAGACCAGTGTAAAGTCAATGACTTAGCTGCTGGAAATTGGAAACTCTCCAAGATTGGAAGTCATACAAATTGTTCGACAATACAGAGACAATGCAGAGTCATGATGGAGAGTAAAAGTTGTGCGCTTTCAAAAATATCTGGTATCTGCACATGATGCTGTCAAGAAATAGCAGGTATGCGGCAAACAAGAGGTGTTCCTAGATAGGTGAGGGTGTAAGCAGGGTTGCCTTGACATCACAATTGGGATGTTTAGGCTGACAAGTATGAAAGCCACCATGCTAGACAACAGAGGAAAAACAGTGGAGAAGGACGGTGTCAACAGGAAAAATATACTGCAATTACAGTAAATTTTATTTGTAACTGATTGAGATTGTCACATCAGTAGTAGAATATATAGTTTATCTTACTCCTGTATTCCTTATGTTTGTCACCAGTGAGGGGAGGCACAGCATCAGATGGAGACAACATTTTGAAGCAAGGAGGTGGGATGAAGTCTCCAGACTTACTAACTTTCATGAGTAACTTTCTAAGATGCCTTTATACCACAGATACTTTGTAATTGGTTTCTGAGAGGATCAGAGTCTCCCCCTCTCTCAGTCCTACAAACATACATAATTAAAAAGGTTTTCCCGTTTTAAACCATTAAAACTCAGGTCTTAATAACAAACTGTTTCAAGAAAACACATTCTCCCAAATCAAATAGCAAAGACACTGCCTTTGCCCACCAGTTCCTATTACTCCTTCCTGAAGTGTTCAAAACTCATGATTGGGCAATTATTTTAGGCAGTATTTCTCTTTTCTCTTGACTCAACCTCACATTTTGAAAATGTTTCAAAATTTGCTTGAACAAAAACCATAAGAAAGAGTAGACCAAGGAGCCACTCAAGCCTGCTCTACTCTTCATTATGATCAAGGCTGATCTTTGGACTCGGCTCCACTTTCCAATCTGGTGCCCTGTTCAAATCGAAGAAATCAAAAAATTGCCTCTTTCAAATACAGCAGCAACAACTCCAAGTGGTAGAAAATTCCAAAGATTCATTGAAGATACCTCTCACTGCAATCCTAGATGATTAGCTGCTTATCCACAGAATTTTCCTCAGTGCTTGTTTGAGATGCCTTGACACTGGAAGTAACCGCTCATTGACTACCCTGTCAAAGACAAGTCTTGAACATTTCAATGAAATCACAGAATCCCTACAGTGTGGAAGAAGGCCATTTGGCCCATCGAGCCCACAATAACCCTCTGAAGAACATCCCACCCCTCCTCCATCCCTATTTCTTATTTCAGAAGTCCACACAGCACAGGCTTAATTTATTCAGCTTTGCATCATAGAACAATTCTCTCAGCCCAGGTGCCCAAATTAGCAAAGCTTCAGGGCACCATTTCTAACACAAGCAAGGCCAAAACTATACAATGTATTACAGTTGCAGAGTTCTCAAAATTCTGTACAAATTATTACAATACTTTCTTACTCATAATCTAAACCATGGCAAATCAGGGTCAACTTACCGCTTGCCTTCCTAACTGATAGCCATTCGTGTACATTAACTTTCTGTGCTTCTTACAAAACTACACTCAAGTCCCTCTGAACAATGTTTACAAGTTTCACACCTTTTCAAAAACATTGTTTCTTTATTCTTACGACCAAAGTGAATAACTTCATGTTTTCCCATTTTGTACCCTATCCGCTGTTTTGTTATCCACTCATTTGATTTGTCTATGTTTGCACTCTCCTCATAACTTCACTCCCACACAGCTTTGTACCACCGCAAAAATATACATTAATTTCTGTATCATTACATCATTATCACTGATTGTAAATAGCAGAGAACTGATGCTTGGAGCACTCCACTAGCCACAGTCTGTCAACTTGAAAGTGACCTATTTATCCACACTCTCTGCTTCCTGTTCATTAACAAATCCTCTATCCTTGCTGATACATTATCTTAAATTCACGAGCCCTTGTCTTGTGTACTTTTTGTGTGGCACCTTATCTTTTGGAAATCCACATATGGCATAACAACTAGCTTCCCTTTATCTATCAAATAAAAGTTTTGATGATGTGATGAGTACATTTGTATAACCGAACTTCACTTTCATAAAAACTGTGCCACGATTTTCTGAAAGATTTTTGTGATTTGCATACTAGGTTTTTGATATTGTTCAAACACAAATAAATGACCATATGACACAAGAGCAGAAAGAGGCCATTTGGGCCATTGGCCCATCGAATCTGCTCAACCTTTTAATCATAGATTCCTGATTAGTAAGGGGATCAATCTCTCTGAGTCTTAAATACACTCAATCACTTGTCCTCCACAGCCATCTGCAATAACAAGTTCCACAGGTTCGCCAACCTCTAGCTGAAGAAATTCCTCCTCATCTCAGTGTTAAACGCTGTCCTTTCACTGAAGCTTAGCCCTCCTACTCATGGGAACATCTTCTTCACATCCATTTTAACCAAGCCTCCCAGTATTTTCTAAGTTTCAACGAGATCCTTTCTGATCCTTCTTCACTGTCAATTTAGGGAAGGCAATGGCTTAATGGCATTATCGTTAGACTACGAATCCAGAATTCCAGGTAATGTTCTGGGGACCCAGATGCAAGTCCTGCCATGGCGGATGGCGGAAGTTGAATTCATTAAAAAATTAAATCTGAAATTAAAGAGTCTAATGATGACCATGAAGCCACTGCTGAATGTTGGAGAAACCCATCTCATTCATTAATGCCTTTTAAGGAAAGAAATCTGCCATCTTTATCCAGTTTAGCTAAATATGATGACAGCAATGTGGCTGATTCTCAACCGACCTCAATTACCGACTCTTCCTCATACATCAAGCCCCTTCTTCCGGGATCATTCTTATGAACTTCCGCTGGACCCCTCCAAGGCCAGGACATTCTTTCTTCAATACAGGACCTAAAACTGCTCCCAATATTCCAAATACAGTCTGACCAAAGCCTTTATCAGTCTCAGAAGTACATTGCTGCTTTTGTATTCTAGACCTCTTGAAATGAATGCCAACATCGCATTTGCCTCCCTAACGGTGAACCGAACCTGCATGTTAACCCTACGAAAATCCTGAACTTGGACTCTCAAAACCCACTGTGCTTCAGATTTCTGAAGCCTTTCCCCAGTCAGAAAATATTCTATGCCTATATTCTTCCTACCAAAGTACATAACCTAAAACGTTCCCGAATTGTATCTCATGTGCCATTTCTTTGTCCACTCTCCTGGCACTTTCAAGTCCTTTCTCAGCCTCCCCGCTTCCTCCACCTATCTTTGTATCATCGACAAACTTAGCAACAATGCCCTCAGTTCCTTCATCCAAATTGTTAATGTATACTGAGAGTAGTTGTGGTCTCAACATGAACCCTTGTAAAACTCCACAAATTATCAGTTGCCATCCTGAAAAAACAAATCCCTTTATCCCTTCCCTTCTGCCAGTTGGCCAATCCTTTACCCATGTCAATACCTTTCCCCAGCCCTATGGGCTCTTACTTTATTTAGCAGCCTCCTGTTTGGCACCTTGTCAAAGGCCATCTGGAAATTCAAATAGATCACGTCCATCAGCTCTCCTTTGTCTAACTTGCTTGTTGACTCGTCAAAGAATTCTAACAGATTTGTCAGGCAGACCTCCTCGCAAGTAAACCGTGCTGACTCAGTCCTATTGGACAGCATTGAGTTCATATGGATGATGATGGGATAGTGTAGGGGGATGGGCTTAGATTAGTTCACAGGTCGGCGCAACATCGAGGGCCAAAGGGCCTGTTCTGCACTGTATTGTTCTATGTTCTATTTTACCATGCATTTCCAAGTGCTCCACAATCCCTTCCTTAATAACAGGCTCTCAAATCTTACTAATGACTGAGGTCAGGCTAATCTGCTGATAGTTTCCCATCTTCTGCCTCCCTCCCTTCTTAATTAGGAGTTACATTATCCGTTTTACAGCCCTCGGGGACCTTCCGTCACTTGTGATTCCTCAAAGATCACCTCCACAATCTCTTCAGCTGTCTCCTTCAGAACACTGGGCTGTAATCTGTCTGCTCCAGGTTATTTATCCACCTTCAGACCTTTCAGTTTCCCAGCACCTCCTTGTTAGTGATGTCCACTACACTCACCTCGGCCCCCAACTCCGTTGAAGTTCTGGTACGCTAGGTGTCTTCCACTGTGAAGACTGACACAAAGTACCTACTCAGTCGTCCACCATTTCTTTCTTGCTCATTACTGCTACTCCAAACTCATTTTCCAGTGGTCCGATGCTCACTCTTGTATCTCTCTTAACTTTTATATGTCTTAAGAAAACTTTTGTAACCTTCTTTTATATTACTATATACCTGTGTTTACCCTGCTGGATTACCTTCCAATCAACTGGTCAGCTCCCCCCTCAAGCCCTATGTTACAGGCAGACATTGAGACTGAAATATTCTATGATTTGACTATCTGACATGTTTGTGATAATGGCACAGAAACTGACTGCGCTACGTATGCTCAGACTGTAGGCATTCTCTTTAGCTAATGACATCACTACTCCAGGCAAAAAATACTAAATCCAAGCCCAGTGATTTGGAAGGTGCGAGGCATTTATGTAAAAACTTTAATGAAACAATTCAAACCAATAATCAAAACAGAATTCATTTGGTAAATTTTCTATTTAAATTCATTTTATAAATCATATCTGAAATCAGAAATTTCAGTTTGAAATTAGAAACATGTCCTCCAAATAAGCCATTTGGATTGACTAAATTGGTGCTTCAATGAATAACTGCAGTAAAGATTTGTGACATAGGTTGCCATTGAAAATTCCTGTATGAAAATTTATAATGTTGAAAATTCACAGAAAGTAACTCAATGGAGATTGTGTATTAAAGTATGTAGCATTTTATATATATGATCCACCATTTAGAAGTATCACCACAAGCAGGCCCGACAAAGCACAGTAGTAATGTGACACAGCGTAAGTACAGATCCTTTTCCTCACTATGATTAATGCCACAGCTGATATTTTATATTATAGACCAACATTAAATGTACAAAATTGTGCACATAAATGTAGCAAATCTTGTCAGATGATAATGTGTAGTTTCAGAAAAAAATGTTTTTGTGCTTCAATTATAAATGGTTCAAAAACGTTATGAATAAACGTTTCTTAAATCATGAAAAGAAAGCATTCATGATTTCAATATGTTATGAGTGATTCTCACCATTTTGCAGACAGCCTTTATCATTTGAATCTGAAAGTAACCAGCCTGAGTTAGCAGGCGAATCCCCGACGCAAGTTGCAGGCTCAAGTGTTAACTCTGCCTGATGTTCTTCGTTGCTTTGCTGATCACAATCGATAAGCATCATTGTATTATCTTCTTCCGTATTTGAAGACACTGCTTCCATTGCCCTAAAAAATAGTGAACACAAGGGCTGTATTGCAAAGTACCTGGTGTCCGGTTCACACACTTTAAAAATAGGTCTCAGAAGTAAAACTGAATAATGGCGTACAAAGTTTAAAAGATAAAAGACCAAGCTTTTTTCCAAACAATGCGTTGTTTTGGAACACTTGAATTTATCGGGCCAGTCCAACTTCATAAAACATCGAGATAATGCAAACTTTCCAGAACACTGGACGTCCCGCTTCTCCGCAGGAGCACTGCAAGGTATGCAAGCTGCAAGTTGCAAACATGTTGACCTTTCACATTCTAATTCTGGCACATGAATCACACAACACTCGTTTCCAGAAGCCAGGTCCAAACTACAGCCAGAGTAAGTCGCGGGCAAAGGGGGCCAGCAGCTCCACGTTCTCCCAGTGCTCGGCGACAGCGGCGGCGGGGACGTGCTGCACGAGTACCTGAAGGTCCTGCTGGCGTCCGGATCTCCCCTGCGGCATGTTGCAAACAGACCGACAGATGAGAAGCAGGAGCGGATACGGCCGAGCATTGACCGTTAGAACCTGCTGGACGCGGGAGACGCCGGACTCTGGTCTCGCGTCCGAAGTCCAAAAGGCGCGAGCGGCCCCGGGCCCGGGTTCCAGTCGCGGATGGTCCTCCAGCTACGGCGGCGCGCGAGGGCCGCACGCGGGCTCCTTGTTTGTCGCACGCGGTCACGTTCGGACGCTGTACCCAGGCTCTGTTTGCTGCAGCCTCAGGTGCGATAGCGGCACAGCCACTCACTAAAGTCGCCCACAGTCAGAATGTCAATCAAATGCTCCCACGCACGGCACAGGTTTTCCCAAGTTTTTAACTAAGACATGTGCAGACTGTATTCTATGGGTCTTGTACTGCTACAATAAACAACGAGATAAGCAATTTCAGTTCTTACTGAATAGCAAGTAATGGAGTAGGGTCAGATGATGCAGAATCTGTGTGGGTAGAATTAAGAAACCGCAAAGGTGGAAAAACCACAAAGAAAGTTACCTACAAGATATCAAACAGTAGTCAGGATTTGAGGCACAAAATACAACAGGACATAGAAAACTTTTTAAGAAAGGCAAGGTTACAGTGAACATGGAGAATTTCAATATGCAGGTCATTGAATATATTTAAGACAGAGATAGGTTCTTGATTGTTAAGGGGATCAAGAGTTATGAGAAGAAAGGAGAAAGGGGTTGAGAAACTTAACAGCCATGATTGAATGGCAGAGCAGACTTAATGGGCTGAATGGCCTAATTACTGCTCCTGTGTCTTATGATCTTCAGTTCTCTCCTATAGAAGGCTATGAAGGCCAAGTCAGAAATAGACTGAAAAATGTAGAAAAGCTAAATCCTGCAGATGCAGGAAATCTGAAAAAAAACCTACAAAATGGCTAGACACTCTCAAAAATTCAGACAATCTGTATGAAGAACAACAGAGTTAACATTTCGGGTTAGTGATGTTTCAAAAGAACCAACCAACCCTCGACGGAACTTCACGATACTAATTTCTTCCAATTTGATAAACAACCTATCACTCTAACTCTCTAGTGATAATGGGAACTGCAGGTGCTGGAGAATCCAAGATAACGAAATGTGAGGCTGGATAAACACAGCAGGCCCAGCAGCATCTCAGGAGCACAAAAGCTGACGTTTCGGGCCTAGACCCTTCATGAGAGAGGGGGATGGGGTGTGGGTTCTGGAATAAATAGGAAGAGAGGGGGAGGTGGACCAAAGATGGAGAGAAAAGAAGATAGGTGGGGAGGACAGTATAGGTGGGGAGGTAGGGAGGGGATAGGTCAGTCCAGGGAAGACGGACAGGTCAAGGAGGTGGGATGAGGTTAGTAGGTAGGAGATGGAGGTGCGGCTTGGGGTGGGAGGAAGGGATGGGTGAGAGGAAGAACAGGTTAGGGAGGCAGAGACAGGTTGGACTGGTTTTGGGATGCAGTGGGTGGGAAGAGCTGGGCTGGTTGTGTGGTGCAGTGGGGGGAGGGGACGAACTGGGCTGGTTTTGGGATGCGGTGGGGGAAGGGGAGATTTTGAAGCTGGTGAAGTCCACATTGATACCATTGGGCTGCAGAGTTCCCAGTCGCAAACCATTTCCACTCCCCCTCCCATTCTTTAGATGACATGTCCATCATGGGCCTCCTGCAGTGCCACAATGATGCCACCTGAAGGTTGCAGGAACAGCAACTCATATCCCGCTTGGGAACTCTGCAGCCCAATGGTATCAATGTGGACTTCACCAGCTTCAAAATCTCCTCTTCCCCCACCGCATCCCAAAACCAGCCCAGCTCTTTCCCCCCACCCACTGCATCCCAAAACCAGTCCAACCTGTCTCTGCCTCCCTAACCTGTTCTTCCTCTCACCCATCCCTTCCTCCCACCCCAAGCCGCACCTCCATCTCCTACCTACTAACCTCATCCCACCTCCTTGACCTGTCTGTCTTCCCTGGACTGACCTATCCCCTCCCTACCTCCCCACCTATACTGTCCTCTCCACCTATCTTCTTTTCTCTCCCTCTTCGGTCCGCCTCCCCCTCTCTCCCTATTTATTCCAGTTCCCTCACCCCATCCCCCTCTCTGATGAAGGGTCTAGGCCCGAAACGTCAGCTTTTGTGCTCCTGAGATGCTGCTGGGCCTGCTGTGTTCATCCAGCCTCACATTTCGTACTCTAACTCTCTAACTCTGTTACAAGATCAAAGTTGGTAGCTACAACTTTGCTGCCACCTCCATTATATGGCCTTTTTGAAAAAATCTTTGAGGTTCATATACTGTACAATTAATGAAATGCTTGGCAGAGGAGCCAAGTTGTTCATAGCAGGGTCCAACAATCAGCAAAATCATTATGCTCATCTAAGTTGTTTTAAAGGTAGAGGTTGACCGATATAAGTTTAACAGGGCACCAAGTAGAACACTCCTGATCATTAAACAGTATCATGCAGTCTTTTACTAACCTGAAAGGGTTGGCACCATTTACATTCTCATTCAAAGGTTGAAACGTCTAATCATGGAGCACTGCACTGAAGGTTCTAAAGTGGGACTTGAACAAAAAGCCTTCCAAAAAGGCAAGGGAAACAGTACTGAAACTAAAAGCAACATTTTACTGATGTTGAAAATCTTAAATTTAAGACTGAAGGTGCTGTTACTATTTTACAAGGCAGGTTTCAGCATCATCATCAATAATAATCACATTGGCTTCCCGTATGGAGGCAACTTTCCTGAGCAAGATCCGTTCACTGGCATCCTTTGGATCAAGGAATGGGAAACACAAGAAGTGAACACTTCAGTTTATTTGTGGCAAACCCCATTTGTCAAATGGCTGGCTTTAAAATTGCAGCAAAGCGATCTTTGCCCAGTAGGTTCAGGACAAGCCAGCTCCCCTAGGCAACAAACCTCCACTGCTGAAGCCTCAGTGCAAACTCCTGATGAATTTAAGAAGAGAAACAAGATGAAAGTTTTGTGTTAAGACACTGGCAATCTTAGAGGAAATTTGACTCAGTGGGCTTGTGGAAGAGAGAGAACCAGTAGAAGCAGCTAATCAGTTGGTCTTGATCTTAGTAACAAAGTAATCCAAGAGGCTGTTGCACCAATAACTAAGGATGATAGAAGGCTGTTTGACCCATCTTAGCTAATTCCTTCTCTCTGTTTCCACACCCCCTTTATTTCTGTCTCCATTACCCAGTTGCCCAATTCTTACGTGCATGTATTGACCTTTGCAAAAGGAAATATGTCCTAAACACCATTAAATTTCAAAAATTGTGTATGATGCTGTAACACCTGTGATCTGTTTTGGTTTCAGTCTTAAAATCTTTATATGTTATACTTGTATACAGGAACTCAGAACTTTGTTGCATTGTGAGAAGTTTAAAATGTCTGTATGTGCCAGAAGGACTGTTTGTTTCCCTGTATCGCAGGAAATATACTTGTTGACCAACATTGACAAACAGTCTCAGTTCCTCACAGGGTGAATTGTTTAACAGGTACAAAGACAACTGCTGTTATTGGTGCTTCCAGGCCACCAAAGTATCAAGCTATCAGTATGGTAAAATACTGCAGATGTTGGAAATCTGATACAAATACAGAGGATGCTGGAGAAACTTAGCAGGTCTGACAACATCTGTGAGGAGCGAAATAGAGTTAACATTTTGAGTATGGTATGACTTCTTCTGAACTCAATTCTCTGTGTTTGGGACAAGCTATGATGCTGTGTATCAAAACTGCTTTGTTTCACAAGTACAAACTTTAAAATCAGGAAAACCTGTCAAGCAGTTTCTGTACCATGTTTGGGCCTCAGCTTTCTACAATTTATTTCCAAGGGGGCGAAGGCATATTGGCTAAATTTGCAGGTAACACAGAGATGGATAGGAAGGTATGTGGTGAAGAAGACTTGAGGAGCATTGAGATGGGTATAGCTAGGAGGAGTGAGTCGGCTAAAATCTGCTAGATGGAGTGTATTGTGGGAAAATGAAAATTTGGAAAGTGAAGTTGTGAATCTAAGTGCTCTGGTAGTCAGAAAACTTAGTATGCAGGTGCATCATGTAATCAAGGCTAATGAAATAAAACAAAGAATTATGGATGCTGAACATTTGAAACAATAGCAGAAAGTGCTGGAGAAACTCAGCAGGTCTGATAACATCTGTGGAGAGAAAGTAGAGTTAATGTTTTGAGTCCAGTGACCCTTCTTCAGGCCTGGCTAATGGAATGCTATTCTCTATCACAAAAGATATTAAATGTAAAACTAAGGATGTTACACTTCATTTACACCAAAGGTTAGTGAGGCAATATCTCAAATCCAGTGCACAGTTTTGATCTCCTTATTTATGAAAAATGTGAATGTTTTGGAGTACATTCAAGGTAAGTTTACAAGAATGATACTTTAATTGAGTGTGTTATTTTATGAGGATGGCCTGGGTAGACTGGGGTTGTTTCTACTGTCATCTAGAAGAATATTAGGGTGACTTGTTTGAAGTGTATAAGAATGGTCTTGACAAGGTGGACGTTGAAAGTGAGTGAGTGAGTCCAGAATTCAGGAGTACTGTTTCAAAATTAGAGGTCACCTTTCAGGATAGAGATGGGAAGGAATGGTTTCTTTCAGAGAGTTATGTGTCTTTGGAACTGTTTGGGTCAGAAGTTTTTTTCAATTTTTCAAGGCAGAGTTAGGTACACTCTTATTATGTAAGGGAATCAAAGGTTAACAGATAATTACGGGAATGTGGAATTCAGAACACAAACTCATCAGCCATGACCATATTGATTGATGGAGTAGACTCCAGGACCCAACAGTCGACCACTATTAATTCATATACTCTTATGTAAGTTCGAATTGCACTAGTTTGTGCTATTTTTTAATTGGAAAATACACTTGTTCTGAATTTAAAGCAAAGAGGACCTATAACGGGAGCCTACTAAATTTCATTTGTGAATCTCTGTTTTTCCAGGCAACAAGAACTAGTGGAACTCAATAATAATGAATTGCATGTATAAACTTTCCATCATACAATGGTCCAAAGTAAAAGCTGAGATAGAACTTTAAGGTGTTTCATTAGCCATACCAAAGCACTAGGGGGATTTAAAAAAAAGCCACCTACATACCTTCACACAATCCTTCAAATCCAGTGGTAATTAAGAGAAGCAGTTGAACAGCATAATCCTCTCATAAACCACATGTACACCAGTGTTGCGACAATCACAAAATAACAGCTTTATTGGACAGCTAGGAGCAGGAGTATGCCATTTGGCCCTTCAGTCGTTGCTATTCACTAAGATCATGACTGTCCTGGTTTGCTCTCAACTCCCTTTTCTGCCTGCACTGAAGACCAGTCAATATTTGTTTGAACATTAAAAACTATTCAACCTTACCTTAAATAAGTTCAATGGCCCAGTCTCCAATGTTTCCTCGGGAACAGAAAACAAATCAGTTCTCCTCTATCATAGAAAATCATCATCAATCTATGAATTTTAAGGTATCTCTCTTAGTTCTAGCCTGTCCCACCTGAGGAAACATCCTGCGAGCATCTACCTTATCAAATCCCCATAGTTTCAGTCAGATCACTCTCATTCATCTAAACTCTGATGGGTATATGCCCAATGTATTCAACCTTTTTTCACGGGCTAAACTCTTCAACACAGGAATAAGTGAAGTGAGCCTTCTCCAAACTGCTTCAAATGTAATTGTTTCTTTTTTCAAAGGTAACAGAAACTGTACACCATACTCTGGATATGCTCTCACCAGTACATTGTTAAGATGCAATAAATTTTCCCTATTTTTATATTCTATGCACTTTGCAATAAACATCAATGTTCTCTTTAGCTCATCAATTAGTGCTGTAACTGGATAGTAGCTTCTTGAGTTTCACAGATTAAGGTATCAAAATTCTTCTATACTTTCTTTATTAAATGATAAGATGTGTGCCACTGTCCAGGTCCATCCCACATTGACATTGAGAAGATAGTGGTAAGCCACCTCCCTGAGTCATTGTAGACCACGGGGTGTAGGTATGCTCAAGAGATTTTGGAAAGTGAGATGAACAATTTTATCCCAACAACAGTGAGGGGCAGCAATATAGTTCAACATCAGGATAGTGTCTGCTGCGGGGGTGGGGGGAGCTTGCAGGTGATGGGTTCCATTTAACAGCTGTCCTTATTCTAGATAGTAATGGTTGTGAGTTTTTTTTGAAGTGACTAAGCAGGCACCTTCAGACATTCCCCCAGATACTTTCCATATACTGCAGTTAACCTCTCCTCAGAAGCTGGAAGGTTTTTGATTGGTCACCCAGCTTCAAGAATCAATTCACAAACTTAAATTGGATGAGTAACCTGACCCCATAATTAAGTGCTCACTCTCATGAAAATCTTAACTTTAATCAGTTTCCCACTGGAGGCCTTTAGGACCTGAAAATAAACCAACTCCTATTTCTCACCCCTATGGGGAATTTCAGCTCATTATCTCAGAGTTCTATCAACCTTCAGTAAGAGTGGTATGGAATTATGATGCTAAATATTTCCTAGTTGTACAAGGTTTTAGATAAAATGACTGCCTAGAGAAAATGAGTCACTTCAGACTTTGGAGGCAAGCAATTTTTGCCCTACTGTTTCCAATGCATGTAGTGCCAGTATTCCTCAGGCTGGGCAAAATAACCTTCCCCTGCCCCAGGTTAGGTTATAAAATAATGAACATAGTGAATTAAGAGAAGAGTAAGCCATCTGGTCCTTCAAGATTGAACCGGCATTGAATAAGTTATTGCTGATCTGATTGTGGCCTCAAGGAAAACAAGTAGATGATTGATGCATGTTTCTTCCATGTCCTTCGATTTGCATTAGTTGAAATCATAAGACAATGTTACAGCTGAAGAGTACAGTTACGAAACTCACTTTTAAACTATTTAATATCCAAATTAATTTATTGAATTAAATAGAAATGACTGGGCAGGTGATGTTTTGCAGCTGTAGTATGTAGGAACTGGTGTATGCCACTGCCATCTGTGGTGGCCAAATCTGCAGCAAGTGTTGGCTGCGTGAGGAAATTCAATTCACAGGTGATGAGCTGGAGTCTGAGATTGCACCGCTGCAACATATCAGGGACTTGCAGAGTTACCAGGCTACTGTATTTCAGGAGGCAGTCACATATTTTAAATTAATTATATTAAAGTTATTCCATGATCAGATACAGAAGAGTCTGACTGGAAGTGAGGCAGGCCTGGGGATCCAGAATTTAGCTTTGCAGAAGCCTCCAGTAGGCATGAGGTTCTTACTCCCAGAGTGGGTAGGGCCACAGCCTGCACGGAGATAAAAGAATGTAGCAGCGAAAGGTAACAAAATAGTTAGGGAAATAGATACTATTCTCTGCCATAAAGACAGAGAGTCTTGAAGGTTGTGTAATCTACCTG
This sequence comes from Stegostoma tigrinum, assembly GCF_030684315.1. NCBI lineage: Eukaryota > Metazoa > Chordata > Chondrichthyes > Orectolobiformes > Stegostomatidae > Stegostoma > Stegostoma tigrinum. The sequence continues at coordinate 70,790,015 of NC_081357.1, read as the reverse complement.
GTGCCAGGGTTTAGGATATTTTTTCTGCGTCGGTAGAGACAAACGATAATCCAAGTGTGATAGAAAGGGTTAGAAAATATATACAGAAGGGTGCGCTGAAATTAGAACCAGATTAAGTAGTAATGGTTAAGATGTCAAAGGCTCTTCATCTGAATGCAGAAAGCATTGTTCAGGATGGCATGGTGGCTCAGTGGTTAATATGGCTGCCTACAGTGCCATGGACCTGGGTTCGATTCCAACCTTGGACAACTGGCTGTGTGGAGTTTGCACATCCGCTCTGTGTCCGTGTAGGTATCTTCTCACAGTCCAAAGATGTGCAGGTTAGGCAGACTGGCTATGCTAGATTGTCCATAGTGTCCAGGGATGTGCAAGCTAGGGGATAAGCCATGGGAAATGTAGGGTTTGAATGTGTAGTCCGCTGATACCTACAGGAAGATATGACACATCCAGAGACACTAATCGCCTCACCATACATTAAGGACATATCTGAAATGACCACCAGATTACTCCACCCCCGAGAATCACGGTAGCCCACAAACTGACAGCTGCACTATGACAGCTACTGACAAGAATAAAGGATCCGACAACCTCAACTAACAGAACCAACATTGTTTAAAAGATCACATGCAAAGACTTCCAAAAACATTACATAGGAAAAACCGGCAGGAAATTAGCCATCAGGATTCATGAATACCAACTAGTTATCAAGAGACATGACCAGCTATCACTCATTTCAATACACACGGCCAAAGAAGGATACTAATTTGACGGGGACAAGACAGCCATCCTAAGCCGAGCAAAGACGTGCATGCGATTCTTGCAGGCCTGGCACTTAAACCTGAACTCCATTAACAAACATATAGAGCTGGACCCCATATACCAACCACTAAGAAACAAATCTAGAAGTGATGCCAGCCACCCCAGCAAACTGAGGTACATAAATAGTAAGTGGGACACAACACCAACGCTTCACCGAAGGCAGACTGGCCATGTTATCTAGTATGGTGACGAGCCGTCTGCGAACAAATTTACCAGCTCAGCGAGCAAGTCAACAATTGCAGATAGCGGATGACCAAGATTGAGAACTCAATTTTCAAGAATATTCAGCATTCAAGAAAAATAAGACAGGAAGGAAAAAGAAGTGATTTATTTTTTAGTGTGGTCATGAGTAGTGACATTGATCATAATGTTGAATCAATCTGGGTGGAAACAACAAATAGAAAGGAAAAGAGCTAACAGATGGGTGCTTTCTGTAGGCGCATGAAGAGTTACATTACCGGACAAAGTATAAATCAGGAAATAGTGTAGATGTACAAAAAGGGCTGTACAACTGTCAAAGGTGATATCGGTCTTTGTTTTAACTGGACAAATCAGATTCAGAAGGATGATTGATCTTACAAAGGGGTGCCAATTTATAACAGAGATCAGAAGGAATTGCTTCTGTCAGAGTATTGTGAGCCTTTAGAACTCTTTGCCACAGAGAGATGTGGGGCAGAGTCTTTGTTTATATTTAAGGCTGAGATTAAAAAATTCTTGATCATGTTTTCATAGATCCTGTTCTTCCTAAACCCTGTACGCTTCAATATCCTAAAGCTGACATTTGGTCCTGACTTAGGAAATTAAAATACTGTGGGATACTAGAAATCTGAAACAAAAGCAGAAAATACTGGAAATATTAAGTTTGTCAGGCAGCAACTGTGGTGACAGAAAGGACAACTGGGATTTTCTGATTTCTTTTCAAAACATGGTGGCAGGTGCAATTAAACATGCAGAAAAACCCTGACCACCATAAGCAGGATAAGCTGAAATATCTTGTGCCTATCAGGCACCTAGGATGTTACTTGGCAGGTTTCTCAGCACGTCATTGACTGTCTCATCCTGCCTCAAGCTGCCCAGCATCAGTGGCCAACAGCTATTCTGTAGCACCAACTAGGGAAACCAATAGCCTAGTGGTATTAGTGCGAGACTATTAATCCAGAGACTCAGGTAATGTTCTGGGAATGCGCGTTCGAATCCTGGCACGGCAGATGGTAGAATTTGAATTCAATAAAACAAATCTGGAATTAAGAGTTCAATGATGACCATGAATCCATTGTCGTCAATTGTTGGAAAAACCTATCTGGTTCACTAATATCATTCAAGGAATGAAAGAAATCTGCCACCCCCACCTGGTCTGGCCTACATGAAACTCCAGACCCATAGCCAAGTGTCAGTTGCCACCTGAAATGGCCTAGCAAGCTATTCAACTGTACCAATGACTACAAAGTTTCAAATAAATGAAACTAGAAGGATTACCAGGCATTGACCTAGGCACCAGAAAAGAAAATGGCAGGAACAGCCCTGTGGACCCTATAAACTTCTCCTTGCTAAAACTTGGGGTTAGTGCCAAAACGGGGAGAACTGTCTCACAGACTAATCAAGCAACAGCCTGACATAAGTCATACTTACAGAATCATATCTCACAGACAATATCCCAGATACCACCATCACTATCCCTGGATATGTTCAGTCCTGCCAGCAGGACAGACCCAGCAGAGGTGGAAGCATAGTCTGTGGGGAGGGGAGGGGGTGGAGTTGCTCTGGAAGTCCTCAACATTGACTCCATGTCCCATGAAGTCTTGTGGCTTCAGGTTAAACATGGGAAAGGAAACTTCCTGCTGATTACCATGTACCATCCTCCCTCAACTGATGAATTGGTACTCTTCCATGTTGAATAACACTTGGCAAGGGAATGACAAGGGCACCAAATGTACTCTAGGTGGGGGAGTTCAATGTCTACCACCAAGACTGGCTCAGCAGCAGTACTACTGATCAAGCTGGTCATGTCCTAAAGGACACAGCTCCTCAACTGGGACTGCAGTAGGTTGTTACAAAACCAACAAGAGGGAACATCATACTTAACCTCATCATTACCAATCTGCCAGCCACAGATGCATCTGTCCATGGCAGTATTGATAAGACCAACCAGGGCACAGTCCTTGTGGAGATTAAGTCCTGCCTTCACATTGAGAATAACCTCCATCACGCTGTGTGGTACTATTGCGGTGCTAAATGGGACAAACTTCGCACAGATTTAGTAACTCAAGACTAGGCATACATGAGATACTATTGACCATCAAGAACAACAGAATTGTACTCCAGCATAATCGGTAACCTCATGGCCCACCATATCCCCCACTCAACCATTATCATCAAGCAAAGAGATCAATAGTGGTTCAGTGGAGAGTGCATGAAGGCATGTCAGGAACAGCACCAGGCATACCTGAAGATGAACTGTCAAACTGGTGAAGCTGCCAAACAGGACTACTTGCACAAACAGCAGAAGTCGCAAGTGATAGATAGAGCTACGCAACAACCCAACCAACGGATCAGATTTAAGCTCTGGTGTCACCAGCTAGGAACACATTTATCTGCAGCTTGAAGAGACCCCTAAGTCATCAGCAGCAGGGTGAGAGTCAAGCTTAGGCTTTCCTGCTCGGAATTTCTTTGGTGATTGAAGACAATGAATATTTCCCCAATGCTAAACTGCCCAGGTAACTTCCGTCCCACCACCTTCCCGAGCAGGTCTTGCAAAGATAAGATTCTGTTCAAGAGTTTCAACTGATAACCTCATTAAACCAACATATGAACGTTGTTTCTCTCTCCATATACTCTGGCCCACAGAGTATTTTTAGCATTTTCTGTTCTTATGTTATTGCTCAGTTAGGACACGTTTTGACCTAAGCTTGTGTTTCATATTGAACCTTAGCAACTAGAAAGTGGAACTGCCTTCAGTCATTGGGCAGGGCTGGACTTCATAATGTCAGTTTGAAATGTTTGTTTCTAATCTCCTGAACCATCTGCTAGCCATGATTGGGGTCACTAGGTTACAGTGATTCCCTTTGTATTTTGTGGAATTTAATTTTTTTCATCAATGTTTTGAAATTTTCTTCTATTCTGTCACTTCTCCATGACCACTAAAAGCCTATCATCTTGCTCAAGACATATGTTCTCAACATAAGTGTTTATTTGAACATCTTAAGTCAGGCTTATAAATAATATTTTACTTCTATTCAAATAAATTGCTCCTTAAGAAGAAAAATAATCTAAGAACAGTGACTGACCACCATGTTACCTTATTTAACCTTGTGTTTGTTTGAAATTGAAATCATTAATGCTCCAAAGTCACTTAATTTTGGGCATTTAAGGTAAGCCATTGAAAGGTCACAAACCAAAAGAAATCATGTTTGAGCAATCTGCTTCTTATTGTTGACTTCAGAGTGTTGATACTGTGAATGGGCTATTGTCTTCTTCATGTTTACATTCCACTCAGTGAGCCCAATCTATGGCCAGGACCAAAGTCTTTGAAATTGATTTTGAATGCATACCTCATTCACCAGGGGCTGGAAAGGAAAACAAATAAAAATACACTGATGGAGTCCTTGAATAAGACACAATGATTTGTGTCCTTTTCTCATTTGTCTGTTCTGTAGTTGTTTTCTTATTTGCAGCTGAAATGGGAGGTGAAGAATGCAGCTGGTGTCCAATGGAGTCCATAAAATTAAAGTGTTTCAAATATCTTTTATTAGTCAATTATCAGCATTGAGTTACTTAATTTTTTTTATCAGAAATGTAATAAATCTACAAGGGAGCATGTTTCATACCAACGAAATACTAATGGTTAATTTCAGTTTTAGCATGAACGTGGATATTATCTGGATTGTAGTGCAGAGATAAGGCATTGAGTAATTGATCAATTCTCAATCCTTCATCCCATAGTTACCAACTAAAACCTATCATTGTAGTTGATTTTGTACCTATTATGTATTTGCAGAGGGAGTCATACCAAATTTCTTTAAGTTGCTCCCTTGCTTTTCCATCCATGCAATCAGTAGAATTTAAATGCCATATAAATTTGGTATAAGCAGCCAAACCATCTCGAAAGCTCTCTGCATTCAATGTAAAGACTGTCCAGTCTGCACCTTACTAAAACAAACTGATAGACATGTAAGTAAAAGAGAGACAGTTCTTGGGCTTTCCATTTCTCTCTCTAGTAACAATGTGGTATTATTCAGAAATCAATCAAACATCACTTCTTTCCACAGGCAATTGCTGTGGGGAAGAAAAATTAATCTTCCAAGTCCTCCTTTGGAAAAGTAAAGGCAGTAGGCAGAGGTTTATGCATGTGGGTACCACCAGGCCACTTAAGAATATGAAGTGTGTTGCTTGGAAGGATGTGATAAAACTGTCACTGACTGTTAATGAAATCACACTAGGATGCAGAATAAATGTTCAATGGTCCTAATCACGACTGGCAATTACGGTAATGCATTGAGAACTTTCCTTTTCATCCCAGAGTCTCTTGACTATCTTGAAGGAATACTTCCACAGCTTTACAGTGTGCCACAAGGATCGATGCAGCGTTCAATGCTTTTTATCATTTATGATTTGGATGTGAATATAGGAGGAATGGTTAGTATGTTTGCAGATGACACCAAAAAAGGTGGCGTAGTGGACTGTGAAGAAGGTTATCTCAGAGTACAATGGGATCTTGATCAGATGGGTCGATAGGCCAAGGAGTGGCAGATGGAGTTTGATTTTGATAAATGTGAGGTGTTGCAATTTGTTTCGGCGAATCAGGGCAGTACCTATACACTTAATGGTAGGGTCCTGGGGAACGTTGCCGAACAAAAAGACCTTGGGGTGCAGGTTCATAATTCCTTGAAGGTGGCGTCACAGGTAGACAGAGTAGTGAAGAAGACACTTGGTACATTTGCCTTTATTGGCCGTAACATTGAATATAGAAGTTGGGATGTCATGTAGCAGCTGTACAAGAAATTGGTTAGGCCATTCTTGGAATACTGTGTTCAATTCTGGCCTCCCTGCTCTAGGAAAGATATTGTTAAACCTGAAAGGGTGCAGAAAATATTTACATGGGTTGGAGGGTTTGACTACAGGGAGTGGTTGAATAGGCTGAGATGACTTTTCCTGGAGTGTCAGAGGTTGAGAAATGGCCTTATATAGTATTATAAAATCATGAGGGGCATGGAGAGCAAATAGCCAAGATCTTTTTCCTAGAATGTGGGAGTCCAAAACAAGAAAGCATAAGTTTACAATGAGAGGGGAAAGATAGAGAAGGGACCTAAGGGGCAACTTTTTCACTCAGAGGGTGGTGCATGTATGGAAAGAGCTGCCGGAGGAAGTGGTGGTGGCTGGTACAATTACAAAATTTTAAAGGCATCTGAATGGGTACATGAATAGGAAAAGTTCAGAGCCAAATGCTGGCATGGATGAGTTAGACCAAAATGTCTGTTTCTGTGCTGTGTAACTGTATGACTAGATTTTACATGATTCCTCTCAGGTTGATTAAGTAATTATGCAACCCTGAAACCCCTTCCTTAATTTAACAGCCTCTTCACCCAAAATATCTTAATAGAATCATTGAATGATTACAGCACAGGCAAAGACAATATGGCCCATCCTCTCTTTATCAGCAACTCAGTTACTGCTACTCCCCTACTATTTTGCTGAAGATCTGGAAATATTTCCACTATTAATAATTGTTCAATTCCATTACAAAAACAGTAATTGAATTCCCTCCATCTCCGTCACATCTCAATCAGTGCCTTCCAGACCATTAACCATTTGTTTTGTAAAAATGAACATGAGACCCTCCAATTTTTTTTCTAAGTAACTTAAGTCCCTCATCCCTAGAGCCATTCTTGTAAATCTTTCCCATATCCTCACGCAAATTTGTCACATCTTTTCAAAAATGTAGTACCCAAAATTGAACACAATACTCCATTTGAGGCTGAACCAGACTTTTATAAAGGTAACTATAATGTCTTTGCTTTTGCACTCTGCCCAATTTGTAAATGATAGGATCTCACATGGCTTGTTACTCAATTTCTAAACCTGCCGTACCACCTTTAATAAACTGTACCCTCTCTGTTTCCACACCCACTTTTGAATTGTATCCCTTATTTTGTGTTACCTCTGCTTGTCCTTCCTATCAAAATGTGTCATTCACACTTCTGAACACTTTCCACATCTCTTGCTTCATCTCACCCTTGAAATCACCAAAGATATTTGGCTTCCATATCTCATCTGCTAGCCTTGCCCTTATTTAGTCGATCTTCATGCAGGACAGATTGAATGCTGATGCCTGCCAAAGGTGGGACATGAAAGGTGAATCAAACATTTAATGCTGTTAGCACCTTCAAAAAAAGGTCATGCCATTCACTGGTATTTACATGACTCAACTATGGGAGTTAATGAGTTGGCAATGCCGTGCATGTATCAGATTTATAACTAAGCGGCAAGATGTCAACAAAACACATTGTTTAATTATTCCATACAGACATAATCTTCCGTACGCTTTCCGTGTTCCCTTAGTCCATAAGGAATAACGTTCATTGATTTGAGTTTCCAACCTCCCTTGTATCAGGCCCACCATTGTCATTGGAGGAGAGGGATAATAGTGATGAAGAGGTGGAGCTAAATGGATGATAAGCGAAAAAACTTTTTTCCTCTTTTATTTGTTAGAACAATGATAATGGACAATGCCAACAGTTCAAATCTTAATAACAATCATTTGATGCTGCTGTCTGCCTTTGACTTGACTTTCTCAAACTCACTTTCTATACCTGTTACATCCTGTCTCCCAGGTACCAGCTGAGAGATCTTTGCCTGGAGGAACTTGGACATTTACAATGAAGATGGGATGTAAACTGACAGGAGAAATGAGGTTGAAGGGGGATATGTCACCTCTCCTTCAAGTGTTGAAAAGAAAGCTATCAATTTCTTTGGAGTGATGAAAGCCAGCAATCTGAACTTAGTTGGAGGGAAGCTTACTTGAGGAATACCTCACAGACAGCTTCCGAGGAAAAGTATGTGGGGCATCTGACAGTTGAAACTCGGACTTTTGCAACAACATCACTGAAGCTTTATTTTGAATGTATGAGTAGCAGGCTTCATGGAAAAGGCAACAGATCGCCAACTAAGTTGCAGTTAGGGACCAGTCAATACCTCCAACTCCACAGTTTTATAGACTAACGTATCAGTAATGTTTGATTATATTTGAGCATGATTTTGTTCTCAATTGCCTGAGAACTGCTTTGTTTGTCCCTTTAGAGACTGTTGGGCCGGTTGCACAATGCTCTGATCTATGGGTCAGACCAATGGAAAATTTCATTTGTGTTGGGATTCTATATAGCTAACATATAATCCTAATACAAGTATTTTATAAAGACAGTCATCTATTTGGGACAGGAATGTTAGTGATTCATTTCAAAGACATGTTGAAAATTGAGTTGGGTAAGAAGACAACAATTTTTTTTCAAAAGTCTTTGTGGCACCCCTGTTCAGACGGAAAAATAAAGTAGTAGCTGGCAAATTATTGTCAGTTTCCCAATATACAGAACATTCCTGACCAGTTTTGGAACATTTATTTTGGGAACAATTAATTATGTCATTCAGAGAACCAACCTGTCCCGCAGTCAAATAAGTGGAATTTTCCCATTTTCAGTTCAAGTGTTTTGTCTAGTGAGGTTCATGGTCTGCCATGGCTCAAAATGAATTTTCTCAACCACTTTACATCTGTTTAAATATGCAACTGGCTCCTTGAATGTCTTCCCTGGGGAATCATGCGGCTGGAAAAGTGGAAGTGCTTGCTACTTCTTTCAAGCCCAGGTCAGTACTGTGCCTCAAGTGGAAAAGAATACCAAGCTCCTGCTGTATGGAGGAAGCTAGTGAACTGTCACAGGATGCACCCTTTGCCGAGGAATCAAGGGTATGGGAAAAAGGCAGGAAAGTGGATTTGAAGATTATTAGATCAGCCTTGATGTCTGGTGGAGCAAACGTAATGGTCTGAATAGCCTACTTCTGCTCTTAGGCCTTGCGTTCTTACGGCTCAGAAACACAACTCATCTAAAAGATTCTGAGCAACATACCTGCTAATTTCAGTTTTGTCTGTGTGTACCTCCAAGATCTGCATATGTCAGTGACTTATGGGACTGAAAAGCTGTGAACAGCTTTGCCACAGGCGATTGCCATGTGTAGAACCCTCAGAGTTGCTATGCAGCCCCACAGCTTAGAGAGAAAATTGGTTCTGAGGACTTGATAGAAAAACTTTCAACTGTTATTGGGAAACTGAATTTTTGCCTCTGACCCAGTTAAATTCCCCCATCCACCTTTCTAAAAATTCTCAACCTGGAAATTCCACCCAATGACTGCAGTCTGCCTTAAAGGCACTGAACATTTTTTTAACATCTAAAGATCCAGGAGCTACTCTCTAATCTATTTGCTGTGTACTTGATTAATTTTGTGATAAGCCTAATGAGATTAATAAAATTGACAATGAAGTTTGTCTCACTAATATTGTCTGTCTGTGAAAGGAGCTGAACCACTTGGTGGATCATTTATCAGGATTGATTCATGTCAGAACAATGCATGTCTATTCCATGTCTATCAGTTCTGGTAGTACATATATGATGTATAAATTGGTTTTGGAAGTTAGAATTTTGGATAATGCAGTGCTTTCACATCTATTTTCTTATGGATTCAAAATAAAATGTCACTGATTGTACCAGGGAAGAAAAACAAAATGAATTGATAAATCTGAGAGCCACAACATTGACAATGGGTGTTGATTCATAGAATTCTAGCTTGTGAGGTCTAGTTTTCTCCATGAGTCACCTTACGTAATATCACTTTCCAAGTTTGATCCCATGTGCATTTTCCTTTCAAAAGACCAAGTTGCTTTAAAAAGTGCTTACGGACTCTGCTTCTGTAACAGTTGGTGCTAAAGAATGCCACATTCAAACTACCCACTGTACAAAGAATTTAGTTCCTAAGCAAAGGCATGAGTCAAGACTTGCACTTTTGCGGGGGCTGGAATTTACAACAGACAATAAATTTGCCTGATTGTATTTTCTGGTACTTCATAAGGTCTGGAAAATCTGCCTCTGAGTGGCAGTCATTTTTAAATCAAAGATATTGCATGGGAGGATGTAGTTGGTCCTAAATTCCATGAATTCTGCTTTTGCATTTGATTGAGCATTACTTGCATAAGTGCAATCACCAAAACCAGCTCATCGAAATCGAAGAATTTATTTAAGGAGAATATGCAGTCCAGAGCTTTTTCTGAAGTGATTTGATCAATTCTTGAGACCAACGGGGAATTAGTTGAAAAATTCTTCACCTCAAGAAGCCATCAGTTACATTAACTAATACCCACACAAATTGGGAGCTACTTTCTGAAGAGAGATTCTACTTGAAATCTCATTTTACTTGATGGAAGAGGAGCTACAAGGCTATACAGCATGGTAATTAATCAAGAAGCATTAAAGCATAGCTAAACTATTCCAACATTATCCATCCACAGATGTACTGATCTCATACACTTTCTGAGACCTTTCGTGTGAGCTGTGCCTCAGGAAGCTGCACTTCAATCATGAAGCTTTGAAAGTTCTCCATTGTTGCAGTGAGATCTACAATCAACAGGGACAGAGAAGGTTAGAGACAAAGAAACTGCAGATGCTGGACTCCAACATAGACATGCAGGAGGCTGGAAGAACGCAGCAAGCCAGGCAGCATCTGGAAGAAAGGAGCAGTGAATGTTTTGGGGATGACCCTTCATTTGGACTGGATGTGGGGGGAGGGGGGCCACAGATAAAGAGAGGGAGGAGGGATGGAGGTGGAATGGTGATGATTGGTGGATGCTGGTAGTAGGTACGGTTGTCCTAGATTACAAGACTAAATCAATCTCACTGCAATCGTCAGGTGTTTGGTGAAAACATGCCAGGATAACTGTGTGTAGTTCTCCTGACTTTGGCCTGGAAGTTTGTAAGTTCAAGTGCTACTCCAGTATTTGGTGATAAAAGAAAACTTGCCAGCCTGTATCAGTGTTTGTCATCAGTTCAATAAATGGGGATGGTGAGTCATGGGAATGGGGTCAGACTGTAAAACCACACATGCTGAGATGACGTGTTTCTCCTCATCAATAACCTTCCCTCCATCATAAGATCAGAACTACGGAAGTTTGCTAATGATTTCATAATGTTCAGCACCTTTCATCCCTCCTCAGGTGCTGAAGCAGCCCATGTCAAAACGCAATAGTATTCAAGCTTGGGTGGACAAGTGACAAGTAATATTCATGCCATACAAATGCCAGGCAAAGATCATCTCCAACAAGTGAGAATCTATCCATTGCTCCTTAACATTAAAAAGCATTACCATCTCTATCACTTACTATCAAAATCTTGGGGTTACCATTGACCAGAATCTGAATTTGATTAGCCACATAAATACAGTGCCTACAAGACTAGGTCAGAAGCTGGGAATACTGCAGTGAATAAGTCACCTCCTGTCTCTCCAAAACATGTCCAAATGGCCCAAGTCAGGACTGTGATAAAACACTCCTCATATACCTAATTGGCTGCATCCCCAACTGTATTCATGAAGCTTGACTCTCGCCAGATCAGATCAGCCTGATTGATTGGCACCATATCCACAAACATTTAGTCACTCCACCTCTGATACTCAGTAACAGCTGTGTGTACTATTAATAAGATGCATTGCAGAAATTTGTTTTGAAAATCCTTAGGCAGCACCTTCTAAGCCCACAATCACTTTGATCTATAAGGATAAGGGCAGAAGATACATGGGAACATCACCACCTGCAATTTCCAATCCCTGGCACTCACCATCCTGATTTGGAAATGTATCCTCATTCCTTCAGACATGATGAGCCGAGGGGCGATTTCTGTGGCACTGTGACTCTAAGACCCTCCCCTGTCATTACCACATGAACATTTGTCTCCTTTCTTTGCTATAAGTGCAGCATCATGGGACGACATACATTCCTCCTCTTGATGTGACAGATTTGGTCATGTACATGTGCCAAGAGTACACAGCTTTATTTTCACATTTTTCAAAGATTCCATCTCAACCTCATGTTGGAAATCACACATCACTAGGTTATAGACCAATGAGTATATTTTAAATCACAAGCTATCGGACCCTCGGTCCTTCTACAGGTGTTAATAGGAGAGTAGTATCAGTCACAGAATTTATAAGTAAAAGATCCAAAGATCAAAATAAGGGCATACTGAACAAACCTAAGATGCTGTTAAATTTTTATTCAGTTCAAAGGTTTTAATTGATTAATATGTGTATGTAAATCCCCGAATTCCTTTCAAGTCATCCTGAGAGAACCGAGTTTCACCCCACAATCAGACTTACCATGGACTACTCTTTAGAATCAGTCTCTTTCTTGGACAAATGCATTTCTATCAGGGACAGACACTTCAATATCTCACTCTACTGCAAGCCTATGTATAACCTCATGATGCTGCACTTCTCTAGCTTCCACCTGAAACACATTAAAACAGCCATCCCCTATGGATAAGCCCTACACATACATAGAATCTATTTGGATGAGGAGGAATGAGACGGGCACCTGAAGGTGTTGAAGGATGCTCTTCTAGGATAGAATATGATGCTCAACTCGTCGATCCAATGTACCACAGTGAGTAACCTCCTCAGAAGCAGAAACGGAATACTTCCAACAGAGTGCCCTTTGTCCTCCCGGGAGTGGAAAAACAATGCCATGTTCTTCACAGCCTTCAACACGTTATCGATGACAATGAACATCTCACCAAGATCTTCTCCACGCCTCCACGTCTTACCTTCAAACAACTACCAAACATTAAACAGACCATTGTTTGCACCAAACTGCCCTGCCTTCAGGACAACATTGACGATAACACTTCACAATCCTGTTATGGTAATCTCTGCAAGACATGTCAGATCTTCTATGCTGCAGGCAAGGATGCCATGAGGCATGGTACCTTGGCGAAACCATGCAGACACTACGACAATGGATGAATGGATACCGCACAACAATTGTCAGTCAGGGATGTTCCTTCCCAGTGGGGGAACACTTCAACGGGCAAGGATATTCAGCCTTGTATCTTTGGGTAAAAGTCCACCAAGGAGGACTTTAAGATACACAACAACACAGAGTCGCCGTGCAGAGGCTGATAGCCAAGTTCCATACCCATGATGATGGCCTCAACCAGGATAATGGGTTCATGTTGCACTGCGTGTGACCTCACCCCCCCCACCACACACACACACACACACACACACACACACACACACACACACACAATCCCCTTTCCCCCCTCCCAACACACACATGCTCTTTCTACTAAATTTGCATTTGCAAATACATTTTATTTTGTTCAAAAAGCACACAATTTATAGACAGTCAATATGGCGTTTTATACAATCCTACTTTAAAAATAAAACCAGTCTGACTCCAAACTAAAACACAAACAGATTCTAAACATCATCCCACACCTAAAGTGCATTGTCTGACTGAAAATGTCACCTCTCCTTTGCACTGATAAAACCTTTAGTTCTCTCACGACAGTGACTTGAAAGGAATTCGGGGATGTACACATACATATTAGGCAATTAAAATTTTCTAACTTATTAAAGATTTAACAGCATCTAGGTTTGTTCAGTACATACTTATTTTGATCTTTTGATCTTTTCCTTATAAATTCTGTGTTTGATACTACCACTCTCACTAATGTTAGAAGAAGGACTGAGGCTCCAAAAGCTTGTGATTTCAAATAAACCAATTGAACTATAACCTGGTGTCGTGTAATTTCTGATCTTGTCCAGCCCTGTCCAAACCTGGCACCTCCACAACCTCATGTGGGGCTGAGATTGTAGCAGACAACATTTCTATGGGATGAGGTGAAGAGCAGTCATGCCAAGGACTTGGACCCTTGGTGAGAAATCTCAGAACATTCCTTTCAACAAATGCTGACTGTGTGCAGAGATAATGGAAACTGAGATGCTGGAGAGTCCGAGATAAAAAAGTGTGGAGCTGGATGAACACAGCAGACCAAGCAGCATCTTAAGAGCACAAAAGTTGATGTTTCGGGCCTAGACACTTCATTATTTTTTCTGCTGAAGGGTCTAGGCCCAAAAGGTCAACTATTGTGCTCCTAAGATGCTGCTTGGCCTGCTGTGTTCATCCAGCTCTACACTTTTTTATTCCTGACTATGCTCAATTGGATGCAGCAGGGAATGAAGAAGGCAAATGGTACATTAGCCTTCATCTCAAGTGGATTTGAGTAAAGAGGTAAAAATGCCTTGCTGCAATTGTATAGAGGCTTAGTGAGACAGCATGCATATTATTGTGTACGGTTTGAAACTCCTTATCTCAGAAAAGTTGTACTTGTCATAGAGCACATGGAGCAAAAATACATGAGACTACGTCTTGGGATTTCGGGATCATCTTATGAGAAGAGATTGTGTAAAGTGAGCCCTTACATTATAGAATGCCCATGAAAGATGTGTCTAAGACTGGAAGGCATAAGTTTAAGGTGAGGAATAAGTGGTTTAGAGGGAATCTGAGGGAAACCTTTTCCAAGCAGTCGGTGGTAGAAATATAGAACATGCAGTTTGAGAGGATGGTGGAGGCAGGTATTCTCACAACAATTAATATGTGTCTGGATGAGCACTTAAAATCCCAGGACATTGTGGACCAAGTGCAGATAAATGGAATTAGTATTTGTTTGGTATTTGTTGGTTAGCATAGACATGGTGGGCTAGAGGGCCTGTTGCTATGCTAAATGACACTATGAGAGTTAAAGATTGAAAAGAGATCTCATTGACACCTACAAATATTTTTTCACTGGTTGTGTTAGGGTGAACATAGATATTTCCCTGAACCAGGGTATATAATCTCAGAATAAGGAGTAGGCTATTTTAGATTGAGTTAGGAGGAATTATGTCACCAAGGAGTGATGAATCTTTGGAATTCTCCACAGCAGAGACCTGTTGAAGCTCAGTCATTGAACACATTCAAGACAGAAAGCAGGAACCTAAAGCCATGAAAGAATATGAGGGTAGCATGTGAAAGTGATGATATAGTAAATCAATCATGATCTAATTGAATGGCACAGTGGGTTCAACAGGCTGAATAGACTACCTGACGCAATGTTCCCATATTATGGTCAAGAGTTTTCTCTCAACGTGTAAGGAGGTGAAATATTTGATAAACCAGGTCTGGGTTGATGCATCAGTTTTGTTTTAACAATATTCGAGAGCAGATCAAGTCTCTTCGATGCAGAAGTCAGGAGATTGAGAGTGACTTGCAAATCTGGTGCAGAATGGGCAAATAAAAGAGGAGGCATTTAGTACTCAAACCAGAGAGCAGCTGATCCTTGATGAAGTACATAACCACTGTCAGGAAGATTGTAAATACTACAGAAATTATCACTAAACCATGTCTAACACGGTTAAGAATTTTGAAGGTGCCTATTTTAGATCTCCCGCTCAATATTGTTGCAGTCATAAAGCATTTGCAAGATTGCAATTAATTTTCTAGGATATCCAAATCTTGGAAAACAATCCATAGATTCTCATGATTTACTTCGGGGCAGCATGGTGGCTCAGTGGTTAGCAATGCAGCCTTACAGCACCAGGGACCCTGGTTCAACTGTAACCTCGGGCAACTGCCTGTGTGGAGTTTGCACATTCTCCCAGTGTCTGCGTGGGTTTCCTCCGGGTGCTCTGGTTCCCTCCCACAGTCCAAAGATGTGCAGGTTAGCTGGATTGGCCATGCTAAATTGCCCATAGTGTTCAGTGGTGTGTGGGTTATAGGGGAATGGGTCTGGGTGGGATGCTTCAAAGGGCAGTGTGGACTTGTTGGGCCGAAGGGCCTGTTTCCACACTGTAGGGAATCTACTCTAATCTACTTCATGAAATGCTTTGGTCGGATCACAGAATGCCATGAAGAGTTTCTGGTATTATTCTTGACAATGTTTTTGGATATCTCTCTGAACAAGGACTGTGTTAGTAGTTCCTCAGGTAAGTCTAAAACCATTCTCTATCTCTGGGAGGATCCCTTCAGCCACAAGAATTTGGCAAATTCGGAGAATGTGTATCAGAATTGACCAAGCTATGAACTATTTTGGCATGATTTATCTACTGTCTTGAGGGTAGTTACAATTTGAGTACTGCTAAAAAAGGCACTTTTTTATAGTTTTTCATCTTGCACTCAGCAATACAAGTCACAAGAATACCAACTTAAGGGGAAAATCAACTTTTATACTGGATGAGAGGAGAATGCTGATTGGGTGGTAAGTGGTTTAATATGGTTTACTACATTATTGAAGATGGTTTACCTGAGACAGTAGTGGTGAGCTTTGCCTTGTCTGAACAGGGTATGTTTGTGCTGTGCCTAGTTTCGACTCAGGTATATTAGTGCTGCAGATTGTGCTAATTTGAGTGTGTTTGCATTGCAAAACTCGGCAATCTTAGCGCATTGCATTGTCTGAACTTGTAATTGTTAATGTTGTATGTTCCTTACACACAGGAATGTTCAAGGTCAAAAACCACACGATACCAGATGGGTCCAATAGGTTTATTTGAAAACACAAGCTTTCGGATTATAGACCCTTCATCAGGTGAAGTGAGAAAGAAGCACACAGAACATATCATTTATAAGCAAAAAATGAAAGAGTCATACAACTGATAGATTCTGTATTTCTGTGTGCTTCTTTCTCACTTCACCTCATGAAGGGGCTACGTTTCAAAAGCTTTTGTCTTCAAATAAACCTATACCTATTGGACTATAACCTGATGTCCTGTGATTTCTGACTTTGCCCAACCCAGTGCAACACCAGCACCTCCACATCATAGGAATGTTATGATTGGGTGCTTTTGAACTCAGAGATTTCATCATTTTACAATGTCAGCAAATACTGCCACAAATACATACTTTGACTGGAAGCAGAATTAAACATTTCCCCAATTAAATTGTATATTTTAATCATTATCCCCATTTTAAATCATTGCACTCAAGTGGTTTAGAAACAAATTATTATTTAATCTTTTCTGGCTCAATCAGAAAATTGAATCCTTTCGTAAAATCTGTTACAAATTGCATAATTATAGGAATCATGAAGTTCTAATTCTCTGCTATAATAGAAAACAAAGTAACAATTATGAGAAGGTTCTTTGCCAAGTTGACCGAAAACAATTTCAGCATCACTTCACAAAGGAAACAAAAAAATTACCCACACAGTTCAACTGCTACCCTGAAAAAAAAATGCCTGAGCAAAAATTGTGCAGAAAGGCATGAAGAAACTTTGACTAAATGGATAAGTATTTTAAAAAAAAACACAAGAAGGAGCATAATGAGCCTAGGCCTGTTAAAATTTCAGAATAATACATTTGTGATTAAAATACTTGACAAAGTAAACAAATGGAAAGTTGAAACCTCTGTATGCTTTCTGGACTTGAAAAAAGTTAACTGTGCAACAATTTTAATTCGTACATTAAATAAAACTATCCATCCATTTAGTAAATTATAATAATAATTTGCATATTGCCTCTTTAATTCTACCAGGATCTGTTCCATTTTAAATTTCTATTTCACTATTTTTGTTTCTTGTGAATCTGCATTACTGTTTCATCCCTAATATGAAAAGTTGCATGGACAAATATCATGTACCACAATTGATCATATCCCTAACAAAAAGATAATTTCTTGTTCTTATATTAGTTATACTATAAATTTATACAACTCAATGCAGCTGGTAAGCTCAACTTATTTCATGTCAGGATTCACCCTCTGCATAATTTAAAAGATATAAACAGGTTTTCAGTTTTTTTCTCAAAAATTCTATAGTTAGACCATAAAAGCTGCTGCAGTTAAGGTAAATCTGTTTCATGTTTCTAATTAAGACAACCAAACTGCTGCAAAGTTCATTTACAAAAACATTGATGAGGCTAACACCTGTACCATCCTTTCTAAGACAGCACAATATAATTAGTTGGTATTCTGAAGTGCAGAGAAACACGCCTGAACGCAATGCACGCATACATTATTTTTGAGTTAATTTTGGTATAATTTGGTATAATTTCTTAAGGTCTTTCTTGTCTGTGTTCTCTGACTTCACTCGTGTCAATTGGCTTTGCAGAACTGACTCTGGATCTTGACATCAATCTGTCCATACTCCAGAGTACCTGTATCTGATAATTCAATGATTTACGATAAAGGATGTGCTTACTTGATGTTTCAAAAATAATGGTTTGATTGAACAGAGCGACTGTGAATTTATGAAGGAGACTTTATGTTTGACAAACTTATTGTTTGAGTGTGTTAGAGTTTACGGGGGAGCTATTGGATTTTTGGACGATTTGATAAAGTTCCATACAAAAGACTAGCAAAAAAAAATTAAAGCACATGGAACTGTGAGTAATATACCAATATGGATTAAAAATTGCTTAACAGGCAGAATGCAAAGAATAGGAAATAAATATCATTCTTTGATTGGTGGGTTGTGCCCATAGGGTAACCCACTTGTTCCCCAGATGCACAATGTGTACAAAATTTGGAGGAAATGTGAGCTTTGAGAAGATAGCAAAGAGGATTGAAGAGGGTTTAGACTGGCTGAGTGAGCAGTCAAGAACATGGCAGAGGGAACAAAACGTTGATAGATGGGAAAGGCGCAGTCTATTTCTTAAATTGTGAGAGTTTGGAAAGTTTTGATGCCCTTGAAAGCTCAGATGCAGGTACATTGACAAATCAGAAATCAAACAATATGTCAACCTTTATTGCAAGAGGACTTCAGTCCAGGAGTAAAGGTGTTTTGCATCAGTTGTACAGACCTTTGGCGAGGCTACATCAAGAGTACTGTGTGCAATTCTAGTCCTATTGGTAAGGACGATAAAGGGAGTGCAGCAATGGTTTTCTGTGCATAACCCAGGGATAGTGGTCTGTACTATCAAGAGACATTGAAGAGAATGGGTTGGTATTGATACAAAGGACTGGTCGGCAGTTCTCTAATAATTAAAACCGTAACACCCAAGAGGCACACCTTGCTTCATAATCTGTTAAGGGAAATGTGAAAAGCAGTATACCTACCTCTTGCCTCCCAATCTGTTACAAAGGAGAGGCGAAATAAAATGAACGCCCGACAGTGACTCTATAATCAATAAGTAACAATTTATTTGTCTAACTCTAACAGTTAACAAATTAAGAGGGATGAACTTGGAGACGGAGATATTGGCTAGGGAGCAAGGTGGTGCATTGAAGTGGCAGGCAACAGGTAGTTCAGGGTCTTTTTTGCGAGCAGAATGTAGATGGTCTGCGAAGCAGTAGCCAAGCCTACATTTCATTTCCCCAATGTAGAGAAGACCACATTGTGAGCAGCGAATGCAGTAGACTAGATTCTGGGAAGTGCAGGTGAAGTGTTGCTTCACCTGGAAGGTATGTTTGGGCCCTTGGATACTGGGGAGGGAGGAGGTAAATGGGCAGGTGTTGCACCTTCGCCGGTTACAGGGGAAGGTGCCGTGACATCTGTTTACTCCTCCACAGATGCTGCCAGAACTGCTGAACTGTTCCAGCAACTTTGTTTTTGAACAAATTAACATAACTATTAACAAACTGAACAATTTCCCCTTGGCTACTAAATATCCCTGAATAAAACAAAACAAAATAAAACAAAATGTATTGGAATGCTATTCCATTGGATACAAGTACCATCTATTTAAAGCAAATTTTTAAAAAATTAAAGCATAATCTCTTGAAATTACAGTCAAGATAAGTCTTCTGAAATGTTCTGTGCCTTCTCCACTGTCCTCCAGTCAGGAATGCCATCCTCTGTTAAATTCTTGTCTCGGGGATATTAGCTAAGAGTGCCATAGTACCTTTACTTAGATGGTGCCTACCGTGAGACCTTAGAGATTTCTGTGACAGCCGATAGCTTTCTCTTTCTTTAAAGCTGATGGCTGTTGAGAGCTGTTCCCTTAACGGATGGCAGTTTGCTCTCATCTTGATTTTCAAATGGTTTCTTCTTTAATACCTTTAATACCCATTAATTGCTTACAATAGGATTGGTTCAAGGTTGTCAAAACTGTCAGATTTAAATTTAGTTGCTATTTGGTATCTAGGCTCTGGTCGAAATTAATTGGCTAAATTCAAAAACCTGTTGCCTCGGTAAAAATACTCCTTTCCCTGCTAACAGTATAGCCTTTTGATACAATGTTTTAATTTTAAGAACTCTCTGTGCATCTGCTGCTGCCCACAAGGATTTTTTAAAAATCTCCAAGCCTAAAAAAACACATCTTTTAAAGGGAGCATACACCCTTAACCATGCACCTCTAAATAAAATTCAAATGTTGAATTAATTTTACTTTTAATTCATACGTTAAATAAAACCATCCATTCATTTAATAAAATATAATAACAGTTTGCACATTGCCTCTTTAATTCTACCAGAATCTGTTATGTTTTAAATTTCATTTTTAAGAACAAATTCTAACATCCTTCCTTCCAATCCACATTACTATACCAACACCTCACCTGAAGAAAAAATGAACCATCATTATGAAAAGATGGCTTCATTTTTTCTCTAAATCTTAATGCTATTATTACAAAATACGTATGTCATTAATCTAGAGTTACACATTTCATACTAATTCTATACATATATATATAACATTGAACACAACTATGTCTATCCAATGTACACATTTTCCATGTAAACTTGCGAAAACGCGTCCCAACACCATTTTCACGACCGACAACATGTACAATCTATAAATTAAATGCTTGTAAATTAAGTCTCCAATGAAATAGTCTGGTTTTCTTGTCTTTGAATCTTTCCAAAAATACCAAAGTGTTGTGATCAGGGTACAAAACTATCCTTGATATATTGTTTGCAACATAAACATGAAAATGTTGCAAGACCAGCGCCAAACTCAAAAGCTCCTTTCCAACTGTTGAATATTTTCTCTGGTGGATATTGAGTTTCTTTGAAAAATAACTGATTGGCCTTTCAATTCCACAATCATCCTCCTGTAACAACACGGCTTCAACCCCTACATTACTTGCATAGATGGTGGCTTTAAAGGGTTTCATGAAGTTTGGTGTGGCTAAAACTGGGGCGGTGGTTAACACACCTTATAAATTCTCAAATGCCTCCTGGCATCGGTCTGTCCACCACAATTTTGTGTTCTTCTTCAACAAATCTGTCGGTGGCGCCACCAAACTACTAAAGTTTGGCACAAATTTCCTATAGAATCTGCTCAGTCCCAAAAATTGTGGCACTTCGTTCTTCAAGGATGGTCTTGGAAATTCCTCCACGGCCTTCATCTTCACTTTCCTTGGTGTCATCCTTCCACGTCCGATGTTGTATCCGAAGAATGTCACTTCCACCTTCGCAAATTCTGTCTTGGCCAAATTTATAACCAACTTTGCCTTCTGTAATGTCTCAAAGAGCTCAGTCAAATGTGATCTGTAAACGCATGGCTAAAGATCACTTAGTCATCTATATAGATGGCACAGTTAGTCAATTCTGCCGCAACTCTATTCATAAGTCTCTGAAATGTGGCTGGTACATTCTTCATTCTAAAGGACATCACTTTAAATTGATACAGCCCATTTGGGGTTACAAACTCAGAAACTTCTTTTGCTCTCTCTGACAAAAGTACTTGCCAGTAACCACAAATAAAGTCCAACTTTGTGATATAACTGGCTTGTCCAACTTTTCCACACAGTCCTCCAACCTTAGAATTGTTTATGAGTCTGATTTAGTCACTTCTGATAATCTACATAGAATTGTTGAGTACCGTTAGATTTGGAACCAACACGGCTAGTGAACTCTACTCACTTTGATTTGGCTCAATGATGCCTTCCAGGAGCATTCTTCATTCTGTACTTGTGCTGCTTTGAGAGGATTAAGCCTGTAAGGGTGATGTTTTATTAAAACAGCATTCCCTAAGTCAACCTCATGTACTAAAGTATCAGTCATCCCTGTTCTATTTCCACATATGTCCTGATAGTGCTGCAACAATCCTTTCAATTCAGTTCTCTGGTCCTGAGAGAGAGAGCTTACCATCCTATTCTATTCTTTAAGGACTTGCTCATTATTTAGTTTGTCCTGAGGCACATCAAAATCCACATCATCTGGATTTGATTTCTCACTCTGAGGGGAAGTAATTAATCCCTGATTCTTCAGTTCATTTTTGCTGTCATAGTAAGGTTTCAGCATGTTCACATGACATCTTGATAAATATTTTTCCTATCTGGCAGCTTTACCAGATAATTCACCTGACTTAACTTATCAATCTGTTAGGGAACACTAAACCTTGCTTTGAAGGGATGTCCTACCACTGGTAACAATACCAATACTTTATCCTCACAAGCAAATGCACAAATTTTAGATTTCTTATCTGCTCCCTGCTGGGCAACCTTTAAATGTTGTTTAGTTAATTCACCTAGTCTGTGTAATCTTTCTCTCAACTCAGATACATAATCCAATGGTGAGATCTCTGACTTCAGGCCTATCAAATTTTCCTTAAATAATTTTAAAGGCCCTCTTACTTTGTGTCCAAATATCAATTCAAATGGAGTAAACTGAGTCAATTCATTTGGATCATCTCTAACAGCAAATATAAGTGGGATACCTTTATCCTAAACATTTGGGTAATCCTGTCAATAAGCCCTCAGCATGATTTTTAGGGTCAAATGCCACCTTTCTAATGTTCCCTGGGATTCAGGATGGTACATACTTGAATTAAAGTGTTGGATGCTTAAACTATCCATGACCTCCTTAAACAGTTCTGATTGTTCTGATTGTTTCTCCCTGGATAATCCATATTGGGTAAAGAAAGCGAGGAACTCCTTCACAACCTTCTTTGCCTCGACACTCCATGATGGATTGCCTCTGGACTTCTGGTAGACACATCCATTGATGTTAGGAGGGGACCTAAGTAATCAGTCATAACCCACGTGAAAGGTTCTTCAAATGCGGGAATTGGCATCAAAGGCACTGGTTTTATTACTGTCTGTGGCTTTCCTACTATCTGACATGTATGACAGATACGGCAAAATTCAACCACATATTTATGTATTCCTGGCCAATCAAAATTCTTCTGTATCTTAGCCGGAGTCTTCCACACTCCTGGATATCCTAATATAGATAACTTGTGTGCTACCTGTAATACTTCTTGTCTGTATGCTCCCAGCAACACAATCTGGTGAACTTCCTGCCCATTTCTCCTCTTCATTAAGGGCTACGGGAAGAGTGCAGGTAAGTGGAGTTGAAATGCCCCTCAGCCATGATTAAATGGTGGAGTGGACTCGATGGGTCGAATGGCCTTACTTCCACTCCTATGACTTATGGTCTTATGGTCTTCATTAACCTGCCACAGTTTCCATTTCTGCCCTAGGGTTTTAGCCTTAATGTAATAACATTCTGGAATACATTCTTATTCCTTTTGCAAGTAAGCATTATGATACGCATCTTATATTGTCTCATCTTTTTGTTGTAACTCCATTAGTCTTTCAGAACTAAACACCTCTGCCTGATCCTCTACCTGCTGAAGTTCTTTCTTTATCATTTCATCAAACAGGATGTCAGTTAACAGGGCCTCAACTCCTTCATCTTTCTCTTTTGTTTTCTCTTCTTGCTTTAACTTATGGCTGTGAGATGTTGTCAACACACAGTCCAGAAAAAATCCAGGGTATTTTTCTTCTAACTCTTCAGTTCCATTGTTTTCTTTTGGCTTCTCCACTACAATGGGCATCACTCCCATCTTTGATCCAGCTAGGTCGTTTCCAAGAACAAACTGTATTCCTGGAATAGACACTCTTTGAATCACTTCTACTGTCACTTTCCTAGTCTTGGATGGACTTTCCAGCTTTATCTTACACAGAGTAACACTAAATCTCTCCATTTGTTCCACAGATTATCACTCTCTTGGGTAACATTTAAGAAGGAGTACAAATATTTTCATCTCATACAATTAGAGATGGCCCAGCTCCTGTGTCTTTCAATTTTGTAACTTCTTTACCTTCTCCTCCTGTTCTGCTAGAGTAAACCTTACCCACAGAGGTGAAATCTTTGAAGAGATCTGGCATTATCTTACATTCCATGCCATGACTAGGCTGCAGTCCTTGACATCTTTTGGGATTTCCTTCACTACCTCAACTAATCCCACTGGATTAGCCTCTTCTACCATATCCTTTTTACTCAGTGTTTCTCTTAAACCACCAGCACTGTGATGCTGTGTGTTCCCCTCTATTACAGTAGAAACTAAGGCCTTTCACCTCTTTTTCACTCTCTTGGGTTTCATTTCTCACATGTGGTAATCTGTTCCCAGTGTGATTTACTTTTTGTATTTCATTAAAGGATCTTCCCTCTCCCAATTTCTATCCCTCATGAAATGAAATTGCTGTCAGAAGCTAGATTTTAATTTCTATACTAATGCATATTTATCTGCCATTTCTGCAGCTATTGTCGCTGCTTTAACTTTCTGTTTCTCAACATTATCGTTTCTGGAAGTGAGATTTGAACTCCTCCAGCAGAATAATCTCTCTAAAATCCTCATATGCCTTTTCTATCTTTAATGCTCTCACCCATCTATCAAAGTAATGTTTAATTCTTTTGAACTCTATATAAGTCTGACCTGGTCCCTGTCTTAGATGTCTGAACTGTTGTCTATGCACTTCTGGTACCATTTCACAGGCACTCAATATAGTCTGTTTCACTCCTTCATTTTCTCTTGACACTTCCTGTCTACCAACTTGATCTGAATTAATGTTACCCATGTATCCGCTGGCCAGTTCACCTGTTTAACCAATTTGTCAAAGGAAATGAAAAAGGCTTCTACATCTTTTTCATCAAATTTTGCTAATGTTTTGGCATATTTATATATATATATCCCTATCAGGTCGTTGGCTGCAATGAATTTGCTCACCCACACTTCTATTTTGTACTTATCTTTCTGCCATTAGAAGTATTTTTGCTTCAAGTTCCAACTTCATCTTTTCCAACTTAAACATTCTTTCTTTTCTTTCTATTTCCCTTTCTAACCCCAATTGTCTTAGTTGCAATTTAATTTTTTTCTAACTCCACTGCATTTGCCTATTTCTCTGGTATACCTAAATTCTTGATTCACTCCTTTACAAATTACGCTGCCCTCTTATCCCTCATTAAGCTCAATTCTAGCCTGTTTGCTAAGTCTAACCTTCTACTGTCTTTCTCAATTTTCTTGGCAAATTTGGGAAGCATCTTCAAACCCCAGAGCCTCTTTAACAATGTTAAGAGCCATTTCCTCCATTTTTGATTTAACCAACCACAAGTAACCAAAATTAAACACATTTCCACTTTTCGCCTAAGTTTCATTTAAAGATTAAGGACATTAATCCCCAAGTCTGATTAAATCCATCCAAATCTGTTCAGATCCCATGCACAAATCAGCCAGATCCCATCTTGAGCCCCCAAATTGTTACAAAGGAGTGGTCAACACCTCTCTGGTAATTAAAACTAAAATACTCGGACAGGCTCACGTTGCCTCATAATCTGTTAAAGGAAATGTGAAAAGCGGTAGACCTGAAACTTACCTCCCAATCTGTTATAAAGGAGGGGTGAAATAAAATGAGCTCTTGACAGTCACTCTACAATCAACAAGTATTCAATTTAATTTTTTTCTAACTCCACCGCATTTGCCTATTTCTCTGGTATACCTAAATTCTTGATTAACTCTAATAGTTAACAAATTAACAGAACTACTAACAAATCAAACAATTCCCCCTTAACTACTAACTATTCCTGGTTAAAACAAAATTCAATTGGTATGCTGTTGAATAGATACAAGTCCCACTTATATAAACCAAATTAGTTCTAAAAATTAAAGCTTAACCTCTTGAAATTACAGCCAAGATAAGTCTTCTGGAATGTTCTTTGCCTTCTCCGCTGTCCTCCAGTCAGGAATGCCATTCTCCAATGAATTCTTGTGTCAGGAATATTAGCTAAGAGTGCTATAGTACCGTTATTGGGATTATGCTTACTCTGAGATCTTAGATATTTCTGTGGGAGCCATTGATTTTCTCTTTATTTAGAGTTGGTGCCTGTTGAGAGCTGTTCTCTAAACGAATGGCATTTTGCTCTCACCCTGATTTTCAAATGCCCTCTTCTTTTATATTCATGATGACCTATTAATTTCTTACAACTGGATTGACCCAGGATTGTCAAAAACATCAGATTTAAATTTAAGATAACAAAGTGTGAAGCTGGATGAACACAGCAGGCCAAGCAACATCTCAGGAGCACAAAAGCTGAGTTGCGGGCCAAGACCCTTCATCAGAGAGGGGGATGGGGTGAGGGTTCTGGAATAAATAGGGAGAGAGGGGGAGGTGGACCGAAGATGGAGAGAAAAGAAGAT
Source organism: Stegostoma tigrinum (assembly GCF_030684315.1). Classification (NCBI taxonomy): domain Eukaryota; kingdom Metazoa; phylum Chordata; class Chondrichthyes; order Orectolobiformes; family Stegostomatidae; genus Stegostoma; species Stegostoma tigrinum. Next base: position 70,763,771 of record NC_081357.1, on the reverse strand, counting down.
AGGTAGAGAGGAGACAAGAGAGTTGCAGTGGGAGAGAGATTCCCTGAGGTTGGTCTGGAGGGAGGAGGGTAACTTCTTCAGTTTAGGCATCCCTGGAAGGGGCTTCGCAGTGAGGTTAAAATTGTATCAGTGATAATGGGAACTGCAGATGCTGGAGAATCCAAGATAACAAAATGTGAAGCTGATGAACACAGCAGGCCAAGCAGTATCTCAGGAGCACAAAAAGCTGACATTTCGGGCCTAGGCCCTTCATTTGGCTAAATCTAAAAACCTATTGTCTTGGTGAAAATGTTGCTTTGCCTGCTATCAGAATAGCTTTTTTGTACATTGTTTCAACTTCAAGAATTCTCTGTCCATTTGCTGCTGCCTTCAGCCATTTTATTTTAAATCTCCAAGCCTAAAAAAGTACATCTTTCAAAGGGGCCATGCAATCTTCCTCCCCAATCATTTTACAAACAAATTCTAACATTCTGCCCTATAATACACAAGTACTATATCAACTTCACAACTGTATTCAGTGGAATTTAGAAGAATAAGAAGCAATCTAATAGAAACGTACATCATTTTTAAAGGGATAGACAGAATTAGATGCAGACAGGATGTTCCCCCTAGCTGTAGGGTCTAGAAATATGGGACACAGTCTAAGAATAAAAGGTAATTCATTTAAGACTGAGATGAGGGATCATTTCTTCACTCAGAAGCTGGTGAATCTTTGGAATTCTCTACTTATAGGGGGTTGTAGAAACTCAGTCATTGGGTAAGTTCAATACAGAGATTGATATGTTCTAGTTATTAATGACATCAGGGACATAGCAATAACACTGGAATATGGCATTGAGCTAGATGATTATCCACGATCTAGAATGACAAGGCATATTCGAGAAGCTGAAAGGCCTGCTCCTGCTTCTGTGCTCCTATGGTGCACACTTTTCTGGCTCATGGTATGTGGATTTGATTGATTACTGTGCACATGGTACAATCTGAATTTAAGAGCATCTCCTCATTGTCCTAATCTATTTACATCTTCTTGTATGTTTCCTGACAATTTTCCATGGCCCTAGTTTAACCTATCATTTTAAATTTAAAACTAGGAAGCTCTCATTTATGTAAGGTTTTTACAACCACTGGTCATTCACTGAGTATGAACCCCAGTGGTCTAATGGACAAGGTAAGCCAGGGGTTGTGGGTTCAAGTCCCACCTTGAGTGTTTGTTTTGGTTTCATTCAGTCTATTCAAGGTTGAGATCAGCAGAATTTTCCATGTGGCATGGTGGCTCACTGGTTGGCAGTGCTGCCTCACCGTGCTAGGGACCTGAGTTTGATCCCAGCTTGAGTGACAGTCCATGTGGAGTTTTAGTGTCCCCTCTGCATCTGTGTGGGTTTCTTTCAGGTGCTACGGTTTCCTCCCGCAGTCCAAAGACGTGCAGATTAAGGGGACTGGCCATCTAAATTGCCCTGTAGTGTCCAGAGATGTGCAGGCTAGGTATTTATCTATAGTTAATGTGGATTTATAGGAATACAATAAGGGGCTGGAGCTGGGGCACTGGCTGAGTGGGATGCTTTTCGGAGTGTCAGTGCAGACTCAGTGGGCTGAATGGTGTATTTTTGCAGTGTAGGGATTCTATAATTCCATTCAAGTCTTTCATCTATTAAGTACTTTTCAATTGTGGTTACTGTTGTAAGAATTGCAACATCCAGTTCATGCACAGCAAACACAAACTACACTATAATAGTAACCTAATAATTTTTTTGATAATGTTGATTGAAGAATAAATATTGGCTGGGACATTCCTGAATGTCGACTTAACCAACTGATGGGAGTTTTTTTGAGGTAGTAATAGAAACTGTGTATAAAGGGGAGTTGGTGCATGCACCCTATTCACATGCTCAAGAGTCATATGGAAGGTTATTACAGAAAATAAAAACTCATGGGATGATGGGTAATATATTAACATGGATAGGACTTTGGTGGACTAACGGGAAGCGGGGACATTAAACTGTCATTTTCAGATTGGTAGGATAGTAACTAGTAGTATGCTATACGATCAGTGCTGGGACCTCATTAGTTTACAATTTATATCTAAGACTTGGACGAAAATTGGAAGGTACAATTGACAATCTGCTTATTGTCACTAAAGGTAGGGAAGTAAATTATGCAGAAGACATTGTGATATAAATTAAATGTTTTCATATGATTTTTTCTAAGTTTGGGTTCTGATTATTGAGCTATATCCAACAGGTTTTCTGTGAATTTTTAAGGAATAGGTGGTTATTGCCTTGATAAGCAAAGATGTGGAAAGCTATTAGGAGTGCGGCTGCAGGAATATGGATTTAAGTTACATTAGATCAGCCATGATCTTATAAAATGATGGTTCATTCTTGCAGTGCCGAATGGCCTTCGCTGGTTCTTTTTCCTAAAACACTGAAATGAAAAGATCAAAAACGTTTGTGTCTAAAGACACTTGAAAATCTGGGAGCTACGTTCCCTCCCTCGCTCTGATGAAAAGCAACTGGAAGTACTTGATAAAAACCGAAAGAACTGCGGATGCTGTAAATCAGGAATAAAAACAAAGTTGCTGGAAAAGCTCAGCAAGTCTGGCAGCATCTGTGAAGGAAAAAGCACAGTGTTAACGTTTCGGGTCCGGTGAGTTCTGAGGAGGGGTCACCGGACCTGAAACATTAACCCTTTTTTTTCCTTCACAGAAGCTGCCAGACCTGCTGAGCTTTTCCAGCAACTTCTGTTGTGAAATGGATGTACTTGCTCTTTTAGTGGCGGAGGGTATTTGTGTTGAAGGTGTTGGTAGATATAGAAGGCGTCATGGAAACAAATTGAAGTTGCATGCAAGTGATAATGGGAACTGCAGATGCTGGAGAATCCAAGATAATAAAATGTGAGGCTGGATGAACACAGCAGGCCAAGCAGCATCTCAGGAGCACAAAAGCTGACTTTTCGGGCCTAGACCCTTCATCAGAGAGGGGGATGGGGTGAGGGTTCTGGAATAAATAGGGAGAGAGGGGGAGGCGGACTGAAGATGGAGAGAAAAGAAGATAGGTGGAGAGGAGAGTACAGGTGGGGAGGTAGGGAGGGGATAGGTCAGTCCAGGGAAGACGGGCAGGTCAAGGAGGTGGGATGAGGTTAGTAGGTAGGAGATGGAGGTGCGGCTTGGGGTGGGAGGAAGGCATGGGTGAGAGGAAGAACAGGTTAGGGAGGCAGAGACAAGTTGGACTGGTTTTGGGATGCAGTGGGTGGAGGGGAAGAGCTGGGCTGGTTGTGTGGTGCAGTGGGGGGAGGGGACGAACTGGGCTGGTTTTGGGATGCGGTGGGGGAAGGGGAGATTTTGAAGCTGGTGAAGTCCACATTGATACCATTGGGCTGCAGGGTTCCCAAGCGGAATATGAGTTGCTGTTCCTGCAACCTTCGGGTGGCATCATTGTGGCACTGCAGGAGGCCCATGATGGACATGTCATCTAAAGAATGGGAGGGGGAGTGGAAATGGAAATGGTTTGCGACTGGGAGGTGCAGTTGTTTATTGCGAACCGAGCGGAGGTGTTCTGCAAAGCGGTCCCCAAGCCTCCGCTTGGTTTCCCCAATGTAGAGGTAGCCACACCGGGTACGGTGGATGCAGTATACCACATTGGCAGATGTGCAGGTGAACCTCTGCTTAATGTGGAAAGTCATCTTGGGGCGTGTGATAGGGGTGAGGGAGGAGGTGTGGGGGCAAGTGTAGCATTTCCTGCGGTTGCAGGGGAAGGTGCCGGGTGTGGTGGGGTTGGAGGGCAGTGTGGAGCGAACAAGGGAGTCACGGAGAGAGTGGTCTCTCCAGAAAGCAGACAGGGGTGGGGATGGAAAAATGTCTTGGGTGGTGGGGTCGGATTGTAGATGGCGGAAGTGTCGGAGAATGATGCGTTGTATCCGGATGTTGGTGGGGTGGTGTGTGAGAACGAGGGGGCGGGGTGTGAGGGATGTGTTGCGGGAAATGCGGGCGACGCGGTCAAGGGCGTTCTCGACCACTGTGGGATGAAAGTTGCGGTCCTTGAAGAACTTAGACATCTGGGATGTGCGGGAGTGGAATGCCTCATCGTGGGAGCAGATGCGGCGGAGGCGGAGGAATTGGGAATAGGGGATGGAATTTTTGCAGGAGGGTGGGAACCTCGATTATACAGAGATTTGTTTTAAACTTCGTAACTATCTTGTGCTTAAGTTACAGGTATATTCGGATTGAAATACAGAAGAACCTCCAGGTCAATGATGCTTATCGTTCTGCCACGTGTGTTGTAGCTTTTCCTTTCCGATTTTCATCTGTCGTAATTTTTTGTTTCGATTGAAACTGCGTCATGTTAACAATCTGTTAACAGCAACTGACCCAGAGAGGCAGCCCCATGATACAAAAATAGCTCACATTAACATTGATTACAAACTCGGAATTGAACTAATGAAACGTGTAAATGAATTGTTGCTGGCTATCGAGCATGCTTTTCAAAAAAAGTTGTATTTATTTTCACTGGAAAGGCCTTTGTGACATGACAAGCCAGTCTGCTATTTTGCTCCATTGCCCTTGGGTATTAGAGACTTGGCTGTCAACACGAATTAGCAGTCAAGCGTTCAATTACAAATTATTGTTATAGTTCACAGTAGAATTTTTGTTTGTTAAATATAAACGACAAAATTACTGTTCAATTCAGCTGTTAATGAGAAGATTTAGGGAAAATATGACTTGCTAATTTCGCACCGACGGTAATTGGGTGCTAGTATTACCGTAGTTGTCGAAATTATGTTTTTATTTTTTAAAATATATTCATTGCACAATAACAACAATTTACTCGAATTATATACTTGCAAGATGCAGTAGGAATCACTGGCCACAAAAGATGACTATGTTAGATGAAACTGCAGTCAAAAAGTCACGAATAGCAGTGAAATAACACAGAGACAATAGGAACTGCAGATGCTGGAGAATCTGAGACAACACAGTGAGAAGCTGGATGAACACAGCAGCATCAGAGGAGCAGGAAAGCTTGACGTTTCGGGTCGGGAACCATCTGAAGAAGGGTCCCGACTCGAAACGTCAAACTTGCCTGCTCCTTTGATGCTGCTTCGCCTCTTCGTGAAATAACACAACCCAGCGACTTAAAATACATTCCGAATTTAGAGACGTTTAGAAATGAACCGCGGAAGGTGAGAGGAGGAAGATTTAAAACGGACCCGAGTGCCAACTATATGACTCTTAAGTGTAAACTCAGAATTTATTGCCGCGAGTTTCAACTAATTAATTACATCATCCTAAATTGACGCCCATATGCTATAACGTGGTTTGGTTTTGACAGATTTGGATTGCCAATTAAAACGCTTCCCGATCAGACTGTCACTTCTTTAGCTTCCTCCCCGGCACCGTATAAAATGAAGAGCTTTCCGCCCCCGCCCATAGTATCTCACACTGTCGCGGAATCGATGATTGACACAAAACTGAACCATTCGCAAAGCAGTGATCCACAGTGATGGTCGTCGCACACGGATTCCAGCCAATAACTTGCGCCTCTTGCAGCTTTGGGGCAAACGGTGATTGTTAAAGACCGAGAGAGAGGAAGTGATTGGCTTCAGATGGGGTGACACCAGCAAGCTGCTTCGCCCCGCCCCCATCAGGGGCGGACGTCCGCCACGCGGCCCTGCCTTCCTCGGGGCGATTGACAGCCGCCTCTCGTCCGCGCCCCCTTTGGAGGGATGCCCGCGGCCTGGACCTGGCCCCGCCCCCTCCGGAGGAACGACGCCCCTGGATAGGCCCCGCCCCCTTAGGAATGATGCCCGCAGCTCGGCCACGCCCCCCTCAGCCGCCGTGGAACCTCAGTCAGTTTAGCGCGCGTTCCAGTGAAATTTCAAGTGTGAAGTGTGAGTGCGCGCGCGGTGTGTTTACCGCTGTCGGCACCGAGGGTGCGAGTGATCTCCCCCCGGACGAACGGGGAATATTACACGGTAACAGCGGGAGGGAGAGTCCGAGCAGGTAACCGCTGTTAGCAGGCGCCTCATGCCGATATTGAGTACGGGTTGTCGGTTCTGGGACTATCGTACCGGCCGATGGGCGGGGGAGGGAGAGAAGGGGGAGCCCCCTTTACTCCTGCTGTCTGTCTCTCCCTCCCCACCAGCGCTGGCGCCATTTTGAGAGGAGAATCCTGATTTTTACTAATTTTTTTGTGGTTTTAATATTTTGTTACACTTTCCTCCTCCTTGCAACGTGTCATTAATGATGCCTTGTCTGGAATTGCTAGATAGTACAAGAGCGGAAAGAAATCCCCCTCAAGGTTGAGTGCCCGCCACCCAATTCCTCCATCTGATTTGTGTTTGCAGCAGGGATAGTGAGTTTCTTTTTAGTTGTTTTTCTTTCTGAGCGAATCTCTCTATTCCCTTTGCCACTGGCTGTGTAACGGTGTCTTGACAGCAGCGGCGTGTAAAGCATCCAGTCATTCCGCTTTTAAAGACCCGCGGCTAATATTCGCCTCGCCCACATTATCACGCAGAGATTTGTAGAACTTCATTTTTTTAAAACCCCCGTACAAAACAGACTTCATTTTATTGGGGACTTTTTGAATGAAGTTATTTCTCTGTCGTGCTTTTAAATTCCGCGATTACTGGTCAGACGCTTGCAACAGCTTACTTTGCAGTTTTACTGAAACTGAGGTTTTGTTTGCACAAGCCAAAAGATCGAAAATCCCTTTTTGACGGATAGTTAAGGTTTGATTGCTGCCATTAGGGAGAATGAGTGCAATGTGGTTTTGAAAATTGTGGATCCGATCTCTCGTTTTGCAGTCACTTGACTCGCGCGAATGTCATTTCGCTGTTCCCGAGCTGTGCTGCATGTCCATCAGTTTACATGCAGTTATTTAGCTCACGCAGCTGTTGCTTTAAGGTTTTGGGTTAGTCGTTCCATTATTGTACTGACCTAAGGAACCGCATTCATTTCTGTTTTGACACTTCTTTAAAAATGCTGAACCCACATTTTCTACCGTGAAGTTTTGCCACATTTCGCTTGCATTCTGCAGTACGCATCTGTTGTTAAAGCAGCTCACATTTTGATTTCAAGTGCAGTTTTGTCTATAAGATATGTGATTAATAAAAGATGCATTCGGCACAAGGTTATAACTTGTCTAAGTTTAGGAGTGCATAATTTGTGACTTTTTGCTACAAAAGTGATGCAAGAGTTTTTGTCGCTACTGCAGGGGTGTATAATATTCAGATCTATTTAGAGAGCCAATGTCCTGCCCCTTTTGCTTTTTCTTTCTCCGTTGGTTGCTCTTTAACAATCTCAACTTTTACTTCTGTAGAGGTCAACACAACGGTCATTTCACAATGGAAGTGAATGAAAAAGTTAGAAGATAGGGCACAAGGTTTGGTAACTTTTGAAGACTCTAGGAGTTGGAGAAAGATAAGGGCTTCGAAGAATTTCATAATGCAGATTTATGGCAGCAGAAAGTTCAAAAACTGATGTTGAAATTGAAGGCTTCGAGAATGGGAGCAAATAGTGCCCAGAAGCAATGATTAAGCAGATGGAGTATGGAGGGACCTGTGATTGAGAATACTTAAATGGCTCACTGAAGGAGTGGGCATGGAGAGAAGAACAACCACCTCTGGGTTTATTGGTAAGAGGCAATTGGTTGGGTTTCTCATTTGTCAGCCATTGTACCCTAAGCCCCCTACAGTGTTGTAAAGTTCTCATATATTCTAAATATGTGAAAAGGAGAATTGTGTAGGGAGTTGAGGAGAGTCAATTATGAATTGTTTCGTACAGGGATCAGCATGGACATGATAGACTGAAAAGCTTTCTGTATTGTAAAATTTCTATATATGTATTGCAAGTCATACAGTTTGTGTTGGGTAGACATTTGTGTGCAATTGAGCTTGAAATTTATGGCTGAGGAGGTGCCAGAAATAGTTTTTGCTACTGAATAGGGCATTGAAACTCAATCCTCAATCCTCAATGCCAAACGGCTCCATAGCATTTTTTGGGCTTTATTGGAACTGCCCAGAAGACCAAGGACAGATTTGGAGTGGGACATAGAATTTGCGGAATGCATTGGGGTGCTTGGAGTTAACTTTTGCTCACAGAAAGGAGGCATTCAGCAAAATGTTCACTTAATCTGCCTGTTATGACTGGGATGGGAGGAATGTGCTGGTTGTCAAGCTATGTTAGTGGTACCATAAGTATAAATGTGTTGGTTCCCTTTGGTACTCCTATCCAGAGTAAGAGACTTTCACCAGGTTTCTTTAATGAATTCAAAACTAGCCTGTTTAAGATACCACAAAACTAATTTCTTAAAACAAGTGGCAAAACTTGTTAACCTCAAGGCAATATTCTGGAGCTAGAACTATATATATCCCTTTCAATCCCAAAACACAAACACTCGACAGCACAACAAAGACTGCTGAGCAAAAGGAAAAAAACATTTATTGGCCTGGGGTCTGAAAATCAAAGGATGGAAATTAATGAATCCTTCTATTCCACTGGATTTTTGTGGACTGTGGAAATCTTGTAGCTGACAGCCATAGGCTAATGGAAGGTCTTCTTAAACAAAAAGCTACAATTTGGATGAAAAGCAAGCTGGTTTTGAGTGTTTGGAAGGTGGCCATAGGTTAGCTTCTCAGAGTTTACAAGGCAGTCAAATATTAAGATGTGGAAACGTTATTGAGTTCCCAATTATTTCAAGAGAGAGACTTGCAGCTCTGCAACAAGCTTTGGAAGTTTTCTTCCTTTTGACCCTGTACATGTTTGAAACAGAAACTAAACCCAAAAATAATTGCTGGACAACTGTTAGCTCAGGTGCCCATTGCCTGTTCCAAAGCTGGGTTTTGCAGAAAATAAGGGGTATTAACCCTATCTCTTAGCTTCTTAAAAGCTTTACATGGCTGTTTCTTCTGAAGTCATTTTGACTTTCTGGAAGCAGCAGGTGACCTAAAGCCACTTTAAGATGACCATATTTCTTAAAAAGGCAGGGGTTCCCCACTCTCTTGGTTTGTTTTTGAAAAATAGCCCCATTTCATCAAAGTGCCCAGGCAGTTCATTATCTTCCAGTTGTTTACATCATCCGTAGCTGTCGACATGTTGTCCCAATGTGTGTCTCTGATGCAGTGACATAACCATGTAAATCATAAGCTTTCTGAAAAGTGAATGGGGTGGGAGATCAGTGGTAAGGTATTGAATATCCTGAAACAAGATGGGGTAACGAAAATTCTGCTTAATAGCATAGCATGGAATCCTTGACTGAGGAATCAGTAAATTACCAATGATCATGTGCAATGATGAGTGGCAAGTAACATTTGTGCTGCACAAGTGCCAGGCAGTGATTATCTCCAACAAGAGAGAATCAAACTTTTGCCCCTTGACATTTAAAGGAATTTCCCTCCTTCAACATTGAGGGGTCACCATTGACCAGATAATGAACTGGACTGGTGGAATAAACATAATGAAGCAGGTTAGAAGCTAGTAATACTGCAGCAAGCAACTCAGCAAAGCCTTTTTGCTATCTAAAAGGCACACGTCAGATGTGTGATGTACATGCCCCACTTGCTTGGATGAGTGAAGTTCCAACACTAGTCAAGAGGTTTGACACTATTGAGGATAAAACAGCCTGCTGATTGGCACCATATCTACTCCCTCCACCCATACAGTTGAGGCAGTGTGCACCATCTACAAGGTACATTGTAAAAATTCAGCAAGGATGCTTAGACGTTGCCTTCTAAACCCATGATTGGTACCATTTAGAAGGACAAGAATAGCAGATACATGGGAAAACCACCATCAGCAAATTCCCCTCTAAGCCAGTCGCAAAAATCCAAGAACTTTCTCCCTAAAAGCATTGTGTGTCTACAACACCAAATGGCTTGCAGTGTTTCAAGAAAGCAGTTCACTTACTATCTTCTTGAGGGGAATTAGGGATGGGTAATAAATGCTGGCCAAGCCAGCAATGTCAACTTCCTCGAATGAATTGAGCATATGAGACAGGAACATGCGTAAGCCACTTGTCCGTTTCAAGCCTGTTCTACCATGTTACAAGATGATGGCTGATCTGACTTTAACCTCAACGCGACATTGCTGCATACCCAACATAATCGTTCATCCTCTTAGCCCAAAAGAATCTGCTTTCAAAATATTTAAGGATTCTGCATCCATTGCTTTTTGAGGAAGGGAATTCTAAAGGCACTTGATCCTCTAAGAGAAGAAGATGATTTCTATCGCTCTTATATGGGCAGTCACCTTTGTCACAAAAATTAAAAATCGCTGGAAGAGCTCAGCAGGTCTGACAGCATCTGTGAAGAGAAATCAGTCTTTATGTTTTGGGTCTGGTGACCCTTCCTCAGAACCACCTTTGTCCCCAAGTTCTAGATCCTTCCAGTATAGGAAACCGCCTTTCCATATGACTAATCAAATCCCCTCAGGATCTTATCCTTCAATTCAGTCACTTTTTTGACTCTTCTAAACTACAGAGGATACAGGCCTAGCCTTTCCTCATAAAACAGTCTGCTTATGTTTAGTTTGTAAAACCCTGTCTGAACTACTTCCAACTTATTAACATCCTTCTGTAATTATCCAAGATGACACTACAGCCAGAGTTTGTCACTGTCCATTTCTTTTCCTTTTCATTCTGTCATTTTCTTTCTTGTCCGTTCTTTCTTCTTGGCCTTGGACTCCCTGCTTTAGTGTGGGCCTGGACTCTCGGCCTGATGTGACAGCCCCTCAGTCCAGCTGGTGGTCTTTTGGCCTGGCATGCCTCAGCATGGAACTCTAGTCTTGAGGTGATTCCAGAGTGGTCTCCTGACCTTGAACCGTGGTGGCTCAGTGGCTAACACTGCTGCCAGCACCAGGGACGTGGATTCAGTATCTGCCTCTGGCAACTGTCTGTGTGGAGTTTGCACGTTCTGCTTGTGTCTGCGTGGGTTTCCTCCAGGTGTCCGGTGTCCGGTTTCCTCCCACTGTCCAAAAATGTGCAAGTTGGGTGGGTTGGCCATGCTAAATTGCCCATAAGTGTCAGGGATGTGTAGGTTAGGTTGATTAGTCATGGGAAAAATGCTAGGTTACGAAGGATAGGGTACAGGAAGTGAGTCTGGGTGGGATGTTCCTTGGAGAGTTGGTGTGGACTTGTTGGGCTGACTGTTTCCACAGTGTAGGGATTCTATGATTTGAGTACAAGTGACAGTAAAGCTAATTCAATTCAATTTAAGTACGGTCTCCAGTACTGTACATAGTACGTTAGATGCTGTCCTGCCAGTGCCTTGTACAACTGAAGCATAACCTCCCTACACTCGTATTGATTTCCTCTTGCCATAAATGGTAACATTCTATTAGCGTTCGCAATTTACCTTCCGTGCCAGCAGATTAACCTTTGTGATTTGTGTGCTAGGACATCCTGATTTCTCTGCATCTCGGAGCTTAGTATCCACTCTCAATTTCGATGATGTGTTTTTAGTTCTTTCTGCTAAAATGGATAATTTCACATTTTTCCACATTATAGTCCATTTGCAAGATTTTTGTTCGTTCCTTTCTATCTCCTCTGGCTACTTATGTCCTCTTCACAAATCATTTTCCGACCTATCTTTGTGTCATCAGCCAATTTATCAACCATACCTTTGATCCCTTCATCCAAATCCCTCATTTAGATTGTAGAGAGTTGAGGCCCCAGTGCTGACCCCTGTGACATACTGTCCGCTGAAAATGACTGTCTTATTCTACTCTTTGCTTCTTGTTGGTCAGGCAATCTTCTATTCATGCCAATGGGTTACCCCTGCACCATGAGCTTTTATTTTCCACGGTAACGTTTGATCTGACCCCTTATTAAATGGCTTCTGGGAATCTAAATGCAATACACCCAGTTTTGTTTATATACAGCATGTTACTTCAAGAATTCCAATAAGAGTTAAACATGATTTTACTTTGAAAAATGGTGGATCTGCCTGATACCTTGAATTTATTCAAGTGCTTTGTTATAATCTCTTCAATAATCGCTTCTAATGTTTTCCTTCTGACAGATTTTAAACTAGCAGGCCTGTAATTTCCTGAATAATGACATTACATCAGCTTATTTTCAATATGAAGGAACCTTCTTTGAATCCAATGTGTTTTGGAAAATTTGAACTAATTCCTAAACTATTTCACCAGTGACTTAAGACCCTAGGAAGAAATTCATCAGGACCTGGGGACTTGTCAACTTGCAGATTCAACAGTTTCTTCATACTGCTTCTTTGGTAATTATAATTTTCATGATTTCCTCCCTCTCTTTTCAATTCCTGATTTACAGCTATTTCTGGGATGCCAATTGTCTTTTCAGTGAAGACCAATGCAAAATATCTGTTCAGTTTGTCTGCCATCAGTTTATCCTTCATTACTAATTCCCAGACTCAGTTTCTGAAGGACAAACACTTGCCTTGTTAAATCTTCAAATATCTAGAACTGTTTGCTTATTTTGGCTAAAATTCTCTGGTACTCTAAATCTCCACTCATTCATCTTATGGTAATTTTTTGCTTTTATATTAAGGTTCTGTTTCATCTTTTAACCTGCCACTTGTCTTAACATAGTTAAATGTCTTTTCTGAGTTTGATATGATCTTTTCACTTTTTTCGTTAATCACAAATGACGAGTTGTTCCCTTAGAATTTTTCTTATTTATTGGGATGCATCTATTCTATGCTTTTTGCACTATTTCTTTTAAGTGTTTGCTACTGCATCTCTATTGACCTATTCCTTAACTTAAATTGCCAGTTCATCTTAGCTAATTCTGCTTTCATGACTTGATAATTGCCTTTTCTTAAATTCAAAATAATAATCTTAGACCCACACTTCTGTCCCTTTAAATTGAATGTAAAATTCAACCACATTATGTTTACTCCTACCCAGGGGCACTTTCATGGAGGTCAGTTGTTAATCCTGCTTCATTGGTCAAAACCAGGTCTAGGAGAGTCTGCTATCTGGTTGGTGTCATAATGTGCTTGTCGAAGAAATTGTCCAGAAAACAATTGGCGTGTTTTCATCAAGATTACTTTTATCCAACTGATTTTTCCAGTTTATATCTAGGTTAAAACCCTCCCATCATAATTGTTGCGTTTTTGCTTTTGATACTTTTGGCAATCTTTCAATATTTCTGCCTAGATACCATGCACTACTATGTGGTTAGTGTAAGGGGCAGCACACCGGTCATACAAGGAACCTCTTGCCTAATTCATCTCTATCCAGGCTGTTTCTAGATCTTGATTTTTTTTTAATTATACCTTCCTCTTTGTACTAATAGCTTTAATTAGCAGCCAATCCTCTGCCCTTTTCTAGCTTTCTGTCAAAAAAGATTGTCATGCTTCCTGCTTTTGAAGCAAATGTTATCAGTGGAAAGTGCTTCCATTCTGGAAAAAGGAGTGTTTAGAAATAAACAACTTGAAGGTATGGCAAGGGTGGAAATTTTGAGGCACCCTTGAAATTCCCTAGACCATGGTGGAAGCAGGAGATAACACTGACAGAGTTAATCAGAGTAATGGAAGGTGAATGCACGGAGTAAGAATAGAAAGAAAAATGTTCTAACAGCACAATGTAAAGGTAGGTATTACTTGGAAACAAACAGGTTGGTGCATTTTAAAATTACATGTACATTAAAATGATCTTACTCCTTGCAGCAATATTTTTGAGTTTTTTTTCCCTAGAGGACCACCTTCTGCTCGTTGAAAGAAATTTCCTCCGTTAATCTTGTCATGAATATCCAGTGGGGACCTTGCATTTGTGTTAATTAAAGGGGTCAGATCTAAATAGGTTACTTGCTGCTTCGACTGGGCAGGTCTGACAGCATCCATGGAGAGAAAACCGCTGACAATTTGAGTCCAGTGACCCTTTTTAAGAGCCAGCAGCAGCTAGGGAAAGGTGGTGTGTTCAAGGGTTGCTGTGGTTGAGGTCACCCTGTCTGTGTTTCGTCTGTGTTTCAGTGTAGAGGAGACCCTATTTTGAGCAGCGAAATGGAGGTACCTGTTGATCCTAGATGGATTTGAAACATTAAGGCTGAAACTTCAGGTGGAATTCACGTGGACCAAGTCTGAGCTGGAAGCGGTCATTGAGGAATGAGAATTGGTTATATTCGCTGCTCACCATGCAGTCTTCTCTGGGAGATAAAGCTTTGCGAAACACCTACATTCTGCCCATTAAAATAATCCTGAACTTCCAGTTGGCTGTTGCATTAACACCACTGTATTCCCATACAGTGTTTCTGTCTGAAACCTGCTGCAGTGAAGCTCAGTACAAGCTAGAGAGTCTATCACTTAGGTACCTGACAGCATTTAGGACTCAGCCTTAGGCAGTTTCTGAGAATGACCCGTTTTAAATTGCCCAACCCACAATCCCAGATCTTGTCATGAAACGGGTTGCTTTCATCACAGCCAAATCATTTTCACCTACTTAGTCCCCATTGTCACCTATCTAACTTCTCCTCTTCAGTTTTGCATGAACAATCCCTTTGTTTGCCTACCCTTTTTTTCTGTCACTCTGGGCTCTGTCCTCATCTATCTGCCCACTGCCTATCCCCACCAGCCCCTGACAAATTACTACCTTTCCCTAGCAGGCCCTACTTCTGAAGAAGGGTCACCTGGATTTGAAACATTTACTGTTTTCTGTCCCCAGATGCTGCCAATCTGCAATTTCTTTTTTGTTTGTTTCAGATCTCCCAGTATCTCTTTGATTTATTATACTTCCTGATTTGCCCTTTTAGGCTTCTAGTTATGTCCTAGGTCAGTCTTTTGCAAAGATTTTCTATTGCATGAATGAATTCTTTCTTTGGGAACAACTTTGTTCCACATACTGAACTATTTTTCTCTGCCTTGAAAACAGTCGCGGTGAACTGGTCAGCGTGTCTTTATGCATGTAGAGTGAGACCTGGGGAAGCTGCTAATAATATTAGAGAAAGGTGCTGCTCAGGAAGCATTAATTACCCTGAATTTCAGCAATCCTTCTCATATTCAACCTCTGACTCAATGTATACACAGCCTATGCTTCAAGAATGAAATTCACTTGCCCCAGCTCAGCTAGAGTCCCGACACTGAGTGTGAATAGTGATCCCTATGTATGTCAATATCACTACATTTCTTATCTTTTACTCCAGGAGTTGTTCTAGATTGCCAATTTCATCTGTTGCAATGTCTTCCTTTAGCTGCATCAGAAAGATATATACAAAGAGGAACATGTACATCATCCCAACTAATGAGAATAAGAGCACATACAAAACAAAAACAGAAGTCGGTCAGTTGGCTCCTTAAACCTAATTTCTCTACGTTTGAATTCCACATGGCCATCTACTCTGGATAACTGTTGCTCCCGTCAGACTTTGCTTTCATTGTAGACTTTCCCTGGGTCCACAGTGTCCAAACAGTGCCTTGGTGATCCTCATCACCAGCCTGGTGTGTTTGTCAGTATTAAAGAATACTATTCAGTGATTTCAAGACCAGAAGCTACATGTGAAACAAATGAGTGGGACAGGATGGTGTTCTTTGTTTTGTGCAAAAACCCAATACAGGTGCGGGCTGGAATTTCATGATCTGATTCTTTGTGCGCAAGCTTATTGGCAGGCTGCCCAATGTTCCTGTTGTTCTAGTGTATACCTATTAGCAGTTTTTGGTATGACGTCATAAACCCTCTGACGTCAATGTTGCCAGTTGCCATGACGCACTGTCTCCAGCTCACGATGACCAACACCTTGCCTTCCAAAACAGCACTTAGTCTATCACTTAGGTACCTGACAGCATTTAGGACTCAGCCTTAAGCTTGTCTTGGACTCTTGCATGCTGTGTGTAACTTTCTTCTGCAAGAAGATGGGAGTGTTTAGTAACAATCTTGGGAGTTGTTTTTTGAATAGATTGTCATAATGGAGGTGTGTGGAAGATGTGAGGTTGGGTAGGAGAGAGATTGAGGATTAGCAGCTGGATGATTGTTAGAAACTGATAAAGAAGTTATTGAAAATCATATGACTGTATGTGTGAGTTAACAGTAATTGAGATGAGAGATGTATTAACAACTGAGAACATGACTTTTTTTTTCCCTGAAATTAAAGCCAGATTGTCTGAGCTAAGTTCTCAGCAATGAGTTCCTCAATACATCAGCCAATGGGAAGAGATGATTGCCTGAACATAAAAAGACAATCAAGATCTCATGTCTTTGTGTACTTTCTGAACCACAGTTTTTGTAGTTTCTGGACCTCTCAGCCATTTTTTTAATCTCCAAATTTACTCTGATGTTTGCCCGAATGTAAATGTCATCCTTATTACCTGGCTTTCAAATATCATCAGAAAAACCTGGTACTATTTTATGCATAGCCAAAGCCCTGTTGCAATCAACTGAACATTTTGTTTTACCCCATCATTAAATCACCCATGTTTTCCAATTGTTTAATTTACATGGAAAGGGCAATGCAAGCCATCAAAGTTGAGGGGAATATAAGCAGGGAATTCAGAATCTCCTCCGTTCAGGGGACTGACTCCAAGCTGCCTGATCAGCCACAGACTGTACTGTGCACAAGTTAAAAAAGGGTGACTTAGTGATGGGATATTC
The DNA here is from genome assembly GCF_030684315.1 of Stegostoma tigrinum. Lineage (NCBI taxonomy): Eukaryota > Metazoa > Chordata > Chondrichthyes > Orectolobiformes > Stegostomatidae > Stegostoma > Stegostoma tigrinum. Next base: position 70,747,222 of record NC_081357.1, on the reverse strand, counting down.
ACCTTTATGTAGTTATTTCACCATTGAATTCCCTTGAAACTCCTCCAATCCACTTTCTCAACACAGTTATTGATGACTAATGATAAAGACTGTTTGCGTTACTGAATCATAGGGTTATAGAGAATTGTTACGTTTGGGGAGGAGGCTGTGCATTTGACCTGTAATGTTTGTGTCAGTTCTTGCTGAGGATAAGTCAGGTGTTGCACCTGCCACCATTATCTTGTGATGTTGCAAATTCTTTCCCCTCGGGTGCTTACCCAATTTCCTTTAGAAAGTCACAATTCTGTTTCTTTGCAACACATTGAACATTGCATTCTTGATTCCATCTTTATTAAATAGAAGAAAAATCACATTTTTGCCAATAGTTCTTTGCCATTCACTTTACATTGGTGTTCTGATTTTCAAACTTTTTGCTGACTAGAATAGATTGCTCCTTATTACAAACACCTAATCAAGTCCAAATTGATCTCAGAAGAACAACTCTAGCTACTACCACGTAACTATCCCTCATCCATGATCTGTTCTACAGAGTCCCAAAAACCTTTATGACCTTCCCAATATGTGGTGCCTTGAATTGGATGCACTACTTGAGGCTGAACCAGTCTTTTGAAAAAGTTTGTACGTCATGTCTCCACTTATAAAGCTTCATATGTAGTTGGTGTTTTCTTCTCTTCTTTCAACTCTCTCTGCCCCCTTTTGATTTTATATATACATGCACCAGTGTTTCTGTGCTTTGGAATTGCAGCATTTATCTTTATAATACCAGTCCACGTTATTCCTACCAAAATGAGTTGCATCTTTGCATGAAATTTGTTCTGCTACATGACTGCCAATTCCATCATTCTTGTCTAGGCCTTCTTAAAATTTGTCCCTATTCTCCTTTCAGTTGACTTTGCTTCCAAGTTTTGTTTGCAACTTTTGACATTGTGCAGTGCACACCTATTTTGTGAACTCCTTAGTTCAGTCTTCAGTAGACTATCCAGCTTTCTGGACTTGTAGAGTGTTTTTAGAATATTCAATCTTTAGTCTGTAAATTATATGAATAAGTTTCCTGAAAGTTATTAAAAGCAGCTTCCATAAAGTTATACACCCTTGACCTTGCATGCCATCTCATCAGCATTCACATGTAGAGGATCATCAGCCGCCATTTCTGCCACCTCCAGTGAGATGTCACCACCAGAGACACGTTCTTCTTCACCACCCCCCCCCCCACCCGCTTCAGCCATTTGTCAGACCTGCTGAGCTTTTTGAGCAACTTCTGATTTGCAGAATACGCAGTTCTTAAGGTTTTTATTAAGTTATACACCGTTTATGGGATGACAAAACTATTGAATCCTGGAACCTAGATTTGATAAGACTCCAATGATGAATTAGCAGAGGTACCAGTGAAGCATCAAGTATGTTGAATTCACTGTATCTGTGTGCTTTATCTAGTGATAAATTCTTCAGAGATAAACTGTACTAATTCCAAGCAAGACAACTTAAATGTGCTGCAATCAGAAAATTATCCAATACTTATTTTTTCTTGTCCTTGCTCCTTTTGGCCTGTCTTTTGGTATACAGTGTGCCATTTAAAACATGCAGCTCTTTTGAAGTTAAGATTTTGGCAATCTTCTCTACTTGTCACTCATTTAGATAAATTAATCCAGAGGATTAGGCAGGGTGGACATGGTGATGGCTAGCACAAGGGGACATAGCTTTAAATTGAGGGGTGATAGATATAGGACAGATGTCAGAGGTAGCTTCTTTACTGAGAGAGTAGTAAGGGCATGGAGTGCCCTGCCTGCAACAGAAGTAGTCTCGCCAACTTTAAGGGCATTTAAGTGGTCATTGGATAAACATATGGATGATAATGGAATAGTGTAGGTTAGATGGGCTTCAGATTGGTTTCACAGGTCGGCGCAACATTGAGGGCTGAAGGGCCTGTCATGTTCTATGTTCTGTAATGTTAACAAATTACTTGCAATATGATGGCTCTCCTTTTGAGTTGTCTGCAACCTTTACGTGTGACTATACCTTCCAATCCAATCTAATGGTTGACCTATTAGATGGGGCTGTTTTCATTCTTGTTCTGTTCTTATTTATCTATTTGTAACTTAGAGTATCACTTGCAATGGCTTTTCTTCCCACTCCCGCACCACTAACTTTTGGTTCCCCACACTTTGTATTTATCCATTCTGTGGTTTTGAGTGGCGTGAGCTTTTGGGTGTTACTGATAAGCTGCAGCAAGCTATATTATTCTTTTATACATTGTCTTTGAGGTTGACTTGGTTGCCAAGACAGATTTTTCATTGCTCCGGAGAAGGACAAGGTGAGCTGCCACTTGTATGATGTAGCTATAGCCACAGTGGTGTCGGAAGGACAGTTCCAGGACGAGGATCCAGAAACCATGAATTAATGGCAATATGTTTCCAAGTCAAGATGGCATTGGTTTGGAGGGGAACTTGCAGATGGCAGTATTCCTGTGCATCTGCTAGATGGTAGGAATTGCACATTTTTAGGTACTAAAGGACACTTGGGATTTCCTATTTTGCACCAGGATGAAGAGATTGAATGCTTAAATAAGTGATTAGACTTGGCTGCTTGTAATGGATAATGTAGCATTCCTTCTATGTAACTTGTGCTGCATTGATTTAGGCAAATAGAGGGTGTTCCATCATCCTCCTGACTTGTGCTTTATAGATGGTGGACATGCTCTGGATAGCCTGGAAATGAGTTACCTACAGCAAAATTCTCAGCCTCTGTCCTACTCTTGCAGCCAAAGTATTTACATTTTGGTCTGCTTCAGTGTTTGGTCACATTGTAACATCCAGGATGACAATGGTGGTGATTTAGTGATGGTTATGTCATTTTATGCCAAAGGGAGATGTTTAGTTTTCTCTCATTGGAGATGGCCATTGCCTGGCACTTTGTGTGACATGAATGTTATTTCCTCCTCATCAGCCCAAGCTTAATTCATTTCCTGATCTGCATTTAATATCTGAGGAGTAAGGAATCCATGCTCGCCTGTTACTGCACAACTTTTTAAGTGATCTAACTGCTTGTCTGACATCTAATACTGGAAGAGCAGAAACTTCTTCTAGTGTAACGTTGGGAAGATTGAAGCCATTGTTTCAATTTCTGTTTTAAACTCCATTCTGGAGCAGGTTCTATGCCTCTATCTGGCAATTTTCTGAGACTAGACCAGGATGTTTGCAACTTTGTTGTCATGCTTAACTGTGAGCTGGGCTTCTTCGTGAAAAGCACAGTTTCCACGTCCAGAATATTGTCTAACCTTGTTCCCATCTCGGACTGAGTATTCCAGTGCACCCTTAACTGGTCTGTGTAAATATGAGGCCGCCCAAAACCTTACTGCTTTCTAATTTACTCCATGTCCGCCTTGCCTATTGTTCCTGTGCTTTTTGACGTACAAATGTACCAAAGGGTTTTGGGGAGGGCCTCGTGTAGGATTGGAGCAAGGAATGTTCTACGAACCCCACAAAGAAACAGGCATAACTGGGGTCCATGTAGGTACCCATGACCACATCCTTGATGTGACGGAAGTGAGAGGAGTTGAAGCTCACCCATTTTCTCCTACTCTTTGCTCTTACGGTCACTTATTCAGCTTTTTCTCTCTCCTGGTCTGCTACTCACCACCCCTGACTCCCACCACATGTCCCATCGTCTTATTAGGTACCCCCTTTGTATTGCACTCTCTCATGGCTTCATTGTCACCTATCCATTCACCTTGCCCTGACCCAAATTAGCATAAATGCATTTTCCTAGTTGCTAACAGCATTTAAGAGTTACCAGGCACTGCTGCCAGATCAGTTTAGTTTCTCCTGTAATTTCTGCTTTTGTTTCAGTTCTCTAGCATTTGCAAATTTTTGTTTTGCTTCAGAAAGTCATTGGTTTTGTTTCTGCCCTTTGTACCACCTAGAGGTAACTTGCATAGAATAGTCTACCTTTGGACAATGACAGTTAAATGCATAGGAATGGTTTGTTATACTTTGCTCTCTGAATTGCCAGAGGAAGTGGTGGATGCAAATACATTAACAGGTACAGTTTAAAAGACATTTGGATAAGTACATGAATAGCAAGGGTTTGGAGTGAAATGTACCAAATGCAAGCAGGTGAGACTAGTTTAGTCTGGGAACCTGGATGGTGTGGACTAGTTGAACTGACAGTTCTGTTTTTGTATGACTCTATCTAATTTAATGTGGCTCAGTCATGATTTGTTTCTTTTTTAAAAAAGCAAAGATGCTATGGGATGGTTTATTACGTTGAAGGGATCATCTAGTTATAGTTTCTTTGGGTTGAAAGGACATAACAACATAGATGACTGTTCATTGTAGCTTTGTGACATTTTCCTGTAGCAAGTGTCTCTGTTACAGTCTTGTTTTTGTTTCATTTATATTAGAGTTATAGTTAAATGTTTTAAGCTTCTCAGTTCAATGAGTTGTTTCCTACACTTTCTCTGACTTTCATGTTTATGTATTTTACATATCCAACATGTCCAAAAATATTGTTGGTATATTTCAGTTTCCAAAGAGTTGTATTTGCACTCTGTTAACTCTTTAGCTCTTCACCAATGCACCAGACCTGCTGAGATTCTTCAGCCATTGTTTTTTTTAATCTCAGACTGTCAGTAATGGCAGTATTTTGCTATCTTCATATTTCAGTAATATTGTTTAGGAATAATTGTTGTCTGAGTGTTAGTGATCGTATAGTTTACTCAATCTAGAATGAATGTTGAATAAGTGCCTCTAATTCAACCAAATGCAATTTATGTAAGTTGTAAACATAAAAGAAAACATCAGGGACTGGAGCAAACATGCTGTGTTGTTCAAACAGGCTTGGTGGTCTGTTACATCGTGTCTCTGGTAGAATGTCAGCTGTGGCTTAGTTGGCTCTGAATTGCAAGGTTCCAAGTTCAAATCCTACTCCAGGGCTTCACCATAAGGATTAGATGTGTGCTGAGCAAATGCTTCACTGGTAAAAATGCTGACTTTTGGATGAGAGATTTCTGAAGTCCTGTCCAGTGTTTGTTCCACTTTTTCCGAGGGTGGAGGTAGGTCTTACGAGGGGGCATAGTTTTGAAGTGAGGGGAGGTGGATATAGGGTATCAGATGTAAGTTCTTTACTAAGGGCGTGGAATGCATTGCTAGAGGGTAGTGAAGTCTGCCTCAGGGCATTTAAGCAGCTATTAGAAAGGCATATGGATGATAGTATAAGGTAGGGGTAGAGGTGAGATAGATCTTAGGTTTAGGGTAAAAGTTTGGCACAACATTGTGGGCCGAAAGGACTGAACTGAGCTGTACAGTTCTATGTTCTAACTGTTTAAAAAAAGAGATTGCTGCTGCTGCTTATGGGAGTGCTGTGCGGGTATTGTCTGTGCTTTGTGTGTAAGTGCTTTTGAGGTGTAGTCACTTAATTAGCTGTAAGTATGCTTTGGGGTATAAAAACAGCTCTCAATAGGTACATCTGTACATTTGGTGTAGTTAATCTCAACTTTTTAAATGTAGGCAATGTAAAGACTTGGAGGATGGCTATAGACTTATGAACCAAACAGTGCACGTTCACCTGCAAAGGAAACTAGTGCAAAGTATGCTTTGTAACCACCAAAGCTAGATGTGTCTTGAAAAGCAGGAAGCATGCCAAATTCAAAGGTGAATATGTAATAGCTAGTTGTTCTCTCAGAGCAATGATTCTCTTATTGGCTATCTTTCAAAGTTATTTAGCTACTACTTAAACTGAGTCTTAAAAATGGAGTTGTAAATTTGTTTGGAATGTGTCATTTGTCAGTGGGTCCCAGTTAACAACCTGAGCCATCTCCTGGTAAAATGTTAAAACAAAGTTGTAAAAGTTTGCCATTCAGAATAAATTCCTGAATTTAATGTAACAGAGTACAACACCTTAAACTATTGAAAGTATTGCACATATCTTTTGAGGTTGGAATTCCTTCCAAAATCCATTCTATTTTTCTGCAATTTTGTAACAGACATGCATTCAATGAATTGAGTTGAAAATACTTTGCATGTGTTATACTATATTGCAACAAACGTGGAGGCATGTTTGGAGTTACAAAATGATATTTTTCCATAGTTTTGATAAATCACTGTTTAATGTTTGATAACGCTGAAAATAGATGAAACGTACAGTTGTCTTTAACAGCTGCAAAGAGGAAGCCTCCATAATTTTTGCAAGTGTGATGTAATGTTGCTCTATTTATCAATAAATTGACTCGGTTATCAAATTGATGTCTGTGTAGTCTTGCTTATTTTAATGATGCATTGTCCGTTTCATTTCTGTCATTAAACTGGGCTATGGCTTTGCCAGAGTGAAATCACCTTCTACGTGAAGCTGTTGTTTTAGCAATCAGCATTTTATTCCCTTTATTTGAGGTAATGGTGAGTGATAATGTGATCTATTGACTCAGTCTTAGAGTATTGTTCTTGGACATGGATTTGAAACCCATCAGGGTAGATGGTGAAACTTTAATTCAGTAACAAACTGGAAAAACTAGTCAGTGGCAAGCTTTGGCTAAATAACCTGACTGTTGATTGAAGATTTTTTAAAAACATCATCTGGTTTGCTAATATCTTGTCTGGCCTACATGTGACTGCAGACCCACAACTATGTAGTTGAGTCTTAAGTACGCATTGAATGACAGTCATTGCTAGCCAATGCAGCACTGCCTACATCACATGAACAATAATTTTAAGAAATAAATTGATAATGCATCCACCAATGTTACCATATTTTTAAAGTGCTAATGCTGTTAGTTTCTGTTCCTGCTGTGGTTGTCTGCAGGAGACCATGTCACACTTCAGTATTGAACAGCTGTGTTGAAGCATATGTACAGAATATGGCATGAAAGAGTTGCATTTTTGCGTACAATGTACATCATATTCAACAACTTCCCACACATTCTATTTGTGACTAATGTACTTGATTGTCCCATTGAAAGTATAAACTGGCCATTGTGTTATTAGGGCTATTTGTCACACCCATTCAACTATATTTATGAAGTTCTGGAAAATGTACACTCTCAAACAGTGTGGAAAATCATCTTCAAACCAAATATGAGGTCAGGTGGCCCCTTCTGTTCTGCCAAGTTATGTGAAACCACAGAAGATTAGAAGCCAATTTGCTTGTCTGGAAAGAACATTAGAAGGCAAGCACAATTTTTTTGTTTTGGACATATACTTTGACACTTTCTCAATTAAAACAAGCCTTGCCTATGCATTTAACTGTCATTGTCCAAAAGTGGACTGTTCGTTGATACAAAGGGCAGAAACAAAGCCCATGACTTTCTGCAGCAAAATAAAACAAAAACCTGCAGATGCTGGAGATCTGAAACAAAAGCAGAACATGCTGGAGAAACTTGGCCAATTTGGCAACATCTGTGGCAGGAAAGCAAAGTTAGCATTTTGGGTCAGGTGACTCTTAACTACCAGCAGCTAGGAAAATGTTTATTCAGAATTTGGGTTGGGGAAAAGTGCATGGATAGGTGAAGATTGAGCCTAGAGAGAGAGAGATACAAAAAGGGGAGCTAAACAAGATGGTGGGGTGGGAGTTGGGGGGTGGTGGATAGCAGGCCAGGAGAGAGAAGCTGAATGACAGTAAGAGCAAAGAGTAGGAGAAAATGGGTGAGCTTCAACTCCTGTCACTTCCTTCAAAGATGTGGTCATGGGTGCCTGCACGGATCCCAGTTATGCTTGTTTCTTTGTGGGTTACATAGAACATTCCTAGTTCGATTCTTTTGCGGTGTCTCTCCCCAAAAGTCTCCAGTGCATTGACGTTATTTGTGCTGCTTTTCCCTCTCGTTCAGAACCAGAAAGAATTCAGTTTCCTTTCTAATTTCCATCCTGCTGTCAACTTCACCTGGTCCATCTGCAACTTCACCCATCCCTTTCTCAACATGCCTGCTTCCATTTCTGGGGATAGACAGGTGACTGATTATACAATGCAAACACACCAACTCCCCTGGTAACTTGACAATACATCCTTACACCCTGCTTTCTGTAAGGGGTCCATCCAAGTTTTCTTGTCTTCTGTCACATCTGTTCTGATGATGCCGCATTCTCAATCTTGTGCTGTCATGCTCTCAGAATAAATTAATGTCTATCATAAAACGAAGGGTGTTAGTTTATTTTGAAATTAATTGATTGTTCCTTTTTTTTGCAGCATACCTCTCATTCTCACTTCCCCTGCATCCTTTCCAACTTTCTTGGGCATCATGTCAACACAAGGCAAGAAGCCTTGTCCTTGCTCTGAGATTCCCAGCCTAACCGCCATAAACTAAAAGTTGGGCTATTTACCTGTGAGCTGTCACTGATATGTTTGCACATGAGACATTGTGATGTCAGCAGTGCATGCATGGATGTACCCCAAAGCCTGTTCCAGACATTTAACATCACCAGCTCTGTATGTGTCTGTGCAGAGGGTGGGTGGCTGTTTCGGCATTTGGAATAAGAACTTCTAAACTCTAAATAACTGTAGTAGTTGGTTCTTAATGGGTTTGCGGATGTCTTGCCCACAAAATGTAATTGCATAGAATGGATGTGTGAAGAGTGCCACTTAAATACAAAGATACACAAACAGATGAAACTCATAAGTCAATGCTTGTCCACAGCTAATTCATTGGGAGCCATTTGAGTAGACAGTGGAAAACGTATATTATGGCCATCTGACAGAAATCAAGTTCTCTTAAGGAAAATACATTTAACATACCTTTTAAGAGCAAAAAGTCAGTGAGTGTACAGATCCACAATAGCAAACAAAGGACATTACCTAAATTCTGTGAGCAGACAGAGTTGGGGTGAGCCTTTAACAAGGCCACATTTTTGCTACGTTAGTTCAACTGTGTGAAGCCTGAACCACAGTGATACAAAAGGAAATTATCAGGCTTTTATCTCAATGGAATGAGGTATCAAAAAATAATTTTTTGTTTCCTTGAAAGCCAAGAGCATGCTACCTCTTTTTGCAGCTATTTCTCCTGTGTGTGCCTGTCAATCCATGTATGTAGGTGTTGTGAAATAAATGCTTATTTGAAAAAAAAAACCTGACTGGCTGTTTTTGAGGGTCTCCATACTCAAGGAGTTAAAACACAGTTTCTTTAAAAAACATCAACTTCTGGTAAGTCAGGAGCTGGATAAAGGGATCATACCATGTCTCCCTTGTTCATTATTAGGCTGAAGAATGAAGTAGTAAGAAATTTGGTATAAATTATAAAAAGTGTTTCTAAATTAATTTCAGATGAGAAATGAAGGTGTGATAATATACCAAATATACTTAAGAAAGAATTGACCTGGAATATAAGTCCATTCCTTTTGGACCAAAAAGTCCAAATGCTTCATGTTTGTCACTTGTGCTTCTGAAATCAAGTGGGACCTGGTACATGCCTACTCATTCAAAGGCACCAATTCAACCCCTCATTGGTGTGTACAGCACCATGTACTGTCAAAGTTAGCACTTCATTGTGTGCTGCAAAGGGGAGGTGATGGCCTAGTGGTATTATCACTGGGCTGCTAATCTGGGGACATATGTTCAAATCCTGCCAAGGCATATGGTAAAATTTGAACTCGATCAAGAATTTAGAATTAAAAGTCTATTGATGACCGTGGAACTGTTGTTAATTGTCACAAAAATTCATCTGGTTCAGTAATGCCCTTTAGGGAAGGGACTGTGCCATTGTGGTCTGACCTGCATGTGATTCCAGACCCACAGCAATGTGGTTGGCTCTTAACTGCCCTTTGGCAATGAGGAATGGCCAATAAATGCTGCCTGACCAGATACTGGTGGGTTTGAGCGGTATGAATATTAACATCCTTTAATTGTGCTGTGTGCTCCAGTAAGGAAAAGCTGAATAGATGAGGGCTATTTTCCCTGGAGCGTGGGAGGCTAAGTGGGTGACCTTATAAAGGTTTATAAAATCATGTCTAGGATGGATAGGGTGAATAGACAAGGTCTTTTCCCTGGGGCAGGGGAAATGCAAAACTAGAGAGCATAGGTTTAAGGTGAGGGGGAAAGATTTAAAAGGCCTAAAGGTCAACGTTTATGTGCAGAGGGTGGTGCATGTGTTGAATGAGCTGCCGGAGGAAGTGGTGGAGGCTGGTACCATCATAACATCTTAAAAGGCATTGGGGTGGGTATATGATTAGTAAGGGTTTAGAGGGATATTGGGCAAATGCTGGAAAATGGGACTAGATGAATTTAGGATATCTGATCGACATGGATGAGTTGGATGAAGAGTTTGTTTCTGTGCTGTACAGCTCTATGACTCTACGATGCCCACGTCCCATGAATGAATTAAAAAATAAATTCTCACCAATCCCACCCTTCTGGTATGATAATATATAAAAATAAGGAACAGCAGGTACACAACCCACTTCTGTCTTGAAGTGGTTGAGATTACAGTGCAGTATTGCAAAATCTCAAGATATCAGAGAAGGCTGTTCTAGGTCAGATCTTTTAAAAGAAAACTTTCTAAAGTTTAGACAAATGCTTAAATGTACAAACAGAGGAAAGCTTAGTGTTATGATAGCTTGGAAATGAAGTTGCAAAATATGTCACTGAAAATTATCAGAATGATGTCTCTGTTTCTTATGTCATAGCCCTGAAAACAGACTTCGAAAAAAGGGCACCAATTTTATACTGCACAAGAAAAGGATGCTGATTGGCTCCATCACGAACATAGTGATGCTGCAGGAGTATTAACTGTTAATTTTAATTCTTAGACCAGGCAGGTCGATTCTGCTTGAGAATAATCTGAACCTTTGCTCTGAAACAAGCAAGAAAATTCTGCATTGCAGGTTTCAAGTCAGCCCTTGAATGTGTACCAGGCTTATGAGAGATAATTTTGTATTATAACAGAATATCAGGATTTCACCATATCTCTTCACAGCATCTCTGGATCACAAATAAAAATTCAGTAATAAAAGTACTTTTTGATTCCTTTTGCGTTAGTTTTAAGCACGTATTTGCTAGGATATTCTCCAATATTGCATTTCTGATGAGCTTTCGTACTGCCATAAGTGGGTAGTGAAATTATGGGAAAGGGTTGGTTTTAATTCCTCAATTATTTGTAGAAGTTGAACTCTTAAACTTATGGTTAAAAGTGTGGGCTCAGAGCTCTGCTTTCCATGAGTTACAGTAATTACATCTTCCATAACCTGATACTGTGAAATATATGTGTATATATATATTTGTCTGCTGAATAAAGTTGCACTGTGTTGCTTTAAATATATATGTTACACATTACTATATGTTATAACATATTTCTCATGTTCACAAAATATCGATTTACTCATTTAACGGACAAGTTCCTTTCATTTACCGTAAAGCTAGTTTTTTTTGTACTTGATTGATTTGTGTCACTCAAAGCTCAAACAAGCTATTCTAGTGTTCTTATAAATCATTGGACCATTTAGTCCATTTTAGGTTTAGTAATGTGCAATGGCCATAATGGAATTTATTTTTCTCCTCCCTTATTTCTTCTGACTTCTTGACCAGTAAATGACTGGACCTTCATGATGAGTGTAGTGAATTAGAATTTTCCCCTTAACCTTTGTTTCTCATAATTTTTATGTAGCAAATTGTTGGAAATGCAAACAGCTTGTGTGGTGACATTAATCAGGCATTTGCGAGCTTTTGAGTTATTAGCCCAATTGCCTGTCTCAGCTAGTTAAATGTATGCATAGTGAAAAGAATATAGCAAGTGACAAAAGGAAATAATGTGAATTTGAGTCAAATTAAATATGAAGGAGAAGATGAGGTGGAAAGAGTGGCTTAAGAGAAAATAAACAAATAAAAATTGCTTCTTGCCCATCGCTAAGGAAGCCAGATTCCTTGACTTTCTATGATTGCCCATAGGCAGGAAATTATAGAACAAGACCTATTCCTTTTTAACAGAAACAGAATGCATACAGGTATTATTGTACCTTTGGGAAATTGTTTTTTTGTCATTTAATACTGTCAACCCAATCCCCCATTAGCATCACTACCTAACAATACACATTAAAAATAAATACAGGCTTTACAAAATCCGAATGTGTAATATAATTAGCCTATATGATTGGTCTCAGAGGCTTTAGAAGAAACCAGTAATTAACCTAATCCTTACTTCAGCACTCTTTATGTAATGAATGTCACCATGTTGAAAGAAGAAAGTTCTAAATTCCAACCTCACCCTGTCTGTGTGACTGGTGGTGTCGAAGGTACTATAGATTAATGATCAGTTACCAGTTGATGCTATCCGGCAGATCAACTAAAAAATAAAACAGATTGTGTATATCAACAAAAGCTCTAAATATCTTTAATGTTGTGTAATCAACTCAAGCATCACAAAGCTGGTATCAAACATGCTAAAGAAGCATGACAACGTAACAAAATTATATTGGCATCCCAGTAGCCAAATGGTGTTGGCTCTTCCAGTGTTTTCCTATTGTGTAAAACTGGACAACTGTGTACATGACCCTGTACCACTGTTAATGCTGTTGTTGTTGGCAATCGATAACATTTATATCCAGTTTCACATGCCATCATGTTATATCTTTGCTTCATTTGCTTCCTGATAGTTGAACTTCTATTTACAGCAGAATTATCTTACCTTTATTTCTCTTCTTTTGGTATTTTTGACATTTCTTTCTCTGCTACTGTATTTCAATTGGAATTTTTCAAATAACCAACAAATGTTGCTTGGTAGGACACAATTTCTCCATTGGTACAAGGAGATAAGATGTCTCATCTTTTTATTTTGCACTCATGAGGACTATGACAAAAGAAACAGACTTGGGAAAAAAAGGGTACTAATTTATACTGCATGAGGAGAGGATGCTGATCGGTTGGCCCATTATTGATGTGGCGATGCAGCAGGAGCAGTTAACTGTCAATTTTATTTCGTAGATCAGACAGGTAAATTCTGATTGGCGAGTAATAACGAGTGTGTCAGAATTTGACAATGCTCATGACTTTTTTTGTATCAAAATGGTGCAATATATGTAGAAATTTGTTTTGTCTGTGCATTGTAATAATATGCTAGCTTCTAGCTTGCACAAATGCATCACTCTGCAAGCCTGACAGGTGACCTTAAATTGGATTCTGGTGTACCTCTTAGCACAGTCCAGATTATTTAATAACTGATTCCAATAAAATCTCATCTCATGGTGAATACACTTTTCTGAGACTTGCAAGCATTGCCTTGAGTATGGTCAATATGCCATCTGTTGTGAATGGTGATCTGAATGGGTTGTTTGATATAGTTTGCCAGTTATTGGGACATATTGTCTCCATGCCCAGTAACATGCTGTTACTGAAACTTGTTGTCTCATTTGTGTGCTGAATAGAGGCCTATTTGGCTAGTTGGCTGCATCATGTTAGTGTGGAAAGTCTTTGTGGATTTACACATTGTAGCAGTGTGTGACAGCTACCTTCTCCTCTTGTACATAGTTTTGAGTCACTTTTTCCTTCCACAGAGAATTATTTAACAGAATTGTCACAGTACAGAATGATGTCACTTGGCCCCTTGTGCCTGCGCCAGTTCTATTTACAAATGCCAATCTAGCTTTTTCTTCAAAACCCTGCACATCATTTTCTTTCAAATAATCATAATTGCTGGGTAATCTGAGGTAACTGGGCACCAGTCATGGCCAAAAGTAGTGGACATGGGCCTTTCATGAGTTTTTGCAGTATGTAAAGAATGTTAATTCAATTAGGTTATCTGTGATCACACAGACAAATTTGATGTTTTCGATCTTAGCATCGAGTTTCCATGATAAGTGCAAGATTTGGGCCCTATTCATAGGGTTTGCCAATAAAATTGATCTTGTAGTACATGGAACAAATGGAATTCCAATGCATACAATGAAAGTAGGCTTCCTCTATTCTCAATTCTCTATCCATGTTGATGCATTACCTTCAACATCATAGGGTCTCAATTATGACTTAACCTACTATGAAGTACCTTGTCAAAAACTTTCTGGAAGTCCAAATACAACATATAAACTGGTTCTCCACTGTCCACACTGGGAGACACTTCATCAAAAAATTCTTACAGTCAGACATGATTTCCCTTTTGTGAAGCATGCTGGCCCTGCTTGATTGGAATGCTATGTTCCAAATGAGCTGCTTTCACTTCCTTAGTAGTGAATTCCAATATTTTTTCCAATAGATATTGACTCACCAGTTACCCACATTGTGCCCCTCTATCTTTTTGAATAGGAGTGTCACATTGACAGTTTGAAAATCCTGCAGTATTTCTCCAAAATCCAAGCATATTTGGAAAATAACACCAACCAATGCAACTGTTATCTCTAGCTACTTCTTTTAGGTTCCTCAGATGCAAGGCATTAAGCCAGAGGATTTAACTGTCTTTTAGCCCCATTAATTTGTCTAATACAACTATTCAAGTAATGATACTTAATTCCTCCCCATATTCTTTAGTAGTAATGAAATTTTCACAGTATCTTCCACCATCTAGACAGATGCAAGATAGCTGTTTAGCTCTTCTTGTATTTCCTTGATTCCCATTGTTAACTTCCCAGATTAATTTTCTCAGGGACACGTGCTCTCTTTGACTTCTCGCTTCCATTTTATATGTTAAGATAACCTGTTATTGTCAGTGTTTATACAGGTAGTTCTGCTATACATCATGTTTCGTTAACGCGAATTGGCTGTAATGCAATTAATGGATAGTGAACGCTGTTTGGATAACAAACTTTCTGCTATACAGGTATAGCGATTTCTCTAGAGCGTGATTTTTTTTTAATGGCGTGATTTTCTATGGCATGAGGTCACACAAGAATGCAACTATTGCGTTACAGAAGAACTGTCTGTATTCCTTACTAGGTTCCCCTAATATCTTTTTAGTCCTACTTTGGATTTTGAATTTGTACCAGTTTTCTGAGCTATCACAGACTTTTGGTTCCTCATTTGCTTTTTCTTTCAACTTAATATTCTCCTTAACTTCCTGGATTAGCTGTGGTTGGCTTATCTCTCTAAGGATCTTTCCTCCTTACTGAAATATATTTTCCTTCCTTTCTGCCTTTCCGAAAGTTCAAATATCTTTGTGTGTTATGTTTCCAATTCTGGTCTTACAGCCATGTCTCTGTAATGGCTACGAGATCGTGTCCATTTACATCTACCTGGCTGTTAGCTCATCTACCTTATTTTTAATGCTTCATGTACTAAGACACAAAGTGTTTAGGCTTGCCATTTTGCAGTTCATGATCATCCTAACTTTTCTTTGTACTGCAGCTCTATCTGCCCTCACCTTTGATTACTCCCTCTGCTACTTTTTACATTTTACTGTTAAGTTTATTTATTGTTATCCTTGTTTCTCATCAATGTGACCTGGTGTAGGCTGTAAAACCCCCACCCCAGCCCAGCCATTCTAGTTTAAATCCACCCCAACCACATGAGCAAATACCTGCCCTGTGACAACAGTACTGGCCCTGCCCAGGTGTAACCTGTCCCAATGTCAGAGGGATCTGAAAATCTCCCCTTGCATCATCTTTCTGGCCACTTATCCATCCGATTTATATCCAGTTATTTCTACTGCGACAAGCACGTGGCACTGGTTGTAAGCCTGAGATCACTACTTTTAAGGTCCTACTTTTCAAGTTACTTCCTAACTCCCTTTGTTCTGCTTTAAGGACCTCACCCCTTTTATAACCCATGTCATTTATACGAATGCATATCATGACCATGGGTGTGTTCACTCTCCAGGATGTCCTGTAGCTGTTCTGAGACATTCTTGAGCCTAGCAGTGGGAAAGCAACAAAAGAACTGAAAGAACTGTTGATGCTGGAGATTTGAAATAAAAACATAAATTGCTGGAAAATCTCAGCAGGCCTGGCAGCACTTGTTTTGGGTCCAGTGATTCTTCTTCAGCCCAGAATGAGGAGACATTGTTCTGAGAAAAGTGAATGTGGAATTAGCAGTGCACACGGTTTGGCCATGATCTTACTGAATGGCTTGAAGAGTCAAGTGACCTAGTTATGTTCCAAATTTGAATGTTTGAGTTTGGGTATCACAGAGGAACCTGAAAGTATGCTGGATGTGGCTGGAGATACAATGTAAATTTCATTTCCTTGTAGAAAATACCTTTTTGTTGATCAGAAATTGACAATATAGTAGTCTTTAACAGTCGGACAAAGAGGGTAGTTTAAATAAATAAATAAATAGCATTGTTTTGGGCAATTAGAAACTGGCACACCTAGGTACATCTGTCAGTTGTAGGAGTCGTATTCTGTTTTTCTTACACGGTTTATTTAACATGTTTGTGGTAATACGCTATAGGAAGGATTAAATTAGTGCCAGTTAATAAATCTGTTGTACTTGTGTACTACTCCTCTCCTGAAACCTCTACCACCAATGATATATTGCAATTCGAAATTAATTCTCTACTAATTAGAGGAGAAAAATTAATAATTTTGCTAGCAGAGGTTTTTCTTTATTGTATGGTATAAGAATAATCATAAGACAGCTATTAGCTAATTTTAAAAGAAATAAGGGGTGGCATTCCCAACTTTGCTTTGGTGACAGCCTCCCCAACCTCACCACCATATTCTTAACAGTCTGATTGAAATTCATGACAGCAGCGCTGCAACTAGCTGAGAGAGACATGGCATAGACTTTGGACTTGACTGTCTGTGCAAAATCATAGAATGTTGAGGTGTGCTTCAACATATAAAGACAACACTGACCTTTTTCTGTGGACTAGATGTCACGTATCAAACCTTTTAAAACAGTACATTGTGACCCTGCATTGAACTATTTCTAATACATTTCCCTCCCTTGCTCCTAAGATTTTGTTGTTTAGTTATTTTTATTACATTTGTTTTAGAACATTTGGAACAGAAAATAGGCTGTTTCCTTATTTTAACATCTAATCATACACTGTTATGTGAAATTCGTTTTATTTGACCAACAGTGTTTACATAGAGCAACAATCTTAAAACTAATGTGCCTCACACATCTTGATTCTGTTATTTCAAAGCTCCCTTTGCTTTTTCTCCATCCTGAGCAAATTTAATTCATGCAAAATTTAGCTCATATCCCAGATTGCACTAAGTGATGCCAGTGTATCACCCATCCTTCCTGGCCTACATTGGCTTCCGGTCCCCAAAGCCTCGAGGTTTAAGATTCTCAAATTTGTGTGTACAGCTTTTATTAGCCTCAAATCTCTGTCCTATTGCTAGTCCTCCATGCCTCTGAGTCTGATCACTTGTGCAGTTCAATTGTCAGCAAATATGCATTTGGAGGTCTAGGTTCTAAGGAGCAATGTATTCACAAATATAAAATAACTCATGCCCAGTGTTTTTTATATATCTGTATAGAAAAACATCTTATGACAAATACTTTTATTCTTGTGTAATTGGTATGTCATTTGATTTTTGAAAGTAATTTGCCTAAACATTTGTTATCCAAAGGTTTGAAATAAACATAGCAAAACACTTCCTACAAAAGAAAAATCAGAGGAAATATTGATATGTAAACTTGAAATTTGAGCACTACTATGTACAACTACGCAATGCAAACTTTAGTCATTAGTAAAATACTACCCGGTTGTGATGTTTTATATTATTGACTCATGCTATCCACAAACATTTAATACAAACAAAAATTTCACTTGGACACCAGACTTAGTTAAACTACTTTCTCGGTTGCCAAATAAAATTGGATGAATATCACTTGTTTGAAGAAATATTTTTGCACCACGTACACTTGCCATCGTCATGTGATCTTGGATTTATTGGCTTTCAGTTTAGAGGTTAAAAACCCTTGAGGCCTGCCCATAGAACAGATCTACTGAGTTTTTCAGCAATTTCCGTTTTTGTTTCTGATTTCCAGCATCTACACTTCTTTGGGTTTTTACCTCTGTCACCAGTTTGTTTTTGTTATTTTTCTAGGTTACCGAGCAACTTGCATCTCTGTTGTTGTTTCACAGAGGAAAATGTCCAAAGGTGCTTCAGAAGCATGTGAGAAATAGGGGTGGACAGTAGTGGGAGTGGCAGGAAAAAAATCCTGGATGTGAGTTTGCTCGCTGAGTTCGAAGGTTAGTTTTCAGACGTTTCGTCACCATTCTAGGTAACATCATCAGCGAGCCTCCGATGAAGCGCTGGTGTTATGTCCCGCTTTCTATTTATCTGTTTAGGTTTCCTTGGGTTGGTGATGTCATTTTCTGTTTATTTTCTCAGAGGATGGTAGATTGATTTGGATCCAGTGTGTTTGTTGATGGAGCTCCGGTTGGAATGCCATGCTTCTAGGAATTCTCGTGCGTGTCTCTGTTTGGCTTGTCCTAGGATGGATGTGTTGTCCCAATCAAAGTGGTGTCCTCCCTCATCTGTATGTAAGGATACTAATGATAGTGGGTCATGCCTACCTAGAATGGTGACGAAACGTCTGAAAACTAACCTTCCAGCTCAGCGAGCAAACTCACATCCAGAAACTCAACCTGTGCTACAAATCTTCTCAAAACTTGCTAGGAAAAAATCCTATTTATAGGAAGGAATATGAGGAAGCGAGAGGTGGAATTGAATAAGGGCCTTGGTAAGAGCAAGGGGAGAAAACCTTAATCATGGAGTGTAAAGTACTAAAGACCTAACCTAATATTGGAGCAAAGGAAGAGGAAATGCTGCAAAGATCAGAATTAAAACAGCTGAGTACTTGGGGTAGGGTATTGTTGAACTAGATGAGATTAAAGATGGTAGTTGTTGGGAAATCTAAAAATATTAAGTGTTAAGTGTAATGTTACCAAGATGGAAGTTGGCAGTCTTGATGATTTTGGGGCCTGAAGCGCAAGTCAATCAAATAAAGCAGAAAGGTTGCTAACTGTATAGTCCGACTGGAGGCAGTCACTGTGGAGCTAAATGGCAAGGAATAGAGTTTGTGATAACCTAAAGACAATGTCCTCTGTCTTTTCAGTGTTTACAGATAGATAAAATTCTTAAAGGTGATTTTAAAAGATACCGAAGAGGTGGAACTAATTTATTACTTAAGTCAACATCAGTGTCTTTGGAAACAAAAATGTAAGTTGCTGGAAAAGCTCGGTTGGTCTGCCAGTGTCTGTGAACAGAAATCAGAGTTAACGTTTCGGGTCGAGTTAACTTCTACCCGACCTGAAATGTTAACAATATAGCCTTATATATTGCAATCTTGACCATGATTTCAGGAGACCTATTCTTCAAAGATGTGATTGGCTCTTTGGTGAACTTTTCAGGGGACAGACACAGTTTCAATTTATCTTGCAGCACTCTGTCTTATAAAGAAGCTGTCAAATGTCTGAATTTGAGCTTGAATCGGAGTGAGATGAGGGTTCTGTGCGCCCAATGCTGATATCTTAGTGAATATTCAAATGAATATACTTATTGACATTGGTATTGATGTTTATTGAAATTGCCAATTAAATTAAGCAAAACTTTAAAGGATTTTTGGACTATCTTTAGAATATTATCTGAGCCATATGCACATTGGTATAGGGCAAGTAAGATGAGAGAAATGAATGTGTGGCTGAAAGACTGGTTCAGTAAAAGGGGATTTCTCCTTTCGTCCCAGTATTGGGGAAAATGGGGGGCGGGTATATATGGGGTGGTCTATACCTGGAGCTGGTATTCTAGCGAGCTACAACACTAAGAAGGCTTGCAAATTAAATACATTGTGTCAAGGGATAAAATTCGTGAAGATAGAATAAGTCAAAAAAGAGAGACAAGGAGGACACAAAGCATGTTAATGTAGGGAATAATAGACTGTGTCAAATCTAAGATTAAATCAACAGATAAGGCTAGAGGCAACAAAATAATAAAATGACGAATCTGAATGCATGTAGCATTGATACAAAGCACGTGAATTGTAGTGCACATAGAAATAAATCAGTAAGATCTGATTGCCTTTAAAGAGATATAGCTGGAGGATGGCGTGGATTGGGACCTGAATATTAAAGAACACAATATTCAGGATGGATCGGGACCTAGGAAAAGGTGTAGGTGTAGCTGTGTTCATCAATGATGGTAGCAATGTAATAGAGGCAAATGACCCAAGTTCAGCACATTGTGTAGAGGCAGTTTGGTTCGAGGTGAGAAAAGATAAATGCAGTAAATAACTTGTAGAGTAGTGTGCAAGCACATGATAGGGTTGCGTGTAATGGAAGAAATAACGGGGGCTTGCAGGCAATACTTTGATTATTTCTTGGGCATAGACCTCAGAAGTCCATGTGCAGCAGCAACTTCTGAAATTGGAAGTCATTGCATTGGTACACTGCACAGCATGGGCAGACCCTTGCAACTGTACAGCCTACAGGGTACATTACTTGTCAGAATGCCACAGTGGTAATCGTGGGAGATTTTAATCTCCATGTATGTTAGAAAGTCAAATGGACAGAGATAATCTTGAGGGAAAAATTAATATTTTCAGGATTGCTTCTTAGAATATTACAGTATTCTGGAACCAACCAGGCAACAGACTATGCTAGACCTGGTTTTGTGTTTTGAGATCAGTTTGCTCAATCCTAGGAATGAAGATACCCTTTGGGAGCAGCAATCGTAACATGGTTGCATTTTACATCGTTTGAGGGAGGGAAGAGTGAGTCTAGGATTGGTATTTTAAACTTGAATAAAGCCAGTTATGAAGATATGAAAGTGATCTGGTGAATTGCGCAATGGGATAGGTCAGTAGAAATGTAGTGGCTGACGTAAGACCATAAGACATAGGAGTGGAAGTAAGGCCATTTGGCCCATCAAGTCCACTCTGCCATTAAAATCATGGCTGATGGGCATTTCAGCTCCACTTCCCTGCACATTCCCCGTAGCCCTTGATTCCTTCTGAGATCAAGAATTTGTCGATCTCTGCCTTGAAGGCATCCAACGTCCTGGCTTCCACTGCACTCCGTGGCAATGAATTCCACAAGCCCACCACTCTCTGGCTGAAGAAATGTCATCTCATTTCAGTTTTAAATTTACCTCCTCTAATTTTAAGGCTGTGCCCACGGGTTCTAGTCTCCCCGCCTAACGGAAACAACTTCCTAGCGTCCACCCCTTCTAAACCATACATTATCTTCTAAGTTTCTATTAGATCTTCCCCCAACCTTCTAAACTCTAATGAGTACAATCTCAGGATCCTTAGCCGTTCATCATACGTTAAACCTACCATTCCAGGCATCATCTGTGTGAATCTCCACTGGACATACTCCAGGACTGGTATGTCCTTCCTGAGGTGTGGGGCCCAAAATTGGACACAGTATTCTAAATGGGGCCTAACTAGAGCTTTATAAAGCCTCAGAAACACGTCGCTGCTTTTATATACGAACCCTCTTGAGATAAACGACAACATTACATTTGCTTTCTTAATTACGGACTCTACCTGCAAGTTAACCTTTAGAGACTCCTGGACCAACACTTCCAGATCCCTTTGTATTTCTGCTTTGCGAATTTTCTCACATAGAACATAGAACATAGAACAGTACAGCACAGAACAGGCCCTTCAGCCCACAATGTTGTGCCGACCATTGATCCTCATGTATGCACCCTCAAATTTCTGTGACCATATACATGTCTAGCAGTCTCTTAAATGACCCCAATGACCTTGCTTCCACAACTGCTGCTGGCAACGCATTCCATGCTCTCTCAACTCTCTGCGTAAAGAACCTGCCTCTGACATCCCCTCTATACTTTCCACCAACCAGCTTAAAACTATGACCCCTCGTGCTAGCCATTTCTGCCCTGGGAAATAGTCTCTGGCTGTCAACTCTATCTATGTCTCTCATTATCTTGTATACCTCAATTAGGTCCCCTCTCCTCCTTTTCTCCAATGAAAAGAGACCGAGCTCAGTCAACCTCTCTTCATAAGATAAGCCCTCCAGTCCAGGCAGCATCCTGGTAAACCTCCTCTGAACCCTCTCCAAAGCATCCACATCTTTCCTATAATAGGGTGACCAGAACTGGACGCAGTATTCCAAGTGCGGTCTAACCAAAGTTTTATAGAGCTGCAACAAGATCTCACGACTCTTAAACTCAATCCCCCTGTTAATGAAAGCCAAAACACCATATGCTTTCTTAACAACCCTGTCCACTTGGGTGGCCATTTTAAGGGATCTATGTATCTGCACACCAAGATCCCTCTGTTCCTCCACGCTGCCAAGAATCCTATCCTTAATCCTGTACTCAGCTTTCAAATTCGACCTTCCAAAATGCATCACCTCGCATTTATCCAGGTTGAACTCCATCTGCCACCTCTCAGCCCATCTCTGCATCCTGTCAATGTCCCGCTGCAGCCTACAACAGCCCTCTACACTGTCAACGACACCTCCGAACTTTGTGTCGTCTGCAAACTTGCTGACCCATCCTTCAATTCCCTCGTCCAAGTCATTAATAAAAATTACAAACAGTAGAGGCCCAAGGACAGAGCCCTGTGGAACTCCACTCACCACTGACTTCCAGGCAGAATATTTTCCTTCATGTAACAATGTTTCAGACAATGCAGTATTATGATGGATTAGAACCCTAGTCCATTTGTGGACACTTCTTATAAAACTTTTAATTCCAAAATATCTCCCTTTTAAAAGGAGAACAACCACAGAAAAATTACAGGTTTAAATCCAGTGACTATCTGGTGAAGTCCTGTGTGAAGCCAATGGAACGTCACACATGTAACTTGTCAGGGCAACATTAAATAGGGTAAGACTTGACAAGAAGAGAAAATGATAGCGCTGACTATCAGTCCACTCTTGATGGAAACTCACCATCTTGCAGACATGTGTGTTTTACCGTTCAGAAATATCCAAGGACATGGATTAAAAAGCCAGTTTCAACCCCAATGGAGTGGACTAGTAGGATTGAACGCGTTCATATGGACCAGCCTGCTTTGGGGCATTAGCACATTTATTAAGGTCACAGTGAAAGAACAATTCCCAGTTACCTTTTGTGTTGCAGCTAAAACTGTCTCTAACTCAGTCCTGTAAACCAGTTAAAAAGCATACAGGACAACATAGGACTGTCTCACCCATACTTGAAATCAATCGTGACCAAAAAGTATCAGTGACAAAATTTCACCCAAATGCAAAACTAAGGATTGTGAAGTGAGCTGCTCACCTATGAATGTTAATGCTACTGATAACATCCCCTGCAAAAGCCATAGTGTTCGACTGTCTGGTTTTTGTGAACAACTCGGAGATGGATCCATTTATCTCTCTTTTTTTAAATTTTATTTTCTTAGGCTCACTTTTTGTTTTTAATCTTTGCATATGTACTGTTAGTATTTCTTCTTGTATGTGGCATTTGTTATCTCACCCTTTTTGTTAATTCAAGAAAGCATGGTTAAATTAGCTTCTTTAAAAATGAGAGTTCGTTTGGACCTGAAAAATAGGTGACACCAAATGACTTTTTAAAAAATATACAAGTTAACCTTGTTGCAACTGACCAAGGGGATAAGTGATTAAAGAAGAGGAACCCGTTCATTCCTCCTTACTGGAGAGCTTAACAGTTCTGAGATTGACCCATAATAAACTGGAGAACCTTGTTTGGGACCTGCTTGCAACAAAAAAATTCCGATAAGAAAGAAAAGTTTCACGGGGAAGAGTTGCCATCTGTGGTTGTCTAAAAATGTTAAGGCTAACATCAGACTTAAACAAAAAACACAATTGTGCAAAGAAGTTGACAGGTCCAAAGATTGGACAAATCATTTTTTAAAAAAATAGCAAAATTGAAAGGTTAATACAGAAGGGAAAATTAAAGTAAAACAGTAAAAATTTCTATAAATTTCAAAATGTGTTAACGAAGTGAGTGTTGATCCTAATAAAGATGAATCTAGGGAATTCAAAATGGAAAATAAGGACATGGCGGATGAATTGAACTGATTTCAATGACAGAGGATGTAAGCTATTACCTGGAATAGCTGCAGATCAAGAAATTGAAGGGAGGAGAAAATTCAAGAAAATTATAATCACCGGGTGAGTGGTACTGAGAAAATCATTAGAGCTGTGGACTGCTAAATTTATAGGTCTGAATGGACTTCCACTGACTGTCTTAAAGGAAATGGCTAGTGAGATAGTTGATGAATTGGTTTTAATTTGCCAAAATTTGCTTGAATTGGAAAATGTTTCACTGGATTGTACAATGGTAGCTCTAATTGCTTTACTCTAAAAGGAAGATGATGGAAAGCTACAGGCCAACAGTTTCAATAATAATAATTTTATAGGGAGCATATTAGAAGTTTTTAATAAAGGCAATTAGCAGGGAGAAGCTCAAATCAATCCCCATCATGAGTTTGTCAGCGAGAAATCATGTTTAACTAAGTTATTGAAGCTTTTTGAATGCTGTGGATAAATTACTTCTATTTCTAGAAGGAATAGGAATGGGTGCCATGTCAAAGTTGATTGCAGAAAATAAAAGCTCATGTTGTAAGAGGTAACATATTGACATGGATAGAAAATTGTTTCCTGTAAGCAAGCCAAAATGTGCATGTGAATGGATTATTTTCTGGTTGGAAAGATGTTATCTTGACTGCTGGTGTGCTGCATGGATCAGTGCCGTGACCTCTTTATTCATTCACGGGATGAGGGACATCACTGGCTTGGCAGCATTTTTATTGCTCATCCCTAATTGCCCAGAGGGCAGTTCAAAGTCAACCACATTGCTGTGGGTCTGGAGCCACATGTAGGCCAGGCCAGGCCAGGTATGGCTGGCAGTTTCCTTCCCTAAAGGGCATTAGTGAACTAGATGGGTTTTCTTTAACAGTCAACAATGGATTCACAGCCATCGTTAGATTCTTAATCCCAGATATATATTTATTTAATTCAATTTTCAAGATCTGCCCTGGTGGGATTCGAACTTGGCTCCCCAGAATGCTATCTGGGTCTCTGGATTAACAGTCCAGTGATAATACCTTTAGGCCATCACCTCCCCTCTCTCTTTAGAATTGTGTTAAAGGTCAAAAGGTATTTTGCTAAGTTTGCTGATGAGACAATGATGACTCAAGAATAAAATTCTATCTTTGCTGGAAGAATTAAAGACAAATTATAGCTCAGTGTTGAAAAATTTGCAGAGATGCTAAGGGATAAGGACCTTGTGGTAAATGAATTGCAAAAAGTCTATCATGCAAATATGGCAAGTAACTTAGAAAACTAATAGAATGTAATTGTTAATTGAGAATGAAATTGAACTCAAAAATAAGCAAATTATGCTTCAGCTCTGCAGGATGTTGGTGAGACTTGATTTGGAGCACTGGTTTCTTTATTCAAGGAAAGACATAGAATGCATTGGAGTTTACGAGATTAAAAACTGGTTGTCATGGTAGAATCATAGAATCCCTACAGTGTGGAAGCAGACCATTCAGCCCATCGGGTCTACACCAACCAGCATCCCACCCAAACCCCTTATCTATCCCTGCATTTCCCATGGTCGATCCACCTAATGTGCACACCTTTAGAAGGGAAACTGGAGCACCTGGAGGAAACCCACACAGACACGATGAGAAAGTGCAGACTCGACACAGCCACCCAAGGGTGGAATCAAACCTGAGTCTCCGGTGCTATGAGGCATCAATACTAACAACTAGTGACCGTGCCACCACGGAAGAAGTTGAACATGCTCAGCTTGTATCAACTAGAATTTAGAATAATAAGACATGATTTAGTTGAAACACAAGTCCCTGAGAGTACTTGACAATGAGCATACAGAAAGAAAGTTTCCTCATGAAGGAGATGATAAAACTAGGGATTGCTGTTAAACATAAGGATTGCCCATTTAAATGAACGATGAGATTTTTCTGGCATTAGTGTCGAATTCTAACTTATAGATACCATACACCTTGTACTTAAAGTTAACAAGACTAATTGATGTCGGGCATAATTCAGTTAATTATACTGAGATGTATAAGGGTTCTTCGAATGTCAAACATATTTAAACAGGTTGGTCAAGGACTATTAGGATGAAGAATTTTTGTTTGTTTAAATTCTGTTTTGGTTTTTTTGTAAAAGAGGAAGTAAAATTTATATGAAGAGCCAGACAGAAAGAGGCAAGGAATGTTTTTGAATGGAGAAAAGCAATAAATATACTCCTCCAAAGTATTTTGGTCTGAAAGAATACCTCACAAGTAGGCTTGGAGATGAGCATCGCAGATGATTGGTCTTTGCAGCTGTGCTGCCACTACCTTTCAAAGAAATGTCTTTTTAATCTTTTAAGGCTGAGGTAGATAGATTTTTGATAATCAGGGAGGGAGTGGGCTGTAAATGTTTATTAGAGTAGGCAGGTATGTGGAATAATCAGATCAGCAAAAATTTTACAGAATGACGAAACAGACTCTACCTCTAGTTTGGCATCGAATATATTCAGTGATCCAGACAACAGACACGAGAACAAGGGCAGCAGTTACCTGCAAGTTTCTGTCCAAGCCACTCAACATTCTGACTTGGAAATATATTGCTTTTGTGCCTTTGGGTCAAAATCCTGAAACACACTCCCTCATGACTTTGTGGGTCTACTTACAGTGCATAGATCTAGTGGTTCAAGAAGACAGCTCATCACCAACTTCTCAAAGGCAACTAGGAGCAGGCAATTAATGATTGAACAGCTAGCAATGCTCACAACCTATAAGTGAATAATTTTTGAAAAGATCCCACTGCTGTCTATGGAACAGAATTCCAAACATTATGACCTCGAAGAAATTCCTGTTTATCGTGGTTTTGAATGTGATATCACTCATTTTGAAACGGTTAGAAATAGTTGTTGAAAATAGTTAGAAATTTCTAACCTGCGTATGTCATACCTTTTGTGAGATGAAATACAGTGATCTGATGTGATCACTAGAACATAGCAGTAGCTAAATTATAAAAGCAATGTAAGAGACATTCAAATGTCTCTGGATCCCTTTAAATGTGTTGCATTTGGCGCACAACTGGTTACAGTAGTTGCTGAATCTCTGAATACACATTATGATGACAGGCAATAAAGTGGGATTAAGGCCACCATGGTATGAACTATGAGCTATGATTGAATTGATGGGCCAAGAGCCCTACTCTTATATTTTATTTCATTACTTATGCCCCAAGTTGCAAACAGAGGTTGGAACTGCGCATAATGAGACACCAGGCAACAGTAGGCTTCTCACAGAGCATTGGTCATGTGGCTGCTAGCTTGTTGAACAGCTAGATTGCATTCATGGTCTGTTGCAGAGGACCAAGATGAGCATTTTCATCAGCAGTCTTCAATAAAAGCTGATCGATTATAAACGGTATCACTCTTCCTTATGGGCTACCAATGCTAAGCAACACAACGGACTCTGACTAAAATGTGGTTGAGGGGTTTATTTGTAGCCGAGAGCCCTCCTTTCAAGCATAAAAGTGGTGGTTAACTTCATGAGCACTCTTGTGATTCCTGCCCACCATGGGATATCTGTGTACCAATGTAATTACTTTCATTGAAGCTCTAGCAGCTCCCGCTGAAACACAAGGTGATGTGGTAGAAGCTCAAGCTGAGTTCACTTCCAAACATAGATTGAATTCATGCAAGCTGAAATAGGATATAATGGGCAAGAGACCTTGCAGGATATCAGCGTGTTCTGGGAATTTGTGTAATATTACAAGGATTGCTGAAGTTTTATTGTGGGAAACTACAATGGAATTCTGTTAGAATTCTGTGAGGAGGTAATGAGCAGATTAGACCATAGAGATCCGATGGATGTTGTCTATCGTCTTTTTTGTTCATTTGTGGGATGTGGGCATCACTAGCTGGCCAGCATGTATTGTCCATCGCTGATTGCCCTTGAGAAGGTGATGGTGAGCTGTGTTCTTGAACCGCTGCAGCCCACCAGTTGTAGGTTGACCCACAATGCCATTAGGAAGTGAATTCCAGGATTTTGACTGAAAAACAGCGAAGGCATATCCATGTAATTCCAAGTCAGGATAGTTAATGTCTTGGAGGGGAACCTGGAGGTGGTGGTGTTTTCATATGTCTGCTGTCCTTATTCTTCTAGCTTGAAGTAGTGGTTGGTTTGGAAGGTGCTGTTTGAGGATGTTTGGTAAGTTTCTGCAGTGCACCTTGTAGTTAGTACACACTGCTGCTACTGATTGTTAGTGGTGGAGAGAGTGGATGCTCGTGGATGTATTGCCAATCAAGTGGGCTGCTTTGTCCTGGATGGTGTCACGCTTCTTGAGTGTTGTTGGGGTTGCACTCATCCAGGCAAGTTGGAAGTATTCTGTCACACTCCTGACTTGTGCATTGTAGATGGTGGACAGGCTTTGAGGAGTTAGGAAATGAGTTACTTGCCACAATATTCCTAGCTTGTCACCTGCTTTTGTAGCCACTATATCTATGTGGAGCCTGGATATAGTCCAGATCTTGTTGCATTTGAACGTGGTCTGTTTCAGTATCTGAGGAGCCACGAATGGTGTTGAACATTGTACAATTATAAGTGAACATCCCCACTTCTGACCAGAGGATGGAAGGAAGGTTATTGATGAAGATGGTTAGGCCGAGGACACTGCCCTGAGGAACTCCTGCAGAAATGTATTGGAGCGAAATGACTGTCCTCCAACAACCATGATCACCTCCCTATGTGTCAGGTATGACTCTAGCCACTGGAGAGTTTGCCCCCGATACCCATTGATTCCAGTTTTGCCTATGCTCTACATTGCCACACTCGGTCAAATGCGGCCTTGATATCAAGGGCTGTCACTTCACCTCACCTCCGGAATTCGGCTTTTTTGCCCATGCTTGAACCAAGGCTGTAAATGAGGTCAGGAACTGAGTGGCCCTGGCAGAACCCAAACGGAGGGTCACCTGAGCAGGTTATTGCTGAGCAGGTGCTGCTTGGTAGCACTATTGACAACACTTTCCATCACTTTACTAATGATTGAGAATAGACTGATAGGGTGGTAGTTGGCTGGGTTGGATTTGTCCTGCATTTTAAGTACAGGACATAGCTGGGCAATTTTCCACATTGCCGGGTAGGTACCAATGTTGTAGCTGTACTGGAGCAGCTTTGCTAAGGAACAGGAAGTTCAGGAGCACAAGTCTTCAGCACTGTTACCGAATGTTGTCAGGGCCCATAGCCTTTGCAGTAACCAGTGTTACCAACTATTTCTTGATATCATGTGGAGTGAATCAAATTGGCTGAAGACTGGTATCTGTGATGCTGGGGACCACTGGAGGAGGCTGAGATGGATCATCCACTCAGCACTTCTGGCTGAAGATTGCTGTGAATGCTTCAGCCTTATCTTTTGTGCTGATGTGCTGGGCTCTTCCATCATTTGAGGGTGGGGATCTTTGTGGAGCTTCCTCCAGTGAGTTATTTAAATGTCTAGTACCATTCATGACTGGATGTGGCCGGACTGCAGAGCTTAGATCTGATCCGTTGGTTGTGGGATTGCTTAGCTCTGTCTATCACTTGCTGCTTATACTGTTTGGTGTGCAGGTAGTCCTGTTTTCTGGTTTCACCAGGTTGATACCTCATCAGGTATGCCTGGTGCTGTTCCTGGCATGCCCTCCTGCACTCTCCACTGAACCAGGGTTGATCTCTCAGTGTGATGATAATGGTCAAGTAGGGGAGTTGATGCTGGGCCATGATGTTACAGATTGTGCTGTAGTCTAATCCTGCTTTTGATGGTCCACAGCACCTCATGGATGCCAGTCTTGAGTTGCTAGATCCGTACAAAATGCATCCCACTTCGCACGGTGATAGTGCCACACAACACAATACAGGCTATTTTCCGTGTGAAGGCTGGGCTTCATCTCTGCAAGGATTGTGCGGTGGTCACTTTTACTGATAGTGTCATGGAGGTACATCTGCATCTGGCAGATTGGTAAGAATGAGGTAGAGTGTGTTTTTCCCCTCTTGTTCGTTCCTTCACCACCAGTCTAGCATTTATGTCCTTTAGGATCTGACCAACTCAATCAGTCATACTGCTGCAGAACAACTCCCCGACCCAGAGCGTTTTGTGCCCTTGTCAGCCTCAGTGCTTCCTCCAAGTTTTGAGTACTGACTCACCAGCTCAGGGAGGATGGTATACGGTAATCAGCAGGTTTCCTTGCCCACGTTTAACTGACTGTATACCACTGTGACGCCCCCTCTGCTGGGTCTGTTGTGCTGGTGAGACAGGACATATCCAGGGATGCTGTTGGTGGTGTCTGGGACCTTGTTTGTAAAGTAAAGTGCTGAGAATATGACTATGTCAGGCTGTTGCTTAACTAGTCGGTGACACAGCACTCCCAATTTTGGCATTAATCCCCAGATGTTAGTGAAGAGGACTTTGCAGGGTCAGTAGAGCTGTTTTTGCTATTCTGTTTTCTGGTGCCGTGGTTGGTGCCAGGTGATCTGTCTGGTTTCATTTCTTTGAGACTTCGCAAGTGATTTGGTACAACTGAGTAACTTGCTAGGCCAGTTCAGAGGGAAGTTGAGTGTCAACGACATTGCTGCAGGTCTGAACTCACATGTAGGCCAGACCACGTAAGGATGGCAGATTTCCTTCCTTGAAGGACATCAGTGCGCCAGATGAGTTTTTCCAACAATTGGTGGTGATTTCATGGTGATCAGTAAATTCTTAATTCCAGGCTCTTTTAAATTATTGAATTCAAATTTCACCAGCTGCCATGGTGGGACTCGAACCCGGGTCCCTAGAACATTAACTGGGTTTCTGAATTCATAGTCTAGCAATAATATTGCTCAGCCATCGCGTACCCTTCTAGAAGGCCTTTGACAAGGTGCCGCACAGGAAGCTGCTGAGTAAAATAAGAGCCCATGTTGTTAGAGACAAAATACTGGCATGGATAGAGGATTGGCTGTCTGGCAGAAAGCAGAGAATGGGCTTAAAAGGGTCTTTCTCAGGATGGCAGCTGGTGGCTAGTCATCTTCCACAAGGGTCAGTGTTGGGACCACAACTTTTCACTTTATATGTTAATGATCTAGATGGAGAAACTGAGGGCTTTCTGGCTAAGTTTGCAGACGATACAAAGATAGGTAAAGGGACTGGTAGTATTGGGGATCCTGGGAGGCTGCAGAAGGATTTAGAGGAGTTTTGGAGAGTGGGCAAAGAAGTGGCAAATGGAATACAATGTGAGAAAGTATGAGGTCATCCAATGGAAACTTAAAGAATACTGAATGGCCTGGACAGAGTGGACTTTCGGAAGGGGTTTCCATTAGTAGAAGTGACTAGGACCCGAAGGCACAGCCTTATAGTAAAGGCAAGACCCTTTAGAGTAGAGATGAGGAGAAACTTCTTCAGCCAGCGAGTGGTGAATCTATGGAATTCACTGCCACAAAAGGCTGTGGAAGCCAGGCCATTGAGTACATTTAAGACAGAAATAGGTTTTTGATGATCAAGGCGATCAAGGGTTATGGGGAGAAAGCAGAATGGGGTTGAGAAACAAAGCAGCCATGATTGATGGACCAAATGGCCTAATTTCTGCTCATGTGTCTTGTGGTCTTTCATAGAGCATGAATCTGTCTGTTTCTCTGAAGGACAGCATTCCCTCTCCTGTCAATTAGGCAACGAGCCCAGACTACAGCCCAGTGCTGAGGTGGGACAACTGTTCTTTCTAGTCCCAGAGTTTTGTGAAGTCAGCTTCTATGGTCATTAGATGGTACCTTGGTTTCCATTGACCCTGCTGCAGCAGTTGGAAGCCAGGCTTGAACTCTGTGCATGAATGATTTGTTCTGTAACAACAAGTAGATTTGATTTATAAATTTGGAATGCTTATTTTATGTTGTCTTTTATTTCTGTTTTGTGGCTAAAATAGCACTGTAGTCAGTGATAGCTGAAAGATGAGCTACGTGAAGATTAGTTCTTTAGTGTTGAAGTGGCCAGAAAGGGATGGGCCAACTTGCTAAGTTTTCTCCCTTTTATTCTCTATCTTTTATATTCCTGCTGTTAAACTACTTGCTGTATTAGGGTAAGCAATGGATGTATCCTCAGGACTAGTTTGTACAGAATACAGAAGACCATGATTAATTTTGACACTTGCTTTGTTGTGTACTGCGGGCTCTAAGAACAGTCCAGGCAGCAGAAGCGCACTTTCAGCATACCAGTGAAACCTGGTTCATATGGAAACATCCTTACATTGTGTGCATATTGAAGGCAAATGGTTTGGCTATTAGTGGTCAACTGTGTATTCGGTGGATAGTATTTATTATCCGTTATCCATCATTTGGTTTGCTAATATAGTGAGTGACATTGACGTAATGAACTATTGCAGAATGAAGACATCTTTACTGCTTCTGTATAATCACATGTCAGGTACGTGTGGAGGAAATATAATCATTCAGTTGTGGTATGGGGCAGAGTTGGTGCCCTGCACTCCTGGCAAAGCTGCCTGCTTGCTTTGCTTTCAGTCTGGTTATAAGGGATGAAATGTGCTTAGCTTTCAGTGTGTAGAGAATGCCACTAACCTCCTTTGGGCAACAGTAAACAGCAAACTAGAAGATATTGCGGTTATCTTCAGCTCCAACCTGGGAGAAATCAAACACACAAATGTTCATGGTCGTGATAACCTGGTTGGCTGTTAGCAATACCATCTTTGCCCTGCTCAAAAGTTGCAGTTGTGATAACAGTCAGTGGTAGATCTCTGGGAGGGATTCTTTGCTGAAATAAAGATCTGTTTTGCACAGTTTCCTTAGACCCAGAAATGAGAATTGTTCCCCGAGTACCCTAGGCAGGCATGGGTTCCTGTTTAAACTTTTTCCTGAGCTCGCCTGCTCTGTACCTGTACTTTGACTATGTTGTCTTGTTCTGTGTGATGCTTGTTAGTTCTCCGCATTTCATCCCCTTGCCATTCTCTTTGGTTGAGTGTAGCCTACTTCTTCAAGCATGTGATACTCTTTTTTTAAACTTTTGTGCAATTATGCATGTGGTATCTTAGGGTGATGACTTGTGCATAACCTTCATGTTAACTTCTAGGTTGCCATGCTGCTTAGAACAAATATTTGCCATATTCCAAAGTGAATATCTACTGGTGCCCCACTGTGTTTTGGAGCAAACAGTTTGTTCAGAAACCTGAAATCGGCACATATCCCATTAGTACTTCACTCTCTAATTTTTTTGCAAGTTGAAATGTTTCATAGACAGTATCAACACTGTGAAAGCAATCAAAAGAAGTCAACTCTCAAATACCCATTTGGGTTATTCATGTTTAAACTGTGCTTATGGGAATGGGAGTCTTGTCTGCAATTGAACAAATGTTTAAATACATTAAGTTAAGAGACAGGGTTAGCAAGTTGTAAATATCTAATTCTTATGGTTTATATGTAACTTTTAGAATGGGGAAATCAAGTATTAACTGCAGGGGGCTGGGAAAAGAGATAACACAGTGGAACTGGTGGAACACAGCAGGCCAGGCAGCACCAGAGGAGCGAAAATGCAGAAAAAACCCGAAACATCAGCATTCTGGCTCCTCTGATGCTTCCTGGCCTGCTGTGTTCCTCCAGCTCAGCGCTGTTATCTCTGAGTACAACACCGGCAATTTTTACTATCTCTGAGGGGGCTGCGAAAAGCCCAGTTTAAACAGCTAAACATCTAATGTGAATGCAACTCAGACAAGCTTGGAGTTTAGTGCAAGGTTAGCTTTTGTTGAATCAGGAGATTAACAGCTCGTAAGGTAATATCATAAGGGGGACATAGTGGTGTACTAGTAATTTTGCTTAACTAGTAACCCAGGGGACCATACCAATGTTCAGTAGAGACTGGTTCAGTTCCATCTCAACCCGTAAATGAATCTGGGATATAACTGATGCCATTTTCTTCAAGGCACTGCTGCTCATTTCCTTCTTACATATTGAGGAGAATAAAGCAGCTGCACACTTTGCTTCATTGCTGGCATTCCCCAGCTGCAAAGATCAGATCGACTGAACCACAATTTTATGAGAGTCCCGTCACCTACCTGCAGAGTTCACCAACAGAAAAGATCTCCATTTCATCAATGTTCACGTTGTATGACTGTCAATGAAAGTTTCTGAGTGCTTCTTTAAATACGTAAAAAAGGAGAGGCTGAAGTGAACATAGTCCCCTTAGAGAGAGAGGCTGTGGAAATTTTGGAGAACCAGAGAATGGCAGAAGAATTGAATAAATATTTTGCATCAGCCTTGATAGAGGACAGTGGCATTCCAAAAAATCAAGGGGCAAAAAGTGAGGAGAATATAGATACTTATTCCTCAAGAAACAATGAATTTATGAGGGAAGCTAATAGAGCTGTAAGGCTGATGTCCCTGGACCTCCTTTGAGCCAAAGCAAATAGTAATAGAGATAGTGGATGTACTGGTAGTTACTTTCCAAGAATCCTTAGATTCTATGAAGTCCCAGACAGCTGGAAAGCTGCTAATGTAATCCCAAAAGGAGGAGACAAGAGAAAGGGTAACTTTAAGGATGTCTTTGGTGCAGACAAAAATGGGTGAATGACAATGATCTTTGGAAGTTTGTAGATGAGGATCAGGACATTGACCAGGAAGACTATCCAAGAAAGGATGATTGAGAGATGCATTCTTGAGTCCAGGGAGAACCTAATTGAACCACTTTCAGAATTAATAAACTGGGGTTGGACCTTATGAAAACCAAAACAATTGTGGATGCTTTTAATCAGGAACAAAAACAGAAGTTGCTGGAAAAGCTCAGCAGGTCTGACAGCGTCTGTGAAGAAATATCGGAGTTAGCATTTTGGGTCTGGTGACCCTTCCTCAGAAACCAGTTAACTCTGATTTTTCTTCGCACATACTGCCAGACCTGAGTTTTTCCAGCTACTTCTGTTTTTGTTCTTGGATTTGACTTTATTTAATATTCAATTGGTAATCTGGCAAGCAGTGTGAAGGATATTTGGATCTTACAGATTTTTACAGTCTTTAATCTATAATGTGATTGGCTCATTATTCATCTGACTGTACAATTCATTTCTTCGGGTGATCTCATTTTCATGTAACTACATGTTAATAAAAACAAAACTGCAGATGCTGGAAATCTGAAATAAAAGAAACAAAGTGCTGGAGAAACCTGGCTTGTCTGGGACGACCTGTCGATCTGCACATGTGTCCTCCTGACATTTATAGGAAAAGTAGTAGCCAGTGAACAAGACACCAACATTGCACAGAACTAAGATTATATCACGGTTAACTCTTCATATCCAAGTATGTGTAACAAAATGCCTCATGAAAATCGGGCTTGGCAGGATCCTGAGAAATCTCCTTTTGACTCTTCCGTCATTGATGGACCTTCAGTGCATGTGAGAGATGTTGCTTTGACAGACACAAACGCTGTGAAGGAGAGTAAACATGTGCTGCCCATTGCACACATCCATCTTGAATGGCAGTGTACTCCCTTGAAGATATAAAGATGATATAGAGAGCCTTTCCATGCAGAAACTTGTGGAATCATCACTGATTTCATGCTCCAACTCACCAGATGGGTGGGAGATATACAATGATCTGTGCACATTGCATTTAATCCCAGTAGTGTCCATTTCAAGAACACAACCTTACCGGCAATCCTTGATGTCAAGGACAGTGGTATTTGAGACTATCTGCTGTTAAGGATTTTGGTGTTTGAGAAAAATGAGCAGAGTTTGGCCATTGCACCTCTCTTCATTTTGGGATGTCTGAAGAGGTTTCTCATATATCTCCTAACCAGATCTGAAAGGGAATTCTTTTACTACAGCAGACATTTTAACAGTGCAAGTGAACATACTTTCAAAAGTGAAAGGTTATGTCTGTGTACAATGTTTCACCCATGCCACCTCTCTGCCCTCAATTACTTCTGTTCTTCCTCTGCCACTGTCTAAGTGCAGTTCTGACTTCTCTATCTCTCAATCCAGCCTACTGAGTACTTTGACAAACCTGCCTGATTGTTTGTATGCATTTTGATAAGGCCAGTAATGCTCAAGAATGGGGAACGGTCTCCTACGTGTGGCTTAGCAAGTGCCTAGTATATGGCAGTCCACTAATTGCCAGAGACCCGCAGAGTTACTTCCTTATTTGGGTGTTTGGATTTCTTTTTAATGGTTAAGTGAACTTCAAAGTTGTCCTGTAATGTCTTATCAGTATTGATTTGAGTAGTGGCCTTCGCAATCAATATACTTACAGCAGCTGTTCACTGCATACAAAGTCTCTCGTGCTGTGGTGTTTTGGAAGGAATGATTTCAGAAGTGTATCTGACCTTGAGTAGCACCTATAGTGCCCAAAGATCAGATGCTAATGATCTCAATCTTGCATGGTGTAACTTTAGGGAGAACAGTATGGAGGGGAAAGCAATGGAATGGAAATTCAGAGCAAGGTAGGTGATGGGAGATTGCTTTTGAATAAAGGGACACTGTCTCTTTTATTTTCATATCAGACCTTGTCATGATTTTATAATTATATTATCTGCTTTTCTTTCTTTTAAAAAATATCTCTTGAAAACGGCCGAGGACTAAAATGATGGTCCCCTGGAACTCTGTAATTGTCTGTTTCTGATTTACTTAAACTAGATAAACAGATGTGCTGATATGATATCTCAGCATCAACTGCAAAGAAAGCCATTTAGCATTTCTGATTAATCCTTAGACAACACAATGAGCTGAGAGAATTCGAAGCTTCTGAAATGAAAACAAAAACACACACTGGAAAGATCCCATAGGGAATTTCAGCACTATTGAGTTTGCATTTTTGAAAGAATGATTCATCAACGTTAACATAGCAGCCATCTTAAGTGTTTGTCATGAAAAGCAAGATGAGATGTTGTGTAAAATAAATACCTCCAGCCCCCACCTTGAAAGAAAAACTTGAAAGACATCCTGGAGAAGAGACTTTCACTCAAAAAGGGCTGAACCAAAGGGTGTATTTCAAAAATTAACCACAATTCTGTTGAAAGGATCCAGGTAATGTACAAGTACCATAACTACATAAGTAATAAAAAACAAGCAAACTTTGCGTCTACATCTCTGACCAAGCCTGCTCTACCTTTGCAGTCCACCAGTACCAGCGACCTATAACTATTTGCCTGTCGAAACTGTTGCATCTGCTGAATCTAACTAAGTTTCGATTCCTTCACCTTGGATAGAGAAGCCTACAAGCAACTGACAAGGCTGCAATGATGCAGACTGATCTTGCTTTCATCTTTTTAAGTATAGTTTATCTATATGTCCTTATTTGTATCTGTGTCTTTTCATTATAGCTGTTACTTTTTAATTCAATAACCGTGGACTGTTAGCTTGTTGAAGGCTGCTTTGTTAATGGTTATTTTTAAATTGGAATATTTTAAAAACAAAAGGCAGCTGAATGAGCTATGCAAATTCACAGTCCCATCCGTTGAACATGCCTATTGTGGTGATGACAGTCCAATTTTCCCATTTAAAAAGGACACCCAAATCCTTGGATTCTGAGTCCTACTTCCCGTATTTCCCATAATATTTTTACTTTGTGATCAATAATCATATTAAAATTCAGAGAATAGTTTTAGAACACAAGGAGGCCATCTGATGCAGTGTATCTGTGCCATATGTATGCAACAGCAACTGGTTTAATGCCACTATCTACCTTTTCCCAGTATCTCTGAAAATCATCTCTCTCCAGATTTTTAACTATTTTTTGTAAGCTATGAATCTGTTTCCACCACATTTTAGGCAGTACATCTTACATCCTAACCATGTGCCCTTTTTAAAAAAAAAAGTTTGTCTTCCTGATGCTTCTAATTCATTTGCCAACTATGTGGGGTTTGTGACTCCTCTGATACTTGACCTTAATGTCATTTGAGTAGTTTTACTGGCTTACTTTCTAGATTATTAAATTCCTGTACTTTTTATTCAGCATAAATACGTTTGTCAACGATGTGCTAAGTTCCACTATTTTACTCTGTTCGTGTGGATCACTGTTTTCCAAATGTTGCTCTTAATTCAAGTCATATATTTGCTGTGCTGCCTTTGCAAAACTAAGCTGAGCTTCATTTCTTGATTGAATAACAATGTTTTTTTTATTGTGTCGAAAGCTGTTCTTAAAACCTCTCAGCGGTCAGTTATAACTGTGCATTTCTGACATGACAGGAGAAACTTCAATAATGTCTGGGGGCCTTAACTAATTTAGGTCAACAGACATTATGTGCTGGATGTTCACAAAAATGGTTGAGTTGAATCTCTCCAGTCATGGTCCCTGAATCTGAAGCTCATGCTCCTAAATTCCCAGTTCCAACTTTATTGCTGCACTAGATTTTTGTTTTGTAATATCTTTTCAACACAAGCATGAAAGTACAGAGAGCCTTTTATGGTTTGAAACCCTTATCTGGAATTCTTAAACAGTCTTAAAATTCTTTTAATTCAATTAGCATTGATGACCTGAGTGAATAATGTGCAGTGAAGTTTCATTTGCATGACTGCCAAATTTGAATTAGAATTCACCATTATAATTCTGTTTTTTGTAAACTTTCCATTAATTCCTGTTCAACTTGCAATGTTTCCTCTTTATTTTGTATTAAAATGGAAGAGGTATCACTGATGCAATAGCCTTTAAAAATTAAGCCAATACCATATTATGGTACGTAAAGAAGATTGCAAAAATACAGACTGCGGCAGTTCAAGTAGGTTCATGATGTCAGGGTGAGTATGGATGGGCAGTAAATGTTGGTGGCACCCACTTCTTTCAAATGAATAAAATATGTTATATAACCAAACATTTGCTGTCAAATACAGCTTTGTTAATCGTCATTTTCTCTGCTTGTTCAGACTGCTTTGAAGCAGCAACTATAAGTATTTGTCAGCTGTAGCCTATGAAGTATGTAACCTTTCAAAAATCTTTACCAAAGGCTAGTTGTTCAAGAATTGAAGCAGATTATGTATGGTTTTTTTTGTGTATTGCTCTGCATTCAGTCTTTACATTGGATCAGAACAAATGGTATTTAATCTGTAGGTGTAATACAATTCCTTACTACTCCCAGTCCTCAATGAATTCTTGGTTTCCTGCCAGATTGTTCTTCTGGCATGAAGTTTTATCGCAAGATGATGGAAAAATAGATTTTTGTTTTGGAAAAGAGTGAACTTTTCTAAAATCAAATCTTTTACTAACAAGTTTAACAAGCAGATATATTTAGAAATCGTAATGTATTTTTGAAGTTTATTATTCAACCAAGGAATGAAGCTCAACTTACTCCTGCAAAGGCAGCACAGCAAATAAGCGTCTAAACAGTGACCAATGTGAGCAGGGTAAAATATTGCAAGTCAGCAAGTCATCGACAAATGTATCCATGCAGAAGTAAAATAAACAGGAATTGAATAATCTGCAACTTGTTTGACAATAGTTATTCATTTATTGTGAGTTGGAACATGTGGCCAAACCAGATGCATACCTTATTTATTTTAAAGCAGCAGAGTCTGTTAACAGTTTAAAATTGGAGATGAAGTGTCAGATGTTTGGCAAGTGTGGAACATTTGCTGATTAGTAATTTTGAAGTTGTAGCCTAACTTTTCATTTTTTTAATCAAAATTGCTATTAACACTGTCCTAATTTTGGAACATAAAGATTTACAGTACATTCTTCTGATTTTTTTCGATGCACGAAACATACATTTCAAAATTGTTTGCAGGAATCTGTTTGTTTTCGATATGTGTGATAATCAGTTGAGAAAGAAAAGTGAATGCATTAGTGGTGATGTTGAGGTTCAGCCATCCTAACAACCTGCTGAAAGATCTGATAATTAAATCTTTATTCGACTTTGAGGAGAAATTGGAGGCAGGCAACAATTGGCGTGGGACCCACTTCAGCACAAAGTAACACCATCTTGTGAGAATTCAGTGGTGAGAGTGATAGAGCATGAGATGTGGTGGGAGGCGGGTACAATAGCAGAGATTGAGTGTGAAGCATCAGAGAGATCATGGCAGCACTTGGTGATGGAGTGGAGAAGGACATTGACCTTCTTTCTGTATTAATGTACGTACCACAAGAAGGCTGAGCCTGCTTTACCCTCCTTGTATTTATATTTTCAATTCCTCTCAATAAATGGGTAGCATCTATTAGTCTTTTTATTCACTTGATGCGTGTCTCGTGAATCATAGAGCATCTAGATGCCTCTT
Source organism: Stegostoma tigrinum (assembly GCF_030684315.1). NCBI lineage: Eukaryota > Metazoa > Chordata > Chondrichthyes > Orectolobiformes > Stegostomatidae > Stegostoma > Stegostoma tigrinum. The sequence goes on along the minus strand of NC_081357.1, from coordinate 70,707,242 downwards.
TGATATTCTGCAGTTGTTCTCTGTTTAAACGATATTTCCCTGAAAAATTGAATCATTTCACATTTTCCTACATTGTACTTTGTCTGCCATATTTTTAATATTCACTGAATGACGCCCGATCGGTTATGTCATCTTGACAGTCTACTTTCCTAATTATCATTGTGTCATCTGCAAATTTAGCCACCGTGCCTGGGTTCCCCTCATCTCAGTCACTGATATAAATTACAGTCGGTTGAAGGCCCACTACAGGACCCTGCCAATCTGAAAAAGAGCCATATAAGTATAGTCTGCTTTCTGTTATCCTCAGTCTTCTGTCCATGTTATGTGTTGGTTTCTACACCATGTGCATTTTATTTTGCATAATAATGTGTTATGTGGCATGTGTCATATTCCTTCTGGAATTCTGAATAGACTTATCTTTCAGTAACTTTTAATAAGTGGCAAAGCACTTCCTGAAAACTGATTTGGTGCTATTTGGTTCACGATTTTAACATTGAGTTTATTTGCATTTCTCCCTTGGAGCAGACAAATTTCAGATTGTGTGGCAACAGCTTAGTTTGTCACTCAGCTTTTTTCAGGATTGTTTCATGAATCAGTAGGTAGAATTAAACAAAAAAAAACTCCGTGTTTTGAGTTGATTTTATAAAGGCAAGAAGAGCTATTATTTGATACGTACTTTTAATAAAGTGCACCTGATCATAAGTATGATCTTCATCTGCCATGCATGGGGCAGCATAATTTGGGGCTTAAATTGCAGTTCTTACTACATCTGAAAACCTGACATGATGCAACTGGACAGCCCTATGTATAGTATCTTAAATACTGGAGACAAAGCTGCAGAAATTGCATTATTTGTATCAGTTGGTTCTTTTATAACACTGATTCATTTTGATCCTGTGTTCGATCCCTCACTACCATGTATGAGATGATATCTGTACAGACTTGGGTAAATAGGATGTCAAGCTTTTTCAACTATCGTATATGGTCATTGTTTCTTTTATCAGGTTTTCCTGGAGTTGAAGGTTAATGTTGTGAATATGAAACTTGCTTGTTTGGGATAAAGTAAAAATAGAAAGGAAAGCTGTCAAAACAAATAGCAAAAAAAGTGCCTGTGTTTTGTTGGAATGTACGTTGTACCTTTTAGCTCAGAAGGCAGTACATTTCTTGTATTGAAATTATGCCTGTGGCATTGGAACAACAAAGCTACATCAACATTACCAAAAGCATCATATGTTCCACACTTCTAATAAATATTTGTTCTTGAATTTTCAAATATGACTTGGGAAACTTGCCACTAGTTCCTAAATGCATAGCTTCAGAGAAAGTCTGGCTTTAGATATTGTTCACCAATTGCTGGACAATGCATAAAAAGAGACTGAGTGACAACCTTTTCATGAAGAGCGGCATGTTGGTCATGACTAATACCAGAATCATGTGTACATCAGGACTGTATTTGGTGTCACCAAATACTAAACTATTGGCCCCAAAACATAGGAATCCTTGTAGACTCTTCCAATGTCCTCTGAAAGAGAATAATGGAAGGAATGCAACACAGTTAACATTTTATACCCTCCATGTTACGCAATGAGGATAATCAGAAGAAAGTGAAAATATTTTTCTGAAGGATACTGTGAAGTCTCTTCACTTAAACCAAAAATTGTCAACAAATTTACTTTGTAAAATTAGCAACTGATTATGATGGAAAGGTATCCTCACTCTGCATGCACAAGTATGGTTCCAGCTGTTTTCATTAGGCCTTTTCTTTCTTCAAAAAAGTGTTCAGTTTATAATTGAACTATCACTTTCCTGATGGTCAGCTATACTTATTCTCTGGTCAATTTATCCAACATAACAATGTTTGAATTCTCACTCTGAACTCATGAGTTGAACATATTGATTTCTCGAGTATTTTCTGTCTCTTTCTATAATTACACTGAACGGAATTATGTTGTAGTCATAAATAGATAGTCTGCAAGTTTAGGACTCTCAACTTGACTGACTTCGTTTTGGAGAACCAGAAGGGTCTAGACCCAAAACGTCAGCTTTCCTGCTGTATTCATCCAGCCGTACACCTTGTTATCCCAACACTGCTTCCTTCCTTGTTAAGCTGGAGATAAATTCAGTGGGTCTGATTTTAATTCTGTTTACGTGGATGGATTTTCAATGGTTAAGTTTTTATGTCACCACTTCAGTCATGTGTGTTCATCCAGCACCTCCCTTTTTCAAATAGTCAGCATCCAGCTTTAGTTTTGACATGCCAGTTGTTTGAAGGAATTTTATTATAGGGCTTCCTCTCAGCCTCTGTCCTCCAGAGAATACTGGTGTCTGCTCAGAAGATTACATTTCAGTCAGGTGTTCAGAAAGGAGTAAGCAACCTAATGTAAATCACGTGACCCCTGTTGGAGATACTGAGTTCCTTTTTTTTAATTGGCATTGAGGGACATGAAGGAAAGACATGCAAGGAGGAGTGAATATTCAGGTCAGCACTAATCTAAGTGAATTGTGGATCAGACTCAAGAAGCTTAATGGTCACCTACTATTCCTGTGTATCTGTAAAACTTAACATTAAAAATGAGACTTTTCTTTAAAGAATTTATTCAACGTGTCGCAAAACCCTGTGTGCGGTGCAAGTAATTATCATTTGCTATTAATATATAACAGTTTTAGGTTGCATTTGTGTCGCACCTTTAATAAATGTTCTAAGACAGATTTGGCCTGGCGTCAAACAAAATATGATTTGAGTTATGCAAAGAAAATTATGACAGGTGAGCAAAAGCATTATAAGGATGATTTCCTTTTTTAAAAAAAAAGGATCATGGTGAGGTTTAATGAAGGAATTCCAGAACCTCAGCTGCTCAAAACGCTACCACTAAAGGTAACCAATGAAAATTGGATTGTAGAAGAAGCCTAAAGTGGGAGAGCTTAAGGTTTTGGAGTGTTTGGAGATTAGATATGGGAAAGAGTGAAGCCAGGATTTGGAACAAAGGATTGTGATGATACTATGTTCTGGATGTAAGTTTTCTCGCTGAGCTGGAAGGTTTGTTCCCAGACACTTTGTCACCATTCTAGGTAACATCAACAGTGAGCCTCCGATGAAGCGCTGGTGTTTATGTCCCGCTTTCTATTTGTGTGTTTAGGTTTCCTTGGGTTGGTGATGTCATTTCCTGTGTTGATGTCATTTCCTGCATTGGTGATGTCATTTCCGGTTCTTTTTCTCAGAGGGTGGTAGATGGGCTCCAAATCAATGTGTTTGTTGATGGAGTTCCGGTTGGAATGCCATGCTGCTAGGAATTCTCGTGCGTGTCTCTGTTTGGCCTGTCCTAGGATAGATGTGTTGTCCCAATCAAGGTGGTGTCCTTCCTCAGCATGGCATTCCAACCGGAACTCCATCAACAAAGACATTGATTTGGAGCCCATCTACCACCCTCTGAGAAAAAGAACAGGAAATGACATCACCAACACAGGAAATAATATCAATACAGGAAATGACATCACCAACCCAAGGAAACCTAAACACATAAATAGAAAGCGGGACATAACACCAGCGCTTCACTGGAGGCTCACTGATGTTACCCAGAATGGTGATGAAACGTCTGGGAACGAACCTTCCTGCTCAGTGGACCAGCTTACATCCAGAACACAATAAAGACCCACTCTTTTGTGGACCGAGAAGTGGAGAGCATGACTGTGTTGGATGTGGAAGGAACACGTCGGGTTGGCTGTGCACACTTGCAACTGGTGGATCTTAATGCTGGCTTCGGCCTAACGCTGGTTCAGGGGAGCAGCCAACCTGCGACGTTGGCTGCGGCAAGTGCTCGTGCCTCAGGTCAGGGGGTCCGGAACACCATCCGTGTTTCAGTAAAGAAGGTGGATGAAGGTGCACCTGTGGACCGCACCTTCTTCGTGAAGAGGGTCCTGTTGGACTGTTGTGGGTTTGCTGCTGCGGGCATTTACTGCCTGCAGGATTTCCCTGGAGGAGGTTTTTACGATGTAACCTTCAGGAGTGCCAAGTTTTGCGAGCGCTTCCTGGAGGTTTTGAAGGAGAAAGGAGGTGAGGGCCCCCTCTCTGTATTGACCGCTGTCCCGCTGTTTGTGATGCCAGCGCAGAGGAGCCGTATGGTGACTGTGCACATGTACAACCCGCATGTGCCGGCAGTTGATGGCCTGAACTTCCTTGGAAGGTATGTGAAGGTGGAAGGGGACCTAACTGACATCATGGACCCTTTTGGCATCTGGACCAGTAAGAGGCAGGTCAAGGTGATGCTGAGGATGGGCTCGGACGGGAACATTGTACACCCACCGTCCAGCTTCGTGATCGGCGGGAGCAAGGGCTACCTGACCTACGCAGGGCAACCTAAAGTCTGCCATGCCTGTGGTAGGCCAGGTCATGTGGCGGCCGACTGCAAAGCCACCATCTGCAGGAACTGCATGGAGGAGGGACACCTTGCAAAGGATTGCCCACAAGAAAAAAGCTGCAACCTTTGCGGGGAAGCGGGCCACCTCTATAGGGCATCCTCGCGCCGGGGGACCATCTACGCCCAAGTCGCCGGCAGAGGAAATGCGGGGTAAGTCCCCCCCAGAGGAGAGGAAGGCACCAGGGCCCTGCAAGGACCCCCCATAATGTGCAGGAGGGCCAGGTTGTGCAGGAGGGCCCAGCCCCGTAGGATGGACCCGAGGCCAGCAAAGCGCCCCTGCAGGCTTCGCTCCCCCCGACAACCCAGAGTCGATGGAGGCGGCGACAGGTGATCCAGGGGAGTGGACGACAGTCCGGAAAGTGAGGAGGAAGGCGTGCCAGCGGGCCCAGGAACCACAACCATTAGGCGGGAAGAGGCAGCTACAGGGGGGCTATAAGAGCTCCTCTGATGAGGGAGATTCGGAGGAGGCCCGCCCAATGCAGAAGCTAAAGGTCTCAAGGGAGAAGGAAAGCAGCACCCCGCTTCCAGGTGATGGGAGGCATCCTGAGGCTCCCTCCGACCCCCAGCCATGCGCCACTGGGGCCCTGGAGGGCTCCCCGGAACTTCCAGGTGGGAAGGAGGAAACAGCGCGTCCCCAGCCTGACCCAGAGCCGGACTCTCCTGCCTCCGTACCCCCAACGGGGGGATGCTACCCGGAAGGCAGCACAGACGGTTTCCTGAGCCCGGAGAGCATCCAGCAGTTAGGCCGGGCAATGGGCACAAAGGGACAGATGGAGGGGCTGGACCTTGGACTTTGGGAGGGTACTGCGGTCACTGCCCACAATGGGGGTATGAGTTGCGAGCATTAATGTGCGCAGTGTCAAGTCCACCGCAAGATGTGTGTCCACGTTGGCCTATCTGACCACTGCCAAGGCGGACCTCCTGTTTCTGCAGGAGTGCGGGATACCGCACCTCGCAGGTACGGGAAATGGCCCGGCACCTGGACCTGTGGGCCTTCGATCTGGTTGGGGGGGTAACGACTGTCGCTCCTCGGGCCTGGCTATTCTGCTGCGGAGGCACAACTTCACCATCTCTCAAGTTCATGAGGTGGTGGGGGGTGGGGGGGGGGGGGGGGGGCGCCTCCTAGTAGCTGACGTCACCTACAGGAACGCTCCCCTGAGGCTGATCAACATGTACGCCCCAGCGGTACGGAGTGAGCGGTTGGCCATCCTGCAGCGGCTTCCACCCCTGCTGGCTACTTCCAGGCCGGTCATCCTAGGCGGAGACTTCAACTGCATCATCGATGCAGATGGAAGATCCGGCGTGGGGACAGCGGGTGGGGGGAGTCAACTGGATGTCACGTCCAGATTCCTGATGGGCACGGTGAAGAACGCCAAGCTGCTCGACGTCTTCGGCACCCCTGCAGACGGAGCACAGCGGAGATACACCAGGTCGCGGCCAGACGGGTCTATCCGCTCAAGGATAGACTTCCTGTTTGTGTCACGGACGTTCTCGGTCAGGTCCACCGGCGTCGAGCCGGTGTTATTCTCCGACCACTGCCTCCTGCTGGCCGACTGTCACTTACAGGACAACCAGCAGGCCGGCACGGGGACGTGAATGCTCAACACGACTCTGTTGACCCCAGCGAACGTCGAGGAGCTTAAGAGGGAGTACGCCGGTTGGAGAACCGTGAAACCCCTCTTTGAGTCTCCGGGCGACTGGTGGGAGATGGTGAAGGAGATCTTCAAGAGGCTCTTCGTCCTCAAGGGTGTTCGGAAGGCGAGAGAGAGGCGGGGAAAGCTGTCGTGACTCCAGAAAAGGGTGCAGAACCTGCTGTTTCTGCAATTGATGGGGGTCGATGTCACGGAGGACTTCCACGAGGTGAGGGGCTAGCAAGCCTCGCTCTTCGCCGCGGAGGCCTCCAGGATAATCTTCCGGTCCAGGGTCCGCTACGTGGAGCAGGAAGAGACGTGCTCGCGTTCCTTCTTTCAGAAGGCGCACAAAGAGACCTCTGTGCTTAGCTGGCTGAAGGAGGACGACGGCTCGGTGACGTCGTCTCGGCCCGACGTTTTGAGGATCAGCAGATCCTTCTATGCCAGACTGTACGACGCGAAGCCCACGGACAGCACGGACTCCGAGTCGTTCCTGTTGTCTATCACGGAGGTCTTAGACGACGGCATGAGGGAGTGGCTGGACCAGCCGATATCCCTGGACGAGCTGACCAGAGCCCTCAAGTCCTTGGAGAGGAATAAGACTCCCGGGAGCGACGGCTTACCGGTCAAGCTGTATTCCGCTCTGTGGGACCTGGTCGGCCAGGACCTGCTGGAGGTGTACGATAGTGCGCTTCGGGCAGGGGAAATGTGCAAGTCCATGAGGAAGGGCATCATCACCCTCATTTTACAAGAGGAAGGGGGAGAGGGAAGAAATTAAGACTTGGCGCCCCATTTCACTATTGAACGTGGACTACAAAATCCTGGCCAAGGTCATAGCCAACCGGGTCAGGTCTGTCCTGGAGCGGGTGATTCACCCTGACCAAACCTGTGCTGTGCTGGGCAGGAAGATCGCTGAGAGCCTTGCGCTCATCAGGGGTTTACGATCGCCTACGTGCAGGACAGGCGGGTGGCCACCTGCCTAGTCAGCCGGGACCAGGAGGAGGCCTTCGACAGGGTCTCTCATGCTTACATGAGGGACGTCCTCTCCAAATTGGGGTTCGGGGAGGGCATCTGCAATTGGATCCGGCTGCTCTACACCAACATCGTTAGCGCAGTCTCGATCAACAGGTGGGAATTGGACAGTTTTCTCGTCAGATCTGGAGTCAGGCAGGGCTGCCCGCTCTCTCCTGCCTTATTCGTGTGCTCTGTGGAGCCCTTCACCACATCCATCAGGAAGGACGTGAGCCTGAAGGGCATGACTATCCCAGGCAGCGGAAGCCTTCAGGTCAAGACCTCCCTGTACATGGACGACGTCGCTGTCTTCTGCAACGATCGTCGGTCGGTGGGTAGGCTGTTGGACATCTGCGGCCAGTTTGAACTGGCCTCAGGTGCCAAAGTCAATAGGGGTAAGAGCGAGGCCATGTTCTTTGGGAACTGGGACGACCACTCCTTCATCCCCTTCACCGTCAGGACAGACTACCTGAAGGTGCTGGTTGTTTGGTTCGGTGGAGCTGGGGCGTGCACTAAGACTTGGGAGGAGCGTATCACCAAACTGAAGCAGAAGCTGGCAGGTGGACGCTCCGGTCCCCCTCCATCGCGGGTAAGAACCTGATGGTCAGGTGCGAGGGACTTTCGGTACTGTTGTATGTGGCGCAGGCCTTGCCTATTACCTGGGCCTGTGCCGCTGCGGTCACCCTGGCCATCTTCCACTTCATTTGGGGGGTCGAGGATGGACTGGGTCTGCAGGAACACCATGTACAAAGACCTGGAAAATGGGGAAAGGGCGTACCGAACGCCACCCTCGCCCTGATGGCTACCTTTGTGTGCCGCTGCATCAAGCTGTGCATAGATCCTCAGTACGCAAACACCAAGTGTCACTACTTACTGAGGGTTCTACCTGTCCCCAGTGTTGCGAAGGCTGGGCCTGGCCTCGTTGCCGCGGAACGCTCCGAGTAGTTGAACGTCCCGTACCACCTGTCCTTCGTGAGAAATTTTTGAAGGGAAACACCTTTGACTACAAGGCCGTCAGGCAGTGGTCAGCACGTAGTATCCTCGAGACCCTTCAGGAAAAGGAGAGGGTGGATCCCGTCGTGTGGTTCCCCATGCAGACTGCCAAAGTTGTTTGGCAGAATGCCTCATCACCAGAACTTTCAAACAAGCACAAGGACATTGCTTGGCTGGCGGTGAGAGTGGCTCTGCCAGTGAGATCCTTTATGCATGCCCGGAATCTCTGCGCCACCGCACGCTGCCCTCGAGGTGGCTGCGGGGGGGAGGAGACTGTCGATCACCTCCTTCCGGAGTGTGCCTATGCGCAGGAGGTCTGGAGGGGGATGCAGTGGTGTTTGTCGAGGTTCATCCCGAGCAGCTCCATGACGCGGGACTCCGTGCTGTATGGGCTGTTTCCCGGGACGCACACCGAGACCAACATCAACTGCGCCTGGAGGACCATCAACGCGGTGAACGACGTTCTTTGGTCTGCCAGCGAAAAGAACTGACCCCGACCGAGAGTTGCAGACTGGCGCACTCCAAGGTCCAGGACTATGTGCTGAGGGACACGCTAAAGCTTGGGGCAGCCACTGCCAAGGCGCGGTGGGGAAAGACCACCGTATGAAACCCCTCGTCCAGAATAGAAAAAAGGGCCCTATCTGGTTTCTGGGCCCAGCTGGCGCCTTCCCCAACTGGTCAGGGGGCCAATTGGGACACTGCGGGTTGACTACTGCCGGGGTATTTTCTTTGCTTTGTTTTTTTTTCTTTGTTTTTGTTTTCCTTCAGTTGGTGTACGTACCCCCTGCGTAACCCAGAGCGGCTTGCATGACTGGGTAGGTGTATAAATATGTTATATATTTTGTACATCTTATGAATAAAGTGTATTTTTTCAAATAAAAAAAGTGACAAAACGTCTGAAAACTAACCTTCCAGCTCAGCGAGCAAACTTACATTCAGAACCTCAACCTGAGCTATAAATCTTCTCAACTCGCTAGATGATACTGTGTCTTTAAGGCTTTAAGAGGTGTATTTTTTCCTTTCTTTGGAAGAGAAGTTTTCACCCACATTTGTTGCCCTGTCTTTTCCAAGCCAATAAAGTAAACAGTTTGTGAAGCGTTGGTTTTTTTTTAAGTTGGAAATATAGAAGCAGCAAGAATAGGTGGTGTCCAGCTTTCATTGAACCAAGGTTTTAGTTTAGTTTTCAGCCTTTTGAAGTTTTGAAATTGGCTGTAGAAGCTCTCGCTCTCGCTCCCACTCACCACCACCACCACCACCCAACCCCCCCCCACCCGTTTCTCCTCTCGCGCTCATCCTTAATCTCTGTCTTGCTCGCCTTCCCTGAATTATATCTGTGTTACAGCTAATAGTGTGGGCCCCCTTTCCGGGGCCATTACTTTGCCCGGGATGTGGTTACAGGATGTTACTATATTGGAAAAGTTGTTGAGTAATTAAGTAATGTATTATTCTGTTAAATTTTCCGGTAGAGTTAAAATTTATACCAATTTTTTTTTCTTTTGCTTTGTATTTAACAGAGGGTAAGAATAAAATATGTTTTGCTTTAGTGTGACCAATCAAATTACATCTGAAACACAGCTCTTTAGACTTGCCTTTAAATAAGATATTTGTTAAGTCTGGGCTGTCTCCTTGACATATGTGCAGGGGCATTTGGTCTGGCCCAAACAGAATGTTAGTTAAAAAATTGAGGTATTTCTGAACCAAGAGACAGTACGGATCAAATACCACATTTTGGTCATCGATGAAGGGTCTAGGCCCGAAACGTCAGCTTTTGTGCTCAAAGATGCTGCTTGGCCTGCTGTGTTCATCCAGCTTCACACTTTGTTATCTTGGATTCTCCAGCATCTGCAGTTCCCATTATCTCTTACCACATTTTGGTGTTGGGTGATCAGTACTATGTACAAGTTGGGGGTTAGCTAGCTCAGTTGGCTGGACATTTGATTTGCAATACAGATAGGTATGCCAACAGCATGGTTTTAGTTTCCACACCAGCTCAGTTTGCCATAAAGGATTCTCATTCTCAACATCTCCCCTCACCTGAAGCATGGTGAACCTCAAGTTAAACCACCAGCAATCATCTCCAATTGGAGAGCAGTCCTATGGTCTGGTAAAGCTATGGTAACCAGATAGAAAGTCGGAAGCTTGTCTAGGATCTGTGGGATTAGTGTAGTTAGATTTGTGCAGACTCTGTGGGCTGGAAGGCCTCTTGAGTGTCGGTTATCTCTTGTGTCTCTGTCCGCAACTAAGATATGGATGAAAGTTTCAGCAGCCGATGTGCTGACATAAAGGTGGTGACATGAAATTGTTTTCTGATCATTCATCTACTCCATCATATGTCCACCTCCACAATAACAATGCCAAAGTGACATAGGACACCAAGGATATGAACAGTCGAGATCAACCTTAGTTAGTGACTGGAGAACAGAGTTTGGGGACTGAAGATACAGGGTTCTTTCTTAATGTTTACAAAGTGTTATAATTTATTTACTTTATCAAAAACAGGCCAGAGATTCATGTGCCATGTTACTATTTATGCTCCACATGAACATTCACTTGCCCATCTACCTGTAACCTCATCAATATATTCTTTGATTTTTCTCTCCCTCATACATTTTATCTACCTTTCCCTCATGCTGCTGCTCTCATTACTTGTGGTGACAAGTTTGATATTAACCTCTGGCTGAAGAAAGGAATTTTCCATGATTTCCCTTTTGAATTTATTAATTTTCAGAGTAAAAATAGGGATTTGCAGCTATCAAAAGCTTTGATAATCTTAAAGACGTATTTAGGATCACCCTTCTGTTTTAAGAGAAGAGTCCCAGTCTGTGTAGCTTAAATCTCTTTCACTGGACTTTCACTGTTGCTAGCTTTTCATTATCTAAAACAAAATACACTTTGACTTCTCCAGACCAGAAATCCATTGCTTGTAACTCCAGTTTCTAGACATTTTTTGAACAGGCCCAAAACTCCATTGATGTTGACATCATTTCAAACATAAAAGACAAATGGTTTGGATAAGTGAAATAATTTTATTTCTGCTTTCGTCATATTTCAATCTGTTGGTTTTTTTGGTTCACACTTGAGGTTAGGTATTTTAACGTCATTCTGTAATTTAGAAAATTCAAAATCCTCAGATAACTTGGTCCCAAGCGCTTTGAATTGGAGAGGTTACAGTGTACTCTAATCTATCCTTTCATGGCCCATAATAGATGACCTCACACTTGTCTGCACCATCTGCCACAGTTCTGCTATGCACTTGATCAATCATGCACATTGTAAATTTACATCCTGTCTATGCAACTTATTATGCCACCAATCTTTGTCATTGACAAACTTGGCTGTTTGAGTTTCTGTTGTACTATTCAAAGTATTAAACTAAGGGATATTCTTGTAGACAAAAGTCAAAAGACCAAGTAGTACACTGTTTAAATTGCTAACCGTTGCATAATAAGTTAACCAAGTATGCTCTGGGGTAGGTATAAAAGTTCCCCAGACACTTCTTTTAAGGAAGACCTGGGGAATTATGCTCCCCCCCGCTGATATTTATCATGGAATCAGCATTATTAAAATAGATGATGTGGTTTTTACTGTAATGCTGTTGTGGGAAATTACTCTACCTACATTGGGTATAGATTTTCTTATTTTACAATAATGACTATGCTTTAAGTATTTTATTGTCTGTAAGACACTTCAAAGTGCCTTGAGCTTGTGAAAAACACCCTGTAACTGTATGTCTGTTTTCATACTGTTGTTTCAAATTATGGTTGATTCATCTCTGAGCTCCACTTACCTGGCTTTGTTCTTTGTCCCTTAATACCCAAATGAATGAAAATCTATTAATCCCTGTCATAGTTATTGAGTCCTACAGCACAGAAACAGACGTCTCGGTCCAACTTTTTAATGCTGACTCAGACATCCTAAACTGAACTGGTCCTATTTGCCTGTGTTTGGCCCCTATCCCTCTAAACCTTTCCTATTCACGTACTCATCAAAATGTCTTCTAAATGATGTAATTGTACCTGCTTCTACCACTTCCTCTGTCATCTCATTCCATTTATGCATACCATCTGTGTGAAAAGGCTGCCACACAAGTTCGTTTTAAATCTTCCCCCCCCACCCCCACCCCACCAACCTTAAACTTATGTCCTCTGATTTTAGACTCCCCTACCTTTGGAAAAATACCTTGGCTATTCACCTTATCTGTGTCCCTCATGATATTATAAACCTGTATAATCTGTATCACCCTTCAACTTCCAGTCCTGCAGGAAATCACATCCTAGTATATCCGGCTTCTTTTTTACTTGAGCCTTCCAGTCCCAACAGCATCCTTAAAAATCTTTTTTCTGCACCCTTTCTAGTTCAGTAATATGCTTCCTATAGCAGGACAATCGGAATTGTACACAGTATACTAAAAGTGGCCTCACCAATGTCTTGTATACCGCAACATAAAGTCCCAACTCCTATCCTCAGTGCAGTGACCAATGAAGGCAAATGTGCCAAATACAACCTTCACACTTTCAAGGAACTATGAACCTGTATTCCTCGGTCCCTCAGTTCAATAATACTTCCCAGGGCCCTGCAACTAACTGGTTTGTCTTACTAAAATGCAACATGGTGCATTTATCTAAATTAAACTCCATCTGCCACTTCTCAGCCCATTGGCTTATCTGAGAAAGATCTCATTGTACTCTTAGCCTTCTTCGCTGTCCACTATACCACCAATTTTGATGTCATTCTCAATCTTACTATCTCCTATATGCTCATCCTCTGCAACCTCCTCTATTGTCATTCAAATTATTGAATTAAATGATGAACAACAGTTGACCCAGCATCTACAGCATTTTTAGGGAAAGAGTTCCAATTTCCCATTTTTTTAAAAAAAACCTTGTAGATTATAGTATCTGTATCATGTGCCTTTAATGAAGTGTATTATTTTCAACTTTTATAAGGTACACTAACAGTACTTCATATAAATTTGCTCTTTCACCAAAATTATATGTTGTTGGAAAACATGTAGACTAGGTTCCAGGTCCATTGTTGCCTGAGAGAAATATCTCAGGACCAGATTAGAGCCCCACTTAATCCGAATGTTGTTATTACTATATGTAATTCAAACTGAAAATGGTGGTAAAATTCAGCAGGTCACGTGACCGTATTGCAGAGAAACAGCGTTGAAACACATTAAACAGCATCAGATTGCTATGGTTTCATGATAGGTATACACTAAACTTTGCAAAATTTTCAACAATGACGTGTAACCAACCCAACAAGATGGTCTCATGGACCAGATTCAGAAAAATCTAGGAGTGTGTGAAGGAGGCCTAGGGAAGACTGGTCTCTCGTGTGCTCAGAATCAGTGAATACATCTTCAAGTAGCATGTTCTACACACCAAACTTCAATTTCGCAACAGTAATCCCTGGCATACAGGATTTGCCCCAAATTTTATGTACTTACTGCATCCGCAGTCACTTGTCAACCCTTCAAGCTGTATACCAACCTTACTTACTGCTGCACGTATCTAAGCTATTCTTGTATGTTAGGCACATAACTCAAATGGAGTACTACGCAATTAATGTCATTGCTCCCAGGACAAGGCTGTATTCATAGAAAAGAACAGATCAGAACTAAAATAAGCTTGCTCCTGAGCCTTATGGAGCCATATCACAGCATTGGCTGTGACAGTGCACGTGGCTATCCTATGGCACTAAGAGCTTTCAGGGTGATAGTAACTTCTTGCTTTATGCACTGTTTCAACTTCCAACTTGCTCATCTTGCTGATGCTTTAACCAAGGATCTTTTGCTTCCAATTCCTTCCACGTCCCATAGCATTACAGCCTGCTGTTTTGCTGCTTTTAATCACCTAAGAACCTCTGCTTGGCCAACCCCACCAACACAAGGAGGAGTAAAGAGAAATAACAGCAATGATGAAGAGGCCCAGCATCTTATCTGGCACACAGAGCCATCAGATCATATTTTGGCTCTGCAGGTTTCTTTTGGGGCTAGAGTAATAGTTGTTAGCCATTTGGGATTACATGGCCTGCACTAGGCCAAGTTTAAAGGGTGTTTCATTTGCCAGCTCAGTAAAAGACAATAACACTAGCAAGTATGTGACTCATTGGCTGGTTTACCACATGATCTGTTGTCCTGTCAAGGAGCATGGAGGGAGGAGTCTTGCTTCAACTTGGCAGGGAATACCATTTGGTATTTCATCTCTCTCTGCCTTCTGATCTTTCTCATTGCCATCTTACAGACTCAGTGTCCAAATATACCTGTCCCTATCCCTACTGCACTCTTTGTGGACTGGTCCTTTCCTATGCAGAGGAAGCACATTCCATAACACAAACAAGAACACATTGCAGCATCTCCAAAACATTTGAGTTATTACAGATACTTGTAAAAAAAAAGTTAATTAAAATTACTGTTAAAAATTATGTTTTGAGATTAATTTCTCTGAGACTGAGGTGATAACCTTACAATAGCACCTCAGATGCTGTTGTACTTTTCTATCTTTAGTATGGTCTCTATCATCGCAAAGAGATTGCATGACCTCTGGAGAATAGACAGTGCCTCTTTCTGGTGGGTAGACAGTGTAGTGTAAGGACTTTCTGCTGTTTTCATGCTTGTCAGATAGGAAAAGATCCCAAGAACCTTGCTAATATTGCACTTTAGTCTTTTGTGATGTTTTACAAAAAGAAATACCATTTTTTTCAATTACCCCAGTGCCTATATATGAAATCCAGCTTCACTGATGCTTGAGCTAGTACTCCAGGTATATGATAATGCAAGAAAAAGAGATTTTTCAAGTGAAAGTGAAAATTCCATGGCATGTTCAAAGAAAAACAGTTCTCCTAGATTGCTGGCTGGTATTTATCTGTCAACATAAATCTCTAAGCTTACTGCTTGTGAACTTGCTCTTTGTGTAGTTTTGCTATATGCAAATTGACTTTTCCTGAATTGCAGCAGTAGTTTTGTTTCTAAAGCACTTGTGAATGCCTGGACATATGAAAGTCACTGTATAATTGCAAGTTTCTTCATATTTACAAAGGAAATTGAAGATTTCTGTGTTGGTAAATGATTTATCTGTATTCAAGTACTGAAACTGAGGCATAATTGCTTTTGAAGCCTTCATTGGCATAGGAAATTATCGGCAGGTTTCTATTTTTTGTCAATACCAGCTGCAATATTGCAAATATTGTCTAATTTCTCAGCTGAAAGTTCCACTTTTAATAAAGGCAGTATGTTCAACTAGACGAGGGTATTGGTATGACTTCATGTCAGCCGAATGCAATTCTGTCAACTTCGGTATTTGTGCGTTTGAAATGTGAAATACAGGCAAGTTCAGTTTAAAGAATAGAGCAGTGTCAGAAAACTGAGCTAACAGGTCAGCCAATTGAAATGAACATTTGAGCAAAGATTCCTTTAACTGCTGCTTAGTTTCCCAGATACGGAAAGACTGTGACTACTTCACAATCAGAAACACATGCTTAGTCGAAGGAGGTTTCAAGGGAAGTTATTTGTTAGCAATACAGAAATCATTGTTATATAATGGCAAATAAGGTATGCTGTTACAAGCAAAAACAGCCAAATTATTTTGGAAGCTAATGATAATACAGCAATAACTTTTGAAGTTGACTTGAATACTGCCTGAGATGAAAATGCAATCTTTTACACTTTCTGCAAGTTAAAATTTTCAGATAATCTCTACAGACCAATGTAGTATTTTGAAGATGATATTTGTACACATTTTTTATGTGAGCACATTTAAATTGCCTTGCCACCATATATTGTTGATCAACTCCAAAATACATTATTGGCAAATCCTAAACCAGGAATACAATTGGAAACCTTTCACTGTTACTGCACATTACTGGATTAAAATCCTGGAACTCCCTTCTTGACAGCATTGTGAGTACATTTTCACCCCAAGGACAACAGCAATTCGCAAAGTAGTTCATCACCACCTCTAGGGCAATGAAAGATGAGAAATAAAATGCCATCCTAGCCGGTGATGCCCACTTCCCATGAACATTTAAGAAAAATCAAATGCTGTGATTTTTAAAATTGATACTTCAGTCAAGTTGTTCAACAGTTTTTTGTAGGTTTAAGAAAAATTATTTCCGTTACCTAACCGCCTAAAGATAGTTTCTAACATAATGAACCAGATTTTGCTGTCAAATTTAATGAGGCTGCTTGTGCTCCCCACTTTAATACATAAGCTGTCAGAGAAATGCAGAATACTAATGTTCAAAAGTTGCTTCTGAGGAAGTCCAAATGCAAAACAGATTCTACTGTGTAGGTCTTTTGATTTTAGACCAAATTACAGACCTCCACCTCCAGTGTCTACCTAGTCTCCTGAAGTTTGGGATAGGATGGATAATATTCAACAAAATAACTTGCGTTTGTTTTACAAACTTGCAGCCTTTCCCTGCAGCTCAAACCATCTAATCCCAGCAACAGTCTTGTAAATCTCTTCTGAACCTTTTCGCATTTAACAACATCCTTCCTATAGAAGGACGGCCAGAATTGTATGCGGTATTCTAAAAGTGGCCTCACCAACGTCTTGCACAGTGTAACATGATGTCCCAAAACCTCAATACACTGACCAATAAAAGCAAGTGTGCCAAACACCTTTTTCACCAGCCTGTCTACCTGTGACTCCAATTTCAAGGAACTGTGCACCTGCACCCCTACGTCTTGGTTCAGCAACATTCCCTAGGGCCTACTGTTAACCGTGTAAGTCCTGCCCTGATTTGCCTTACCAAATTGCAACACCTCACATTTGTCTAAATTAAACTCTTTCTGCCACTCCTTGGCCCATCGACCCAACTGATCAAGGTCCCATTGTATTTTGTGCTCCCTGGATGCTGCTTGGCCTGCTGTGTTCATCCAGCTCCACACTTTGTTATAACCTTCTTCATTGTTCATGACACCACCAAGTTTGGTGCCATCTGCAAAATTACTAACCGTATCTCTAATCACATCCAAATCTTTTATGTAAATGATGAGAAGTAGTGGACTCAACACTGATCATTGCAACAAACCACTTGTCACAGGCCTCCAGTCCAAAAAAAACCCCTCTACCGCCATCCTTTCTAACTTACCTTCGAGCTAATTTTATGTCCAATTGGCCAGCTCCTCTGGATTCTGTGATCAAACCTTACTAACCAGTCTACCGTATGGAACCTTGTTGAATGCCTTGCTGAGGTCCATATAGACAACTTCTACTGCTCTGCCTTAATCAATTTTTTTGAGTATTTTGAATAAGTCACAATGTTAGTGAGACATGATATCCCAGGCACACAACCATTCTGACTATTCCTTACCTTTCCAAATCCTGTAAATCCTGTTCCTCAGAATCCCCTCCAATAATTTAGCCACCACTGATGTCAGGCTCACTGATCTATAGTTCTCTAGCTTTCCTTATTACCTTTTAAAAATAATAGTACCACATCAGCCGTCGTCTATTCTTCTGGCACCTCATGTGGCTGTTGCTGATACAGATGTCTGTACAAGGGGCCCACTGATCTTGTCCATAGCTTCCTACAAAGTTCTGGGATATGCCTGATTGGGTCCCAGGGATTTATCTACCTTTTGTGTTTTCAGACCTCCAGCACCACTACCTGTAATATGGACAAGTTGCAAGACATCAAGCTTTCCAAATGACAGTTGTACGTAGAAGTAGATATTAAGTGGAAAGTCTAAATGTTTGGTCAAATGTATATCTTTAAGGAGAGGAAGGAACGGAAGTTAGTATTTAAGATCAAAGTAGTTAAAGACACAATCATAAATGGTGAGGTGAAACCAGAAGAAGAGACCAGAGTTGGTGGAATGCAGAATTCTTGAATTTTCTTTGTCTTTTGTTGAAGTAAAATTAATTTTACTTCAGCAATGAATGTTTTCCTTGCCCTGCAGCAGTGCAGGTGAAAAGGGAATCTGAAACCGGTATATAAGATTGGGGTACAAAGTTAAGGTGGATAGGATGACATTTCTTTTCTTAGTAGAGGGATGAATACCAGGGGGCATAGATTTAAGGCAATTGGTACAAGACTAAGGAGAATTGTGAAAAACATTTTCAGCCAATGTAGGGTGGGAGTCTGTTACTCACTGCCTGAAAGAGTGGTTGGGTCATTAACATTTAAGCAGTATTTAGATATTAACTTGCATCATCGCAGCCTCTGGAACAATGCACTAAGTGCTGAAAATTGGGATTAGTGTAGTCAGATATTTGTAAACCATCATGGATGCCATAAGCCGACCAGCCAAATAGAAATTCCGTAATAAAAATGCTGTAAACATCTGAGTGTCTGTGAATGAAAGTTGAAATGTAATGTTGTGGTAAAAAGATTGCCAAGTACCTTATTGTACTTGTACAATAAGTTCATACTTCACTGAAATGCAGCGAATGAGAGAAAGAAGCCAAAAAGAACACTGATGAGTCTTTTACATAGATTCTCAGCAATGCTGGATTCATTCTCTGATATTCTTTTGTTTCTGGTTTAAAGATTAAGTACAATTATACTTTTTGTTTCCTTTATAACTGAACATTTCATGACTGCCATTGAAAACATTCTGAATTTTCATTAGGTTTTGGGGATGCCCAGGTGAATGGATGTTCCAAATTCAAAGCATCTTTGTAGTGAACTACTCATATTTTTGCTGAACTGTGAATGTGGCTCATAATACATTTTATATAACTTGTATTTTAACTGCTAGCCATTGGTGAATAAGTTGAATTTTCTGTGGAAAAAAAATGAAGAACAGCTGTTATTTTAACTTGGCCAAGGCATCTGCCTGGAATTTATTTATTTCTGAGGAAGGCCCTTCCCCTCTTTATTTTGGCTTCATGAATAGTTAAGAATTTTTCCTTTTTGGCCAATTAAACGCTGATAACAGGGAAACAAATGAAAATTGTTCAGATAATTGAGCTCAAGTTTAATATCTTTTCAGATTTTAACCCCAAAGTATTGGACTTTTACCTGTTGTTGAGGGTACTTAAATATGCAATATATTTTTGAAAAAGTATAGGGATGTAGACTTGCAATTAACTTTAGACTAAGACCCAGCTTGATGGCCTGGTGCAGGATAATCAGGTTGTCTTTGTCCAGGCCTTATTGTTCATTGGGAACTCCTTTCAGCACTGTCTGATTCTTCCTTTCTCATTTCGTTGCCAAATCCCAGAAGTCTTGCTCCATTGCTACCAGGCATTGCTGCTTTCTTCTAGTCCCTAAAGTTCTCAGGCAAGGTGTACCATTGCCCAGAGAAGGCAGATTCCAACACTCGTTAGTGCAATATGCTCTCTTAAGGTAATATGCCAAATGATACCCTGTAATTTAATGTCTTAACTTGTCGGTATATATTCTGACGCTATGACCATACAATGACACATGATATCTCCTAAAAATGCATAAACTTTGACATGTAACTGTAATGATATACATATTCTGTCAGTTTCAGAAGCCAGGAATTGTGCCGGGGACAGTATGAATCAAAAGTGGGGAAACAGCCTATGAAGCAAAAGTCATTAATCCTGGATAAGTAGTAAGAAAAGATGAAGCTGTATTCTAGTCCTAGGCCAGATAATGACGCATGCACGTCAAACCTTATTTTCAAATTTCTGTTGTTAAACTTTCATTAAAAAGCGTACTTCTTTTGATCGATTTCAGCTGCTAGGGCAAATGGTTCCATTTCATCTAGCACTACATGATTTTTAAAAAAATTACCATCATCTTCAAGGATATCTGCTGTCAATCCTCTGCCTGGGCTAATATTCCTCTTATTTCAAATGTGCCTGTCATGTCCATGCTATCTGTTGCCTTTCCATATTTACACTTCTCCAAACAGTGGACTGTTTCACATAAAAGCGTGGAATAATATTCTCATGACAATGGTATATCATTTCTTCTTGATCTTTGAGCAACCATTGACACAATTGGTCAAATTTCTCCCCTGTTTAACTCATTAGGACTTGTCTAAAAGCAGCAATAGAATCTGCAATAACAATTATGGTCCAACAACTCTCTAGTCTAGAATATTCCATCTTTGCGCTCTTCATCATAACACATCATGGTGACATCATTTGAAATCATGAGATCAGCTTCCACATGTTTGTTGGTTATATGTAGTTTTAGTCCTTTGCAATCTCAGTCCTGTCCATTTTGTCATGTTGATTATTTTTTCCAACATGTAGCTGTAACTGTGGTTCAGTTTGCTCTACCTAAATATTAGACATGTCTCGAATTTCTTTAGCTGAACTGTGATCATCTTTGGTTCCTCCTACAGACTGCATACCCAACTAGATTCACCTTCCTTGGATACTCTCTAGGCTGAACAATGCAGCTGAAGTCTTTAACATCTTGTTGAAAACTGAGCTTAATATGGATCATCAACAGCACTGAAGTTTTGGTTTCATATCTGTCGCTATTTTAAGGATACGTAACATTGAAATCCTTGCACTTTTGTCACCTTCACACTTGATTAATTGCGTATACTCCAGGCCAACTTGCTATATATTATTGCATTAGCCATAAAATTTACCTCATTCAAAACCTTGCTGTTACTACCCTATTCTATGTTAGGTCGCTGATCACCTTTGAATCAGTTCTTGTTGACTTATATTTAAAGTTTAGATGTTCAAATGTTCATGCTGTGTTCAAATCCCTCACTACCCTATTTGTGCATCTTCCTGTAGTCCTGCAACTTTAGCGCTCTCTCTCTCTGTGTCTGTCTGTCTCTCTCTCTCTCTCTCTCTCTCTCACACAGACACCCACTATCTTGTTTGCCTTTGTTGTCTGTCTGCAACTTTAGCTTGATGATGTGGAGTCGTCTGTCTCTCTCCCTCTCTCTCTCTCTCTCTCTCTCTCTCACCCACTATCTTGCCTGCCTTTGTTGTCTGTTGCTTTAAGGTGACCTAAAGTAATTCATAATCAATTACTGCATTCAAAGTGTAGTGATGAGATGAAAAAAGTTCTCACACCTCATGAAATATGACTTGCTAGTTAAGACAAAGTAGACTTAAGCTTGCTGAAAGTGTGCTGTTTGGAATCTTCCTAAAGAAGGTGAACTTTTAATTTTAATAGAATAGTATTAATTACATTCCTCCTGTGAACAAAAGTACAAAGCTTTTATTATATACTGTTCTGAAGTGAAACAAAACAGAACTCGGCTCTATTTGGCCAATGCTGCGTTCTTGGGTGGAGTTGCTTATTCAGTAAATTGTTGAGGGAAATAATGTGTCATTTTAATGAGTTTTGATAGTAACTTTGTTTCAATTTGCAGAACAAGCAAACTTGGTCAAATTCTTTAGAATCAAGAGCAAACTAAGCTGTTTAAAATTGTGAAACTTTGTAAAGCAAAAGCATGATCCTTAGGGCCAATCTGTTGCAAAGTTTATTTTTCTGCCTCTGTCCATTCTGCAATTTTTTTTTGTCTGTTATACTGTTGCTATAGTTTTTGTTGGTATCCATATTTACTGTCCCTCTTTTGCAAAAGCGGATTTGAAGGCATGAGTGTATTTTAATTACTGGACTTGAGCTTGTCAGTAGTAGGAGATCCTAATTGCATTTGACATGTTTAGAATAAAACATACAAAAAAAACACAAGATCTGCAGGATATGAGGCCTGCTAGTCAACGAAAGCTTAGTGTTTGTGGTTGTGTAGCTGTGATGGGGAGGGGTTCCCACTCGTAGTGTCGTGTTCGAATTATATTTATTGTTCTGGCACTGAGAGTTTTCTGTATTGACTAATTTCTTAGAATTGAAGGACCTTTTCATTTAAAAGTTATATTTGTGGATGTAGATCATGTTCTATAGGTTGAAAAATTAGGCTGGATTTAGCTAGAAATGGGAAGGAGCTATCGGGTCTACTTTGAATCCCACACCTTTTATTTGGAAGAGGTGGTTATGAGACGAATGTCCACTTTTTTTTCCTGCCAGTCCATTTAGAGTCAATTGTGATTGCAAAAAAAGTCAGAGAAAATATAACTTTTTAGCCTCACGCAAGCAGCCATTGCTGAAGTTGTTATTCACCCTTGGGAGACGTGTGCATCACGCTGAAGCTGCCTACTGCATCGGGGCCTAGAGTTCAGGTATTCAGGGCAGAATAGAAACTCCACTTAACTGATGCTGACTTGGATCTCTCGTTTTAGGTTTTAAGGGTAAGGAAGGTGATTACCTTTTTGAAAGGTGCAGGAAGAGAACCCTTCATATGGCAGCCTCAACTCTGTTTGGCATTGTCTCCTTCTGCCTCTGCATCCTCCTGCCCCTCTTCCTCTAAACACCACCTTCACAAATGATGTGCTGTTTCCTCTTGGAGATTATATTTCATTCACTGTTGGGATGTGGTCAGCATTTATTGCGTGTCTCTAATTGCCCTTGAGAAGGTAATGGTAGGCTGCAGCCTTGAATTGCTACAGTCCATCTGGTGTGAGTTAAGCCCACAATGCCATTAAGTGGGGGGTTTAGAACTTTGACCCTGTGACACTGAAGAAATGCTGTGATTTGGAAATATCTTGATCAGTAGAGGAACCAAGGGTTATAGGGAAAAGGCAGGAAGTGGATTTGAGGATGATCAGTTCAGCAATGGTCTCATTGAATGGCAGAGAGTGACCTGATGGGCTGAGTGGCCTACTTCTATGCCTATGTATTGTGGCCTTGTGGAGGGGAACGTGCAGTTAGCAATGTTCTCATGTATCTGCTGCCTTTGTCCTCTAGATGATTGTGTTTGTGGTTTTGGAAGTGCTGTTTTAGGAGCGTTGATGAATTTCTGAAGTGTATTTTGTAGATGGTTAACACTGCCTCTATTGAGCATTCGGTGGTGGAGGACTTAGTGTTTGTGGTTGTGGTGCCAACCAAGAAGACTGCTTTGAACTGGATGTGTTCGACCTCTTGAATGGCACTCTTTCAAACAAGTGGGGAGTTTCCATCACGTTCCTAACTTATGTCTTGTCGATTGTAAACAAGCTTTGGAGAATTGGGAGATGCAAGATTCCCAGCCTCTGAGCTTCTGTTGAATCCACAGTATTTATATAGCTAGTCTAGTTTAGTTTCTGATCAATGGTAACCCCAGTATGTTGTGTGGTCAATCCCACCTCTGATCTTAGGATGGAAGGAAGGTCATCAACAAAGCAGCTGAAGATGTTTGGACCTTAGACAGCATCCTAAGGAACTCCTACAGAGATGTCCTGGAGCTAAGATACCTGAGATCCAACCACCACAACTGCCTTTGACTGTGCAAGGGTTCCCACTGATTTTAGCTTTGCTAGAATTCTTCAATGCCACACTTAATCAAATGTGGCTTTGATATCAAGGGCAGATACTTTCACCTCGTGGCTGAAATTCACCTCCTTTGACTATGATTGGACCAAGGGTATAATGAGGTCAGGACATGAGGGCCTTGGAGGTTTACTGACTGAGCATCAATGAGCAGGTTATTGCTAAGCGAGTGCAGTTTGATAGCACTTGATGACATTTTCCATCATTTCATCTTGGCACAAGGTCAGTATCACTCTCGAGATCAATATTTTGTGCTGCAGCTAACCACAATGATCCAAACTTTTGAGGAATGTTACCTGACTGGTCCAAGCAATTGCATCTTCAGAACGTTGATGCCCCTCTTAGTGGCTATTGTCCTCAGCAGGCAGCTTTAAAAGACAGTCTTCATTGGGTATTCTTCACCCACTAAGATCTGTCTGCTCAGTTTAGTGGTTGGAGTGAAGATCTAAGTCATCGTGGACTGATGGAGGTGTCCTGGACCTGCTGTTGTGGTCGCAGGTCATTTGGAATGAAAATACTTCCTATTGTTAGGTCACATAGTGCCTTGATGGATCTAAGACTGCAATTGATTATACTGTGACACTAAGGTGAAATCCAATGCGCTTTATCTCTGAGAGGTTGTGTCCCTCATTAAGCAAATGTGCTGTTCGGTTCTGACACAGAAAGCATCAGTAACAGTGATTTGCACTGATGCATTCATTTCTCAGATGCTATTAAGATCTGCAGCTAATTTTGAGAATGACCCAGAAGAGATGAATTACTGTTCCATATTTACTTTAGTTACTGGCAGAGCAATCATGCAATGTTGTGAGATATGAGATCTTTGGTGACAAGAACACATATCTGTGATGAACAAACATACAAAGCCCCTATATGGCACAGTGGTAGTCTCCCTACCTCAAATCTCAGTTGATCCAAATGTTTGTCAAAATATACCAGAACTAGTTCTTTGGAAATTTCTACAAATATTTGCCATTTGGCCCCTTGAGCTTGCTGTGCAATTTAATAAGATCATGATTGACCAGTTGTGATTCAAATCCACATTTTATCCTACCCTGATTAACATTTCATGCCCTGACTTGTCATGGGTCTATCTGTCTCTGCCATAAATAAGGTTAAAACTGATTCCACTAGCTTTTCAGGTAGAGTTCCATATGACTCTCTGTGAGAATATAAAACAACTTTCTTTCATAGGAGAAATTGAGTTGTTTTTGCTCTGGTGGGTGTGGGCTGGCGTTGGTCAGGGTGTGGAATGGAGGATTGTGTCTGATAGTGGGAGGGAAATCCATTTGGGGTTGTAGAGTCTTGTCTGATGGTGGTGGAGGGCAGGCCGACTTGTCTGATCTGGTGAGTGGCGGAATGTTGAGTCGGTTTCAGTCCGGAAAAGTGGGTTTATTGTGTGTAATTGGATCCGATAGACAGTGGAGGCAATTGTCATAACTTTCATTGGAGGTGGATCCTCAGGAGTGGGATGGAGGTGGGAGGGTATGGAGCTGCTGTGGTTTTGGGACAGTATCTGGGTGTTTATGGTGTCAGTGAGAGCTGCAATTATATGTGTGTGTGAGAGGTAAATAGAGTTCTAGTTACTCCTGCATAAGACTATTTATTTAACAGGAGATAATGGCATAATGGTAATAACTAGGCTAGTGCTTCAGAACTCTAGACTAATGTTCTGGTTTGAGTCCCAACAAGGCAGATGAATTCAATAAAAACCTTCTCTAATCGTCACCATATAATCACTGTTAAAAATCATTTGGTTCACTGATGTTCTTAGGGAAGGAAATCCGTTGTACACGCCCAATTTAGTCTACATGTGACTCCAAATCCACAGCAATGTGGTTGATTCTTAACTGTCCTTTGGGCAATTAAAAATGGGCAATTAATGTTGGCCTAGCCAGTGATGCGCACACTCCATGAATGAATAACAAATGTCTAACTTTTCCTGAGTGGCTTTTTTAATTAATTTCATCGGAACACTTCAAATTCTTGATTTAAGTGGACACGTTTGCAGGCTCTAGGTGTAGCGGAATTGTACAGCAATAAAATCTGTTTTCCTCACAATTCCTATGATGGGGATTACGGGGATTCCACAGGGTACTCAGATGCAACTCACATCAACACTGGAATAATGAATGTCTTTCTGGCCGGCCGATAATCTGGGCCACTGTCTTGGTTGTTCCTGTTCCTGGATGTGTTGTCATAGCCCACTGAGTGTTACTCAGTTGTCCCTGATGCAGTAGTTGCATCCGTTACCAGGAAAGCATTTAAGTGAGCTGTAAATGTTTTCCAATGCTTAAACAATTTTACAGTTAACTTATGACTAGCCTCTGAAATGACCTAGCTAGTTGTTCTGTGGGTAATTAAGTATAGGCAATAGAATAGTGTTCACAAATAGGAATAAAATAAAATCTGCCATAGTGCTCAGCAGCTCATTTCAACATATGTAAGATGTAAAACCCATTTGGGCTGCAGCTCTGTCATTAAAACAGATAGTCATTAAAAAAAGTTCTCTGGTCTGTAATCCACTGCGTTCCAAGAATGAAGAAATCTCAATCTAGTAATTTGAATGATAGTTCATCTCAGTACGAGCACTGCCACAGCACTGTAAGTTTACATTGAACATTGTATTCCATCAGATATGGTGATAAATCTTCCCCCCTCAGTTGGATGATGAAAGATCTAAGTGTGTTGTTTGAAGAAAAGCAGGTAAGTTCAAGTGTTTTAGTCAATGTCTTTTTATTCCTTGCCTAGCAACTACAGTAGAAGATCCGGTGTTTATTTCATTGCTGTTGGTGATAGATTGGAGTGTGCAAAGTAATTGCTGTATTTCTTAAAAAGTGACGGTTACAACATTTAAAATCTTTTTTTGGCTATAAAATGCTTTGGTTCTTTATTAAATTGGAAAGGGTGCTTTTTGTGTGCATGTTCTTTCTGTATTCCTATTACGTTGGATTGCCTGGGCAATGACCACCTACTGAAGTAAATTTACTTTTGAGTAATAGTTAAACAGTCTGATTGCTTTTGCAGAATTTCACAGGAATTTGTGTTAGCAAATGCAGTTTTTCTCACATTAACTGTCATTGTTTCAATACGCACAACTGTAAATTGTATCAAAAATCTCCTGAATGTCTCGTATACAATCCCATTAAAAGATTTGCTCCTTTCATTTCTGCTATATTTAGTAAAAGAAAAAGTATAAAAAATGAGATATTGATTTTACTTCAAATAACTTCATTTGCTGTGCACATTCTCAACTCCAGGTAGCAGGGATAGGTATTTTCTAATCAACCTGTTAGGAGATGTTTTCGCACAACTCTGGAGCAGGTGGAATGGGAATCCATGCTTCCTGGCAGAGCTAGGGACACTATCAAATGAGGTTTAAATAAAGCCGCCCATTTAAGTAGCCAGCTATTTTTTTGAACTGTGCATGTGCAAAGCATGGCCCTGGACTACAGCTGATTGAAAATCAGAAATTACATGTTTTGATATGAGAATTCAAATTTTGGGAGATTTCTGACATTTATGGCACAGCAGCAATCGTTTCTGTATCAGCAAAATTCTTGGTTTTTATGTATGTTTAGCAACAGTATTGAGAGATGTGTTTTATTCACAGTTGTGAAGCATAAAAACTTGATAATAGGGCCTCCATCATGTGAAGCTCGAGGGAAATTTTACCAGACAATTTATTTCATTCTGGTTTAAAGATTCAAATGATTATTCAAAATGCACATAAAACTTCCTTTTTGGCTGCTGTCATAACCATGGATCCTAATCAAAGATCATCCATGGACATATTGAAGTTTTAAGTCCCAACATTTGCTTTTTATAAAAGGGATGAATGCAGCTCCAGGTATAAATCCCGTGACTGCCTGGGGAAGAACTTCGGATTGTCATGCTTACAGGTATCAATAAAGATTGAAAGAGAGAAATATGCTACAAATTGAACTGTGATCTACTGTAAGCATCATGCTTAGGGCGGCATGGTGAGGGCCAGTATGTCCGGGAGTATCTTGAGTTTGAAAATAAGAATGAAAGCTGAGATCTCGGGAAAGCTGTAAGTTGGTTGGTTGGTGAGTTACACTGTGTGCAAAGTGCTAGAACATAGAAAAGAGGAACATTTTAAAACAATTTTAAACAACCTATCTTTGAATTAATTGATATGATTAGAAAGGAGGTAAGAAACTAGAAATTCTGTTACTCATAAATTTTAAGATTTATTGGATTACTAAGGTTTAAATTAGTGCCTAGTGAGAAGAAGCATTAAGGTAATTCAGTAGTTAGGAAAATAATTAAGGGCTCAATGTAGATAGCGAGGCAGTTGATTTGTTGTGACTGCAGACCAAGAGAATTCCCGGATGTCCTTGTGGCCCAAGGCAAAAGTGTCTGCAGTAAGCTTAGCTTAGAGTTTATGAACTGCAGACTCTGCAGCACATTGGCGGGTGTGTGGAGAAGAGAAGAGTTAGCAGAACACTTTTTGTTCCGGAAGACACTTGCATTTCATTCTGTAGGATTTTCTGATTTGGTCAGTGGCAGCAATGGGATGCTGTGACTATGAGGCAGGCACAGGGAACCCATTGAGGAGAAGCCTTGGCCTTTGCACTTGTCCAGTGGGTTTGTTGTTGCGGCTTGTGTGGATGAAAGATGTCTGAATGATGGACGGGAAAACTGGCCATGATGCAGGAAATCATTCAAATGTGGAGGATTAATAGCCATGTCAGAGGAATTGGCACGCTGTTTGCAGCTGGGAGTTAGAGGACAGACAGCTGTGATGTCTGCTCTGTGTCGAGGTTCATAGCATCTACTCTGGGCTGAAGAGAAACCTGCAATGGAATGGGGAGGATCTAATGATCATGGTTCAGTGGTGCACTAACGACATAGGTAGAACTATGGTAGAAATTCTGCTGAAGCTGTAGCTGAGGGCCAAAATACAAAGCAGAATCTCAAAAAATAATTGTCTCAGTATTTAATGCCTGATTCAGGAGCAAGTTAAATCAGATTAGAGTGTTAAATCCTGTGGACAAAATGGGTTTTGATTCATGGGGCACTGGCACCAGTAATCTAGAAAGTGGGAGCTGTATGTTTGGACGGTCTTTATCTGAACCATGTGGTGAGCTATATAAACGGGAGTGGTAGAGGCGCCTTTGAACTAGATGTTGAGGGCCAGGAATTGTGCCTGAGAAGATGTGATAAGGCTAAAGGTTACAATTATAATAAAAAGACAGAACTGAAACTCTGTATCTGAATGCAAATAACATTTACAACAGAAAGGTGAATGGACGGCACAAAACAAGTGTGTGCTTGGGTAGTCATAATGAGACATGATTGCAAGTGGACAAAGACAGCGACTTGATTATCCAAGAGTACACGAGATTTAGGAAGTACTGAAAGCTAGAATAACATGGAGGAATAAATCTGTTAATTATGGATGACATTGATAGGGTGGATGCTGAGATGATATTTCTCTGTGTGGGAGGGACCAGTATGAGGTAAAACAGTTTAGGCGTAAAGGATCTCCCAGTAATGGTGGAGTGAGGCAAAATATTTTTGACAATTGAATCTTTTGAACTTTCTTCCCTAGAGAGCAGTGGAGGCTGAGACGTGGGATATGCTTTAAGAGAGCGCGATTTTTGAATAACAAGAGAATCAATGGTTCAGTGTAGGTGGGAATTTGAAGTTGAGGCCTCATTCAGATCAGCTATCATCTTATTTAGTGGCAGACCAAGCTGAAGTGAATAAAAGACCTACTTCTTTATTTATGTGTTTGTATGTATGTTCATATAAATGAAGGAGATTGGTTACCAAACTAAACAAAGGCTCAAAATGTATTCAAACATTTTACCCTTCACTGATTGATGTGTTTAGCCATTATCCTCAGGATGTTCATTTTTTAAAGTTCTTTAATCTTTCATTTGCCTGTATAGAAAGATTGCATGTTCCTTCTAAGTAGCCTAAGGTTTTATAGAACAAGATGAGAATTACGTTTTGAACCGGCAGTTGAGGCCTGCCTATTATGTTAAAGTTGCATTGTGTTTGCTGCCACCTACAGTGAAATTTCAGAGAACATCAGCTCAAAGCATTGTACTGTTAGACAGAAATCTTACAGTATAATGGCTTTGAATATCAGGTAAATCGATGAAAGAGTGGAGGCTAGTGGCTGATTTTCAGCCAATGAACAACCTTGTGAAATGGTGACTTTTGAATTTTTTGGAAGCATACCAATATAATCAGAGTTATATAATGATGCAATGTATATAAACTATTTCATGAGCCAAACAGCAGATCCAGCAAAATGTGTAGAATTACTGTCAATCTTTTTTTTCTAAAGTTGCCCAGTTTCCTATTGCAGTGTGATAGAACCGAGGATAACAAGGTTCTTGGTGACATGCCCAGTTGCTGAAGTTTCTCAGATATAGCTGGGAGAGAACAGTTTTTCATAATTGCCAAACTAGCATATGGGATATTCGTGTGTATGCTCTTGTGTTGCATCATGCAGACATCTTGATCACAGATGGTTCACAATGCCCTGAGAGGCCATGCCTGGCTTGGAAGGCAGCTTACTGCTACCTTCTCAAGAGCAGCTAGGGATGGGCAATAAATGGTGGTGAGCCAGCTATACCCACATCTCACAAGTGAATATATTTTTTTAAAAGTGAAATGTGTGGCCACAATGATGGAAATCTCATTTGGCAGTGAACAGTTTAGAGAAGTCAGTGGAGAATAAGCTAGTAATTTTAAATTGATTCATTGAACTGAGACTTCACACGACTTTATTTGTTTTGTTTTCTTTGCCTGTGATTTGTTCCAGCTGGGATTGCTACATTGTATGACTTCACTGGGAAAACCATTTTGTTTTGCAATGTGCGGTGTTACTTTTAATGTATAGCCACTATTTAAACTTCAAATTAAAACTGAAGACTATTGTAAATATTAAAGAATCTTCGAATAATGATGTTTGAGATCTTGTTCTTACTTAAGTAGATCAAATTTGAGTCGTAATTTTACATAATCTTGCTTCAAATGTTGTGTGAAATAATATTTTCTTTGAATTTCAGTTTAAGCTTTGATCATGACGACCCAAAGTGGATCTTTAACTGAAGTTAAGGAAGAGCCAGAGCAAATCGAAGAAGATCATTTTGAAGCTTCGGATTCTCAAGAACCTGTCAACTTAAATCAAGAACAACGGAATGATGTCAAAGGAGTTGAAAAGCCAGATTCCATGGAGCAACTTCTGAAAGAACAGGAAATAAATTCTCCGACTTCACATGCAAGTGCCCAAGCTAGCCCTTCTAGCAGTGACAAAAAGGAGCAGACAGTCGGTAAAGGGCTGTCACGATTTTTACCTGGATGGCTTAAAAAGCAAAAGTCACTATCCCCCGTAGAAACAACAGAAGACAAGGAAGCTGAGAAGGACATTCCTCAAGCTGAGGACATACATCCAGTTGAGGAAGTACAGCCAGAGCCGATATGTACTTCATCAGAGCAGGAAGTAAAGAAAGAGGAGAAGGTGGAAGAAGAGGCTAGGAAAGATGAAATAGGGGAGCAACTTTCAATGAATTCTGCAGAGTTAGAGGTATAGTAAATTCTGTATTGTGCATTTTTAACTTTACTCCAGATTTTAATGTAGCAATTTAAAGTAATACATAATTTAGTGTGTTAAAATACTTTTGAATGAAATACAAAAGTCCTACAACAAGATAATTTATTATGATTATTCAATTTCTGAAGTTACTCAATCTAATGTAAATTGAGGAAAACGGCAACATTTGTAAATGTCAGATAAGAACACAAATGCCGGATACGCAGGATACACTTATTTGTTCTCTGTATAATCTAAAATGTGTGCAAGAAAATATTTTTCCAGACCATTTAAAACCAATTTGTAATATTAGAGCATATAATAAGCCTAAGAGCAACTTTGTTTCTACTTAAAATTTAAAAAGTATTTAGATGTACACTTGTGATACCAAGGTTATGGGCCAAGTGCTGAAAAATGGAATTAGAATAGTTGGGCGGTTGGCTTTGAGAAGCAAAGATTTTAGGCCACAGGAAGGATGTTGTGAAACTTGAAAGGGTTCAGAAAAGATGTACAAGGATGTTGCCAGGGTTGGAGGTTTTGAGTTATAGGGAGTGGCTGAATAAACTGGGGCTAGTTTCCCTTGAGCATTGGAGGTTGAGAGGTGACCTTAGAGGTTTATAAAATCATGAGGAGCATGGATCGAGTGAATAGCCAAGGTCTGTTTTGCAGGGTTGGGGAGTCCAAAACTAGAGGGGATAGGTTTAAGGTGAGAGGGGACAGATTTAAAAGGGACCTTTTTCACTTAGAGGGTGGTACATGTGTGGAATGAGCTGCCCGAGGAAGTGGTGGAGGCTGGTACAATTAAACATTTAAAAGGCATCTGAATGGGTATATGAAGAGAAAGCATTCAGAGGGACATGAGCCAAATGCTAGCGAATGGGACTAGATTTATTTAGGATGTCTGGTTGGCATAGACCAGATGGACTGAAGGGTCTGTTTCTATGCAGTACGACTATAACTCTATGATGAGCCAAATCGGAAAATCAGAACAGTAATACCTCTGTTTGACAACGGATGGTGTAAAACAGGTAACCTAAAGTGAACAGAGGAAAATAGATGAAGGAAACTTAGAGGCACAGTGGTAGATATTTAAGATATTTCATGACTCTCAGCAAAGGTTTCTTGCATTAGAAACAACAACTCCAGGAAAAGAGTACACCAGTCACGGATACAAAGAAATTTAGGAATGGAATTGAATTGAAAGGAAACACCTCACGTCCGTCACCGGGCAAATGCTAGAATCCATTATTAGTGAGATAGCACCTGGCTGTTTGGAAATCAAAATGATTCTGTAGAAGTGAAATCTTTCAGGCAAATTCCAGAGAAGTGCAAAAGTAGTCAGGTGATGATAGTAGAGGATTTCAACTGCCCCAGCATTAGCTTTTTAAGCCAGTATGTAGAAGGCCATACAAGGGAGGGTGCAGCCTTGAACTAAAGTTTAGCTAATGAAACCAGGCACGTGGTTGAAATATCAATGGGGGATTGGGGGATGCATTTTGCAGACTGTGATCATAACTTCATTAAATTCCAAGATAGTAAGAACTGCTGATGCTGGAGTCTGAGATAACACTGTGTAGAGCTGGAGGAATACAGCAGGCCAGGCATCATCAGAGGAGCAGAAAAGTTGACATTTCAGGATGGGACCCTTCTTCAGAAATGGGTGGATCAGTGGATTGCTCTCCCACTGCAACCCTCTGGTAATCTCTTTGGCCCTGAAACTCTTCGAACCCCTTTCTGAGAAAGGGTCCCGACCTGAAACATCAGCTTTCCTGCTCCTCTGATGCTGCCCGGCCTGCTGCGCTCTTCCAGCTCAACACTTTATGAAATTCAAAATTGTTATGGAAAACGACAAAGATTGGCCTGAAATCCAAGTTCTAAACTGGAGGAAAGGCTGATTTTTAATAAGATTAGGTATGATTTTTCCAGAATGGACCGGAAACAAATATTGAGAAATCTGTGTCAGAGAGATGGGACACTTTCAAGAAGCAAGTATAGGGGGTATAGGGCCAATATGTTCCAATAAGGACCAAGGATAGAACCAACAAACCCTCTGAACCCTAGATATCAAGAAATGTGCAGGATTTGATAAAGAAATAAAGGGAAGCTTATAGGAGATACCAAGGGCTCAAAACAGTAGGGGAGTGCAAATGTGCAAGGGGAAATCTAAAAAGGGAATCACCAAGTTAAAAACAGGCATGAAAAAAATATTGACAACTAAAATAAAGGAACGTGCTTGAATATTTTGCAAGTACCTTCAGGATAACAAGGGAAACAGTAGGGTCCTTTAAGGACCACTGTTGTACTGGTAGTTCTGCTATAACGTGTGTTTTGTTAGTGCAAATTGGCTGTAACGCGGTTGATGAATAGTGGCTGCTGTTTGAATAATGTGAACTTTCTGCTGTACAGGTACAGCGATTTTCCCCATAAACATGATTTTCTGTAGCACGAGGTCACACAAGAACGCAGCTGTGGCATTATAGAAGAACTACCTGTAATTTGTATATTGAGCTAGAGGCTGGAGGTATGGTTAAAATGAATACTTTGTCCCAGTGTTCACAAATGAGAAGGATGACAAGAGTACAGAAATTGGGAAGAAGGACTATGAGAAACTTAAAGAAGTTAGCATAGGCAGAGAGGAGATTCTGAGTGGTCTGGCATACTTGAAAGTAGATAAATCTCCAGGGCTATATAAACTCTATCCCAGACTGTTGAGTGAGGCATGGGAGGAAATAACAGGGATATGAGTAATAATTTTTCAATTCCTCCCTGGACACTGAAGGACTGGAAGACTGCCAATGTGGTACTCACCAAAATTTGATGGCGTAAAAATAAGTAAGAAAGTATGTTGTCAAGAAGGTATCAAATATAAACGGATTTAGATTAAGTGAGTGAGGATAAATTTGTTTTCTGCAGTATAATCTGTGAAAATTTGAATACCTACTTTGACTGGAAGTATAAGAATGTATTATTTAAATAGAGAGAAACTTCAGAACTACTTCCTGCAGTGAATTGTTGAGTTAAGTAAGAAAAGTTGAGCAAGTTGGGCCAATGCTATTGGGGAATGCAAGAACAGTATACTTCCTGAAACATAGAAAGTCTTCGCAAGACTGATGGATGTTGAGAGGCTACTTCCCCTTGTGGGGGAGTTCTGAACTAGGAGCCTTTCATTTGAGAGGGTGATTACAATTTTTTTTGAGAGTTTTTAGTCAGTGGAATTCTCCTACGCAGAGAGCAGTAGAGGCATAACCATTTAGTACAATTGAGACCAAGTTAGGGAAGTTTTTGGTTGACAGTTAATCCAGGGTTGTGTGTAGCAGACACCCAAGTAGAACTGAGGTCAAAATC
Organism: Stegostoma tigrinum; assembly: GCF_030684315.1. Lineage (NCBI taxonomy): Eukaryota > Metazoa > Chordata > Chondrichthyes > Orectolobiformes > Stegostomatidae > Stegostoma > Stegostoma tigrinum. Next base: position 70,673,004 of record NC_081357.1, on the reverse strand, counting down.
AGATCAACCATGATCTTATTGAATGATAAGCAGACTAGAGAGGCTGAATGGTCTACTGCTAATTCCTGAAATACATCATTGTTCCCCAACCCCACATGACTGCCCATTTCTATCTCCTTCCCAAAATCCACAAATCTGACTGCTCCAGCCAACACATTGTCCCTGCCTGCTCCTGCCAAAAGGACTGCTCTCTAGTTTTGGACTCCCTGACCCTGTGGAAAAGACCTTGGTTATTCACCCTATGCATGCCCCACGTGATTTTTATAAACCCCTGTAAGGTCACCTATTAATCTCCGACACTCCAGGGAAAATAGACCCAGTCTGTCCAGCCTCTCCCTTTAGCTCAAATCCTCCAACCCTTGCAACGTCCTTGTAAATCTTTCCAAACTTTTTCAAGTTTCACAACATCCTTCCTACAACAGAAAGACCAGAATTGCACATAGTATTCCAAAAATGGCCAAACCCATGTCCTGCACAATCGCAACATGACCTCCCCAACTCTTGTACTCAATACACTGACCAATAAAAGCAAATGTACCAAATAACCTAGATACCACTCCCAGGCTGTTCTGTTGTAGGAGTGGAAATAATACTCAAACTGCTTTGTTCTGTGGGTCTACTCTTCTGAAGCTGATAATCTATACCTGAGCATTTTAGTTTTGCAATTATATCGAAGCAATTTCAAATCTATTCTACAACAGGACTGGGAAATTGATGCATTGTCGCAATGTTATTGAACCAGAACCCGAAGTTATTATTCTGAGAACATGGATTTGAATCTCAGTGGCAGTTGGTAAAATGTGAATTCAATAAAAATCTTTATCAACCTGCTTTTTACCATCTCCCCAAAACAAGACCAGTCTGGCAGACCCATTGTTTCAGCCTGTTCCAAACACAACGGAATTTGTTCCTTCCTATCATAACTATTTTATCTCACCTTGTATGGTCTCTTCCCATTTACAATTGAGATTCTTTGGGTGCTTTATGCTGGCTGTACATTTCAGATACTTGCCTCTAGTCAGCTCGTCTTCATCAGGAATGCGCAATCCCTCTACACACCCACCCCACACCATATGGGCTGACGTTTCTCCACTTCTCGTTTAATAGGAGATCTGAATAGACCCCGTCCACCAGCAATCTCGGTTGCCTGGCTGATCTCATTCTCACTCTGCAAAACTTTTCCTTTAACCTGTATCATTTCCCCCAAGTCAGACTTGTGGTTATTGATACCCAGGTGGATTTGTGAAATATTTATTGGTTTAGTCCTACTTGGGACCCCCTCTCACAGCTCTTTCTTCAGTACGTCAATAACATCCTTGACCATCCATCCTTCTCCCTCACAAAATTGGAAAAATTAATCAGTTTTGCCTCCAATTTCCATCCTTTACTCACCTTCATATGGTCCATCTCTAACTCTCCAATTCTCTTCCTGGACTTCACTGCTTTCATTTCTGGTAACAGGCTCTCCGCCAACATCCACTACAAACCCACTGCTTTCCAGTTACCTTGGTGACAGTTCCTCGTACCCAGCTTCCGATAAGGATGTCATTCGACTCTCCCAATTCCTCAGTCTCTATCATGTTAGTTCCATTGTACCACCTCCACGGGGATACTTCCAACATGTTTTCCTGTTTCCTCAACCAAAGAACCTCCATGCTGTGGTTGATAGTGTTTCCACTGCAGCCCTGCTCAAAACAATGCAGGTTTGTCTAGATATTCTAGCAAATTCTAGACAGTACTCAGGTTTCTCCTGTCAAGTTCTTTTTCTAGTATTTTCCACTACCAGTTTCGGTTTTCCCCAGTTTTCCCCTTTATTCACTCATAAGCTGAAGTGATTTCAGCAAATAATGACAGTTCACTTGACAGTCCAATGGTCAACAGTCTTGGTGTATTGAGGGACAATAAGAGACGAAATCTTTGGATTCCTGTCCAGCTACAGGGGGGGAAAAAAACTTCAGAACTTGGAATGGAAATCAGAATTAGAACTTCCTTCTTAAATTCAGTGCGGAAGTGAGATTAGTTTAATATGTCTAATTTAGAATTCAATGCCACAAGAAAGTTATAAAACCAACTGACTCTGAGATTTTCATGCCAGCCTCACAGATGTAGTCTTTTCTTCAGTTTATCCATTTTCCAGCTCACACTCAATCAGATTGTCTTCCTGTGCTTAAACATGATTGATCTAAAATGGTAGAATATGTCTTTGACCACCTGTACTCAGTGTTGAGTGAAATCAATAAGTAAAACAATCTGTTTTACCGTCTCTCAACTGCTCTCATCTCATTAAAACTATGTACGAAGTTGTTTTTCTGGAAATCTTAAATTGTCCATGTGTGTTTCAATTCAGGTAACCACTTCATAAAAACGAAGATTTAATTGTTACAACCAGCGGACAACAATGGATAAATCAGGCATCACCTCTGGCTATAGAAATAAAATATAACAACGCTGTAGATTTGTACTCCTGAATGAGTTAAGCTGCCAACCAATCTGTTCTGAGATAGTAAATCATTGACACTGTCCATTGCATCCCTGCAAACAAAAAGTCAATGAAATCCAAACTGTCTAATTAATGTTCCTTCAGTCATAGAATCATTTAGCACGGAATCAGACCCTTTGGTCCAACCAGTCCATACTGAACATAATCCCAAACTAACCTAGTCCCACCAGCCTGCCCCTGGCCCATATCCCTCCAAACCTTTCCTATACATGTACTTACCCAAATGTCTTTTAGAAGTAATTGTACCTGCATCCATCACTTCCTTGGGAAGTTCATTCCACATGTGAACCACCTGCAAAAAATTTGCCCTTCATGTCTTTTTGAAAATCTCTTTCTTCTCATGTGAAATGTGCCCCCCTAGTCTTGAAATCCCCCATCTTAAGGAAAAGACAATTACTATTAACTCTATCTATACTCCTCATTATCTTATAAACTTGTTTAAGGTCGCATCTCAACCTCCTATGCTCCAGTTAAGTGTCTCAGCCTGTTCAGCCTTTCTCTATAACTCAAACCTTCTGTACCAGCAACATCCTGGTAAATCTGTTTTGAACTCTCTCCACCTTAATAATATCCTTTGTATAATTGGGCAACCAGAAATGGACACTGCATTCCAGAAGAGGCCTCACCAATGTCCTGTACAATCTCAATATGACTTCCCATTTCGATACTCAAAGGACTGAGCAACGAAGGCAAAATCATCAGCAAAATGATGGCGGGAGTCACTGGCAATGCTAACAAGTGACACTGGTAAAGGAATAATCTAGTGACCGACACTCAGTTTGGATGCCATCAGGGCCACTGTGCTTCTTATCTCATTACAGCCGACATTTAAACTTGGACAGAAGACCTTCACAGATGAAGTTACAGTGGTTATCCTCGACGTAAAAGTATAATTTAACAGAGCAAACCATTAGGCAGACATCATCTTCAGCTGCTTCCTAAATTACCTTCCCTCCATCATAAGGTCATAGTTGGGGATGTTCGCTCATGATTGCATTGTGTTCAGCACCGCTTGCAATTGCTCAGATACAGAAGGTTTGGGTGGCCAAAAAACAAGTAAGATGCATGCCACACAAGTGGCAAGCAATAACCATCCCCAATACAGGAGAATCTAAATGTTACCCCTTGATGCTCAATGTTATTGCTGTTGCTGAATCCATCAACATCAGCATCCTGTGGGTCACTATTAATCAGAAACTAAACTGGAGCATCTATTTAACTATTGTGGTTACAAGAGTAGGTCAGAAACTGAGAATTCCGCAATAAGTAACTCATCTCCTGTCTTCCCACTGCATGTATACCATCACCAAAGGCACAAGTCTTGAGTATGATGGAATAGTCTCCACTTTTGTTTGGATAAGTGCTGCTTCAACAGCACTTGAAGCTTGACACCATCCAGGCCAAAGCAGGTTGGTTGATTGACGCCATAATCACCACCTTCAACATTTCATCCCTTAACCATCAATACACAGCGGCAGCAGTTTGTACCTTTGAAAGGATGCACTGCAGTCACTCAACAAGGCCCCTTTGCCAGTGTAAAGAGCACATCGCCATTTTTATGAATTTTTGATTCTAGACTGAAATGTGAAAAAAGGTTGCTTTGAAAGGTAAAGATTGCTGAAGGATCACTGCACTTTACAAAAGTAAGTTATCTGACACCCATTGCAAGTGTCCTTTGCACAGATGTCGTTTCAAGCAATGGGGAACACTCACGTATGGAACAGCTACCAGGGGTGTATGTACGTATGGAGATTTGATTGGCAAAAAATGGAAAATTAGTCTGTGTACTGGTCACCAGTTATTGAGGATAAAGGACTCCTGCCTGCCAACAACTGTATGATTTGCTCCTGAGTAGCAGAACAGTTTGGGGTCTCAGCGTTTGGCCAGAATGAAATGGATTTCAGGAAGGGGAGGAACTGTGTTTCAGTTCTGCAATAAAAAGCACCTCAAACCTGAAGACAGCCAGTTTACTTCCTCATATTAATTGCTGTAAGCTGAGACTTTTTAAAGTGTAAACTAGTCACCTTCTGCCTGTTGCAATCAAATAAAAGCGTTCGGAAAAATAACAATATAGAAACAGCATTCTGTTCTGCAAAAGGATCATCTTGGCCAACCACTGGTCTTTCCTCCACTCATAACACCCATGTTTCTCTTGTGCCTGTACATGGATGTAGAGGGTTTTTTTCCAAGTGGGTTAAAGCTTTAACTAGTACAGTTATATATTGACCATTCATAATTGTTTATCTGTAGTTACAACCTATTTGTTTGTAATAATTGGTCTTTTTTTAAGTACAGAAATTTGGCCTGTGTTTTGTTTCAACCTGGCATTGGTAAATTGGAGAATTGTTTTTAAATTCATTAATTTTGTGTATGCGCCATGACTAGCAGAACTTGATTTCTATCATGTTAATCCAGCTAGGCATAACAGGCAGGACCTTCCAAACCCATGGATTCTTCCACCCAAAAGGCCAAGGATAACAGGAGCACCACCTGCAATTTCCCCTCAAAATCTCACAGACTTGTAACTATATTGAGATTCCTTCACTGTTTCTGGTTTAAAATCCTTTAAGTTCTCTTCCCAACAACATGTGGGTATCCTGATGTTCCAATATCTGCAGCAATTCAAGAAGATTCCTCATTGTCACCATTGACGGCAACTGAAGGTTCAGCCATACAAGATGTAATCTTCACATTCTGCTCATCTCCATTCTCTCCATCATAACCAATTCCAGATGAGAAAAGTTTCCCATCTCTGCTCTTTATTTAAGCCATCTGCTGCTCAAACCATAATTTATAATATCTCGAGACTTCAATGTTTTCCTGGCTAACCTATCATTCTCTGTCATCCTCAACTGATCCAAACCTCTGCCGATCTTATCCCATTCTTGATCAAGAGCAATTCATTCAACCTGTTCAGTTCCTAACTCCACAGCAACTCAAATTTTAAATTGTCTTTTTCTCCTAAATTCCCACACAGATCATCCCCTCCCCATTTTGCCCTATGTCTATAACAGATTCTCTTCCTGACTTTGGCTCTTGGCAGGCTTCACTTTCACTTTGCCCCAACACTAACCGTCCATGCCTTATGCACTGCAATTTTCTGAGTCACAATGTCATTATGATACAGAGGGAGACTGTTCAGTCCATACTGCCTGTGACAGTCTTTTGTATAGCACAGCAGTGGATCCTGTTTTCCCCCTCTCCTTGCAGCTGTTCAAGTTTTTTCTTTTAAGAGGAAATTAAATTTCCTTTTGAAAATACTGATTGTCGCTAAAGCCTTCCATCTATTTGCTTCTCAAAGACTCATCTTTCAGTCACGGTTACACTTTCAGCAAGAGCAGAGATTGATTGCCTTGAGCTGTTCCAACGTGAATCACTCCAGTTGCAATTAAGAGATTTACCAAAACGAAGTGGGCTGTTTGCTGGGACCCATTAGTAAGCAATGATCCTATAATGCTCAACAATGCCTCGTCATTTCGGGATAATTCAACACCATTTGCAAATTTCTTTGATTCTGACAGCTTTTACAAAAACAGGCATTGAACTGTCAATCTTCTAACAGGTGTAATCTGCAAGACACCATCCACAAATCAGAGTTCACTGTCAAACAATAAGCATTCCCATTTTATAGCCTATAAAATGTTGCACCTCTTTACATTAGTATTTATGTGAATAGTCTGACAAGTGAATGAATGAGGCCTTAGACAAAGTGTCATTTTTCAGGAACACTCGAACTCCTTCATATTTAATAATTTCTCCAAAACTTGTTAAAATGAACTTTTTTTTTACAATTCCATGGTACTGAAACAAGCATAAAACTACTGCCCAAGTCTGATAATCAGCTGACAAATACCACTGAGAAGACTGACGTAGGAATTAAACAGTGCCAGATTTGAAATTGTCATGGTGAGCCAAAGGACCTGTTTCTATTATGTGTGACTCTGTAGCCACTATAACCTCTTGAAACAAACATAAGGGAATGAAGTGCCCAGTGGTAGAGGGGGTTTGGAAACTGTTAACCCAAAGTTTCTGGTTTGTTCCAGTAAATTTAACAGCTGCTAGTGTTTTAATAACACCTTTGACATGGTGAATGCAAGATTGCCATTTGTATTTAAAGCTGACTTGGGCATAGCAAGCACAATCTTGAAATTTATTAATACACAAGTAGCCAGAATTGTGAGACGACTTCACAAATACATAGGTACTTCAGGAATATGCGCAGACAAATGAAAGATGCACCATAGCAAAGATAAACTTGAGGTAACACATTTTGTGAAGAAAAAATAAAGGACAGATGTTTACTCACAGATGTTGCTATAGAGCAGGTACATCTAGAGGTTTGAATATATAATTCCTTTTGAAATGCAGGTGCAGTTAGATCGAACCATTTAAAAGCAAGGACGAACATCATTTTGGCTTCCATTGGGAAAGTATTTTGTTAGTCATATAGAACATAGAACAATACAGCACAGAACAGGCCCTTTGGCCCTCGATGTTGCACCGAACTCTGAACTAATCTCAGCTCCTCCCCCTACACTATCCCATCATTATCCATATGCTTGCCCAAGGACTGTTTAAATGCCCCTGATGTGGCTGAGTTAACTACATTGGCAGGCAGGGCGTTCCACGCCCTTACCACTCTCTGAATAAAGATCCTGCCTCTGACATCTGTCTTAAATCTATCACCCCTCAATTTGTAGCTGTGCCCCCTTGTACAAGTAAAGTCATCATCCTCGGAAAAAGACTCTCACTGTCCACCCTATCTAATCCTTTGATCATCTTGTATGTCTCTATTAAGTCCCCTCTTAGCCTCCTTCCCTCCAATGAAAACAGACCCAAGTCCCTCAGCCTTTCTTCATAGGGCCTGTGCTCCAGACAGGCAACATTCTGGTAAATCTCCTCTGCACCTTTTCCAATGCTTCCACATCCTTCCTGTGATGGGCCAACCAGAACTGCACGCAATATTCCAAATGAGACTGCACTAGCGTTTTGTACAGTTTCAGCATGACATCATGGCTCTGGAACTCAATCCCTCTACCAATAAAACCTAACACAATGTAAGCCGCCTTAACAGCGCTATCAACCTAAGTGGCAACTTTCAGGGATCGATGTACATGGACACCAAGATCCCTCTGCACATCCACACCACCACGAATCTTTCCATTGATCCAGTATTCTGCCTTCCTATTATTCCATCCAAAGTGAATCACCTCACATTTATCTATATTAAACTCCATTTGCCACCTTTCAGCCCAATTCTGCAGTTTATCCAAGTCTCCCTGCAACCTGCAACATTCTTCCACACTGTCCACCTCTCCACCGACTTTAGTGTCATCTGCAAACTTACTAACTCATCCACTTTTATGCCTGCGTCCAAGTCATTTATAAAAATGACAAACAGCAGTGGTCCCAAAACAGATCCTTGAGGCACACCACTGGTAACCGGACTCCAGGCTGAATATTTTCCATCAACCACCACTCGTTGCCATCTTACAGAAAGCCAGTTTTTAATCCAAACTGCTCAATCTTCCTCAATCCCGTGCCTCTGTATTTTCTCCAATAACCTACCATGTGGAACCTTACCAAAGGCTTTACTGAAGTCCATGTACACTACGTCAACTGCCCTTCTCTCATCCACATGCTTGGTCACCTTCTCAAAAAACTGAGGTTTGTGAGACACAACCTGCCCTTGACGAATCCATGCTGACTATCTCCAATTAAATTGTTGCTTGCTAGATGATTATAAATCCTATCTCTCATAATCCTTTCCAAAATTTTTCCTACAACAGACGTAAGGCTCACAGGTCTATAATTACCTGGGTCATCCTTACTGCCCTTCTTGAACAAGGGCACAACATTTGCAATCCTCCAGTCCTCTGGTACTAAACTTGTATACAACGAGGGCTCAAGGATCAAGGCCAAAGGCTCTGCCACCACCTCCCTAGCTTCCCAGACAATCCTCAGAAAAATCCCATCTGGCCCAGGGGATTTACCTACCTTCACACCTTCTAGAATTGATAACACCTCCTCCTTTCTAACCTTAATCCTTTCAATTCTAGTAGCCCGTAACTCAGTAATCTCCTCTACAATATTCTCCTGTTCCTCAGTGAAAACAGATGAGAAATAATCATTCAGCACCTCTCCAATCTCCACAGGTTCCACACACAATTTCCCACTTATGTCTTTGATTGGCTATCAACATCATACAAAAAATGAATATTCATGATGAGAAACTGAGGATTTGAAATATTTTCATGTTTCAAGTTATCCCCCAAATCAGAGAATTCTATTTTTTTTCTCAGTATTGGTTGCCTTAACTTGTAGCTGTATAATTAAATCTTGTGCCCAGGCATACCTGTTTTATCATCTTTTGAAGGCATAATACCTCTTTGGATCAAAAATTAATGCTTTGTTGACAGATTTATCTGAAGTCTCAAGGCTTTTCTTTTTAGCCATTGACTAAATAGGACCGACTTCAAAGGTAGACTTTTTCCCAGATAAGGACTACTGGCAGATACCAAAACTGCAAAATAGCCCAATTCACTGCTGTCCATGTGCATGTCCAGCAGTTGCTTAAATGTCACTAATGACTCTGCTTCCACGACTACCACTGGTAAACTATTCCATGCGCTCACAACTTTCTGGGTGAAGAACCTCCCTCTGACATCTCCTCTATACCTTCCTCCTAACACCTTAAAACTATGACTCCTTGTGGCAGTCAGTCCTGCCCTGGGGAAAAGTCTCTGGCTATCGACTCTATCCATGCCTCTCATTACCTTGTACACATCGATCAGGCCACCTCTCTTCCTCCTTCTCTCCAGAGGGAAAAGTCTGAGCTCAGTCAACCTCTCCTCGTGAGACAAACCCCCCAGTCCAGGCAGCATCCTGGTAAAGCTCCTTTGCACCCTCTCCAAAGCCTCCACATCTTTCCTATAATAGGGCGACCAGAACTGGACACAATATTCCAAGTGTGGTCTCACCAGGGTTTTGTGGAGCTGCAGCATAACCTCGCGGCTCTTAAACTCGATCCCCCTGTTAATGAAAGCCAAAACACCATATGCTTTCTTAATAACCTTGTCCACTTGGGTGGCAACTTTGAGGGAGCTATGCACTTGAACACCAAGATCCCACTGCCGAGAATCCTACCTTTAACCCTATATTCAGCATTTAAATTCGACCTTCCAAAGTGCATCATTTTGCATTTATCCAGGTTGAACTCCATCTGCCGTTTCTCAGCCCAGCTCTGCATACTGTCAAAGTCTCGCTGAAGTCTGCAATAGCCCTTGATACAAATACAGCACCTCCAGCCTTTGTGTCATTAGCAAACATACTAACCCACCCCTCAACCTCCTCATTCAAGTCATTTATAAAAACTACAAAGAGCCGAGGCCCAACAACAGAGCCCTGCGGGACACCACTCAGCACTGACCTCCAGGCAGAATACGTACCATCTACAACCGCTCTCTCTGCTTCCTGTCAGCCAACCAATTCTGAATCCAGACAGCCAAATCACCCTGTATCCCATACCTCCTGACTTTATGAATGAGCCTGCCATGGGGAACCTTATCAAATGCCTTGCTGAAGTCCATGTACACAACATCCACTGCTTGACCCTCGTCAACCTATCTCATGACCTCCTCAAAGAATTCAATAAGATTTGTAAGGTATGACCTGCCCCTCACAAAGCCATGCTGACTCCCTTTAATCACTCTATGCTTTTCCAAATAGTCATAAATCCTATCCGTCAGAATTCTTTCCAAAACCTTGCTGATCACAGACGTAAGACTGACTGGTCTGTAATTTCCAGGGATTTCCCTATTCCCTTTCTTGAAAAGAGGAACAACATTTGCCTCCCTCCAATCCTTCGGTACGACTCCCCTGGAGAGTGAGGAAGCATAAATCTTTGCCAGAGGCTTAGCAACCTCCTTTCTCGCTTCCTGGAGCAACCTGGGATAAATCTGGTCTGATCCTGGGGACTTATCAATCTTAATGTTTGCCAAAATTTCCAGCACATCAACTTCCTCAATCTTGATCTGTTCAAGCCTGTTTTCCTGCTCCTCAAAGTTATCATTCACAACAAGGTCCCTTTCCTTAATAAAAACCGAAGCAAAAAACTCATTTAGGGCTTCCCCTATCTGCTGAGACTCCACGCACAAGTTCCCTACACTATCCTTGATCAGCCCTACCTTCTTCCTGATCATTCTGTAATTCCTCATGTATGAGTAAAATGTCTTCGGGTTCTCCCTAATGCTTCCTGCCAAGCCTTTATCGCGCCCCCTCCTGGCCGCCCTCAGTTCACTTTTGAGCTCCTTTCGAGCAAGCCTGTAATCCTGTAAAGCTGTGCTAGACCCTTGCTTCCTCCACCTTACGTAAGCTGCCTTTTTCTTTTTGACGAGAAGCACCTCTGTTCTCATCATCCAAGGCTCCTTAATCTTACCCCTTCTTACCTGTCTCAGGAACAAATTTATGCATCACTCGCAACAACTGCTTGTTAAACAGCCCCCACATGTCTGTTGTGCCCTTTCTGTGGAGCAATTGCTCCCAATCTGTACTTCCCAACTCCTGCCTGATAGTGTCATAGTTTCCTTTTCCCCAGTTATGGGATGCGGTAGGGGGAGGGGAGATTTTGAAGCTTGTGAAGTCAACATTGATACCATTTGGCTGCAGTGTTCCCAAGCGGAAAATGAATAGCTGTTCTTGCAACCTTTGGATAGCATTGTTGTGGCACTGCAGAAGGCCCAGAATGGACATGTCTGAGGAATGGGAATTGGAGTTGAAATGGTTCGCAACTGGGAGGTGCAGTTGTTTAGTGCGAACTGAGCGCAGATGTTCTGCACAGCGGTCCCCAAGCCTCCGCTTGGTTTCCCCGATGTAGAGGAGGCCACAACGGAAATAGCGGATTTGGCATGCCACGTTAGCAGATGTGCAGGTGAACATCTGCTTGATGTGCAAAGTCGTCTTGGGGTCTGGGATGGGGATGAGGGGTGAGGTGCAGGGGCAGGGGCAGATGTAGCACTACCTGCGGTTGCAGGGAAAAGTGCCAGGTTTAGTGGGGCTGGATGGGACTGTGGAGTGGACAAGGGAGTCATGGAGAGAGTGGTCCCTCCGGAAAGCAAATAAGGGTGGATGGGTCTTTGGTCATGGGGTCGGATTGCAGGTGGCAGAAGTGTCGGAGGATGACGCATTGTATCCGGAGGTTGGTGGGGTGGCACGTGAGGATGAGGGGGATTCTCTTTTGGTTGTTATTGCGGGGAGGGGGTGTGTGGGATGAGTTGCGGGAAATGCGGGTGACACGGTCGAAGGCATTCTCAACCACTGAGGGGGGGAAGTTGCGGTCCTTGAAAACAAGGACATCTGAGATGTACGGGAGTGGAATACCTAATGCTGGGAGCAGATGCGGTGGACGAGAAGGAATTAGGAATAGGTGATGGAATTTTTGCGGGACGATGGGTGGGAGGAGGTGTATTCTAGGTAGCTGTGGGAGTCGGTGATGTTGAAATGGATATTGGTTTCCAGGTGGATGCCAGAGAAGGAGACAGAGGTCCAGGAAGGAGAGAGGGGTATTAGAGATGGTCCAGGTGAACTTAAGGTTGGCGTGGAAGGTGTTGGTGAAGTGGACGAACTCTTCAAGCTCCTCATGGAAGCACGAGGCAACGCCGATGCAGTCATCAATTTAATGGGGGAAGAGGCTGGGTTTAGCGCCAGTGTAGTTACAGAAGAGGAATTGTTCCATGTAACCTATGAAGAGGCAGGCATAGCTTGAGCCCATCCGGGTACCCATGGCCACCTCTTTGTAGGAAGTGGGAGGGATTGAAAGAGAAGTTGTTGAGGGTGAGAAAGAGTTTGGCCCCCTTGCCGTGCCTCTCCCTCCCCCTCACTGTGTCTCTGTCTACAGATGCTGTCAGACCTACTAAGTTTTTTCAGCACTTGATTCTATTTCAGAATTATGGATCTTGTACAAAATACAAATGAGTGCTTGAGCACCTCCATCAACACAATCATCACATTGCAGGATTAAATCACAAATCATGAACTTCTGAACAGAAATAATCTACTCATCATTGAATGAATTCTTTGTTATAAAGTTGTCAGTTTTCAATGAACTGTTTTCTGGAGAGAGACACAGATACACCTTGTAGATACTTCAAAGACCAACTAAAATAGCAGCATCTTTGGCTGAGGTTAGAAACCTAGATGCGGGAAGCTCCCAGTTGAGCTGTTTGTTGTTCTGCTGACGTTTCATTACCCTGCTGGGCAACATCATCAATGTGGCCTCCGATGAAGTGTTGGTATCTTTTTGCCCGCCTGGTTTTTAAACTTGAGTCCTTTGAGCTGGATTACCTCACTTCCGGTTTTCCTTCGCAGTGGAGAGTATGTGGAGTCGAGTTCTATGAGTTTGTTGATGGCTTTCTTCATGGAGTATCAGGCTTCTAGGAACTCACATGTCTCTCTCTGCTTTGCTTGTCCCAAGATTTTGATATTGTCCGAATCGAATTGGTGGCTGTCCTTGGATAAGTTTTCTGTAGTTTTTTAGGGTCCTGGGCAGAGCAGTTACCAGACCAAACCGTGATATATCTGGATAGAATGCTTTTTATAGTGCAACTATAAGCAGGAATTCCTGTTTCCCAATTGTTATTTTTGTTCGTTAATTCATGGAGTGTGGGTGTCTCTGGCTAGGTCAGCATTTCTGGTTCATTACTAATTGCCCTGAAGTAGCTGGTGAGTTGTCTGCATGAACTATTGTTGTCTTTGGCATACAGAGGCACCCAGATCCAGAATGTTGACCCAGTGGCAGACTTCCGACTCTGCAAATTAGAATTTACAACTTTTAGACACCAAGGATCATGCCAATTCTTGTAAAGTCCTTACTTTCACCAGCAAAGAATCTTCCATCATCATCAATTGAAAATTCATTATTAAGTTGGTTTGGACCTTTACCGGTATAAGATGATCAATCAACATTCTACAATACATTGCTGGACTTATACTTTGTGCTTAAAGTTTATTTTTGTGTATTATTAGTTAATACCTATGATGTTGCATAAGGGGAGCCAGAACAAAGTTTATTGGTACGCTGTGGTGGAGGGGTGGGGAAAAGTGGCTGGTAAGACAAAACCAGTCACAAGCTGAAGGGGCTGATGTGGAACAAGAGGAGGAGTGGAGAGGGAGTAGCAGGAGATGAAGAATATGAAATACTCAGGCCCATTTTATGATGAGAGGAAGGAAAAGATGGGAAAGTTGGATAGGAAGTGAAGTAGAAGTGGTGAAGCAAGAGGAAGTAGTAGTGAAAATAGTGATGGCTTCTTGAACTGTGTGGTGGCACTGGCATGAAGCCAGTTATCATTATTGATAGGAAGAGGCAGCTGAGCTGGACCTTGTCCTCTTTCTATTTCCATGAGGGTTTTGTTCAGTTTTCGGTGCCAGAACACACTCTGCCATTTCGTTGGAAATTATTTTAGTACCCTGACCCCTGATTTCCCCTCTTCCCAATAGGAAAGTTGAGAGTAAAGTTAGATTGTGGTGTTTTTATATGCACTATTCTAAATATCTTGCATATCTGTGTTTTAAAGAAAACAAATGGTTTTCACGTTTGGGGTGAAGCTGCTAATTGTGCAGGGTGAATGAAGGGTTAGCGAAAGTCAGTGAGATTGAAGAGCAGGTAGACAAGTGCAGTGATTTGATTTGTTATTGTCACATGTGGCTAGTTTTGCATGCAGCACGTGAAGACCATACCACACAAAGTACATTAGGGTAGTAGAACAGAGCGAGGAGTACAATGTTACTGCTGCAGAGAAGGTGCACAAAAATGACGTCAGCATTAAATTTGAAATTTGAGAACCCGTTAGAAGTCTAATAACAGCAGGGAAGAAGCTGTTCTTGAATCACTTCCTATCCAACTTTCCCATCTTTTCCTTCCTCTCATCATAAAATGGGCCTGAGTATTTCATATTCTTCATCTCCTGCTACTCCCTCTCCACTCCTCCTCTTGTTCCACATCAGCCCCTTCAGCTTGTGACTGGTTTTGTCTTACCAGCCACTTTTCCCCACCCCTCCACCACAGCGTACCCATAAACTTTGTTCTGGCTCCCCTTGTGCAACATCATAGGTATTAACTAATAATACACACTTGAATTCTTGATATGTGTGTTTAAGCTTTTGTATCTCCTGCCTGATGGAAGAGTTTGGAAGAAATTATAACTGGGGTGGGAGGGGTCTTTGATTACGTTGACTGCCTTTCCAGCACGCAACAGGAAGCGCAGATAGAGTCCGTAGATCAAAGGTCAGCTTGCATGATGAACTGGGGCCTGCATACACCACCTTATGTAGTTTCTTACGGTCCAGGAGAAAGCAGTTACCCTACCAAGTTGTGATGTATCTGGATAGAATGCTTTCTATAGTGCAACTATAAAAATTGGTAAGAGTCTTTACCAATGTGCTGAATTCCCTTAACCTCCTGAGGAAGAGAAGGTGTTGTTGTGCTTTATTGATTTTCAGATCAGTGTGGGTGTACCAGGACAGATTGTTGATGATCATCATCCCTCGGAACATGACACTATCGACCATCTCCACATCGGCCCCATCGATGTAGATAGCATGAGTGGAGGAATGAACAGAGACATAGAAGTGATCAAGACTGAGTGCGTGAATAGGGTTGAAGGGAGCATTAAGATTGAGCAGATAAAGATCAGAGATTCTTTCAGATGAACCCTACTGGGGAAGCAATGGCCTAGTGGTATTATCCCTGACCTGTTAATCCAGAAACCCAGATAAGGGGTCTGAATCCTGTCACAGCAGATTGTGGAATTTGATTTCAAGCACAAAATAACTGGAATTACGTGTCTAATGATGACTATGAATTCATTGTCGATTTGATGGAAAACCCAAATTATTCACTAATGTCCATTAGGGAAGGAGACTACCGTTCTTACCTGGCCTGGCCTACGCGTGACTCCAGACCCATAGCAAAGTGATTCTGAAATGCCCTCTGGACCATTAGGATGGACAATAAAATGCTGCCCAGCCAGCAATGCCTTCATCCTGTGGATGAATAAAGGAAAAGTAAAGATGAGAGACAAGCAGTTACAGAGGAGATTGGGAACAAACTAGCCTAAAATGTATGAAGGTAGCTCAGGTGATTAAATTTTGAATCCACTTAAAATAGAAATGAAAACAAAGCAAATTAAAGTTACAAATTAGGATCTCATCTGAATTTGCCAGATATTGGAGCTCAACAAAATCTACCCTGCAGCATGAGCTTGAGCAACAGATTTTGGCACTCTCCTTGCAGGAACTAGTGTGACAAAAAGAAATTTGTTAATTTTTTTGACATGTTATATGCTTGAAATATGGCATTGCTCTCAAGAACTCTAATAATTTCTTTCTATTGTAAGATGTGGATTTGTGTGACATTGCATTCAGTAAGAATCTCTTAGTCACTTGTAACATTGTAATAGTACAATTGGTGGTGCATGGTCAGAAAACCCACTTCTCTGCCTCATCATAAAAATAAATTATCAATTGATATCAATTGCAAACTTTGTGGATTAACTTGGATTGCTGTTTTGCTGCCAGTAGGATTTACAGTGGAATTGGTGGACTCTGTATAATCACAGGAATAGAAAATATGAATATTTTAGTTCTGAAGCATAAAATAGTGACTGTTAAATAACGGGTATTTTGAAATTAACTGACTTAAAGATGAATCATATTTTGTAATCACTGAAATATATTAAACTTAAATCTACTTTTCCAGCCAGTTAAAGAGGAGACGATTGTAGAATCGTTGGAAAAAGATGCAAGTGTGAATAATGCAGATGTGATAACAGAAAAGAAAAAGGAGGAAAGTGACAAAGGTGAAGAACTTCAGAAAGATGAAGATACAAGCAAAAGGTCCCCTCTGAAAATTCCCAAAAAAGTCAAGATTGTGCAATGCAAAGTCTTAATGTTGGATGGTTCAGAATCCAGCTATGAAATTGAGGTAAGGGTTAATGATAACATGACAGTAGTTTCATGATTATTAATGACAGTATATGTACTTAATTTGGATGCCACTGGACTTATAGCAGAGAGTATACCTCCAAAATCATAAATTATTTAATATGTTCACTTCCTGGTCATCCTAGAATGTGAACAACAACATATTGAAGTGTTTAGATAAGAACTCTTGTTCCTCATTCAGTTGAAGTGGACATGGAGCAAGAAAGATTGAGCACTTAAGAGGGTGTCCTGAAACATGGCAGTCTTTGACCATTCACAATAAAAATAAAGAATATATGTGTATGAAGGAGATTGACGATGTAGAAGGCAGAGAGGGGCATAAGATCGTTGGTAAAGGGTGCTGAGACAGCTGCAGATGATGCTACAGGTGAGCTGTTGATGTAGGTGATTGGTTTGGAATTGTAAAGGGGTGACTCAGACTCCAAATATTCATCTTTAGGTTTTGTTATTTGAATAGTTGCTTGCCGTCACTGAAGTGCATTTGAATTTGAGTTAGATGAAAGAACTTGTGGCTAGGAACATTTACATGTTAATGAATATAATGTTCTTTACATGACTACGAATTGAACTGTATTGCAATTTTCCCATCTTGATCATGCCCTGGTCAACTGTGTCCTGACTGAGGAAATAATGGCACACATGTGCTTTACATTTCATCATCAATCCAATATTGAGAAATATAATTTGTCACATATCCTCTAGTCTCCTCTTTAAGCAGGATGAGAGCATGACTGTTCATTGTTCCAGCAGGTTACTTTGCTTAAGGAGCTGAAATATTGGAAAAAAAACTGATTACTAAGTTGAGGTTATCAAACAAGCAAAGTACTATAGATACTGGAGATCTAAAATTAAAACAAGTGGTGCTGGAGAAACTCAGCAGGTCTGCCAATATTTATGGAGAGAGAAACAAAGTTAACACATGACTAACTCTCTTGTTGACTGAACCAGGTGTGGTTCCCTTGGGTGTATTTAGAAGTGTCATTTCGAACTTGAAACTTTTCACTGATTTAATTTTTCAAGTTAATACTCATTAATTGCTCATATATCAACCATATTTTACATCAGATGTTGATTTTGATTTCTATTTTGTGGCACTGATACAGAGAAAGTTTTGCTATCTCAGAATATTCCAAGAGTTTCATTGCAGTTTGCAAATTTGACAGAAGATTTTTGAGCTTTGAAGTCTACTTGGAAGAGAGTTAAAAAATGCACCTGCAAGGAAACACACCAGGGACAGAGTGGGTCTAAACAGAGAGTAAGGCTCAGAGCTACAATCAACTGAAAGAATTGCCTTACAGGGAAACACACTGGGGACTGGCCAGGATATAAACAGAGAGCATGGTTCATGACTACATGCTCGTGGGAGAGAGTGGAATTGCAGGAAAGACAGGACAGAAGGTGTAAACAGAGAACTGCTAATGCTACAGCTCCAGGTTTCAAACCAGGTTTGAAAAAGATCAAGTTGGGATATCACAGTAAAGTTATGAGCTGATTGGTTGCTGAGTATCTAGTGAGTGTGTTTGCTAAGAGCTAGATTCATTAGAGCTCCATTTTTTTCATTTCTTTTTATTCCAGTCTCCAGTACAAGATAAGTTAAAGGTAATCAGGCTGAGTCAACATGGATTCATGAAAGGGAAATCATGTTCAACCAATCTGTTGGAATTCTTTGAGGACTATCATTTGTTGCAGATACAAGGAAGCCATTGACTGTACTGGACTTAGATTTTTGCCTGTTTTGCTTCCTTTCAGAATTATCATTATGTCCCATCGCATACTTAGATATTGTAAAAATAATTTAATCTGGCTGAGATTGGCATGAAGGAGTCTTCTTCTCAATCTCTCCCCTTGCCTGAGGTGAGGTGATCCCTCAAGTTAAACCACCTGTCATCTCTCTCTAATGACAGCACACCCTTGTGGTGCAGTAGGACTATGGCAACTTTACCTTGTGTAAATTAGCAGCTACAGGAATATTTTAAAGTTAAGCACATGTTGTGTTTTGCCTACAAAATAATAACTTGCAATAAACTATATATACTGAACTTACTATATATTTAGCATATTAATTATGCAAAGGCAAACATTTAACAGGACATTGAATGCACACTAATCACCAAAATTAGATTGCAATATTCTGAGAAAATCCCAACAAATTGTTCATAAATGTAAGTAAATTACATCACAGTTGCTTCAGTTTTGATCAACAATGTAGTTAACAATAGTTTCATAGAAGAGTTGTATGCTTTTGTAGCATGTTGTATTAATAGGCTGTGATGTTGATTTCTCGGAATTATAACATTAGCTATGATGTGTAATTGGTTTGTTGAAATTCAATCTGTGCAATTAGATGACATAAACAAGTTTGGAACAACATACCAATACAAACTTTCAATAAAGGCAATGCAGTCATTAGTTTTTAAATCCTGGATTCATAATGGTTTATAATTTTAGTAGGAGTTTTTTTTAAATGCTTACTAGCATTAGATATCATGCTGAATTGAATAAAAGGCCTTTGTGTATTGAAATTTACGTGTAAAGATCTTCTGGAATCGATTCCAAAAAGTAGGATCAGTGAACCTTATACAGATAGCATGTTTTTTTAAACCTTTGTTTGAAGGCAGCTGATAATACAAGGAACAGACTCTGCTGAACATTAAATAAGGATCATTCAATGTGGAAGGAATGCATTAACAGTTATGACATTTTTGCAGTTTGGTGGGCAGAAGAAACCGTGTAACTCCTGGTGGAATGTAGCCAGACTGAACTGTTGTGTGGGATACATACTTCAAGCTGGTCTTGCATCGTACTTGTCAGATTCAGTGGTTGTGGGTGCCATTTAGAACAGGAAGTGAGGATGAGATGGCCCAGCCCTAACGTGGTTGTTTGGGTGCAATTTAAGTCCCTATATATGTTAAATAAGTTAAATTTATATTGCATCTTGAATGAAGTAAAACGCAAGGAATTTGACAATATGCTTTCATATTTTATTTCACATAGTTTGAAGATTGGAGATGGTCAAAGATATTGCTATCAATTTTACTATTTAACAATGAAAAGTTAAACCTTTGCCTCATACTGAGTTCTTAAATTCACATCAGTGTTATCCTGAAGATAGGTTGCTGACAGTTTCATGCAGTGAGGCATCACAATCAATGCCAAGTCAGAATAATATGTTTTAAGTTGCACAAATATCCTTGAAATTTTTTACAATGACTGTATATCTCAATTATTTGTCACAAATGACTCGTTTTCTGCTCTTCCAAATTCAGTAATGATCATTACACCATCTTGTAAAGATTTGTTTCTTGTTCCCAGCTCCTAACTTTATTCACTTTGAAATCTATCTGCTGTTGCTTGGATCACTTGTTTAATTCAGTCATTTTAAGTTTGTCGATCCTGTTTTCACATTTATTGGAGAGTTGGTCATTGGTAATTAAAACAAAGCTGGCATAATTAGACCTCTTTTAACAGATTTTCTTCCCTAAGGACACTTGTGAACTAGATGGGCTTTTACAACAATTGTTGGTAGTTCAATGATCCCCTCATTGAGACCAGCTTTATGTTCCAAATTTTATTTACAGAATTCAAATTCTAATAGTTGCCATGTCCCCAGAGCATTAACCTCTGCCTCTGGAATACTACTGTTGTGACATTGTCACTATGTCAGCATCATCCCACATACTCCCTCATCTAGGAATAAAGCATCCATTGAAAGATTATTTTCAAATTTCTCTCTTTACTCCTGTTCCTCTCTCTCTTCTTTCAGCATGCATCCTTGGATTTGCTTGCAGAACTCCTTTTTTGTTTTGACGTTGGACAATACAGACGTAAATATAGCTTTTGGAGCTTTGTTTCTGAAAGGCTTGTCTTTCATTTGGAGTTTCAGGAGCATTGCTATGAGTGTTTATGTAATTATGAATAGAACGGTGAGACAATGTAGAATTTGTAACCTAACTGCTGATGTTTTAGAAGGATCCACTTAAATGCAGCATTTGCTTTGTGTTATGGAAGAGGAGCTTAAGTGGCTAATTCTTTCACATTGGATTATGAATTTTGGTCTCCTAAGACTTGTACATTCTTTAATATTATTTTCAAGATAGTATCAGATCTTTTGAAAATTTCAGCAAGCAACCGAACTCTTTCAAATCTGAGGAAAGCTAATTGATAACACTAATCTCATAAGCAGGATCGACTGGAACCAATATATTGACTTTTATGAAACTCTGGTTAGACCACGACTAGGGTATCGCATCCAGTTTAGGGCACAGCACTTTAGGGCTGAAGTAAGGGTTTTCAAGATGGTGTAAAGAAAATTTTCTAGAATACTTTCAGGAATGAGAATTTTAACTACAAGATTAGGTTGGAGAAGCTGGGTTTTTTTTCTGCTTGAGGGGCAATGTCACAGAATCACAGGAAAATGTTCAGCCCAACATGCTTGCATTCAATCATTAGGTGAATATCATTACCTACTGCCAATCATGTCTTCCTTTCTCCAATACTCTTGCACAAATAAACGCCCACAGTCCTCTCGAATACGTGAATTGAACCTGCGGCTGTCACCTATCCAGACACTGCATTCCATTTATTTTTTGCAGAGGTAAAACATATTTTCTTCGCTTCATCCTTGCTTCAGTTGCAGGTCTCTTTGAACCTATGCTGTTTTTATTCTTGTTCCTTTTGTGAAACTCTACCCAGCCCACTCATGATTTTGTAAACCTCTGTCAGATCTCCCCCTAACCTCCTTTTCTCCAAGGACAACAGCCCCAACCTCTTCAACTGACCCTCATAATTGAAGTTCCTCATCCCTGAAACCATTCTTGGAAACTGCTTCCACACTCCCTCCAATGCGTTCACATCCTTTCCATAATATGATACCCACAACTGTACACAATACTGCAGCTGAGGTTTAACAAGTGTCTAGAACATAGAACATAGAACGGAGAACAGCACAGGCCCTTCAGCCCACGGTGTTGTGCTGACCATCGATCCTCATGTATGCACCCTCAAATTTCTGTGACCATATGCATGTCCAGCACTCACTTAAATGTCCCCAATGACCTTGGTTCCACAACTACTGCTGGCAACGCATTCCATGCTCTCTCACCTCTCTGTGTAAAGAACCCGCCTCTGACATCCCCTCTATACTTTCCTCCAACCAGCTTAAAACTATGACCCCTCGTGTTAGCCATTTCTGCCCTGGGAAATAGTCTCTGGCTATCAACTCTATCTATGTCTCTCATTATCTTGTATACCTCAATTAGGTCCCCTATCCTCCTCCTTTTCTCCAATGAAAAAAGTCCGAGCTCAGTCAACCTCACTTCATAAGATAAGCCCTTCAGTCCAGGCAGCATCCTGGTAAACCACCTCTGAACCCTCTCCAAAGCAACCACATCTTTCCTATAATAGGGCGACCAGAACTGGACGCAGTATTCCAAGTGCGGTCTAACCAAAGTTTTATAGAGCTGCAACAAGATCTCACGACTCTTAAACTCAATCCCCCTGCTAATGAAAGCCAAGACACCATATGCTTTCTTAACAACCCTGTCCACTTGGGTGGCCATTTTAAGGGATCTATGTATCTGCACACCAAGATCCCTCTGTTCCTCCACGCTGCCAAGAATCCTATCCTTAATCCTATACTCAGCTTTCAAATTCGACCTTCCAAGATGCATCACCTCGCATTTATCCAGGTTGAACTCCATCTGCCACCTCTCGGCCCATCTCTGCATCCTGTCAATGTCCCGCTGCAGCCTCCAACAGCCCTCTATACTGTCAACGACACCTCCAACCTTCGTGTCGTCTGCAAACTTGCTGACTGATCCTTCAATCCCTCATCCAAGTCATTAATAAAAATTTCAAATAGTAGAGGCCCAAGGACAGAGCCCTGTGGAACACCACTCACCACTGACTTCCAGGCAGAATATTTTCCTTCTACTACCACTTGCTGTCTTCTGTTGGCCAGCCAATTCTGTATCCAGACAGCTAAGTTCCCCTGTATTCCATTCCTCCTGACCTTCTGAATGAGCCTACCATGGGCAACCTTATCAAATGCCTTGCTGAAGTCCATATACACCACATCCACAGCTCGACCCTCATCAACTTTTCTAGTCACATTCTCAAAGAACTCGATAAGGTTTGTGAGGCATGATCTGCCCCTCACAAAGCCGTGTTGACTGCATTTAATCAAGCCATGCTCTTCCAGATGGTCATAAATCCTATCCCTCAGAATCCTTTCTAAAACCTTGCAGACGACAGACGTGTGACTTACTGGTCTGTAATTGCTGGGGATTTCCCTATATCCTTCCTTGAAGAGAGGAATTACATTTGCCTCTCTCCAGTCCTCAGGTATCACTCCAGTGGAGAGCGAAGATACAAAGATCTTCGCAAGTGGCGAAGCAATTGCATTTCTCGTTTCCCAAAGCAGCCGAGGACAAATCTGGTCTGGGCCTGGCGACTTGTCAATCTTAATGTTTGACAAAATTTTCAGCACATCAGCTTCCTCTATCTCTATCCATTGCAGCATGCACACCTGCTCTTCAAAGGTTTCATTCACTACAAAGTTCATTTCTTTTGTAAATACAGAAGCAAAAAACTCATTTAGGGCTTCCCCTACCTCCTCAGACTCCACACACAAGTTCCCTATGCTATCCCTGATCGGCCCTACTCTTTCTTTGACCATTCTCTTATTCCTCACATAAGTGTAAAATGCCTTTGTGTTCTCCCTAATCCGTTCTGCCGGGCCTTTCTCGTGCCCCCTCTTGGCTCTCCTCAGACCATTTTTGAAATCCTTCCTCGCCTGCCTGTAATTCTCTAGAGCTGAGCTTGACCCTAGCTTCCTCCACCTTATGTAAGCTACCTTCTTCCTTTTGACGAGAAGCTCCCCCGCTCTCATCATCCCAGGTTCCTTTATCTTACCTGTCTCAGAGGGACATATTTATTCATCACTCGCAACAACTGTTCCTTAAGCAGTCTCCGTATGTCTATAGTGCCTTTACCATGGAACAATTGCTCCCAGTCCATGCTTCCTAACTCATGTCTAATTGCATCATAGTTTCCTCTTCCCCAATTAAATATCCTCCCATTTTGCCGAATCCTTTCCTTCTCCATAGCTATGTAGAATGTGAGGCAGTTATGGTCACTATCACCAAAATGCTCTCCCACCGCAAGATCTGATACCTGCCCCGGCTCGTTTCTGAGCACCAAGTCTAGAATGGCCTCTCCCCTCGTCGGCCTGTCAACATACTGAGTTAGGAAACCCTCCTGAACACACCTTACAAAAACAGCTCCATTCAAATCTTCTGCTCGAAGGAGGTTCCAATCAATATTGGGAAAGTTAAAGTCACCCATTACAACAGCCCTACTATGTCCACACTTCTCCAAAATCTGCCGACCTATGCTTTCTTCAATCTCCCTGCTGCTATTGGGGTGCCTGTAGTAAACCCCTAACGAGGTGACTACTCCCTTGCTGTTCCTAATTTCCACCCATACTGACTCGGTAGGCTCACAATGGAAGGTTCTGTAGCTGTGATACCCTCTCTGATTAGTAGTGCTACACCCCCTCCTCTTTTTCCCCCCCTCCCTATTCTTTTTAAATGCTCTAAACCCTGGAACATCCAGCAACCATTCATGCCCCTGAGAAACCCATGTCTCTGTTATGGCCACAACATCATAGCACCAGGGATAATGGGAACTGCAGATGCTGGAGAATTCCAAGATAATAAAATGTGAGGCTGGATGAACACAACAGGCCAAGCAGCATCTCAGGAGCACAAAAGCTGACGTTTCGGGCCTGGACCCTTCATCAGAGAGTGGGAACTGGAATAAATAGGGAGAGAGGGGGAGGCGGACCGAAGATGGAGAGTAAAGAAGATAGGTGGAGAGAGTAAAGGTGGGGAGGTAGGGAGGGGATAGGTCAGTCCAGGGAAGACGGACAGGTCAAGGAGGTGGGATGAGGTTAGTAGGTAGATGGGGGTGCGGCTTGGGGTGGGAGGAAGGGATGGGTGAGAGGAAGAACCGGTTAGGGAGGCAGAGACAGGTTGGACTGGCTTTGGGATGCAGTGGGTGGAGGGGAAGAGCTGGGCTGGTTGTGTGGTGCAGTGGGGGGAGGGGACAAACTGGGCTGGTTCAGGGATGCAATAGGGGAAGGGGAGATTTTGAAACTGGTGAAGTCCACATTGATACCATTCGGCTGCAGGGTTCCCAGGCGGAATATGAGTTGCTGTTCCTGCAACCTTCGGGTGGCATCATTGTGGCAGTGCAGGAGGCCCATGATGGACATGTCATCTAGAGAATGGGAGGGGGAGTGGAAATGGTTTGCGACTGGGAGGTGCAGTTGTTTGTTGCAAACTGAGCGGAGGTATTCTGCAAAGTGGTCTCCAAGCCTCCGCTTGGTTTCCCCAATGTAGAGGAAGCTGCACCGGGTACAGTGGATGCAGTATACCACATTGGCAGATGTGCAGGTGAACCTCTGCTTAATGTGGAATGTCATCTTGGGGCCTGGGATGGGGTGAGGGAGGAGGTGTGGGGGCAAGTGTAGCATTTCCTGCGGTTGCAAAGGAAGGTGCCGGGTGTGGTGGGGTTGGAGGGCAGTGTGGAGCGAACAAGGGAGTCACGGAGAGAGTGGTCTCTCCGGAAAGTAGACAGGGGTGGGGATGGAAGCCGAGGCCAGACGCCAACTCTCCGACACCACCTCCTACCGCCCCCTCGATCATGACCCCACACCCGAGCACCAAACCATCATCTCCAACACCATTCACGACCTCATCACCTCAGGGGACCTCCTACCCACAGCCTCCAACCTCATTGTTCCCCAACCCCGCACGGCCCCTTTCTATCTCCTTCCCAAAATCCACAAACCTGCCTGCCCTGGTCGACCCATCATCTCAGCCTGCTCCTGCCCCACCGAACTCATCTCCACCTATCTGGACTCCATTTTCTCCCTTTTGGTCCAGGAACTCCCCACCTACGTCCGTGACACCACCCACGCCCTCCACCTCCTCCAGGACTTCCAATTCCCTGGCCCCCAACACCTCATATTCACCATGAACGTCCAGTCCCTATACACCTGCATTCCGCATGCACATGGCCTCAAGGCCCTCCGCTTCTTCCTGTCCCGCAGACCCGACCAGTCCCCCTCCACCGACACTCTCATCCGCCTAGCTGAACTCGTCCTCACCCTCAACGACTTCTCTTTTGACTCCTCCCACTTCCTACAGACTAAGGGGGTGGCCATGGGCACCCGCATGGGCCCCAGCTATGCCTGCCTCTTTGTAGGTTACGTGGAACAGTCCCTCTTCCGCACCTACACAGGCCCCAAACCCCACCTCTTCCTCCGGTACGTTGATGAGTGTATCGGCGCCGCCTCTTGCTCCCCAGAGGAGCTCGAACAGTTCATCCACTTCACCAACACCTTCCACCCCAATTTTCAGTTCACCTGGGCCATCTCCAGCACATCCCTCACCTTCCTGGACCTCTCAGTCTCCATCTCAGGCAACCAGCTTGTAACTGATGTCCATTTCAAGCCCACCGACTCCCACAGCTACCTAGAATACACCTCCTCCCACCCACCCTCCTGCAAAAATTCCATCCCCTATTCCCAATTCCTCCGCCTCCGCCGCATCTGCTCCCACGATAAGACATTCCACTCCCGCACATCCCAGATGTCCAAGTTCTTTAAGGACCACAACTTTCCCCCCACAGTGATGGAGAATGCCCTTGACCGCGTCTCCCGTATTTCCCGCAACACATCCCTCACACCCCGCCCCCGCCACAACCGCCCTAAGAGGATCCCCCTCGTTCTCACATACCACCCTACCAACCTCCGGATACAACGCATCATCCTCCGACACTTTCGCCATTTACAATCCGACCCCACCACCCAGGACATTTTTCCATCCCCACCCCTGTCTGCTTTCTGGAGAGACCGCTCTCTCCGTGACTCCCTTGTTCGCTCCACACTGCCCTCCAACCCCACCACACCCGGCACCTTCCTCTGCAACCGCAGGAAATGCTACACTTGCCCCCACACCTCCTCCCTCACCCCTATCCCAGGCCCCAAGATGACATTCCACATTAAGCAGAGGTTCACCTGCACATCTGCCAACGTGGTATACTGCATCCACTGTACCCAGTGCGGCTCCCTCTACATTGGGGAAACCAAGCGGAGGCTTGGAGACCACTTTGCAGAACACCTCCGCTCAGCTCGCAACAAACAACTGCACCTCCCAGTCGCAAACCATTTCCACTCCCCCTCCCATTCTCTAGATGACATGTCCATCATGGGCCTCCTGCCGTGCCACAATGATGCCACCCAAAGGTTGCAGGAACAGCAACTCATATTCCGCCTGGGAACCCTGCAGCCATATGGTATCAATGTGGACTTCACCAGTTTCAAAATCTCCCCTTCCCCTACTGCATCCCTAAACCAGCCCAGTTCGTCCCCTCCCCCCACTGCACCACACAACCAGCCCAGCTCTTCCCCCCCCCCCCCACCCTCTGCATCCCAAAACCAGTCCAACCTGCCTCTGCCTCCCTAACCAGTTCTTCCTCTCACCCATCCCTTCCTCCCACCCCAAGCCGAACCCCCATCTACCTACTAACCTCATCCCACCTCCTTGACCTGTCCGTCTTCCCTAGACTGACCTATCCCCTCCCTACCTCCCCACCTATATTCTCTCCACCTATCTTCTTTACTCTCCATCTTCGGTCTGCCTCCCCCTCTCTCCCTATTTATTCCAGTTTCCTCTCCCCATCCCCCTCTCTGATGAAGGGTCCAGGCCCGAAACGTCAGCTTTTGTGCTCCTGAGATGCTGCTTGGCCTGCTGTGTTCATCCAGCCTCACATTTTATTATCATAGCACCAGGTACTGATCCATGCTCTAAGTTCATCACTTTTATTCCTGATACTCCTTGTGTTAAAGCAAACACATTTTAACTGATCCCTTGGTTCCTTCCCAGGAAAATCCTTCCCACTAGCTGGTCTACCTCTTGCTATTGCCTCACCTGCATCAACTCTCACCTCTGGTATACAGCTCAGGTTCCCACCCCCCTGCCATACTGGTTTAAACCCTCTCGAACTACTCGAGCAAACCTTCCACCCAGGACATTGGTCCCCTTCCAGTTCAGATGCAACCCGTCCTTCTTGTACAGGTCCCACCTTCCCCAGAAGGCATCCCAATTATCTACATATCTGAAGCCTTCCCTCCTACACCAGCTGCGCAGCCACGTGTTAAGCTGCGCTCGCTATCTCGTGGCACCGGTAAGTAAACCAGAGAACACTACTCTGTTTGTCCTGCTTTGCAGTTTCCATCCTAACTCCCTGAAATCACTTTTTATATCCTCAATCCTTTTTCTGGCTATATCATTAGTGCCAATATGTAACACGATTTCTGGCTGTTCGCCCTCCTCTTTTAGAACCTTATACACCCGATCGGAGATGTCCCGGACCCTGGCACCAGGGAGGAAACATACCTTCCAGGAATCCCGATCCTGACCACAAAATCTCCTGTCGATTCCCCTAACTATCGTGTCCCCTACCCACGAGTACTTTTCTATTCTGCCCCCTTCCCTTCTTTGCCACAGTGTCAGGCTCAGTGCCAGAGAACTGACTACTATGGCTTTCCTCTGGTAGGTCATCCCCCCCCCCCCCCCCCCCCCCCCCCCCAGCAATATCCAAAACTCTATACTTATTGCTGAGAGGAATGCCCACAGGGGATCTCTGCACTGTCTGTCTGTCCCCTTTCCTCCCCCTAACTGTAACCCATCTATCCTTGTCCTGAGCCTTAGGAGTGACCAACTCCCGGTAACTCCTCTCCATTACCCCCTCTGCCTCCCGAATAATCCGTAGTTCATCCAGCTCCAGCTCCATTTCCCTAACACGGTTTTCAAGGAGCTGGAGTTGGGTGCACTTCCCGCAGATGTAGCCAGCGGAGACGTGTGCCATGTCTCCCACCTGCCACATTCTGCAGCAGGAGCAAGAAACTGCCCTAGCATCCATACCCCACTTATCTGAACACCCACTCAGTACTAAAGTAGAAAGCTTAGTTCAAGTTGCTACAAAATTAATAACAAAGTTGTATTCAATAGAGAAAGTTTAGAATGACCCTTACTTTATTAACTAGGTTAGAGGAGGAGGGCGGGTGGGAGACACTACAGTTGTAGAGTCTCGGGTTTAGCCGCCTTGCTGATATATATGGTCACTGCTTTCCTTCCCGGCTGTCCCTCTGGTCCTCATCACTTCCTCCGCTGCTCCCGCTCCCTCTGTGAAAGAGAAAAACACCGCTGCCCGCTACCAGTAAGTAATTTTAAAAAGCAACCTTACCTTAGCTGCAGTCTTCTGGGTTCGTCTTACCTCCGCTGCTGCTCGCACTCAAAATGGCCGTTGGCGTTGAAGGGTGTGTATTTATACTCACTGCTTTCCTTCCTGGCTGCCCCTCTGGTCCTCGTCACTACCTCCGCTGCTCCCGCTCCTTCTGTGAAAGAGAAAAACACCGCTGCCCGCTACCGGTAAGTAATTTTAAATTTTCACATTACCACCTTGTTCTTGTTCTTTATGCCCTGATTAATAAAAGTGAGGATGTTGTGTGCTTTACTTCGTGCTTTCTATCTGATCTGCCATGTTCGATGATCTATGCACACAGACAGTCAGGCCCCTCTGATCCTGCAGTCCCTTAGGATTGTGCTCCCTATTTTATGTTGTCTTTTAGGGCTGTTCCTATCAAAATACATTACCTCACATTTCTCTGCATTGGAACACTCATCTATCCGCTCTACCAACTTGTCTATGTTCTTATGGAATTCTACATTTTCCCTTTGCAGTTTACAGTTCTTTCAAGTTTTGTGTTAAAGGCAAACTTTGAAATTGCCCCCTGCACACCAAAATCTAGATTGTTAATATATCTCAATAATGACCCCGGGGAGTGCCACTACAAAACTTTCACCAGCCTGAAAAACACCTATTGACCATTGTACCCTGATTCCTATCACTAAGCCAATTTTCTATCCATGTCACTGCTGAACCTTTTATTCCATGAGCTATCCTTTTCCTCACAAATCTGTTGTGATGTTGTATCAAACAGCTTCTGAAAGTCCATGTACGTCACATCATCAGTTTTACCATCAGAGTCTTTCTCTTACCTCTTCAAAAACTCCAGGTTAGTTAGACATTATTTTCCCTTTAGAAATTCTCGCTGACTCTTCTTAGCCACCCAACTTTTCTCAAGTAACTTTTAATTCTATACTGAATAATTGCCTCTAGAAGTTTCCCCATTGTTGAGGTTAAATCAACTGGTCTGTAATTGGTAGCCTTATCCTTACAACTTTTCTTAAAGAAGAACACCATGTTTGCAATTTTCCAGTCTTCTGGACCTCCTCAGAGTTTTGGTAGGAATGAGATATTATGGCCCCTGCTCCTGCAGTATTTCCTCTCTCTTCCTTCAAATTTGAGTCTTAGGTAAGAGACCAAAGGAGGTTTGCAATTAGGATCTAATCAGTGGGGTGGAGGTAGATATTCATGTTGTTAAAAAGACTGGAAACTGTTGAAATTGTGGAGAATTTGGGAAATGACCAGATAAGATGAGGAAAAATATGGTTAAGATAGGATACATCAGTTTTATGGGGTAAAGACATAATTGGAGTGAGCCAGGCCAGTTCTATTTATGGATTCTGGGAAGTGTGCAGTGTGATGTAGCTGAAGTTGGAGTCTGTGGAGAGAAAATTATTAAGTGTTTAAACTGTGACTCTACCTCCTATGGCAGGTTGTAATCCTGGAATAATGGAACATGGTGTCAGAGAAGTGTTCAGCCTCCACAGCTTGGATGTCAGTTCAATAAATAGCACCATACCTATTAATGGGTTAAGTGCTAATGGGCTATATTTAATAGTCCTGTACTGGTCACATCCACTGGCTGGAGTGATGAGCCTGCCTTGGTCATTACTAGCTGTACACCTGCCTGGTCATTGCTTGTGTGCTAGGTTTGTGTGGAGTGGATGTCTTGCCTCTGACAATTACTAATCAATCCAAGCCTGATAGCTCTCCGGTTCTACCTCTGCTACCAAGACCAGTGGCTACTGTCGGTGCTGCAGTAGGGCCCAGCATGCAGAGCAACCGTAGGTCTTTGAAGCTCTCATAAGTGGGGCACGTAGGCCTGGGCCATTAAAGCTGGCCTTGGTGTGGATGGAAGTTTCATTTTAATGTATTGCCTTTCCATGGGGTAGCCCTTGCATTTTGAAAGAACCTTCCATTGGATGAAGTGTGTCCGAGTAACTCTCCAAGGATCTGGCAGATCTTCTAAGGTATACTTGGTGATTTGCCCACTTACCTAGGTGCTGTTAGAATAGCAGTGACAGGCCTCAGTCCCTCTCAGGATGGTAAGACCAGGCTGGACTCTTCCCTTCCTTGACTTAATTGCAAGGAGTCAGCCAAGCAAATGAATTTACCAACCTGAGCTTCCGGACCCGTTTAACAGCTATCCACAGCTCCCAGCTGACTCAGTTAGGACATCAAAATCTACCCAATGTGTGGGTTGGATCTGAGAGAATGGAGTACTGAAGGGTAGGTTGGAATGAGCAAATAGAATAGAAAAATTATGATGATAGATGTCACACTGTTAGCTTCCAACAAGAAATCTTGCAGTTAAGAAGTCAGCAGTAGTCTAAGTGAATTGAGAATTCTGAAGAATTAAGAGTCCACTGTGTGGGAGAAGATCTCTGACCAATATAGCAGGCTGGCACCGAATGGACAGGAGCAGAGCCTGATGCCATGCTCCATTCATCGAGGCAGTGAAGGGATGAAGCTGGATTTAAGAAAAGAACTGTCTGTTTTGGGATCATAGAAGAAAGAGCGACTGAGAACATTTGAAGGAGAAATGGGTACAGTTGAAACTGATGGGTATGATGGATCTGGAGGTGTGGTCAGATGCAAGATTTCAGAAATTTGGTAACAAGATAAATCAGTTACTTGTAAAGTGTTAATTGTTAGCAGGTGTCTCACTTCTCAGCATCACTGGGAAGG
Source organism: Stegostoma tigrinum (assembly GCF_030684315.1). Lineage (NCBI taxonomy): Eukaryota > Metazoa > Chordata > Chondrichthyes > Orectolobiformes > Stegostomatidae > Stegostoma > Stegostoma tigrinum. The sequence continues at coordinate 70,641,500 of NC_081357.1, read as the reverse complement.
CCTTCATTAGAAAAACACTTAAAAGACTCCGTTACTTATGCACCAATTATATCCAGAAGCACAGTGCGATTTCCGTGCCCACAAATATAAAGAACTATCGTCCTCTTCAGGTAAATGTGCTAAACAAAATATACACCTTTAACCCCTTAGCAGTGCAGAATGCCGCAAGATTTTCAGGAAAAGTGGCTAATCATCAAAGCTCTTAATTCTCTTTTTCCTCCTGTGATGACATCAATTATATGATAATAGTTTGACAACATCACTTGTAACAATTTCAGAGTGACGAATTGAGTGAATCAGAGCTACCTCCAAGCCTCCATTTTCTTTGATATAATTCCACCTCATGTTCCTGAATTTTACCTTCGCTGTCAATATGGAAGGTATTTAGATGCATAAAGAGTAGGTGGCAAGCTTAATAATTTGTTCAGGCAGTCAGTGATAACAAAATGGCAACATGTTTTGATCAGAGAGCTCCTCTGTGGTACTGATACATGTTAGTTGCTGTCATGAAAGTTCGGGTACAGCCAATTATGCATACTGTCTACCTTGGCTGTAACTTGTTTCACTTGACTGTAGGCATCAAGACAGCTGTCATCGTGATTAGTGTGTGCCCGACACTCAGCCTCAAGGATACTTGCTTGTGTGACTTGACATCAACATCAACACTCTCACTTCGGAGACACTAGCTGACAGAGAAGAAGGCGATGTCATTGTCATATGGCCCTATGTATGCAACCAAGGTGATCACTGTCCACTTGGCAGCAGTGTCAACACAAAAATACCCATCAATAATGATATCTCATAATCATTTTATGTTGGCATATGTGATAGAAACTGTGTGTCTTTGGTTAATATCTTTAGAAAACAGCAAAAGTGTATCATATGGAGCTATGCCAATACAATTGATTGGAATGTAGGAATTAGGAGGGGAGTAGGCAGTTCGTGGTTGATCTTATCCTGGCCTCAATTCCACTTTCCTGCCTGCTCCCCATCACCCTTTATTCCATTTTTCATTGGAAACGGCTTACTACTTTATTGAATCCGTTGGATAACCTTAACTAGGTAGATGGATGCTGACAATTATGATTGCAGTTGCAAAAGTGATTTTATTTGCATTGTTATATTAATTTGATACAAGGGGTTGTTGAAAATACTTTTTTTCTTAAAATTGAAGTGTCTGTAACCATTTGTATCATTTGGCACATAGATTTCCTTACTGAGTTTTATATATTTGCTAAAGTTTATAATTTTGTATAGTCACCTTCTACAAACAAGTTTCAGTTTGTAACTAAAACAGAATGCTAGAAATAGTCAGAAGTCAAACAGAATCTGTCGAGAGGGGAGCAAAATTAATTTTTAAGTTCCTAGGCTTTTGTCAGAACTGCTAGATGTGTGCAGCTTTTAAAACAGGGGAAAAAGTAAAAAATATTCAAGGTGCAAGGTAGGACAGAAAAAATAAATAAAGGAATGATGATGAAAGACAAAAGGTGACTGGACGGCAGTGGAATGAAAGATGGGTCTAGTAGAGGTTTAAGCTGTTATTGATTCATTCTGCTTTTTGCCTTGCTCTGTCATTTTCATCACTGAAGCACTGCTTTCTGCACCTGCCCAGAGATTTTGCTTTTATTCGCTCTGTATTTGCTTAAAATTAGCTTTGTTAATCCATATTTATTGGGAAATTTCAGATGATTTTAAATTGTTGCCAATTGCTTTGTGCTAAAATAAAAACATGAAATGCTGACAGTGGCCAGATAATATCAAAGTCATGTTTCAGGTTGATGAAAAGTCATCAACACTATTACCTTGTCGAACAGCCAGACAAGAAATTAGGGATAGCATATGGAAAAGCAGCAAATTGGAAGAAGTACAGATGAATGAATGGTTTGTATTGGCAAAATGACTTTTTTTTGAAGGATACAGAAATTAATTGGAGTAAACAAATTTGCATTCGCTAATACTATTCAGCACCATTTTCTCAAAACCTTCTCGATTATTAAGCATAAATGATGAGCTTAATATAAAAATAAACTAGTTACTCTGCTGTTCAACTATTTTTAATGACATTTTGCTGGTTATGCAAATATGTTCCTTTTACATAAAACATTATTTTTGAATTTCTAGTATGTATTTTTCATATTAATTTTAAAATCTAAACTTGAGTGTGACTTCTGTTTGTCAGAAACGTGCCAAAGGCCAAGTACTGTTTGACAAGGTGTGTGAGCAGATCAACCTGTTGGAACGGGATTATTTTGGGCTCACGTTTCAGGATGCTGCAGATGAAAAGGTAAGATCAAAAGTTTCAGTGAAACTATTAATAGCCTTTTTTGAAGTGAATAGTTAAAATAGGAGGATTTCTAAATACAAATATAATTCACACCAGCCAATGATGACAATTAACTAAAAACTTCATTAAAAGCATTTATTTGCACCTTTTCCTTTCAATTTATCGTTTTGGAACATAGAATTTATTGCTGTAATTTGGAAACACATTTTCAGTACCCAGAGATAGAGCAAAGAGTGTCCTTAGAGTTTTACAGGGTATAAAACTACCCGATAAAGGGAAATCAAGCACATTACATCAGATACAACATTTTATCATGAAATGTCTAACTAATACGGATGTGTGATAGAAGTTCTCCAGGAAATTATGATGTCTTAACAGTTTTATAATGGGTAAAGACAAGGAATGCTAGCCTAGCTCATCTATTAAGAAAATAATCTGTTCCCTTATCACTCTAGTTGTTTAAATGATTCCAAATCTTACTGCACCCTATCTGATGTATACTGCTGTATAATAAGCCAATGCCATTCACTAGAGCAGCAGCCTGCTTATTTATTATGCATTCTTCAATCTATTGGTATTTAGTTTTATGTCACAGTTACTTGTTGTAACATAACACAATGGAATGTGGTTGGTTTGAATTATAATAAATACCCATGCACAAAAGTCAGAGGCTTTATTTAGGCACACAGACAAACCTCTAACATTGAGCATTTTTCATTTTTTATGATTTAGTCAATATAACTGCATTATGCTTGATTATTTCAAAATAGGAGTCCATCTGCGGTATTACTCAATATATATTGCTGCAACCAGGTGAGAACGAATGAACTAGCTTCTTTGTTCAACTTTCTCAGTTGGTCACAAGGTTGAATATTTAAGATCTTCTTGCACAGTTATACATCTCTCCATTTAAATATGCTAAATATATTTGCCATGAGAACTAAGGAGTTGACCTACACTGTTTCTTCAATCAAAGAAAGAGACACCTTATGAGCCCAAAGCAAAATACAGATACTACCAAGTAGGAGTAGCACAATGGTTATGTTGCTGGACTAGTATCTCTGAACCCTAAGCTAAATTTCAGGGGGTGTGGGCTTGAATCTCACCAAGACAGATTGTAAAATTTAAGTTCAGTTCAAAAATATGGAATTGAAACTGGTCTGATAGTGACCATTTAACTGTCCTTTATTATCATAAAAATCCCACCCTTGTTCATGACTATCTTTTAAGGAAGGAAGTCTGTGGTTGAATCTTAACTGTCATGTGGGCAATTAGGGATCGACAATAAATGCTAGCCTAGCCAGTGACTCCCACAAGAAAATAAAACAAAGTCTTCATGTAGTCACTTGGCCCACACATACATGTGCACATTGGTACAAAGTTACAGGTGGAATGGTGTCTGGTACAAAGGAGGATAAAATAATGTGCCATTTAGAGTACTTTGGTTGACTTCAAAGTGTCAGCTTTTAACCTGAGGTGAGTGTTGCTTGGCTAGTTTCTCGGATGCAGTCAGTTATAGTGAATAATACCGGAATTGAACATTTTCAATTTCTTGATTGTCTTTGTCTTTGTGGCTTTTTATGCGGGAATCAGGGGGCTTTAAAGTTCAGAAAGGAAACGCTGGAGATAATATCTTCTCTTCAATTATCTGCCACAATTCTCCCAGAACTTCCTTGAAATATTGGCTCCAATGTGTATTTCTAAGAGCTTCCTTAAGTAGGTCTGTCTGTGACAGTTTTTTTTCCCCCTAAAATTCACGTGTGGTCCACGGGTGTTGGTGGCTAGGGCAAGGTTTTTGCCTATCCCTAACTGCCCCTGAGAAAGTGTTGGTGTACTGCCATTTTGAACCGCTGCCATCCATCTACTTTAGGTAGATCTGAAATGTCATTAGGGAGGCTATTCCAGCTTTTGAACCAGTGGTAGTGAACGAATGGCAATATGTTTGCAAGTCAGGATGATGAGTGACGTGGAGGGGAGCTTGAAGCTAGTGGTGTTGCTCCTGTGTATCACATGTCCTTGTCCTTCTAGATGGAAGTGGTAGTGGGTTTGAAAGGTGTTGTTTTAAGGATTTTGGTGAATTCCTGCATTGCACCTTGTAGATCATATGCATTGCTGTCAAAGAATGTTAGTGGAGCCACTAAATGCTTGTGGACGTGGTGCCAAATAGGTAGCTGCTTCATCCTGGGCAGCGTCAAGTTGGAGTGTTTTTGGAATCGTGATATGACAGTTGTGCCATGTCCAGTAATATGCAAATTTTAACATCTTCCTGAGACTGTGATTGGCCTTAGTGAAACACTGAAGTATCCTAATGTAAGCTTTGACTGAATAGTTGGGGCATTGGATCAAATTTGGGGAAATATGGTAGATAAAAGAATAGAGATGGGCATGAGAGACTGTTGCTGATGTGGGAAATGATAAACAGAAGACTATGACAGGATTTGGTAGCGAGTACAAAACTAATAGTAACTCAGCCAATAAAGCTAGAGATTATAAATATAATAAAATGATAAAACAAAATGTTAGATACAAGTAACCATTGTAGTAAGATGGTATATAAAGGAAGGAATAATGGAAGCTTGTCAGGAAGGTCCAGTGATAATCATGGTTGATTTTAATTTACATATCGACTGGAAGAATCATTTGGGTAAAAGTCACCTGGTTGGGTTCATAGAATGTTTTTAGGATAGTTTGTTCTGCATGTTCTGGAGTGAACTAGGGAGCAGGATATAGAAGGTCTGATATTGTGCAATGATGTAGGATTCTATAATGTTATCACAGAGATCATAATATAGCTGAACTTTGCATTGTTTGTAAGAGAGAAGAGTTATCCAAGGCTCAAATAAGTACAGTTAAAGAAAACCCAAAAACAAGGTTGGCTAAAATGAACTGGTAAATGGGGAGGTGACAGTCTAGTGGTATTATCGTTGGACTATTAATCCAGAGACCCGGGTAATGTTGTGGGTTCTGGGTTTGAATTCCAGTGTGGCAGGTGGTAGAATTTGAATTCAATGAAAATCTGGAAGTAACAGTCTAATGATGACCGCAAAACTACCATCCCTACTTGGTCTGGCCTATATTGTCTCCAGACCCACTCTTAAGTACCTTCTGGGCAATTAGAGGTGAACAATTAATGCTGGCCTAGCCAGCGACATCCACATCCCGTGAATAAATTTCTTAAACAATGAGGTTATGGTCATTAAAGATGAAATGGCAAACAGTCAGAGATGTTTCAGAATACACAGAATAGATACCTTCCAATGAGAGAGAAAAATTCCCAGGCATGGATTCACCATCTGTGTTTAACTGAAAGACGATAGAGATACTATCTGACTTGAAGAAAGATAAAGATATAGTTAAGCAGACTTGGGTGGTATGTCAGAAGATTGAACAGAATAACAGCATGAATGACTAAAAAAAATAATAGTGGTAGAAATTAGAAAGCTCCCTAGAAATATAAAAATGGATGGAAAGAATTTGTAATGGGTATTTTAAAAAAAAGTTAACATAATGAGCATTGATCCTATAGAAAGTGAGTGAAGAGAAGTAATGAAAAATAAGAAGACAGTAGATGAGTAGAGCATGTATTTAGCATCAGCCTTCACTATTAAAGATACAAGTAACATTTCAGAAATAACTGTTAATCAGGAAAAAGAAGAGAGGGAAGTTCTTGCTTCCATGTTAAATTCCTACATTCTGTGAAAATGCAGCAGTATTGGAACATACAGTGTGATAGATTCTCAGTTCTGTATTGTGATATTGAATTACGTTTTTTGAATGAGCAAAACTATCTCTTGTATAGAGTCTTTAGGTGTACAGAGACAACATAGTTTTTAAAAGAGGAAGTGCCTTTAACATATTTATTAGTTCTTTGAGAAAGGAGCCTTCCCTCAACCTAATGAATTTTGGAAAATTAAATCTAATTCATCAACTATTTCACTGGTTACTTCTTTTAAGATTCGAGGATGGGTAGCATGGTGGCTCATTGGTTAGCACTGCTGTCCCACAGCGCTAGGGACCTGAGCTCAATAACTCTGTGTGGAGTTTGCACATTCTCCCCATATCTGTGTGGATTTCTCCCAGGTGCTCCGGTTTCTTCCCACAGTCCAAAGATGTGCAGGTTAGTTGGATTAGCCATGCTAAATTACCCATAGTCCCCAGGGATGTGTCGGTTAGGTGGATTAACCATGGGAAATGCAGGATTACAGGGGTAAGGTAGGGGTCGGAGGGTTAGTGTGGACTCAGTTGGCTGAATGGCCTAATTCCATGCTGTAGAGATTTTGTGATGAAATCCATCAGGACTTTGTGGACTTGTCATCTCCCAATTGTAGCAGTTCGTCCGTAATACTTCCTTAGTAATTGTAAATTTTTGGATTTCCTCCTTTCCTTTCAATTCCTGATTACAGCTAATTATGCAGCTACTTATATCCTCTATGGTGAAGACCAACAAACAATGACTGTATAATTTATCTGCCATCTCTTTATCCTCCGTTACTAATTCTCCATGTTCCTTTTCTCTTGGAACAACATTTACATTGTTAACTCTTTTTTTTTTAAATATTCAAAGAACTTTTTACTATCTGTTTTTAAATTTTTAGCTAACTCATAGTCTGATAATATAATTTCTTCCTCTTTTTTGTAATTATTTTGTTTTTTGTTATATTTTGTTCAACCTTCTGTTCTGCCACCCACCTTTGTGCAACTGGATGTCTTTTCTTTGAGTTTGATATTATCTTTGAAATTTGTAGTTAGCCACTAGCGATGAGCCTGTCCATTTAAAATGTTTCTTCATTGTTGGAGAGTTATCTATTGTGTGCTTTCCGGAATATGCCCTTAAATGTTTGTTACTGCAGTTCTATTGGTCAGTCCCTTAAATGAAATTACCAGTTCACCTTCACTAACTCTGCTTTCATATCTCATAGTTGCCTTTTGTTAACTTCAAAAAGTATTCACAGACCCCCAGTTTTCTCCTTTGAATTTTACATTCACTTTAATCATATTATGGCCTCTGCTACCTAAGGCACTTTCACACTGAGATCAATCCTATCTTGTTGGTTCAAACCAGGTGTTCTATAGCCTGCTTTTTGGTTGGTGCCATAGTCATTCGAGAATCAATACATTTTAATAACAATTGATAATAATGGTCATAATTATTGAGACTTTTTTATATCCCAGATTTATTAATTGAATTTAAATTCTGCCATTTCTTGTGCTGAATTTTGAATCTGAACCTGAATCTGCAGAACACAAGCCTTACACTTTGATTATTGGTCCAGTGTTATTACCACAATGCCAGAATTTCTTTCATGATGGATGAAACAAAAGTTTTGATATATTTCCAAAATGCACTACAGACATTTGCTAAAAGCCCGTGTCCTTTTGGGATTGGAAAGTGCTAAGCATAGCATATACATGGGAACAATCCCACCTTCAAGTCCCACTGCAGGCCACTCATAATCCTGACTTGGAAATATATCACTATTCCTTCACTCACTGAGTCAAAATCCTCGAATTCCTTCCCTAAAAGGTTTTTGTCTACCTATAGCATCTGGTCTGCAGTGGCTCAAGAAGGTAGCTCCCTACCACCTTCCCATGGCAGCTAGGGACAGATAATAAATCCTGGCCAGCCAGAGACGCCCACGCCCCAGGAATGAATAACAAAAACCTGTTCAGACGTGTTATGACATACCCCTGGAGTGGATGGGCACAATGAAATTGCAACCCAGTAGCTTTCAACAAAAGGTTTAAGTTGATTATTTTTGGTGGATCCCAAAAGTCTTCAGTTGTGAACCCTGGTCTATACTATTCACATCAATTAATCACCTAAAATATTATTGAATTCCACTTCTTCCTTAACCCTACTTTTGAAATCTTCAGTTTAAGCCCATCCCAAATTTCACTATCTCCCACTTTACCTTTTTTTTTGTAGTTATCTCTGCAGTTGCTGACAATAGGCTCATGGTTGATCAAATATGTGATCTTAAAATTCTCAAACATGTTTTCAAATCTGTCTTTGACCTTGCTCCTTCAAGTCTGTGTAACCTCCTCAGTCCTACAATCCTAACATTTGTCCTGCTCCAACTCTGGTCCCTTGTGCCTTTGCAATATTGGATGGATCAAGCCATAATGTGCTGATGTCTTAAACTTTAGAATTTTCACCCTTTTTGTTGCTGCTTCTCTACTTCTGATTTCTCCTTTAGGACCCTATCTAAAATATACTTTAATTATACTTTGACCATTTTTCCTAATCTTGCTTTAAGTGGCCCAGTGTCAAACTTTGCACTTTGGGATTGTTTCTGCATTAACAATATTATGCAAATATAAATAATGATATTTGTGAATCACACATTCTTTTCAGTCTCAGTAAACAAGTTTCTTCTGAATTGTTTGGTAAACATTGTAGTAATATTTGTTGCAGCTCTTGAAAAGTTTGTAGATAGACAGATAATCATCCAAAACTAAACGAGAACAATATGACAAAAATCTGAAAATATCGTACTGCATTTTCTATTATTTGTGATGTTGTTGAGAGATAGAAATATCAAAGTGCGGTGGGTGTAAATAATTTCAAACAGTTTCAAAGTTGGCAACTGACTGAAATTTTACTGCAACCCATTTCAAAATCAGAAAGAAAATGCGTGCTGGCTATCTCTTTATGATATCTTAAGATTTGCTTTCCTATATTGTAGGCGTTGCAAGAATTTTGCTGTATAATTCCAAAATATTTGTCTTGCTTGCACTAATTCCCAATCTATGGACACTTTTGTTATTGCTGTTGGCACAAATTGAATATGTTTTTTTTCTGCTTCCTCCCCTGCTGCGCTTGTTGATATTTCCATGTTCGAATGTTACAAGTCTTTGACCTCCACTGTGTGCTTTGCTGAATGCTTAATGATTTGTTCTTACTGTTGCTCAGTTATCACAGCCAACATTTATCTGCCAGCTGTTCTCGGCTGCAGCTGGATAATTTGTGAGCTGCATACCAACAACCCTTTGGTTTATTTCATAAGGCTGGTCTCTATAACGGTGCAGCAGTGGGACTATCATAGTTGATCCCATGAGAAAACAGTGTTATGAATTATTCTGCTTTGGCCATTGTCACTGCTAATTATCTTGATATGAGTTTGTCAGGTTTGGGATTAAGTAAGCAATAAAGTGTTTTCTGTGATGGAAGCTAAGCACTCCAAATCTGTTAACAGATCTATGTTGAAAATGTTTCGGAGCTCTTGCACAGCATAAGTTAATAACCAACATATTAGTGGTGTGAACTTTCACTTTTGGTGTGTGTTTAGTGGAGCGAAAGATGCATGTAATTGAATGACACTAATTAAAATGAATAGAGCAGTTGTTTGTAAATTATTTTTATACAGGCATTTCTGTCACAGATTATATGTGAACCTTTTTTAGTTCTGCTGTAAAGATGTATACTTGAATCGTCCATTATGCAGTAGCTTTAGAATTATTGTATTAATTGTATTAGGTGCAAGACATTTTGTGTGTTCTTGAGTAGCCAATGAGATGATTATGCTCAAATTTTCCCGGAACTAAGCCCTTGGAGTAGAATTTCTGCATGTTTATTAATGTTAATACACTTCAAATAAAATTAGCCAGATCAGCACAAAAACTGAGAAATTTTAAAACGAGTTGAATTATGCACAAAACTACTTCATTGAAAGTTGTGTGTTCACATCAGGTTCCATCCACTAATTCCATGCTCCAAGTTGAGTCATAGAGTTATGAAAAGTCATAGAGTTTTACAGCACAGGAAGACGTTCATTATGTTTGCACTGATTATCAAGCATCTCTTCATTTGAATCCTATTTCCAGCACTTGGCCTAAAGCCTTTTATGCTATGGTGTTTCAATGGTCACTTAAATAATTCTTAAATGTCTTAAAGGTTCCTGCCTCTGCCACTTTGACACTCTTTCAGGTAGTGAGTTCCAAATAGCACAACCCTCTTTGAGTGGAAGGGAGAACCGCCTGCTCCTTACCCTAAGGCTGTGTCCCCAGTTACTGATTCCTTGACCAAAGGGGAAAGCCTTTCCTTATGTTTATGCCCCTCCAAACTTTGTATACCTCAATCAGTGTCATTTCCCCACCCCCAAAGCAGTGTTCGTTGCTCGAAGGAAAACAAAACCTCAGGCTATCTGTTTTCTCTTCATTGATGATGCACTCCAGCAGAGGTGTCATCTGCAGTCCCTCTCTCTTCATACTGTAACAGCCAGAATTGTATGCAGTACTCCACCTGTTGCCCAACAAGCATTTCGTACAGTTCTAGCATAACCTCCCTGTTCTTGCATTCAATACCCTGACCAACAAAGGCAAATATCCCATATGCCGCCTTAACCAATTTATCTACTGCCCTGCTGCCTTCAGTGATCTATTGACATCTACTCCAAGATCCCTTTGATACTTTGAATTTCTTAGAGTCTTTCAGAAGATTGTAAGCACTAGCATTGCAATAGTTCAGAAAGATTCCAAGAATTATGTTCATTTTATTTGCTGCAGAAGTACCTTTTGAGATTTCACGCATCAAAAAATATTGATTTTACTTTAAGATTGATAGGTATGTACCATTAAACTATGAAACAGTTTGGTTTAGGTTTACAATGTAATTTTCAATCTGGTTACTTGGAGTGAAGGAATGGATTCAACGTTTTTATTTTGTTGATATGCCCATTTTCAGCTATACAAATAAAGCTATACCATGTGGCCATTCTCAAATACATCAAAAGATTGACTACTGTGTGAAAAATATAAACAAGTGTGTTCTATTGCACATGCTAATTGCAGTAGTTTATGGATGCTTTAACATTTTTTAATTATGCATTTTAGCTTCAATGGAATTGTGAACTGAAATGCAATTAACACATTTCAACCTCAATTTTTCCAATCCATAGCAGGATTTCAAGCCTCTAGAATTTAAAATTATTGGGTGGGAGAACAGTGACTCATATTTCAATAAAATGTAATTGATGTGTGATATTTGAACATTGATAAATTAACTAGAGTGTAATCATGGATTGTTATTTAGTCCTGGCTCAGGTCTATGTAAGTTATTATAAGATAGTGAAATAATATTGGCTAACGAGGAGCTGCTGAAGATAGTCATGTTAGAACCATTTCAAAGTGATGAAAAAAGCTATGCATAAAATCATCACACAGTTTAAGAGTATTCAGTTTTTTAAGCATGTCAAACATTGATAAGCTGTTAGAATTTAACAAGTGGAACATGTTAACACAGCAAACATTGCAAAAATTGATGAGAGTGCCAAGCAAAGATTGAAAATTGGGCTGTATGCATCTGGGAAATTTTACTTTTCTAGGTCTGATAATTATGACACATGTATCACTTCTTTTCCACATTCCTCATGTAGCATAAGTTGCTGTTCCCTTTGAAATTCTGTGTTCTTGTGACTGACCCGATGAGTAATGCTTTTACAGCATGTCTCTCTTTTCATAAATGCGCACACTTCGTATGACCAAGAGATTATATGTCCACTTACTTAGTTCTAATACACAACTCTACCTTTTTTAGAATTGGCTGGACCCAGCAAAAGACATAAAGAAGCAAATTCGAAGTAAGTGCATTATTGGTTAAACAATAGTGTATTTAGGACAATTGAAGTTTAATTTTGGTATATATATAAAATAATTGATCTTTATGCTGTGTGTATAATCCTAATGAATACTTTTAGAAGCTATAATTAGAGGAAAAGATCAACAGACAGTTGGAGAGATTTGAGCTTGTTAAGTAGAGCCAGCCTGACTGATATAATTGAATTTATTTTTGATGAACCAACAGATAACCTATTTGAGGGGAAAGGCTAGTTAAACAAATTGAGGCTCATGGAATAAGGGATCAGTGCAAGCTCTGCGACTTGGAAAAGGCAGGACAGTGGGATAGTTCAGTTGCACATCCAGAGAGCTGGTATGGACATGACAAACTGAATGGCCTCTATTTGTGTTCTGAACATTAGGTGAATCTATGGTTTGAAAAATAAAATTATTTTGGAACATTAGACAGAAAGTGACAAGTTGTGGTTAAACGTGGTTGTTTTACAGACTGGTGAATGGGAGAGTATGGCGTTCTGTCCTGATGTACTGGGGTTCCTAATTTTTAAAGATATATGTATTCTTGTTTAACTTCAATTTTGAAATTCGACATAAAGTTTTGAAAATTTGCTAATTATAGAAAGATTGGAAGTGTGGCAGATGGTGAGGATGATGTCATTCAAATGCACCTCTACAGAGGCTTGCAGAACGGGCAGACAAGTTGCAGGTGGGATTTAATTGATAAATGTGAAGTGATGAATTTTGGCGGAAGAGGTAAGGAGAGCCACCATACAGTACATGCCACAGTTCTGAATTGTTGGCAGGGCCACAGAGGTTCATGTACTATATCTTTAAAAGTGGCATGATATATTGAAAGAGTCATAAGCTAGATATTTAGCATCTTGGACTTCACAAATAAAGACATTGAGTACACAAGAATGGGGTTATGTATGCTGAGCCCTTAGAAAGCACTGGCTAGGCCATAATTGATTAATTTCATTAAGTTCTGATCAGAAATTAGGAAAGGTCAGTTCAATAAAGTACCACACATTAGACAACTTAAAAACATAAGAGCCCGTGGTTTTGGATGCTGTATATTAACCTGGAGAGGGGTTTGGCTAACTAATAGAAGAGAGAGAGTGGGTGTGACGGGGGTGAGTGTTCAGGATGGCAACCTGTACATACTGGTGTGCCACATGATCAGTGCTGGGGGCATAGTATTTAAATATATGTAATGACTTAAATAAGGAAAAATAATGTATGATAGCCTCATTTACAGAAGACACAAAAATACCCTGCAACCAAGCGATGAGGATGACAGTCTGCAGAGAATTACAGACAGATGAAGTGAGTGGAAAAGTCTTGGTAGATAAAATACAAAATGGGAAAACATGAGGTTCTGCACTTTGACAGGAAGACTATAGGAGCTAAATATCATTTAAATGAAGAAACACTACAGAAAGCTACAAAACAGAGGATTTTGAGAGTCCACATTGATGAATCTCAAAAAAGCTACCATTCAAGTACAGCGGATAAAAGAGAAAACAAATGTTGGCCTTTATTTCAAAGGGAATGGAGTATAAAATTAGGGAGAATTTTATTAAAACTTTGTAAGGAAGTTTAGACCAAAGCTTGAATTTTATGAACTGTCTTGGGTCCCTTATCTAAGGAAAGATCTCTGGACTGCACATTATGCCGGGATAAAGTTTACTAGGTTAATATCAGGTATGAAAGGTCTGTCTTATGAGGAATGGTTGAGTAGTTTGGACTTGTACTTGTTGAAATAAAGAAAAATGAGAGGCATTCTTGTTGAAACATAGGGGATTTTTTTAGGGACTTGACAGGGTAGGTGCAGAAAGGTTGTTTCCCCCTGCTGAAAGCCTAGGACCAGAAGGCGTAATGTCAGAATGAGGAGTTTCAGATTTAAGACAGAAATGTGGAGGAATGTCTTCTTTGAGGGTTGTGAATCTATGGAATTATTTACCACGGAGGGATTTTGAGGCTGGGACATAAGTATATTCATAACTGAGATAGACAGACAGATTTTTAATCAGTATGGGAACAAAGGTTACAGGGAAAAGGCTGGAAGATGGAGTTAAACATTTTCACATCAGCCATGAGGGTCCTATCAAGGATTTAGAACAGATTAACCCAAAATAACTCCAGGGATTACGGACCTTAGCTGCAACATTAGGTTAGCGGCCCATGGCGGTGGTTCTTGGAGCAAATAATGTTGATGGGGAGATTTGATTGTTATACAAGATTATGACAAGTTCAGCTAAGGGAAGAAAGAAAGCTGTTCGCCTTAGTACAAGTACTGCAGGACAGACTTAAGTTTTGGACAAGAGATGTGGAGGGATGTGAGAAAGGAAGTTGTTGTACTGAGGATGTTCATGTCATAGGCTTGCTCCCTATGAGACTGGTCTACTAGACATCACAGAACCATAGAATCCCTACAATATGGAAGCAGGCCATTCAGCCCATCGTGTCCACACCAACCTTCCAAAGACCATCCCACAAGAGCACTATTGCCTATCCAATCCCTGTATATCCATGATTTCAAAAAGAAATTTGCTGTCAACCTGGAATTAAGCCTGCCGAGCTACAGAAACAAAATGGGACTGACTGGATTGCTGTACAAAAAAAACCTGCATGTTATCAATAGATCTATGCTTGTCATGACCTTTATAGCTTTGATTTGCTACATGGCTTAATACAATTTGTTTTTAATTGCAGATTGTCCTTGGCAGTTTTCTTTTAATGTGAAATTCTATCCTCCCGATCCTTCGCAATTGACTGAAGACATCACAAGGTATAAATGCTTTAAATTAGTTGAACAGGTTCTTGTGAAAATATTTTCAGTGTATAATCTTCTAAAGTTTCAATCTGAAATTCAACATAAAAAGGAAAGTAGACTATTGTATTATATATAATGTTGTCCGTATGCATTACGACAATGTAGTTTGCACTTCTGTTAATGAATTCCAAACAAAAACCTAAAGTTGAAACTAAAAATTAATTCAAATCCTATGGGGGAGAAAAGACAAGTTAATATCTCAGTATAAAACTAACACTGCAATTGCATTATCTGCTTTTCCTCTTTATGAACTCCAAGACAACCTTTTCATATAGTTTGAGCATTTTGTTTAAGTTCAGGCAGCTCTATTTTCTTTAGTAAGAATTAATAACTCAAATATAATGTGGGTGGGAAATATGGCTATTCCTGGACTTGCAAACTGACTAATTGTGAGATCAATTGTGCAGTTCCCTAAATGAACAATATGGTTCTTGCATTATAAGTCTGTCTCCTAGCGTTTTGGTGGAAAACCTTATGCAAAATGGTCAACGCTATCGTGTGATGACGGAGAATTAGAGAAAGTTGAAGGTTTACAAAATGGAAAGGTGGTGACTATGGAGAACTTCAAGTATTGAATTGCTAATTAGTATATGTGAAGTAAATGTAGGTTCTTGTTTCAGTTTGTTAAGAAAGTGGATCCTCTAAGCACGAATCAGTACATATGGAAAGTAATCTTGGAAAAGATTGGGGAAAATATATTTTCCAAAAAAGTATAATTTTAAAACAAGTTATTTAAGCAATTTCAAAGCAATTATGTTCTTTTTTTTGAAGGGAGAGATGAGGTTTATTTGGCAACATATATACTTTTCATCAGACTTTCCTTTGATTCTGGATTTAAATTTAATGGAGAAAACTCATGGTACAAAATTGATTTCATTCAGCAAGTGTAACAGATTCAATATGAATCTAAATGCTACAATGGTTGGTAGGGCCTTAGAGAATTAATGGACAAAAAGTAAGTAATAGAAGTCGTAAGTTTTCAAACTGGGATTCCGAGGTGGTCCCAAGGCACTCAGTATGGCACATGTGCGTTTGCTGGAAGCCATGCCTTTTAAAACGCAGGGATATAGATAGAAAAAGCATGGACAGAGACTGCCTGTTTCACTTCAACAAAATAGATGACTGTCATTTTCTGGTTCATTTCTCAGGGCACTGATTGACTTGTCCAATCAGTGCCAATCTGCCATGTTTAAAACTTTAACGATGTTAACTGTCAGCCACCATTAACTGGTGCATTTTCCATGGCAATACTTTTAGCAATCAAAGTCTGCTTGCTAAATAATCAGCATTCTCTTCTCACCCAATGTAAATGTTGTTTTCTGTTTACTTTTGATGTTTTTTGTGAATTGTCCTATGAATGTACGTTGAACAGCTACAACAAAATGTGATTTTTCAGCATAAATCAGTGACAAAGCCAAGAATTGATATGAGATAATGTGTGTAAACTTTGATTTGTTTAAATAAGTAGCATTGTGTAATTTTACTGACTATTTTTAATGGAAATAGTTCAGATGAGAAACTTGTGTTTGGCTATTTGTGATGTCCCACATACCAGAAGCATTCACTGGTTAGATCTTCTTGCGGAATGGCAGATTTAAAATCCTTGAAATTAAGATTCACTTAATTTTGCTTTAGAAGCTGGTCTGAATAGTCTGTCTTTATTACTGTACTAGTTTGGTTCAGTATCATGATGCCTTAGCTGAAGTCTTATTCTGATTGGTTTTTAGAATAACTAAATAATTCATTTGTTATTAGTTATGTTTACGAAGGCACAGTAATTAAATCAGTAGGATGAGACCTAGTTTATATTATGCTGAAGAGGATAGTTATTTTGAACTCTAAATTCACTATCTTCTCTCCAACTTACTGCAGATATTACTTATGCCTTCAACTTCGTCAAGATATCATAAGTGGTCGTTTGCCATGTTCTTTTGTCACTCATGCTCTTCTGGGTTCTTGCACATTGCAAGCAGAACTTGGGGACTATGATGCAGATGAACATAAAACCGGCTATGTCTCAGAATTACAGTTTGCGCCATGCCAGACAAAAGAATTGGAAGAGAAAATCTGTGAACTGCATAAAACTCACAGGTAGTAGTTGGTTATTTCTTCTTCATCTCTCATGTGCATCTATTTATCAGATCTTGTTAACAAATTAGACACTTGTAGGGAATTGGCACTGTAACATGTAAATGAAGATAGACTACTTGATTAAAGTACATGATTTTCTGGTCTTTTTGAATAGTACTGTACTTAGAATCTAATAGCACTGTTGAATAAATTAACTGTTAAAATACTCCAGTTCGGTTGTTGAGATTTTAATTTGGTTTTAGATTAATGAGAAGTGAAATATTGCAGCCATTTGGTACAGAGCTAGGTCCCACAAACCACATAAAACTGAGCGTAGAAACATTAAAATTAGGAGCAGGAGTAGACAATTTGATCTGTTCTGCCTGCTCTGCCATTCAATGTGATCATGGCTGATCTGATTGCAGTCTCAACTTATCATTCCCAGTTGCAGCTGGTGTCCTTTGGTTCCCTCGTTAGTCGGGAACCTACCTCTGCCTTAAAAGTATTCATTGACTCTACCTTTGCCTCACTCCGGGTAGGACAGTTCCAAAGAAATGTTCATTTTCATCTTAAATGGGAGACTCCTTATTTTTAAACTCTGTTCTGTGGCCATAGTATGTTCTACAGAATTCTCCTCAGGATGACTGATCACTTAATCTTTTTCTTTTGTTTTTGAGCTTAGCCATCTTACGGCTGGAATGATGTGGAAGTGCTGAGGTTGGACTGGGGTGGACAAAGTCAGAAGTCATACAACACCAGCTTATAGTCCAACAGGGTTATCTGAAATTACACAAGCTTTTGGAGCACAGCCGCTTCATCAGGTGCAGTGACAGAGCAGAGCACGCAGACCCAGAGTTTATGGGCAGAGAGATCAAAAGATCATACAACTGGTGTGAGTGGAGTGTCAGATGATAAGTCTGTGCAGGTGACCCAGGAGTGGTAGATGGTGAGTTAAGTGTCAATAACCAGCGAAGGAATGACCTATAATCCGATTAAATGAGACAGGGAAATAATTACAGAAAATTAAGAACGGGAAGGTGCTGGAGACAAACTAAATGACTGGCTGGAATGCCAGGTATCTCTGCTGTTTGGAATGATTTTCATAATGGTTTATGTGTCCACCTGTAAGTAGACTTTGTTGATTCCTTCATCTGATAGGTAACGTTTCTGACTATTTTTTCAATACATAACAAATTAGCCTAGATTTAGGAAAACTTTTGATAAAGATCAGCTCACAAGGTTAGTAAACAAAGTAAAAGTGTATTGGAAGACAGGTAAGATCTGAGAATAGTTTGAAGATTGGCTAATGGGCAAAAAACAGAGCACAAGAACAGATGGGATAGTCTCTTGTTAGCAGACTGTGACAAGTGGTGTGCTACAAGGGTCAGTGCTTGGGCCCCAACTGTTCACAAACTTTTATCAGTGGGAGTCAGTAACGTATCTCAAGTTTGCCGCTGATACAGAACTTACGTTATGAGGTGGAAACAAAGAGGCGTCGGGGATTCAGACAGTTTGAGCAAATGAGCAAGAGCATTGCAGATGGAATATTATGTGGCGTAAGTGTGAGTTTATCCAGTTTGGTAAGAGGAACAAAAGATCAGGGCATTTCTGAAATGTTGCGAGATTGGTGAATGTTGAAAGGGACCTTGGTGTTCATAAGTTAGAAAGCCAGCATGCAAATGAAGCAAGTAATTTGCAAGACAAATGGTCGTAAGCTAGAGGTTTTAAGTATAGGAGCAAAGGTGTTTTGCTTGAATTGTGTAGAATGTGCCAGGTATACTGTATGCAGTCCTAACCCTCTTGCAAAAGGGAACTTGCCAGTGCAGCAGAAGCTCACCATCTATCTGTTCTATCTGGAGAGCTCAAGGAGACTGGGTCTGTATTATCTTGAGTTTAGAAGGATGAGTGGCAATCTCATGGAAACGTGGAATATTCTTCAAGGACCAGACCGTGTAGATGCAGAAAGAAGGTTTCTCCTGTCTGAGTTCTAGAACCATGGTACATTGTCATGGAATAAGAGGAAGACTGTTGAAATACCGAGGAGGAACTTTGTCACTCAGCATGGTGAATTTTTGGAAATCTGTACCTAGAGGGCTGTGGGAGCTTAATCATGAAGTAAGATCAAGAGAAAAATTATTAATTTCCAGTTGCTAGTGACATCAAGGGTTATGTGGATGGAGTAGGAATATGACATCAAGTAGATGATTAGCAAAGATCTAGAATGGCAGAGCAGACTTGAGAGGCTGAATGGCTGAATTTCTGCTTCAATGCAGTTTTCTATCTAATTTTCTCGCTGGCTGGGCAGGCCTCCAAACATAGTGCACGGTAGCCACTTCCTAACCGGGAAGTTATCGCCATGATTGGTGTGCACAACTTAGAGGGAGCATTGCTTCTATGTTCCAAAGAGGATTGGACTGCGAGTTTTAACAGAGATAATGGGAACTGCAGATGCTGGAGAATCCAAGATAATAAAATGTGAGGCTGGATGAACACAGCAGGCCAAGCAGCGTCTCAGGAGCACAAAAGCTGACGTTTCGGGCCTAGACCCCTCATCAGAGAGGGAGATGGGGTGAGGGTTCTGGAATAACTAGGGAGAGAGGGGGAGGCGGACCGAAGATGGAGAGAAAAGAAGATAGGTGGAGAGAGGTGGGGAGGTAGGGAGGGGATAGGTCAGTCCAGGGAAGATGGACAGGTCAAGGAGGTGGGATGAGGTTAGTAGGTAGGAGATGGGGGTGCGGCTTGGGGTGGGAGGAAGGGATGGGTGAGAGGAAGAACAGGTTAGGGAGGCAGAGGCAGGTTGGACTGGTTTTGGGATGCAGTGGGTGGAGGGGAAGAGCTGGGCTGGTTGTGTGGTGCAGTGGGGAGAGGGGACGAACTGGGCTGGTTTAGGGATGCGGTGGGGGAAGGGGAGATTTTGAAGCTGGTGAAGTCCACATTGATACCATTAGGCTGCAGGGTTCCCAGGAGGAATATGAGTTGCTGTTCCTGCAACCTTCGGGTGGCATCATTGTGGCACTGCAGGAGGCCGATGATGGACATGTCATCTAAAGAATGGGAAGGGGAGTGGAAATGGTTTGCGACTGGGAGGTGCCGACGCTGACGGAACCCCGCCCACGGCCGACGACCTCACCGCTCCGCCCACAACCCCCACAGCCAGCAACCCCAGAGGAGACAGCCACACTGAACCCTGCCGCATCTTCACCATCCCCCCCAGACCTCCCACTGACTGAGGACGAACGGTCAGTCCTTAGTAAGGGGCTCACCTTTGTCCCCCTACAACCACACATCAACGAATACCAGTCACGATTGGACATAGAGCAATTTTTCCGCCGCTTTCGCCTCCATGCCTGCTTCTTCAACCGGGAGCCTAACCCTCCCTCCACTGACCCCTTCACCCGCTTCCAACACAAGTCCTCCTCCTGGACACCACCCCCAGGCCTCCTACCCTCCCTCGACCTCTTCATCTCCAACTGCCGTCAAGACGTTAACCGCCTCAACCTCTCCACCCCTCTCACCCACTCCAACCTCTCCCCTGCAGAACGGGCAGCCCTCCACTCCCTCCGCTCCAACCCCAACCTCACCATCAAACCCGCAGACAAGGGTGGCGCATTGGTAGTATAGCGCACTGACCTCTACGTCGCCGAGGACAGACGCCAACTTTCTGACACCACCTCCTACCGCCCCCTCGATCATGACCCCACACCCGAGCACCAAACCATCATCTCCAACACCATTCATGACCTCATCACCTCAGGGGACCTCCCACCCACAGCCTCCAACCTCATTGTTCTCCAACCCCGCACGGCCCGTTTCTATCTCCTTCCCAAAATCCACAAACCTGCCTGCCCTGGTCGACCCATCATCTCAGCCTGCTCCTGCCCCACCGAACTCATCTCCACCTATCTGGACTCCATTTTCTCCCCTTTGGTCCAGGAACTCACTACCTACATCCGTGACACCACCCACGCCCTCCACCTCCTCCAGAACTTCCAATTCCCTGGCCCTCAACACCTCATCTTCCCCATGGACGTCCAGTCCCTATACATCTGCATTCCACATGCAGATGGCCTCAAGGCCCTCCGCTTCTTCCTGTCCCGCAGACCCGACCAGTCCCCCTCCACCGACACCCTCGTCCGACTAGCCGAACTCGTCCTCACCCTCAACAACTTCTCTTTTGACTCCTCCCACTTCCTACAGACTAAGGGGGTGGCCATGGGCACCCGCATGGGCCCCAGCTATGCCTGCCTCTTTGTAGGTTACGTGGAACAGTCCCTCTTCCGCACCGACGCAGGCCCCAAACCCCACCTCTTCCTCCGGTACATTGATGACTGTATTGGCGCTGCCTCTTGCTCCCCAGAGGAGCTCGAACAGTTCATCCACTTCACCAACACCTTCCACCCCAACCTTCAGTTCACCTGGGCCATCTCCAGCACATCCCTCACCTTCCTGGATCTCTGTCTCCATCTCAGGCAACCAGCTTGTAACTGATGTCCATTTCAAGCCCACCGACTCCCACAGCTACCTAGAATACACCTCCTCCCACCCACCCTCCTGCAAAAATTCCATCCCCGATTCCCAATTCCTCCGCCTCCACGGCATCTGCTCCCACGATAAGACATTCCACTCCCGCACATCCCAGATGTCCAAGTTCTTCAAGGACCGCAACTTTCCCCCCACAGTGATTGACCACGCCCTTGACCGCGTCTCCCGTATTTCCCGCAACACATCCCTCACACCCCGCCCCCGCCACAACCGCCCAAAGAGGATCCCCCTCGTTCTCACACACCACCCCACCAACCTCTGGATACAACGCATAATCCTCCGACACTTCCGCCATCTACAATCCAACCCCACCACCCAAGACATTTTTCCATCCCCACCCCTGTCTGCTTTCCGGAGAGACCACTCTCTCCGTGAATCCCTTGTTCGCTCCACACTGCCCTCCAACCCCACCACACCGGGCACTTTCCCCTGCAACCGCAGGAAATGCTACACTTGCCCCCACACCTCCTCCCTCACCCCTATCCCAGGCCCCAAGATGACATTCCACATTACGCAGAGGTTCACCTGCACATCTGCCAATGTGGTATACTGCATCCACTGTACCCGGTGTGGCTTCCTCTACATTTGGGAAACCAAGCGGAGGCTTGGGGACCGCTTTGCAGAACACCTCCGCTCGGTTCGCAACAAACAACTGCACCTCCCAGTCGCAAACCATTTCCACTCCCCCTCCCATTCTCTTGATGACATGTCCATCATGGGCCTCCTGCAGTGCCACAATGATGCCACCCGAAGGTTGCAGGAACAGCAACTCATATTCCGCTTGGGAACCCTGCAGCCTAATGGTATCAATGTGGACTTCACCAGCTTCAAAATCTCCCCTTCCCCCACCGCATCCCAAAACCAGCCGGGTTGGTCCCCTCCCCCCACTGCACCACACAACCAGCCCAGCTCTTCCCCCCCCCCCCCCACCCTCCACCCACTGCATCCCAAAACCAGTCCAACCTGTCTCTGCCTCCCTAACCTGTTGTTCCTCTCACCCATCCCTTCCTCCCACCCCAAGCCGTACCCCCATCTCCTACCTACTAACCTCATCCCACCTCCTTGACCTGTCCATCTTCCCTGGACTGACCTATCCCCTCCCTACCTCCCCACCTATACTCTCTCCACCTATCTTCTTTTCTCTCCATCTTCGGTCCGCCTCCCCCTCTCTCCCTAGTTATTCCAGAACCCTCACCCCATCCCCCTCTCTGGTGAAGGGTCTAGGCCCGAAACGTCAGCTTTTGTGCTCCTGAGATGCTGCTTGGCCTGCTGTGTTCATCCAGCCTCACATTTTATTATCTACGAGTTTTAACCACGGTTTTCTGACTCAACTTGGAGTACAAGCCCTGAGGCAAATGCAAATTTTATACAGCATTTCTCAGATGGTGCATTACAGTTTTTTGTAAGTGAGCAGAAGTACCCCAAGATGGAATGTTTAAACATTTCACATTTCCTTTTTGATGATTTTTCAGATTTTATGTAGAATTACGACAAATACATAAACATTAGATGATCAGACTAGCTATGTGTTTATATTCTATGAGTCTCCTTATCTTCAGTCTAATTCATCTGAACCTTTCACATTACCATCTCATTTTTTTTATTTAACATGCCCCTCTATTTTCTTTTCAAAACTATCTTAAGTTATTTGCCTAACTATTTCGGTGGTAGTGAGATCCACATTTGAAACTACAAATAAAGGACTTTGTAAGTTCTGCTCCAATCAAAACGTAATTTTGATATTCATTGTCCTTTGTTTTGGATCCTCTGTTGTGGAAACATTCCACAATCCTTCTGTTCAATCCGTTCATAATGTTAAAGATTTCACTCTTATCACCTCAGCATCTTATTTCTACAGGAATATAATACCCTGTCCTGTTCAAATTTTTCAAGAACAGTTATCTCTCAATTCTGGAACTATTGGTGTAAAATCCTATGAACTTCCTCTGGTACTTTTATATTGATGTTACATTATGAAGACTGGACAATGTGCTATGTTGTCTGAGCTACATGACTTTAAACTTTTCAATACTCTTGAACAAATTTCATTTGTGAGCTTTGAAACATAATGCTGTAGATAATTTTCCTTATCCATGCAGCCTCTGTGCCAATGAGATTTTTTTTGTAGTCCTACCAGAGCCTGAAGAAAGTATGCAATGCTTCCTTTAGAATGTTATTTCTTTTTAAAAAATGGGCATCTTGTATGGCGTCATTGCCTGCTGTCATGTTGTATTTCCTGGATGATTCCCGTGGCTGTGTTGCTCGCAGAAAGTAGTGGATGTCTTCATGAAGAAACGTTTGAATTTGCTATTCATTAAATCTGAATTGGAAAGTGAGTGTTTGCAACCTTTTCAACCACAGGAGTGGTCTATCCTTAAGTGATACCTTTATAAGAGAGGAATCCTGAATGACTGACTATATTTTGCCTCCCTAAACCAAGTACTGAAGCCAGTCCTAGCACCTTATCCATTATCGCCACCAGCAATGTAACTTAGTTTATATGGTTTGGCTGTTTGTTACCTTATCCAGATGAGCCCTTTAAGACTTAATCCTAATTGGCATTTGATGATATATGCTAGTTTTACCGACAACATCCACAACCTTTGATCAAAATTAAAATGTTCTGCATTGTTCAATATTTTGAAAATGTTTTGCTAGGATTGGCTGTGATATCTAATCAGTTTTCAATAACTTCAGGTGACATAACCTATGGGGCTGTGGACTCGGAGCTGAAAGGTGGGATTGAGTCTGATGGCTGTTCTATTTTTCCCTTGTATACATGTAAATATACATAAATAAAATTATGAAAAGGTATTCTAAGTAGTAAGGGAGCCAAAGGTACGTCTAAAGAATTGCAGTTTGTAAAAGAGGAGTCAGAGGGATGGGATTCAGTATGGGTAATTTGTAGTGCAGTAGAAAACTATGAGATCTAAGAGCAAAATTAAGCCATTCAGCCCTTCAAGTATACTCTGCCATTTGATCATGGCTATGTTTCTCAACCCCATTCTACTAGCTCCTTCTCATGACCCTTGATTTCCTTAGTAATCAAGAACCTATCTACCTGTTTCTTAACTACACTCATTGACTTGGCCTCCTCAGCATTCTGCGGCACGGAGTTCTGGTGGCAACACCATCCTCAGAGGCGAGTTCTGGCCCATTGTTACTCAGTGTTAAAAACATGATACTTGATTGCAGTCCAGAAGGTGCCATAAAATAGACGTCTATAAGATATAGAAGCAGATTTAGGCCATTTGATGCATCAACTCTACTCTGCCATTCGTTAATAGCCATGTTTCACTTTTGGATTTGCACGTTTAACTGTGCATTTGCAAACTTTAGATGTTACGGTCTTCCTCCTAACCTCGATTCTAAGGGTCATCCCTTCATTCTGAGGCTGTGCCTTTGAGTCCTAGTCTCTCCAACTAGTAGAAGCATCTTCTCTATGTCTACTCTACCCATGTCTCTTCAGTATTTTGTAAGTTTCAATGAGATCTCCACTGATCCTTCTAAACTCCATTGATTACAGAACTGGTATCCTCATCGGCTCCCGATATGATGTCCTTCATCCCCAGGATCATTCATGTAAATGTACAATGAATCCCCTCCAAATCCAGCACATTCGTCCTTAGATATGGGGCCCAAAATTAGTTTCACTATTCCAAATGCAACGTGACCAGTGCCTTAAACAGCCTGAACAGTGCATCTCTGCTCTTGTATTCTAGCCTTCTCAAAATGAATGCTAACACTGCCTTTTCCTTCCCAACTGCCAACTGAACCTGCAAGTTAATCTTGAGAGAATTCTGAACAAAGACTCTTAAATCCCTTTGAACTTCAGATTTCTGAAGCCTTTCCGGCCTTTCCCTATTTAGAAAACAGTCAATTCCTCTACCTGACGAAGTACATAACATACATTCCCATGTTACATTCCATCCACCACTTTTTTGCCCACTGTCCTGGCCTGTCTCAGTCCTTCTGCAGCCTTCCCACTCCCTCAACACTTCCTGTCCCCCCACCTATCTTTGTGTCATCTACGAACTTTGGAACAATGCTGTCAGTTCCTTCGTTCAAATCATTAGTGCAGTTGTCCCAACACTCACTATTGCAGACCTCCACTAGTCACTGGCTGCCATCCTGAAAAAGACTCGTTCATCCCCACTTTCTGCCTTCTGCCAGTCAACTAATCCTCTACTCATGCCAGTACCATGTCCCTAACACCATGGGCTATTATTTTATTTAGCAGCCACCATGTCAAAGGCCTTATGGAAATTGAAGTAAATCACTTCAAATGGTTATCCGTCGTCTAACTTGCTCGTTACCTGCTCAAAGAATTCTTCCTCTACATTGGGGAAACCAAGCAGAGGCTTGGAGACTGCTTTGCAGAACACCTCCGCTCGGTTCGCAACAAACAACTGCACCTCCCAGTCGCAAACCATTTCCACTCCCCCTCCCATTCTCTAGATGACATGTCCGTCATGGGCCTCCTGCAGTGCCACAATGATGCCACCCGAAGGTTGCAGGAACAGCAACTCATATTCCGCCTGGGAACCCTGCAGCCTAATGGTATCAATGTGGACTTCACCAGTTTCAAAATCTCCCCTTCCCCTACTGCATCCCTAAACCAGCCCAGTTCGTCCCCTCCCCCCACTGCACCACACAACCAGCCCAGCTCTTCTCTCCCCCCCCCCCCCCCCCCCCCCACCCACCCACTGCATCCCAAAACCAGTCCAACCTGTCTCTGCCTCCCTAACCGGTTCTTCCTCTCACCCATCCCTTCCTCCCACCCCAAGCCGCACCCCCATCTACCTACTAACCTCATCCCACCTCCCTGACCTGTCCGTCTTCCCTGGACTGACCTATCCCCTCCCTACCTCCCCACCTATACTCTCTCCACCTATCTTCTTTTCTCTCCATCTTCGGTCCGCCTCCCCCTCTCTCCCTATTTATTCCAGTTCCCTCTCCCCATCCCCCTCTCTGATGAAGGGTCTAGGCCCGAAACGTCAGCTTTTGTGCTCCTGAGATGCTGCTTGGCCTGCTGTGTTCATCCAGCCTCACATTTTATTATCAAAGAATTCTAACAGGTTTGGCAGGCATGACCTTCTTTGAAGCTGACAAATTACAGTCATGGGATTAATCTAGAACTTGAAGCGATTCAAATGCAGAATCATTAGAGCTTTTATTAAGAGAGCTTTGGCAGCCTAGTTAAAGGAGCAAAAATTTTTAATTAGAATTCTACAAAGAGTGAAATGATTGTGGATAAGGGACGACAAACTGAAGGAAAAATGCCCAAAACAGCTTTTAAAAAGATAAATTTTTAACATAGGTATTTCTTTGCCTTACTGAAGAAATTTGACATTTCACAAATATAAAATAAACTTTTCAGGACCCATGAGGCAATTCAATATTTATGAATCGAGTTATTGAGACATAGGTTTATTATAGTATGAGGCCAGAGTGAGGCCACTTGGCCTATCTAGTTCATGTCGGCTTTGTATAGAGCATTCCGATCAGTCTCATTTCAATGCTGTGTCTCCCATTGCTCCACAAGTTTATTAGAGAATTAGAATTAGGGCACAGGCCTTAGAGAACGTTAACCACTTCTAGTACCTCAGGAGCTATTGATTAAAGAGACCAAGCATTGACTCCAATATACTAGTGCAGCCTTCAGCTCCCTGATGAAAAGGGTGTTCGAGGACAACATCAGATCCTACACCATGGTCATGATTCATAGAGCTCTGGTCGTTCCTGCCCTCCTATCTGACTGTGTGACATGGACTGTCTATAGCAGACACCTCAAGGCGCTCGCGCTGAAGCTGTACCTGCTGCCTGCGCATGATCCTGTGAATCTACTGAAGAAAGATGTGCCAACACCAGTGTCCTCACCAGCACCAGACCACCCTCGATTGGCTACTATGGGCTGGGCACATAGTCTGCGTGACCGACACAAGACTCAAAAGCACATGCTGTACTTTCAGCTTTGAAATGACAGGTGATCCCCAGGTGGTCAGAGGAAGTGCTTCTGTCACACTCTGAAGGCCTCAATGCAAAGACACTGACCCAAGAGCCGTCAAAGTGGAGGAGGAGCATCTGGGAAGGCATTAAGTGCCTCGAGACATGCCTTTGGGTAAAAAGTGGAAGCCAGATGTCAACAGTGAAAGGAACGCATCCCTTCCTGCAACCATCTTCTGTCATGTTTACATTGCCTGCAGAAGTCACATCAGTCTGTACAGCCATTTGTGGACTAACCCTGAGGGTGGAAGAGAGTTATCACTGTCTGTGAGGGACTGCCAATAACCAAGTTATTTCATTCAAGCATCCATCTGATTTCCTTTTGAAATCAATGTTTCTGATCCACCAATGTCATCAGAAGCTAGTTCCCACTCATTATTATTTGCAAAGTAAAAACGTAATGCCTGATTAAAAGCCTGCAGGTATTTCAACAGCACACCCCATGGAGAAGCAAATAGTATGGTGGAATCACAGACAGCACTTTTGGATTTGCATGTTTAACCGTGCTTTTGCAAACTCCAGATGTTGCTGTTTGTTTCAAAGTTTTAAGAGTAACAAATGCTGCCAGTTTCACAATTATTATCATGGAGGCACACACCTGCAACTTTCCATAATTGTGAAACAGGAATAGGACATTGAAACCCTCAAAGCTTTTCTTTCATGAAATTACATCAAGGCTAATCTATAATTTAACTCAATTTTCCATTTGTTTATCTACATTCTTTGATACGTTAACCTGAATAAAAGAAGTAAATCTCCATTTCACATTTTTAATTGACCCAATGTCCACAGCCTCTTGATCTGTCTCCCGTTCCCATTCACAGAAACTACTATGTTTCCTAACTGTTACCTGCCTAGTTTGTATAACTCTATTTCGTTTTCAAAGTTGTTAAAAATATATGTTTCTCAATATTGAACCCAGGCGTCTTAAATTACCCAGATTGTAATCATAGTGCAGAAAGAGGTCAATGACATGTTGTACCAGCCCAAATACTAACTCCTCAAGTTGGTATTTTAAAAAATACTGCAAATAATTTCAGAAACAGTCTGAGCTTTTTCAGTAGCCTTCATAATTTAAATTTCAAATTGATCACTTAATCTTGAACCGTTATGATTATACATTTAACTTCCTTGTTTCTCTGTCAGGGGTTTAACTCCAGCCCAGGCTGATGCTCAATTTCTGGAAAATGCCAAGATGCTTTCCATGTATGGAGTTGACTTGCATCATGCTAAGGTAATAGCTTTCTCCTTATTCACTGGTGTGGTGGAAAATGACGGTGAAATCTTGTTGACAAGTATGAACGTCAGTTCAAGATTATTCTACAGATCATTTTTGAAGAATTACTGGAAGACATTGTCAATCTCAGGATTAGTAAAATTCTTGAAAGAGCAAGATTTAAGAGGAGAATTCCACCTCCCAGGAAGCTATTGATAATTTCATTAACGATTTGTACAGATTAGTGAAGAAATACAACTAGGGTGACCTCAAGTCACAATTGTTGTAGGAAATGTGGAGCAAATTAAGCTCCCAGGCTCCATTTTCAAGCAACTCTGTCCAATTGTCTGGACAGCAACCCAATTTACTCTCTATAAATAAAATTCCAGCTGTAAAGCTGTAGAACAATGTAGAGATTAGGAAACACATGCCTGAATTGTTAACTAAATTGCCTAGCTGAGAGAGTTTTATCTACAGTGTTATTTAAGTAATTGGCTTCTCAACTTGCATTAATATAGGACTGCACAAAATTTTAACTGAAACAGACACTTAATTCCTTATGCTGAAGTTATTGTAGAATTCCCTTATGCAATTTACTGGCAATTAATTTTATTTTTACATACGTGGCTACTGTGTTTAATTTCAAGATTAATTAGACACCCACAGGAGAACCGTGAGTGCTTTTGTCATTACATGACATTCTAAAGTGTATGATCTGCCCCAGTCTCAATTTGGCCTTGTTAATCACACTTCAGCTGTAGAAAGAAAATCCATTCCCTCACGAAACAAGACGACCTCTGGATCCTAGATAATAAAATGTGAGGCTGGATGAACACAGCAGGCCCAGCAGCATCTCGGGAGCACAAAAGCTGACGTTTTGGGCCTAGACCCTTCATCAGAGAGGGGGATGGGGTGAGGGTTCTGGAATAAATAGGGAGAGAGGGGGAGGCGGACCGAAGATGGAGAGAAAAGAAGATAGGTGGAGAGGAGAGTATAGGTAGGGAGGTAGGGGGCGGATAGGTCAGTCCAGGGAAGACAGACAGGTCAAGGAGGTGGGATGAGGTTAGTAGGTGGGAGATGGCGGTGCGGCTTGGGGTGGGAGGAAGGCTTGGGTGAGAGGAAGAACAGCTTAGGGAGGCAGAGACAGGTTGGACTGGTTTTGGATGCAGTGGGTGGAGGGGAAGAGCTGGGCTGGTTGTGTGGTGCAGTGGGGGGAGGGGACGAACTGGGCTGGTTTAAGGATGCGGTGGGGGAAGGGGAGATTTTGAAGCTGGTGAAGTCCACATTGATGCCATTGGGTGACCTCTGGATCCAGCTCATTGTGCACACTTAACTCGGATCAGCAATGAAGTGTGAGGATGTTTTAGTTTATTTATGGATGTGAGTGTAATTTGTAAGGCTACTGAATATTCCATGCTATGTTTTCATGTTAGGATGGGTATGCATTGCAGCGGAACGTGTATTTGGCGGTGTTCCTAAGCACTTCTACTCCTGTCCTTCTAAGTGCTGAGATTGCAGATTTGCAAGTTGCTGATGGAGGAACCTTGAGGTGTTGCTGCAGTGCCATCTTGTAAATGATGCAATCTGCTGCCATGCCAAGAATTGAAAAATAAACATTTAATGTGTTGGATGCGGCGCCAATCAAATACTTTGGACTCTACGGTATTGAACAGTTCCATCTGTTACATCCTTCTCTCAGACATAAATAAGTCAATCACCAGAAGAAGAAAACATATAGAAGCTGAATTAGGCCGTTCAGCCCATCAGTCTGCTCTGCTGTTCAGTTATGGCTGATATTTTTCTCAACCCTACCCTCTTACCTTCTCCCTGGAACCTTTGATCCCCTATCTATCTATCTGTCATAAATACACTTAATGACTTGACCTCCATGGCTTTCTATTGTAAAGAACTCAACAAACTCAGCACCCTGTGGCCGAAGGAATTCCTCCTCATTTCAGTTTCAAAGGAACATCACTCTGAAGTGGTGCCCTCAGGTCCTATTCTCTCCTACAAGCGGAAACATCTTCTCCATATCCACTCTATCTCGGTCTCTCAATGTCCTGTGAAGTTCAATATGTCCCCTCATCCTTCTAAATCAAACAAGTATACACACACACAGTCCTCAACCACTCCTCATATGGCCAAGCTCTTTTTCCCAGGACGATTCTTGTAAATCTTCTTTGAACCCCCTTCAAGGCCAGCACATCCATCTTAGATATGGGGCCCAGAACTTTTCACAATATTCCAAATGTGGTCTGACCAGAGTTTTATTCAGCCTCAACAATATGTCTCTGCTGTTGTATTCTAGCCCTCTTGAAATGAGTGCTAATGTTGTATTTGCCTTCCTAACTGCCAACTGAGCCTGCATGTTAACCTTAAGACAATTCTGAGCTAGGACTCCCACGACCTTTAGTGTTTCAGATTTCCAAAGTGCTTTCCCATTTAAAAAAATACTTCACATCTCTCTTTTTCCTACCAAAGTGCATAACGTCCTCCATTCTCACGTCATATTCCATCTGCCACTGCTTTGCCTGCTCTCCTACTCTGTCCACATTCTTCTGCAGCCTTTTACCACCTCAACATTATCTGTCCCTCCAGCTATCCTTGTGTCAACTATAAACTTAGTAATAATGCCCTCAATTCCTTTGTCCAGATCATTAATGAATAATGTGAGCACAGTCGGTTCTGCTTTAACAAGTGTTGGCTAACGACGCATATTGGCTCAAACGTAACTGCAGAATAAGGAAACGCTATTTCTACAACATGATCTGGTGTTGGATATAACACGATTCCATTGTTGGACGGAGTTCAAGATTCTCCTCATTCCTGGATAATGCACCAAGCCGTCCTCTCACCATTGGTGAACTTTATGAAAACAAAGAACTCCTTTTACCCCCAAATACATGGGCCAGGGTGCAATAGCTGCTTTTTAAAGCTTATTGTTTAAGGCACACATTTAAGAGGCTGATTGCAGTCACTGAGGGGGATAAGGACCATGTTCTTCAAGTTTAGAAGAGCTTTCACATCAAGAATGCAATAGACATTTATTATGGAGGCCTAGGGTCATGTTAGTAAGGACTGCTTCTGTGGAGTTTAGCGGAATCTTTTCCCAGATTTTTTTTCAAGCTTTTAGAGGCTTTGATCTGTAAGAGGAGCTCCCAAGAATCGAAGAACATTGTGTTGACCTTGCAAAGCGAGTTGAATTTGAAGAAGTGAAAAGTGAGGATGTTGAAGAGCTGCTTGCATCCCACTGTGAAGACTTGTCTCTACAGCTGATCTACAACTTGTCGCTGAGGGGGAAGTGGAAGCTAGAGAGGAAGCAGTAATCCAGGATGCAGCACCATGAGAGTTTTCCACTTTGTTTTTTTCATCTATCCTGAGGGAAATTGAGAAGCAGTTGCAGCTCTCAATTGAAAAGTTGTCTTAGAGGACAACGATTACAATACTGAACACAGCGGGTAGCAGTTCATGGAATAAGATCTTATTTGGCACCCTAGGAACAACTTCATGAAAGAAGGAAAAGGGCAAAGCAGCAAAAACTGGATGTGTTTTTTTAAGACAACCCTGGAAATAGTCAGAAGACAGTGAACCACAGCCATCCACTTCTGGTTTAACTATCTTTCACCCTAACCTTGCAACCACAGCTGCACCTGAAGGTGGTGGTGATGATAATGACCCTCAGCCCCTGCAGTAAGAACAGAGCAACCTTAAAACCTCCTCCCCTATCAAGTTGTCATGATGACAGTTTTTCAAGGGAAGGTGTTAAATTTACTTTTATTTCATTATTAGGTATGAATTAAACATTTATTCAAACTGTGTTGTCCTTTGTGTAGACTTTTGAGGTTTTTTGGTTGTCTGCCCCTAACCCTGCTTTTCCCATAGGCCATGTTATTTCTATAGCATAAGTTTCTATAACTTAAAGTTGCATTCCTGCGCAACAATTGCATTATAGCAGAACTGACTGTAATTGTGGTTCCGACACTGACCCCTCCACTAGTTACTGACTGCTATCTACAAAACATTATTTTATCCCTGCTGTCTATCTTCTGCCACCCCTCTTTCTATGCCGGTATCTTGCCCTAACACCATGGACTCTTATTTAGCAGCCTCCTGGGTGGTACCTTGTCAAAGGCCTTGCGGAAATCCAAATAGATCGCATTCACTGGCTCTCCTTTGTCTAATTTGCTTGTTAACTCCACAAAGAATTCTAACAGACTTTGTCAGGCATGACCTCCCCTTGGCAAAGCCATGCTGACTTGGGAACAAATCCAAAGTTGCTTGAAAAGTTCAAGTCTGGCAGCATCTGTGGAGGAGAAAACAGAGTTAATGTTTCAGGTCTGGTGACCCTTCCTCAGAACATGCTGACTCAGCTCTGTTTTAATGATGCACTTCCAAGTACTCTGCAATCTCATCCTTAATGATCTTGAATCTTTCCAATGAGCGAGGTTAGACTATCCAAGCTATAATTTTCTGCCCTTTGGCTCCGTCCCTCATTTAATGGAAGTGTTGCATTAGCTATTTTCCAGTCCTCTTGGACCCTCCCTGACTCCATTGATTCCTGAAAGATTATCACCAATGCCTCCACAGTCTCCTCAGCTGTCTCCTTCAGAAGATTTGGATGTAGTCCAACCAATCTGGGTGATCTTTCCACCTTCAGACCTTTCAGCTTCCCCAGCATCATCTCCTTAGTGATGACCACTACTCTCACCTCCAGCCCCGACCCTAGGATTGGTGAAATTGAAATAGCCTGTGCAATTTATTTGATGATTGTGATGCCAAAACAGACAAGGCTGTGAGTAAAATGCTTGAAAATGGAATTGGACTAGCCTTATGCATTTTTTTTTGTTAAGAACTTAATTCCCACTTGAATGCCTTAATTAAACCTGTTTCTACCACTCAGGCAATGCATTCTAGATTTTAACCAGTTGCAATGCAGAAGTTTCTTCGAAGGTCTTCTTTTTTTTTAACAATTACCTTAAGTCTTTGTCCTCTGATTCTCAATCTTTTCACAAATCTTTCCACAATGTTGTGCCGACCTTTTACCCTAATCCTAAGGACTATCTAACGTCCACCACTATCTTATACTATCACCCATAAAGAGTATCGTTCCAACTTCTGTAATCAGTCTGCAATCCTTTTTATGTCATTGGAATTCCTTATTCAGGGGAACCATTCCCATGAATCTAACCTGGACAGAGCTTAGCCCCTTGATTATTTTGGAGTTGGATTAATCCAGGTGTGGTCGACAGTATTCCATTGCATGGTCTTCAGTTAGTTGGTTTGCAATGCAGAGTGAAGCCAACAGCTTGGGTTCAATTCCTGCACTGTTTGAGGTTACCATGAAGGACCCTCCTTGCTAACCACCACCAGTTGTATCTGTCTCTGATGAGAGAGCAGCCTTATAGTCTGAAATCACAAAGGCCACTTTTATTCCGTTGCACTTCTGACTAGTCCTGTGTAAATGGTGGATGGGTTTTGCGGAATCAGGTGATGAGTTACACTGTCAATATTTATGTAGCTGGTCCAGTTATGTTTTTGGTCATTGACATCTCTAGGATAATGGTGAGCTACTGGGTGAAAGTGATGCTATTGAATATCAAGTGGAGATTCTCCCTCGTTGGAGCCAATAAAGGTGGAGCTGGAAAAGCACAGCAGGTCAGACAGCATCCACGCAGTGGGGAAGTCAGTGTTTTGGGCCGAGTCTAGCTCCCAGCATCTGCAGTCTTTACTGTCTCCGTCTCCCTGTTGGAGGTGGTCACTACCTGGCAACTTGGTTATGTTTGGAATTCTGTTTGCTTTGTTTATTGGAACTTAACAGTAGTCAGGCTTAGTAAATAGCAAACCAAATAAAACTCCTCAATCCCTTTGTGCTTTCATTCACGGGTATGTTAACAGCATGAAGCTACCTGCCTTGTCAGTTCGTTTCTTCCTCCGTGCACGGTTTCTTTGTCCATGCTAAATACAGTATACAAATATTCTATGTAATTATGTTTCTTTAATTTACAAGCTGCTCAGAATCAATTGCTCGTGCCTGTTGTGTTTATAAAGTTAACTATTTAATGTTGATTGAACTTTTGGTTTTGCCTATCCATAGTTCACTTGTGAGTTTAACATGTTGAAAAAGATAGGGATATTAGATCTGTCATAATCTTCCTCTTCTGTTTTATTAAGTTTTAAGTCAATCCAAATTAAATGGATTGCATTCTTTTGCATGCTATTTATAGCACAATTCCTGTTGTTGTCTTCCCAATTTTATGTACGATATTAGCCTATTTCTGTCCACATGTATTCAGAGTCATACAGTAATATAGCATGAAAATAGGCCCTTTGGCCCAAACTGGTCCAAGCTGACCATGGTGCCCAATCAGCCAGTTCGAATAGCCCACATTTGGTCCATATCCCTCTCAACCCTTCCCAGCCATGTATCTATGGCAGTATTTTTAAAAATGTTACTATTGTACCAACCTCAACCACGTTCTCTGACAGACCGTTCCACATATGCACCACTCTCTGAGAAGAAGTTGCCCCTCAGGTCCTCCTCAAATCTTTCGCCTCTCACCATAAACCTATGCCTTCAAGTTTTCAATTCCCCAGCCCTGAGAAAAAGATTATATGCATTCATCCTACCTATATCTGTCGTGATTTTATACAACTCAATAAGGTCACCCCTAATTGTCCTACATTCCAAGGAATAAAGTCCTATCCTCACCAAGCTGTCCCTATAACTCAGGCCTACTAGTCCTGGCAACATACTCATAAGTCGTCTTTGCACACTACAGTTTAACTATATCTTTTCTGTAACAGCGTGACCAAAACTGTATACAGTACTCCATGTATAGCCTGATCAATGTCTTGTACAACTGTAACATAACATCCCAACTCCTATACTCAGTGCCTGAACTGACGAAGGTCATCGTGCTAAATGCCTTCTTCACCACCCTGCCCATCTGTGACGCCGCTTTCAACGAACTATGTACTTTTACTCCTAGGTCCCTCTGTTCCACAACACTCCTCAGGACCTTACCATTTACTGTATAAGTCCTATCTTAGTTTGTCTTTCCAAAATGCAACACTCCTCACTTATCTGTACTGAATTGCATTTGCCACTTCTCAGCCCACTTCCCCATCTGATCAAGAGCCCTCTATAATTTTTGATAACGTTCCTCACACTCAATGATACCTCCTAATTTTGTATCATCCTCAAACTTACAAAACGCCCTGTACGTTCACATCCAGATTGTTTGTGTAAGCAGCAAATAACAAAGGTCCCAGTAATGACCCCTGTGGCACACCACTAGTCACAGGCCTCCAGTCCGAGAAATAACCTTCAGCCTTCAATCACCTTCTGCTTCCTACCATTGAACCAATTTTGAATCCAATTAGCTAGCTCTCCTTTGATCCCATGCAATCATGTACTAACTCACAAATATTTCTTGAGGTACTGGAATAAATATCCATTTAACACTGGTGAGTTAGTTGGAGCCTGAGTAACCTTTCTAGGGTTTTCATCCCACTTATTTCTGCTTACATTCTATATCTGACACATTTTTGCTTATACTAAGTCAAGATGTGCATTACCTGTTCTGAGTTACTAATTAATGATCACTATACATTGCTCAAAGCCCTAATTAAGTATTCACAGTACATATCTGTTTGTTTTTGTTTTCATAAAGTGTTCAACAGTGCTACTGTTGGAGGTGAAAATTCAGTTTCAGCCAAATTTATTTTTGTTATTATGACATTCTTGGAGTGTTACAGTATGGATTTCAGAAGTTACACTGAATCTCGTTAGTAAAGACAGACTGTTGTTACTGAAACACTATTATCAAAGGACAGGTGGAGCAGATTTACAAATGACTTTTTTCATGCTTACCTGATAATTAAAACAAAAGGATGAGGCAAAGGTTGCAAGTACATTTGCATTACAAACATTGCAATGGATCCAGTAATGTTACTGGAATTCTTGCTACGGTGCATTTAATTTCGCAAAATGTATGAAGTCAGATGAATTTGGAAATTCTTGTTTAAATATGATAGCATAAATATGTAAGCATATTTATTTACATTCACAAATTGTTAGCAGTTTAGCAGATATCACCATTAAAGCATATTACAAATTCATCCATATTCAGTGATTGAAGATATATTTGTCCTCGGGCACTTAAACAACTACTGGCAAACCTGCCTTTTTTAGTACCACATGAGTAGACATCAAGCATGAGTTGGTAGCTTTGTTAATTGTTTAGTTTGTCTCCATTCACTTTAAGTGGCTCAATTTTTCTTTGATCCTGTATAACACATCTTTCATTTCTTTATACAATTCAATTGTTTGAATAAAGCTGGACCATTAATGTGAGACCTGATATACAGTTTCTTTTTTTTCAAATAACACAGCCATGGTGTTATGCGTTGTTTAGATATTTGTGCCAGATATGCCAGAAAACAAATTGATGGCAAAAGTATCAAAGGTAATATGAGGGAAAGTGATTTTTACACAGCAGGTTGTTAGGATCTGGACGTCCCTGGCTAAGAGTTGGTGAAAGCAGATTCAGATATTGTTTCCAAATGGGATTTGGATAATAATCTAGAAGAAAGAAAATACAAGACTTAAGTGAGAAGGCCAGGGAATGACCCTAGCTGAATAGCTCTTTCGAAGAACCAGCAAGCTGAGCCAAATGACCGCCTCCTGTACTGTACAGTAACCATCCTATAATTAATTTTGTATTTTGCAATTTGATTAACTTAATAAGTAAAGCTGATGTGACAAAGCTGACAGAGTAGGCATTGGCAATAAGAAATGTTCTCATCTAGTAAAGTCCAGAAGGATGCTTGACACCTAATGCAAAGAGAGAAGAGTTAATTAATAATATGTTAAGGGCCAATTGGTAAGAGCTGTATTTATAAAATTGGCAAGCATAGTTATTGGAGTCTGTGTTGTAAGAGCTAGAGATTAAATTCTAACTAGACATGTATATGACTAGACTCTATTAATATTGGTAGCAGAAGATGGTTAGCTGTTTGTAAGTCAAGAATTGAAAACTCAGCAGTCTTCTAACCAAGAGTACTTTGGAGAAAACTGTAGGAAAATGGCTGAATCTTAGCGGAAAGTGTCAAGGTGTTGATTAGCCTTCTCTGCTTTCTGAAAAATGAGCTTCATTATTTGTGCATAAACAACGTAACCATGTGGACCATGGTTACTGCCCTTCCAAAGAAGAAACATGGAAAGGCTTTCCCTTTTTTTGTTTTGATGCCGATGTCGATACCAGGATAAATAGCAGTTTTTTTTGGAATTGACAGTTGATCATTTGAACACAGACAAAGATTTAGGTATAGTAACTGAACTGGAGAAAATGATCAAAAAGGTGATTTTTGAACTGCTCTAGAAGCATTGTCAAATTTAGATCAAATGAAGGTTAGATAGAAGACAAAATGGAAATCCGTACTAATATATACAAGATTCCAGAAATTCCAGCTGGAAATTCATCAACCTGTGCTGGCATTTAATTCATTGAGACTATGCACAAGTATCAAGTATAGACACATTTCTAGTTTTGATGGTAGTTAAATTTGGAGATAGCCACACGCTGCTTTTACAAATGCTGGAAGCATTAAGAAATTCTTTGGAAAGCACTCATGGAATCATGGAGTCATACAGCATGGAAACAGACCCTTCAGTCCAACTCATCCCATGCCAACCAGAAATCTCAATCTGACCTAGTCCCATTTGCAAGCATTTGGCTCATATCCTTGTAAGCATTTTCTAATCCTAAATCTAGCCAGATGCCTTTTCGATGTTTTAATTGTACCTGCCTCCACCATTTCCTATGGCAGCTCGTTCCATACTCGCACCACTCTCTGTGTGGAAAAAGTTACCCCTCGGGTCCTTTTATAAGTCTTTTCCCTTTCAGCTTAAACCAATACCCTATAGTTTTAATGATGCAACTAGGACAATCTGTCATAATAGAGAAAATGGAGGACACAATGTTAGAAGAATGCTCGTAGGAGGGTCAGTGTGGATTCAGTAGGCCAAATGGCCTGCTTCCGCATTGTCGAGATTCTAAGAATTATTCCACACCTTTAAATCCAGTATAAAACAAGAACTTTAAATTAAATAAAGACGGAAATGCTTTTGACAGTTTTGAAGAGCAAGATAAAAAGGAATTGAAAATGAGTGAACACCAGAAATGTACAAGGTGTGGTTAGTTGATGTTTAAGGTGTAATTAAAAAATATCATTATGCCATGATTTGGCTAAAACAGTATACTAGCATTTCCATTTACACAACATAAAGCAGAGGATTTCAAGGAAGAAAATGGAAATATCGATCAAAGGGAAGCATTTGTATTGATCACAAGAAGTTTCAGTCCAGTGATGAATATGTTGTAGGCAGAATCCTTCAGCTGTGACATTGTTCAGCAGATGAACACTGACCATATGTGGAATAAACTGGCTAAATGCTACTTGGACTCTGAATAATAAGGATTGGAACAAAGTTATGGAATTTGACAGTTCCAGGTCCAGGACCAGTTTAGCACACTGAAATCTTTAAAAAGAATAGTCAGTTCTTGTAAAATATGTTGAGAGAATTATTTTGTCAGTGTGGATGCAGATTGTTAATTTCAGATGTAATTGTTATTAAGTAGGCAACTAATGAAGAAATTACAGATGAAATGGATGTGAAAAATAATGCTGGTGTATTTGGAAAACTTGTGAAGTTGCTATTTCCACAATTGAGTCACTAATGTATTTCAATATTGGAATATAACCACTCCAGTATATTTAAAAAAAAAACAAATGTTCTTGATATCAGGGGTGAGGAGCTTAGAATAAAAAGACAGTTGTGTTAAAATAGCATAGGCTATTTGCCCACCCACCCTACAAAGTTAAAAATGTTAGTGAAGTATGCAGAAATAAGGGATGAGAAATACAGTAAGCTTATGCAAGGGATGTGATAAATGTTAGATTTGCAAGAAAAAGGACACCGTCACAGCCGATGGGAGTCATGGATTTAAAGGAATGGAATAATTCATAGAATCCCTACAATGCGGAAGCAGGCTGTTAGACTTATTGGGTCCACACTGACCGTCTGACGAGCATCCCACTCATCCCACTTGGTGCTGTGAGGCAGCTATGCTAACGACTGAGCCACCATGCTGCCCCAAAATAAGAGTATTTTCATTTTATATTTAGTGTGTATGGCTACTAAATTTAGGGAGTCAAAAATAGCAAAGTTAATGTTTCACGTGACCATTCTTCGTTTGAATCACAAGATTTGTTTTCAAAAGCTTCCAGTGATTTGCCGTAGAACTACAGCATTATGGGGCGGCCTCTCTCCTCTCTTCCCATGCCTGAAACTCTAGCTTGCAACCTTTTCTCATGCCCAATCCTCTGATCTCCAGCCTCTTCCCATACCTGACTCAATCTCTCATCACTTCTTTGTCCTAACCTGTGTTCCCTTTTGAAATTCAGATCGGATTCAAATTTAGAACTCAAATGTCGTGTCCCCTGTCGTGCAAAATTGCTCAACTGAAGCTGTTCTGGTCCAGATTTTTTCTTTTTTCTGTAATGACTGCATCTGAAATGAGTGCTCTTGTTGCTTATGTCTGTAGACCTTGCCCAAGCAGAGATTCAGGAAAAGGACAGAGTGAACGGCAGTAATTTAAAAAATGCACGGATCTTCAAAGAAATGCAGGCTCGGGAGATGAGAAGGGTAAGAGAGTGAGGTTAGAAGCTGGAGGTTCAGAGAGTAAGTTTGAACGTGAAGGGAATAAGTTTTCAGCAACCTGGAGAATCAGACCGTGGAAGGTTTGGGAAGCAGGATTGATGATGAACAGAAGGTATTGTAATTTTTCCTTTTTTATAAAACGACAAGTAGTGAAGCTAATTCATTTACCAATGTAGGAATTTTGAAATAGACTGGCAAGGGGATTGGAATCTAAAATGGTGCTCAGATTCCAGAGAAGGATGTTGAACTCACAGAAATGTTGATGGTTTGAATGCGCAAAGTGAAGAAAATGGATATGATTTCATTGCCATTACAGGAAAGGTGACAGAGATTAGAAACTGAATATCCATAAATAGTGAATTTTTTTGGAGAGATGAGTGAAAAGAAACATAATGTTAAGCAACACTCCTAAGAAAGGATGATTTTAGTTTATTTGTAAGATAATCTCTGCTATGAAAAGATCAAAATGTAGGGCATTTTCTCCCAGCAATTACATGACTTGGATATTGGTTTCAATGGCTAGATGAGAATCTCGCTTGTAAGTGGTGACAGCCTGATTTGCAAACATTGACATATTATTTAATCCTGCCTCATTTATATCCAGGTTGCTACTCTCCCAGGAATCAATGTGAAACTATATGGTGAAAGTCAAGTGCTTATCCAACAGCTGCAGCTCACTGATGCTTCCTCTACATCTTGTCCGTTTTCTGAAGAAGGGTCCAGACCCAAAATGTCAGCCTTCC
Source organism: Stegostoma tigrinum (assembly GCF_030684315.1). Taxonomy (NCBI): domain Eukaryota; kingdom Metazoa; phylum Chordata; class Chondrichthyes; order Orectolobiformes; family Stegostomatidae; genus Stegostoma; species Stegostoma tigrinum. The sequence continues at coordinate 70,600,505 of NC_081357.1, read as the reverse complement.
TGCTCCTCTGATGCTGCCTGGCCTGCTGTGTTCATCCAGCTCCACACTGTGTTATCTCTGACTTCAGCATCGGCAGTTCTTACTGTCTCATGTTGTCCAACGTTCCCCAACATCACAGGGCACGTTGGATGGACAACTCCTCCCTGGATCCTCCATCCCAAGAAGTCACTATCCACAAAGCATCAGCCGTACCACATCATCATGGTATATTTGGGAGTGATTTGTAATACAATCCAAAAATTTGGAGCTCAAAGCTTGCATTTCCACCCAGGCTTACATTATCAGTAAAATTAGATATGTTAGCAGAATAAAACAAAGAAGTATAGATGCTAGAAATTTAAAACAAAAACAGAAAGTGCTGGAGAAACTCAGCAGGTCTGGAACATCTGTGGAGAGAAAAACAATTAATGCCTTGAGTCCAGTGACCTTTTATCAGAACATTGTTAATGTAGAATGTAAATAGCTGAGGCCACCAAAACTGATCTTCGTAGCGTACCACTAGTAGCCTGCTAACTTGAAATGATCAATTTCTAATTTATCCCTACCGTCTGCTATTTTACGTTATGATCTCTTTGAATGGCAGAGCAGACCCAATTGGCCAACTGGCCAATCTCTGCTCCTTTGTCTTATGATTTTATATGCCTGCCAGTTATCCAGTAATGAGCCATATAAAGGACACATAAAGTTAATTGTTCCCTATTTTGGAAACTTTTGCATTACTTGTGAGTTAGTTATCTGCTACTTCACCTTGAAGTTAGTTTTAGTGTTTTCAAGAATTAGCAATGCCATGTTGATATTTTTAAAACATTTTTTGTTACTTTTTAAACAGGATTCGGAAGGCGTGGATATTATGTTGGGCATATGTGCAAATGGCCTGCTGATCTACAAGGATCGCCTCCGAATTAACCGTTTTGCTTGGCCAAAAATTCTTAAAATTTCCTATAAACGAAGCAATTTTTATATTAAAATTCGACCTGGAGAGGTAAGGCTTTATCAAAATGCCATTTGTCTGTATATTTAGAGTTAACTTTAACTTAGTTAAGAAAACAAGGTGCAAATTAAAAGCTGAAAACAATTTGAAAAAGCTTAACATTTGTGTTCCATGCTATTAGGCTTTAACATTTGTGTGTTCTGATTTTTTTTTAAAAATGCTTCATAGAATGTTTGAAATGCACAGGGAACTGACGAAAGAAAAGTGGTTGGCAAGGTGATCTTCAGTTTCCCCAGTGTGGCGAAGAGTGCCCTACAACAGTAGGCAAGATGTATTAGAGTACAAGAAAAGCTTGTAATTTCGATCTCACCTGGAATTGGAATGTGTCAAAGTGTTGTACATCCTGCTACTGCATAGGAAATCGGATGATAAGGTAGACAAAGGCATTGTAGAGGCTTTTCAAATGCACGTGGAGGTATAGCCATATTTGTTGTAGATTATTTGTGAAATATGAAAGGCGATAATGAAAATGAGTTCGAGAGAACTCTGTAACTGATTAAGATGGGATGGGCTAAGAACAGAGGCTGAGAATTGAAAGTCAAGGGTCCGCTTGACTCCTGTGGAGGGCAAGTTTTCAGGGGAGCAGACATTTCAGGAAATACATTGACAAAAGAGGAGATCAATCCTGTAAATGTAACAAAGATGAATGGAGCTTTCTGTGTGAAAATGCAGTGGGCAGAACCTTAATCCAAATAGTTCTGAAAGCAGATTCCTATGGAAAGCCCATTTCTTAATAGAGGGAGAGTCAAGTCCAGAAAGAGAAAGTCAGAGATGATCTATGAGGAATGGAGGGAAATTAGAAGTCTAGTAAATTAAACCATCTGGATCAAAGTGAGAGCTTGAAGTTGGATGTAAATAATTCAGTGTCTTTATAGAGAACTTGGAAAGAACCAAAGTAAAGAATCTGGCGACGATTTGGATGGAAGTGGCTTTATAGTTGGCAGGAACTGATTTTGTTTTAAGATGGGGTTATGTCTATTTTGAAATTTGATGGAATTGAGAAATGAAACCCATTCTGGATGTGAGTTTGCTCGCTGAGCTGGAGGGTTAGTTTTCAGACGTTTCGTCACCATGCTAGGTAACGTCATCAGTGAGCCTCCGACGAAGCGCTGGTGTTATGTCGCGCTTTCTACTTATCTCGTTAGGTTTCCTTGGGTTGGTAATGTCATTTCCTGTTCTTTTTCTCAGGGGATGGTAGATTGGCTCCAAATCAATGTGTTTGTTGATGGAGTTCTGGTTGGAATGCCATGCTTCTAGGAATTCTCATGCATGTCTCTGTTTGGCTTGTCCTAGGATGGATGTGTTGTCCCAATCAAAGTGGTGTCCTTCCTTATCTGTATGTAACGATACGAGTGATAGTGGGTCATGTCGTTTTGTGCCTAGTTGATGTTCATGTATCCTGGTGGCTAGCTTTCTGCTAGGGAGAATTAGGAGGATTGGGACAACACATCCATCCTGGGACAAGCCAGAGACATGCATGAGAATTCCTAGAAGCATGGTATTCCAACCGGAACTCCATCAACAAACACATTGATTTGGAGCCAATCTACCACCCCCTGAGAAAAAGAACAGGAAATGACATCACCAACCCAAGGAAACCTAACCAGATAAATAGAAAGCGGGACATAACACCAGCGCTTCGTCGGAGGCTCACTGATGATGTTACCTAGAATGGTGACGAAACGTCTGAAAACTAACCCTCCAGCTCAGCGAGCAAACTCACATCCAGAACCTCAACCTGAGCTACAAATCTTCTCAAAACTAGCATGAAACCCATTTGCAATGTCAATTAGTATGGAACTTAAACTTAAAATAACAGGAAATGAATTCAAAAGCAAAATATTGTGGATGCTGAAACTCTGAAAAGAAAATGCTGGAAGTAAGTCAAGCAACATTTGAGAAGAGAGAAACCTCGTCAACAGCTTGATAGTCTCAGCGACGTCATTGCCAAAGTTACATCACCAGGCAGAGTATGCCTCAATAACAGGGCTTCCTTGAAACCAGTCACTGGTTGGGGGAAGCAGAGCCGTGCAAGCGGGATCTGACGATTGGGTGGGATTATTGCACCTGCAGCATTATTGCTGTGGGATGGCCATTACCAATAGGTGGCACCCCTTGTCTGGTTTGGAGTGTGCATCAAATTCTGGCTCTAAATGAACAAAAGCAGAAATTGCTGGAGAAACTCGGCCAGTCTGGCAATATCTGTGAAAAGAAAACAGTTAACATTTCAAGTCCAATGTCCCTTCTACCAGAAGAGGTGGTGGAGATAGGGACATTGAAGACATGTACGGGGCACCTAGATGGGTATGTGAATGGGGAGGGATTAGACGGATACTGATCGAAAAATGGCAGCTTTGTGTTTAAATTAATTAGGGCATGATAGTCGGCAGAGGCTTGGAGGGACGAGGGGCCTGTTCCTGTGCTGTACTTTTGCATTTGTTCTTCAGAACTGATAGCATCTAAGAAAAGGTAGTAATTATGCTAATAAGAAGGTTTGGGGGTTGTGAGAAGGAAACTGGAGGAACAGCACCTCATATTCCACCTGGGAACTCTACAACCTACTGGTCTCAATGTGGACTTTACGAGCTTCAAAATCTCCCCACCCCGACCCCCTACTCACACACACCTTTACTGGCTTCATCTCCGTCTTCTCTCCATCTATCTGCTCCACTATCCACCTTCTATCATTGCCTCCCCCTCTCTCTATTTATTTCCAAGCCCCCTTCCCCTCCCCCATTTCTGAAGAAGGGTCCAGACCCAAAACGTCAGCTTTCCTGATCCTCTGATGCTGCCTGGCCTGATGTGTTCATTCAGCTCCACACCTTGGTATCTCAGACTCCACAATCAGCAGTTCCTGAGAGGAAGCTCAGAGAAAGAGAGAAATAAAGAATAGGAAGACAAGAGGGTTGTTGATACTAAGCCAAGGAAGAAAAGAAGCTAAATAGATGATAATGGGATCAGTGCAGAATTGGAAATGGGCTGGCTATTCTAAAAGCAACCCATTTCATGAAGAGTCACCTGGATTCAAAATGTTAACTCTATTTGCTTTTCGCAGATGCTGCCAGACCTTCTGTGTTTCTGCAGCAATTTCTGAATATTGTTTTTGTTTCCAATTGCCTGTATCTGCAGGTCTTTGTTTTATTAAATTCTGGTCTCTGTTGTATTGATAAGTATGAGTGAATCAGATTCTCCAGCCATTTGATTTGAGTGCTTCAGCATGCCAACTTGGCAGTCTTCCCATTGCAGCACGTTGTTATATCTTGCATGAATCCTGAAGTCTGATCTTAAAACAGTTTTCAAAAATTACAGCATGACCTTGTTGTAACCTGTTTTGTCAAACAGCAAAGATCTTGCGTCAGCATTGTCAGTTAACGTATTGACCGCTGCATAACCAGAGCAAACGGCTGCAGGGATGTATGTGCTACTTGTACCAAGACAGATATTGACGACTGCTGAACTATTCATCATATAGTCTTGCCTATTAATTCCATCCACCTGCCTCTTAAACAACCGTTGAAACACTGCAGCAAGAAAATTTACATTGAATATCTTCAGTATCCCATGAAGACAGATCTTCTTAGCTGGTACTTCGTCTGCAGTCTCATTAATCCCAGCAGATAGCTGCGATGTGTCCACGCTGCCTGGTCCACTCTGAAGTTCATGGTTCACATCAAATCAAACATTTTTGGCTTCTATACCTGGAAATACAGAGATTGGCTTGTGATAGAGGCGTTAATCGAACATAGGCGCAGGGTGTTCACACACTGGAAGCATCACCACACTGCACGCTCTATAAACAGCACTACAACAAACGGCTGGATATCTTGTGAACAAATGGATGGAAAGAGTGCGGGAGAGACAAGTGCTTGTTGACATCCATGACGTGCGTTGGTATTTCATCACTGTTAAGATTATCTACACCTCAAATATTCAAGGGGTGCTCCTTGCCAAGGACAAAGGACAGAGGCACTCACTGCCTACTAGAATGAACGTTTCTAAGAGTACCCCAACTGAGATTATTTCTTGACTTGAGCATTCTCACTGCATCCCCAAGGGCACTATCCAGCTTGAACAGAGTGCAATGGAGTTTGAACTCAGATTCTGTGCTTGAGTAGTATCCGGAAAGGCAGGAAACTCTGTAGAAACCCTTGGACTGCATACCAGGCAACGATATGACCTGATTGATTGGCAGAGCAGGCTTGAGGCACCAATTAGCCTACTCATGCTTTGAATTCTTATGTCCATCTACCAGCACTATCCAGCCTTGAATAAAAGCCATTCATTAGTTGAAAAACAACAAGGCCTATGGAGTAGATGAATCTAGTAAATTTCTGAATTTCAGTTGATAGCAAAAGCTCCATATTCCTTACCTGGGAAGCGAAGCTGTTGCCATGAGATCTTGAGCCATAATAATCATGGTCATCTCCGAACGATACGTTAAATCTGATGTTAAAAACCTGGGAGTCTCCCTAATTTTTTTTTGCATTAGGGAACAGCATTGCAAGAATCCTTCAAGATTCTAAATCCAAGGAGCAATATGACCATTGTACGTAACTTTTTGACCTCATGAAAGCCTTTGACTCTGTGATTCATGAGAGTCTATGCAGTGTCTTCCTCAAATTTGCTTGTATTCCAAAGCCTGTCACCATCATTTTTTAATGATATGATGACATGCAAATCTGATCCTTACAACTGGTCCATTTCAGTTGTCAAGTGCAGCTGTGTCAAACCTTAATTCCAACTGTTTCACCATAGTGCTTCAGTGCACCTCCAGCAGGTTCCCCTCAGTTATGGAGATATGCAGACAGATGTGAAATTATTCAATCTTTGTTGCCTCCATTCCACAGCTAAGATCACTCCACCCTCTGTACTGAAGCTTGAGGACAATGCTTCTGTATATGCCATAGTTTCGAGTTATTGTTGAATTTTTCACTGTGATGTTAAAGAAGATGGTTCTTAATTTAAACATCAAAACAATGAAGATCCTTTTGAACTTCTACTCCTTGAGCATAACATTACTCTGCTCATCGAGTAAGATCCAAAGTGAAAATGTGAACCACATTGCACATTTGCTAAATAATTCTAAGTGTGCAAAGAATTATATTAACAATCAAATTAGGACTATCAGTTAGACTTGCAGTGTAGTGCATTTATGTGCCGGGAGCTACATATATAATACAGAAAAGTCTGTTGTTTGTAGGCAGAAAATATAAACATACAGCATCTGTTTCAACTCAACATCTAGTTACCTCACACGTTGTTAAGTGTCTACAGAATGCACATGGTTAGCCATATCTGAGTGCACAGAACTAGAGTGGAACCAAGACTTCTTTGGCCCTAAGGGACTGTTCAAATCATCCTGTTTTACACATGAAAAAGTTGAAATTTAATTGCTTTTTGTTCTTATGTTTTAGAAACATAGAAAGATGAGTGTTTCATTTGTGGGTTAGCAAAGAGTCCGTTTTTTTAAAAAGAAGCTTTTATTTTTAAACAACTGTGCAAGAAATTATTTCTTGTAAAAACAAATGCTTTTTATTTTATTTGGAGCTCCCTTTAACATTTAGAAATTTATGATTACATTCCTTTCTAGACAGAGCAGTTTGAAAGCACTATTGGTTTCAAGTTGCCTAATCACCGAGCAGCAAAGCGATTGTGGAAGGTTTGTGTGGAGCATCATGCTTTCTTTAGGTAAGGCTATTCTGTATTTGTTGGATTAGCCAAAGTTAATAATGATAATTTTAATAATTCAAATGTAGGCAGTCCTAATATACGTGTATATATGGCATTAATCGAAAATGATCCTTTATTAATGAATTCACAATTCCTCCCTTTGCTTTCATTTTTTTCTGATTTTACAGTTTCCAGAGTACATCTTTATCCACAACCCTTTGTAAATTGCTTTTTGCATAGATCTATACGATAAAGAGGGGTAAAGAAGTTGTATATTTGTAAAATGAAGTACTCGCCACAAAAAATTCATGCCTGATGTGGATAGTTTCTAAAGGAAGCAAAATGAATTACAGAAGGAAAAAAGAACAAAAGAGAAGTACGGTGCAGGAATAGGCTCTTCGGCCCTCCAAGCCTGTGCCGATGATCATGTCCTGACTAAACTTTAAAAAAAAGCCTTCTACCCTTATTTGGCCTGTACCCCTCTATTCCCTCCCTATTCATGTAACCATCCAGATGCCTCTTAAATGTCACTAACATGCCTGCTTCCACCACCACCTCTGGCAGTGCATTCCAGGCTTCTACCACTCTCTGCTTGAAAAACTTTACATATATGTTCATACTCAAAAGTGGGAGATTTCATTTAGTTGGCAAAAATGTGGTGGACTGCAAAAGCTCCCGATGACATTCCTTATCAAATTCCTTAAATTTAGAGGATGTCGGTACCTATCTCTTAAAGTTGCTTCCTAAATTTGAACTAATACGTGGAAATGTTGTAATAGTATGTAAATAGTGCAAAGTATTTAATTCTGAATGTATAAAACATTTGAAATCATTGTTTTCAGGCTGCTATCCCCTGAACAAACTCCAAAAAGCAAGTTCTTGACTTTAGGTTCAAAGTTCCGTTATAGTGGCCGCACACAGGCTCAAACACGGGAGGCCAGTACTCTCATAGACAGGCCCGCACCGTATTTTGAGCGTACTTCGAGTAAGCGACTTTCCAGAAGTCTTGATGGAGGTAGGTGGCTCATGAATTACAATAAACCATCAAACTTTAATCTGTCCTTAGAAGAAAAATCTAGAGAAATCACTTCCTCCTAAATAACCTCCAACACACCTTTTGCTAAAAATAATTTTAGATTCAAATGTCTACTGTCTTCAATTTTTTTTTCTCCAGGTCATATGCAGTTAAATCATCCATCAGGCCAGAAATGGGCATTACTTTGTATTAAATTGACTTGTAGAAGACTATCCCCACAAGCACTACTGATGGAGCATGCAACAATATCTAGATTTTGTTTCCAGACTGAGAGTTATGGCATTGTTCTGACTTGATTTTTGACTCTAGTTCTTTTTCCTGGGTGTAACTTTTCTCCTGGACACAATGTTTTAAACAAAAAAATCAGATGGTGAAATATGTCCATTTTCCTCACTTTTTTTTAAAGCTTGCACTATATCAACTGTTGATGTCAGAAATTATTTCCTTTCTCAGCACTGATCTCTTTTTTGGATAAGATATAACAGATGACCTGCAATGTAAGAACGACTTCTGGACTTGCATGTGTGTAATTAACCATAGTCCACAATAGACTTTGAATACCTCTATTTACTTGAGAGGCAGAATTGGTTTTGTGTAGCTTGATGAGCACCATTCCATTAACTTGGGGAAAGGACAGGATGCAAGCCTCTGTGAATTGCTACAAGAAGAATTGGGATTGAACCCACATTGCTGCTTTCTGCGTTGTGTTCTAATTGAACTAATGATTGAGTTTAAGCAAAAGGGTTTCTTTTCTTTGACAGCCCCAATAGATGGCATTAATGAGGTGGGCCTGCTGCAAGATTCCTCTTCTCTAAATGTTCCTCAGAGTTCAACAGCAGAAGTGACTGCCACTAAAGTTGGTGAAATTAAAGTAGAAGCAACTGATGAAAAGAAAGAAACAAAAGGCAAAACCACACCTTCAAGAGAATCACAACTAGAAATGCCTATGGAAATGAAGGTATTGTGCATTTTTATTTGAAATTTTAGGCAACCAGTTTTTTTGTCTTAGTGCGCAATAGTAATTGTAATACGTACCATGTGTAAGATACAGGGCATAGTTTTCCCACCCACTTCAAGTATCAAAGTATTTTTGGGAAAAGGTGTAGAAAGAATTGTTGTAGAATCTAGCCGTGTGTAACACATTTTGTCAAAGGCTTTGGCTGTGACTGTCATTCCTTGTAGCTTACGCCATGATTAAATCAATACTATGTTCTTACGTTTTCTATGGAGAAAAACATTCATGGTGTTTCTTAATTGATTCTTATTTCAAGATATTACCTGCTTTTAAATTTCTTAAAACCAGAAAGTGGCCTTTATCGGATGTGCTGACTTTTCCAACTCTGAAGTTTCTAACTCTGGGATATGTTAATTCATTGTTGAGGTCAAAATTAATAAGAATGAATGTAATTGTTGAAAAGTTAGGGGCTTCTATGGTTCAGTGTTAAGGTATATTGGAAAGTCTGGATGCAGCAAAAAAAAAGGAAATTTGGGCAGTCAGAACACACTTATGAAGAAACTACAATATCGTATTTTCTCTATTTTAATTTAATGTCACATAAATTAGCTGTGTTCTCTCATCAGCGCAATGTTTTGATATTTGTTGAGCTTGGATAATCCTGATGTTGCGTGGGAATCATTCATGAAACAGCAAAACTATTTTGAATTATATTTCAAGGATCACTATTAAACGCTCTGTATTCTTAATAGCTAAAGTTAATGTGATGTGTAAGAGTGTAAAGGACCATGACTTCTAAAATGTAGCTGGGCTATTTGTAGAAAAAAAACTTAGCAATTTTACTGTTGATGAACTATTTTCTCATGTTTTGAATTTTGAGGCATTTAGGGATTGGCAATAAAGACTGGCTCAGCCAGCAATGCCCACATCCCTTGAATAAATGAAAAGGAAAATGATAAAAGAAAAGAACTGGATAGTTACTAAGCTTAAAGTATATTAATCATTATGCAAAATATGTATGGTGTTTGCCTGTTTTTCCTTGTTGTGTTTACCCTATCCATCTTGCAAGGGCTGAAGTTGTCTGCATCCATTTGTTTGAATTTGTGTCACATCTTGAGTGACTTTCTGACTAATATTGTTTCTCTCTTCTTTTTTGTTTCCTTCTGTTCTCTCTGTACTTTCTGCAACATAAATATGTGTCCATTGGGTTTAATTTAGTTCCATAACACACATGCCCCATCTCTTATCTCTTTTAGCAATTCCTCCTGTTTAAATCTCTTTCCCATCCCTGAGACAGATGTTCTCTCTGATATTTCAGAGGGTGGTGATTTTTCAATTGATGAATTAGACAAAGAATGTATGGTTGAATCCATTTCTTTCAATCATAGTCTAAATGTAACAACTCCAGAGCATGAAGCAGCATTATTAACTAAGCCTCATCAACCTGATTCTGTATTGACCACACCTGTTCAATGTAATAATCTTGTACAACAGGATTTGAAGGAAATAGAAGTTAATGCTAATCCTGTAAGAAAGACATTGACTTTTGCATTTTTAAATCTTTACAAGTTTTTTCCTTGTAAATTACCTTCATTGCTTGATGAGGATGGATATATAAGCTTTCCCAGCCTTCCTGATGACTGCTCAGCTTTGATTCCACCAAGCTTTCAAAAGTACATTCCTATTACTTCGCCATCACTTATTCCTTCAATCATCGTTATCTTTGCGCTGCTTTTGTCTGCATCCCAGTCTGTCCCATTTTCACTCACCCTTTCCCTTCCTCTTGCTCTGTCACTCTGCTACCTGGAGCCTAAGGCGACTACATTATATGCCTCTTATGACAATGACCTGAATGAGAAAGCAGAGGAAGAGGAGGTGTGTAAATTTGTCGCTAAATGTGTGGCATTTGAAAATAGATTTTTTTGTGGGTGGATAGTTTTAAAAACATTAAAATTGGCAGAAACCAAGAATATTAATATTCTGACTACTGTTGAATCTTGAACCGTTTGTCTGAATGTCCAGCCTACTATTGTCCACTCTAATCACTGCAAATTTCTGTTTCAATCTTGAACCATCTGGACACACACTCTCTTGTATTGTGGCATGAATCCTACTAATTTAGAAGCAGAGATGTTCAAACCCACTGTTGCCATGTCATTTGCAGTTGATTTCCATTTTATTACCCTCAAACTGCACTTGAATGGATGTATTTGAGTTAATGAAATTTCAGGATCACTATCTTTTTTTCCCCAAGTACTTTACTTTATCAAGAAATAATTTTGCAGTAGCTGCAAGACAGGTGGCACTGTTCCACTTCAAAATAGGTGAATTTGTGCTGGAAACACACTATACAATTACTTCCAGCTCTTCCACCAAGCCTTCTCTTCTCCATTCAGTTTCAACAATTTGGTTGCTTGTTTGAAACATGGCAACCAACCAAATGGACCAAAGTAAGTGTTTAGGATTCCATTATACCTACTGAAGACATGACTGAGGTACTGAAGATGTTGCACGCCTATATCAAGCAAAGTGACATCACAAGGGACTGCCTTCAAACATTAATTCCCTGGTCCACACTTTCCCAGTAAATAAGCACTGAATGTATTTGTTGACAAAAAGGAATGCTTTTAACTATTTAATTATAAAAGGCATTGAGCAAACCACATCTAAAGTACTGTATAAAGATTTGTTCTCTGGTTCAGAAGGGTATGTTTGTAATTTAAAAGGTTCAGTGAAGGTTCACTAAGCTGATTTCTAGGATGACGGAGTTGCATTTTGTGGAAAGGTAAACTCATTGGAGTTTTAAAAAAAAAAGTAATCTTAATATAAGATTGAGTGATCTGAACACTTTAGATACTAAGAGGGTATTTCCCCTCGTAGAACTAGAAAAAATGGTTTAAAAATGCGATTTTACCCTTAAAGAAGCAAAGTGAAATTTCTTCTTTATAGAGTCTTTCAATTTCCCAATGCCTGGTATGTGCTAGCACTCGTTAGTTGTAGGACCTATGTCGCAGTCTTCTCATAGGCGGATGGTAGGCTGTGTGTGTGAGCTCCATTCATGGTTCCAATACTGTAGCCAGGTGGAAGACCAGAAAGACGAGTCCCAACAGTTCCACCTAGCACTGCCTAGGTATTTTGACAGTTGTAAAGACTGCTCAACATGCTGGTGCCCATGAAATTAATTCAGCAGGTAGAAACTGGTAGTTCCGTCTCCAGAAAGATTATTTGCTGTTTCAGGTCCTAACTGTATAAATTGGTTGTCTACCTCTGACTATCAGGCAACACTCCACTTCCCAGGTTGCAACAGGAAGGTTTCCCAGCAAAGGAATGCATTAAGGAGCCAAACCTATTGGGCCTGTCTCTATGTCATTGTCTTTCCATCCTGACCCTCCATCACTCCTAAGCCGACACCAGAGGGTTGGGCAAACAGTGCATAGCTTCAGTTTCCCAAACTTTAAGCATGAAATGATAGACCGTAGAAACGGTACGTCTAATAAATCATACAGTTAATTAATGTAAATTTGCATAGAGCATATGTTGATGCCCGAAATCACTTTCTTTTCTAGTCTTATTATTATGATCTTGTATATGAGCACATCTGCAGCAGAAATTTTCAAAGAGCAATTATGGAAAGTTAAAGTGGAATAGGGCAAAAATACGTTGGAAGTATAGAGGTAGCTGAAGTATACCAACTGTGGTTGATATATTATTTGTCTGAAATAGTTGCTATTTTTCGTTAACTACCTTTTTAAAATAACAAATAAATAATTCATATTTTCTTTTGCAATTTGCTGAATATATTCAGTCGGAGCAAGAAGAAGAAAGAATGCAGCATCAAAAGGTTGATTCAGTTCAAAATGCATTCTTTTCCATTTCAGTTATAGGTTTTAGTGCTTTAGAATGTCATATGGGATGTGGTGGTATGCTTTCTCTATTCTTTGATTTTTTTTTGTCCCCCCCTAACTTTTACTTTATTTTAGTGCCTGCATGTTTCATGTGAGTTTATTTATTTTTTATGTTGGAATTTTCTTCCTTTTTCTTTCTCAATTTTACAGAATAAATCATTGAGCATAGAAGGAGAAAATATTTATATCAGACATAGCAATTTAATGTTGGAGGTTTGTATAAAATCTAAGTACATAGACGGGCTGATGATTTGTGCTGGATGATTTTTTCACTAGCAGCCTGTTGCAATGGATTTTGCATGGGATGCATGGGAATGCAAAATAGAATGCACGCTTCACATCCCAAAGTTGTATTTTTCAAATTTTGCGCTGTGATGGATTAGCTTGGTCTATTAGCATGCAATATCAACCACTTGCCAGGTAGAAACAAAAATATTTTCACTGCAGTTACCTCAAGATGAATGAGCACATTTACTAACCAGGACTGGTAACTGGACTAATTGACTATTCAGAAATAATTTTGAAATTTGATTATAAATGTATAATCTATACTAAAATCAAACAAACCGCAGGGTTTCACACTTAGTGTGCAATTACATATGCTTTGCCTCACTGAATATCTAATTTTAAATCTTGAAAGGAATTTGTTATTTACTTTTGTTCTTTAACTAAAACTTGCATCAACTTTATCTTTAGCATAGTTTCTAAAATTTACAAGTGGCAGAGGCCTAATTCTGTCAATCGTGATTCTTTTTTAAACAAAGATACACCTGAAATGATCTTTGTTTCATTGAAATGAATAATTCATGTTCCAAATTGCTAATGTGTTCAACGCACTCTCTAAATTGTACTAGTGAAAAATAGGCATCACTAGGCAAGTAATATCTGGTATTAAAGCTGGCCTTTTATATGTAACTTTTAAGCTATTGAGGTTTACAATAAATAAACAAGCCAATTTTCTTCAATCAGTAAGGAACAGATTTTCAGTGAGCCTAGGCATTCCTGTGTATTACTCATTTTTTTGACTAATTTAGTTTTCATCTATTGTGTCTCATTCTAATTGTATACATGTGTGGAAATTAGGACCTTGATAAGACGCAGGAGGATCTATTGAAACATCAAGCTAGCATTAGCGAACTAAAACGCAGTTTCATGGAATCCACACCTGAACCGCGTCCAAATGAATGGGAAAATCGACTAACCAAACCCTTATCACTGCAAACAGAAGGGGTATGTGTCAGAAGCAGAATCTTAGGATAAAATTGAAAGCTTAATCCAACATGGTGGATGTTTGTGTTTGTGCAGCTTGTAATGCTTTCATACATATTAGAAAAATATTTGCAGTGCTAATTTGGATTAACATCTTTGTGTTTGAGCAAATTATGATATTGGCAACCGACCAATCATTCCTAATTTTTCCTCATGGTACATAATTGCGTTTTTCTACATTGAAATCTAAACAGTTATTTTAAGCTCACTACTTTATTTGCAATAACAAATAGTTTTAAAGAACATGCAAAAGAAACACCTACAAATTAACATTCCTGCTTTCATTTTAAAATGTAAATCTGTCATGTAACATTGTCAAAAGAATTATGAGATACAGTATTGTGCAGGATTTATCTTGCTCAATTACAATAATTCAGGAGAGATTTCCGGCTTGGACTTCGGCTAGTAATTGTAGGAAACTTAAACACAGTTTCATCATGGGCAGACTAATGTGATGTCAGATGCAATTTAGAAGAGGTTTGCCAATTCTACCTCCAGCAACTCCATGCTAATTAGGTGTTCTGCATGATGAGCATGTAAGAATTTTTCCAACCTAGTGTTATGTCTCCTGTAAAATGTGTACATTTGATTCTTTTTGTAAATCTTCATGATCTGTCACTATTCCTTGCTGTATTACTGTATAACTCTAAGACTATCATTTCTTGTGTTGGTGTACGATTTAGTCAATGCAAACAAACATTTAAAGTTAAATAGCAATTTGTCCTCATTAAAGACGAAGGGTATTAGTATTTGGAAATAGAGCAATTCTCCTTGGATTAACTATTAACTACTAAGCAACTGCCAATTCAGGAGTAGCATGCAGCTACAGAACGAACTTCTTTCTGACTTGTTTCAGCCTTGTATCAACACCTCTGTCCCACACTTACATGCTGTTTCATTTCTCTCTCTCTCTCTCTCTCTCTCTCTCTCTCTCTCCCTCTCTCCCCACCAACTGTCCTTATGGTTTCTCTGGTATTATGATTGTGAAGTTAGCAGTCAAGCTGACTAAGAACTAGATTATATTTTTTTGATATTGTTCAGACTGTCAGTGAGCAAGGGGTTCTTTATTTGTGTGGGTGAGATTCAACCTTCAGAGGTCAAGGGTGTTTTGCTAACACAACACACAACCCAGGTCCAGTAAGCAATTCTTAAAATTGTTCAGTTAATTTTATGAACCACTTAAAAGCTTTTTATTATTTTGTTATACTTCAGCTCTGGTTTTAATTTTTCCTTTTCCACCTCTGGCTTTGTTGCTTTGGAAGAATCTTAATCCAGATATTGTCTGGCCAGTTTCTGACATTTGTTCATACCAATAGTTAGCATCTTTATATAAATAATGTATTGACTTGGTGCAAACAATGTTTATTGGGGTATGTTTGTAGATTTTCTGAGTTGCATATTTCTTTGCAAAATTGCTAACTTATTATTTTCCAAAATGTTCATAATTTTGCTTGGAATCCGAGTCATTTTCAGCATGCCTATTAGAACATTGGTATTAAGTGAAATAAATAGCAGGTGTTAAATTCCATGTTGTATTGAAATGCCTGTTTAATAACAATTCTGTGAACTCTAAAGCATTCAGCAGCAAAACACCACATTTATAATTCTAAAATTCTATTGTGTGGATTGAGGATTTGCTATTCTTAAAATATGTTTGAGACAGAATAGTCATTGTCCTAAAACCTATTTACTTATTACGTTTAGAAGAGTGCATGGATATTAAAATATGGTATGTGTATATGCTGTAAAAGAAAACCTGCATGTTTTGTTACTTACAACCAATAATATATAGACTCGTGATATGGTGTAACTTCTGTCTGTCTTTTTTTCTTCTGTAAGACTGTTATCTTTGTTAATCTTTATTCTCAATTTTCTAACTGCGTAGAGCTTAGAAGAGGAGATAACATCGCTTTTACTTAGTAAAGAGAGCTTCTCACCAGGCTTGATGACTTCCTTCTCGTCTGCTATTTCTCAGGCATCAGAGGGTGCTGGGTTGAAAGAAAAAGCTGCTGCTGAATCTGTTTCTCTCATATGCTCCAAGCAGTTGTCTGAGGTGCTTTTAGAATGGAATTTATGATTGGTAGTTATAAAAGTCACAGTATGTCTGACATGTTATTATGATTTGTGTGTTTCGTTCCGGTCATTATTTGTATATCCTGTTGTATTTTTATGCATTTTTTAAAAAACAAATTGCTCTGCTTTCATGTTGTGTGTAACTGTATGGGAATCTTTCAGTTTTGCATTCTGTATATATGTAGATGGGGAGTACTTTTCAGCAGTTTCATCTGTCATAATTGATTTCTTTCCATCAATTAATGGTAAAGACTACTCATTATCTGTTGTTGTGACTGCTTACTGTTCTCCAGGATCATGCTTCAAGAACAGAAGGGTTTCCAGCAGGAGCCAAAGATATTGGCAAGGTGGTTTTTACTAAGTAATTCCACCAGAACATAGCCACTGTAACATCACTAACCATTTATTGTTTTGGTTTCAGTGATCATCCCTTTAAGCTTGCATGGTTGTATTTCGTGCTTCTTGCCTCATCTTTTTTTTCATTCATTTCCTTATGTAGAGCTCAGATGAGAAACAGAAATCCGAGACGGAGGAGCAGGCAGAGGTTGTAGTGGAAGAAACAATAGTGATTGAAGAGGTAAAGAGAGCACCTGGCCATTCAAAAATAAAACTTGAAAAAGCTGTTGAAAGTAGCACAGTTGTGCCCACCTGTAAGGTGCCGTCAAAAGAGGGTCATGCCTCATCCTCCGATAGTCATAGTGAGAGTGAGGAAGAGGCAGAATACCACCCACAGACCAAGGAAGGAGAAAATGTAAAGAGAGAAAAAAATGAATTTAAGACATTAACAACAGTAGGGATGGAATCCAAGGTTTCGGTCACAGAATTTGACAAAGTACGTTTTCCTATGGTACATAAAATGCAGGATGTCCCGGAAGAAAGTTTGCAAAATGGAGAACTTCAGGAAGCAAAGCAACAGCAAGAAGACACAAGACCCAAGCTAAATGGAGATGTTTCGTATGTTGATAGTGATGTTGTGCCAGAAGTTATATGTTGCTCAGAGGTAAATGTTCACGACAATTGAGTTAGAAGTAAATGTTCATGTCTGGAGTCCTATCCAGTGCATAACTGTCTCTTTCTTGGCCTGTTATCTGGATTTTTGGAGCAATCTCAGTTCACTCAGATTCAACAAGTTTCTTCTCTTCCCCAAAACAGACGAGTAGTTATCAGCCGACCCTCTGCCTGCTTCAGTCTTGATTTCTGGCTGCCTTGCTTGCACTGGAGGTCTGAGCAGCCACTAAATCATATTTTGTGATGTTGTTTTTATTTTAGTTAAAAGTTTAATGTTTGTGTCCTGGTGTCATGCTGCCTGTCTAAAAATAAATGTCTTTAATTTTTCCATTATCCCATTTAAGATTTGAATATTTTCCATTCTTTTAGTTTCACTTTATTCTTTATATTGGTTTTCAGTAAAATCTGTTTGTAGTTAATTCTCCAACTTACTTATGGTTTTTACTTATTTAACTTTCTTGTTAATAGCCTCCTGTGGTAAAGACAGAAATGGTGACAATCGCTGATACAGCGAGTCCTGACAAGACTGAAATTGCAACTAAAGAAGTTCCAATTGTTCAGACAGAGACTAAAACCATTACGTATGAAGCTGCCCAGGTAGACTAATCTTCCTAACAAAGTAATGAAGTTTCATTTATCATTGTTGTCTTAACAGTGAGAATTTCCATTATTTGTATACCATGTAAATTATAATTGACTATTTTTATATTTATAATTTTCCAGAAGTTCCCTCCATAATTTTTAAAGTTGTAAAACTGTTTTGTTAACCCATAGCATTTTGAAAAGTAATATTTTAAAATTTATTGCCATTGAAATGTAAAGTAGGTTCTGATTTATGTTATCACTGTCCCTGGTGTGTTGTATATTGATCCTTTCTCAATAGAAGGAATAGAGATGATCTTTGCCCACCTGTCTTTGTAATGACTTGCTGGAGAGACATTTGGGTAAAGATAAGCTCTCCAATTGGTTCACAAAGCAGATCACCATCTTGTCAAGGGCAGTTAGAGGCAGGCAATAAATGCTAGCCAACTAGTGACGTCCATATCTTATGAATGAATTGAAAAAATTTGATGACAGTCGTGCATTCTCCACTTGAACATTCAGATATATTTGCTGTCAGTGTGCTGCACTTTGTCAACATGTGCATCTCCTCAGTTCAAAGTGACATTCAGAATTTTGATCTGTGTCCTAAAACATTGCACCTATATAATTGTATCCATTCATGTTGTATAATGAATTTTAACATACAATAATGCTTTCCATTGTAGGTAAGTACCCTGACACAGTAAGTCTGTATTGTAAATCCATCAAATGTGCATTTAAGTAAGTGGGATTTGAAGCATTCTTATTTTCTAGAGATGGAATCATTACAACTCGGAAATAATATTCAATTTATGCTGCACTTCAACTTCAGCTGGTTGTCTGAAAGATCAAGGACACACCACTTGATATATTAATATATGTATCCATTATTAGTTCCCTCTGCAATGTTATTTATTTATTCAATACTCAGGTGACAAACCAGATGTTAATAGCTTGAAGACCATGTTAGTTGATGATTTCTGTTATTGTTTAGCTCCATCGAGCAATTGTCTTAAAATGTTTTTGTCTGAAGTTTTTTTTAAACTCTGCTTTTGATTTAACAGATTTATCAATGTAGAGTGTGTATTCTGTTTACCCTACCGCACGATAATGTTGTTTCTGGCAAACTGATTGGACTTCCTTATTTTGTTGTATTTTAAGGGTGATGGCAGTGGAGACAATGAGCCTGGTGTCCTGATGAGTGCTCAAACTATAACTTCTGAATCTATTTGTACAACAATGACCACCCAGATTACCAAGGTGTGCAATAGATAGTAGACCTTCACATCAGAGTTTGGCCTGGACAATACAATAAGTATAATTTTGTTTGCATGCTATCATTGAAATTTACTGCTGAATTTAAACTCCTTCACTTTCCAACTCCCATCTTATCTTGCTAACAAAATCTTTACAATTGTTGCCAGCATCGCAGTTCAATTATAATGATTTACTTTGACTGCAGCAAGTGAACCATCACTTGTCATTATAATCAATTGGAAATCCTATCATTGGATGATATACATTTAGAAGAAAATATATCAGTTATTATGAATTTCTAATGTAGTTAATATTTTACCATAATAAACTAAAAGCAACTTTATTTGAAATACCAAACAGTAAGCTACTAGTTCTCTAAATTACAGAAAAGCTCCCTACTTTAATTTTTCAACATCTATCCACTATCAGCATCCTGGAGGTTACCAACGATCAGAAACTGAACTGAACTAACCATATAAATAGAGTGACTACAACAGTAGATGAGAGGGTAGGAATACTGCAGCGAATAACTTACCTTCTGACTCCCCAAAACGAAAAAACACAAGCCAGGAGTATAACTGAATACATCCTACTTGCCTTGATGAGGGTAGCTGCAACAACATTTGAGAACCTCGACACCATCCAAAGTGACGCAGCTCACTTGATTAGTGTCACCTCCACAAACATTCAGTCACTCCACCACTGATGTTCAGGTGGCAGAACTGTACACGGTTAAAAAGATGAACTGTAGAATTTCATCAAAGCTCTTTCGACAGCACCTTCCAAACTCTTGACCATTACCGTCTGGATGATCAAAGTAGCAGATACCTGAAAAAACCACTACCTGCAAGTTCTCTTTCAGGCCACTCACTTTCATTTCTTGAAAGTATATTGCTGTTCTTTGTGTTGTTGGGTTAAAATCCTGGAATTTCTCCTGAACAACATTGTAGGTATACCTATGACACAGTAGATACAGTGGGTTTAAGAAAGCAGCGCACCACCTTCTCAAGGGCAATTGGAAATGGGCAGTTTGGTATGTCCATATCCAATGAGTGAATTTAAAAAGAATGCTGTATGTTTGGGAACTCATCTTGGCAGCAAATATGATACCAATGCCTTGTCCAACTTCAGATGATTCCTGGAAAGGAAATTAAGTCAGTAGCTAGGAAACAGAATTGTATGAGAATCAAAAACATTACTTCTGTCCTTCCTGAAAGGAAGTTTTGTTCACCCTAATGCTGGTCATGAAATAAATTGGCAGAAAATGTAGCAACAGTGGAGGAATTAAGAGTTGGTGGTGAAGTAGAGCTGGGTGTTGTCAGTATATGTATGAAAACAATTGTTGTATTTTAAGATTTTATTTACCAAGTGTGGTAGTGAAATGAGAACTAAGAAGGGCCAAAGATATAGCTAGAAGAGAAAGCTGAGGTCATGATGCAGCAGCTGGAAGATCTAACAACATAAGAAGTATCAGAAGACGATTGTATTGGCCTGAGTGCCTGCACTACTAATGCAGTATGATCATGTCTGATCATTAGTCTGAACTTCTCATCCCCCTCCCTTTGATTGCTTGAGGCACTCAATCTCTCTGTCTGAGCCTCTAATGATGGAGCAACCTCTACCCACTCTGGAAGGATTTCGTGGATTCACATCTTTGAGTGAAGGAAATTGCTCTCCTTGGTTGTAAAAGATAAATCCCTTACCAGAGACTGTGCCTCAAGGTTCAAGATGCCCCTCCTCTCTGACATAAATGGCCAGCCTCTTATTGTTAAGCAGTGACATCTAGCTCTACTTTTTCCTACAAGACGAAATACCTTCTCCATATACACATGCGTCAAGAACACTCAGAATCTAATCTTTTAATTAAGTTCTCTCTTGTACATCTAAATTCTCGTAGATACTTGAATAGCTTGTCTAAGCTTTCCTCCTAAGACAACCTGCCCATTGCAGATATATACCTACTAAACCTTCTCTGAACTACACTCCCATCCTTCCTTAAATAAGGCGATCAATAATATATACAGTACTCCAAATACTACCAGTTGCAGTATCCCTGAAGTATAACTTACCTACGTTTTTATTCCTTTATCAATAAATGATAGCAAAGTGTTTTCATTCCCAATTACTTGCAATATCTACATCCTAACCTTTTGCGATTCATGTGGCAGTTTTACTATTTGTTTCTGCCTCTTTATACATCTATCTCTCTGTCTCGCTTACTCAAACCCTTTCACATCCCTGCATCTCCAGTGAATGGGTAGGCACTGTTTCATTACTGAAAGCAAAATCCAGCCAACTGAAACTGCCTACAAAAGTGACTTTAATGATTAGTTTGATTTCTTTTTCCATGATTAAATGATATAATGCTGACATAGTCTTAACTTGTACTCAGACTGTGAAAGGTGGAGTCTCTGAAACAAGAATTGAAAAGCGAATTGTAATCACAGGGGATACAGACATTGACCATGATCAGGTCAGTTTTATTTTACCTTTTTATATGTATTTTGCAAATTAGCTTGAGTATTTCAAACATTTTTGAATAACCTAACAGTGGATCAGTAGTCGGTTGCAAGTAGAATAAAAGTCTTGAATATATGGGAGCAAATTAATGTTGACTAATTTTAATGTAGAATTTTGAGCTTTTTGATGGAATTTTCAATATTTGCAGTCCTAGATACTTTTGAATTTTCTGCACTTAAAATTTTTATTTGTGAAATATTTAAGTGGGTTAAGCAAGTAATGCAATATCTTCTCATCTCAACTTTAGCGTTCACTTCGGATTATTTGTGAGATTAGTGGGAAGATTCCATAATTTTGGAGTCATTCATGTTGATGTCAATACTTATTGCATGTAATTCTGTGCCAAAGCATTAAAGAGTAAATAAACTTAACTCCATATAGTCTCAGTCAGTACTATTAAAGTGAAAAAATAAACACTTGTGTCTTTGAGCCAGTGAGGACTTTTGAGCTATAATAAACCACCTTCAGGTCAGCGCATCTAGATTTGTTCTGGTATTCCACATAAAGTTTTAAAGCAAAACACCTACTTTTAATACTATAAAAACCTGAACGTTGTCTGAGTTGATCAACTTTTGACTCTGCATTTTGGATCTGCATCAGTAGTTGGATCTATATAATGCTTGTAATCTCAGTGAATACTTGTTTTACCCCGTTGTTTTCTCTACAGCTGCTGAAATCTGAGATAATAAGATTTCCAATTGCCACAACTTAATTTTCCTGCATTAGTTAATTGAATAGAACTGTTCTTATAGAGTCATATAGTGCGGAAACAGACACTTCGGTCCAACTCGGCCATGCCAACCGGGTTTCCAAACTAAACTAATCCCGTTTCCCTCATTTGGCCCATATCCCTCTGAGCTTTTCCTATTCGTGTACCTGTGAAACATCTAAATACTACTAAAGTGTTGTGAAGCTTTCTGCCTCTACCACCGTATAAGTAGTGAATTCCCGCCACCCTCTGGGCGAAAAGAATCTTTCTTACACCCCCCTCTAAATCTCCTGAACCCTGCATTAAATCTATGCTTACTGTTTGTTGATCCCTGCTTCAAGGGAAAAGCATTCATTTCTATAGTAAAGCATTGTTCAGGACTGACACTAAACATGAAACTTGATGCAACATTTCCTGCTAAGGTTCACGTATCCCTGATCCATTGCAACCAGAGAGTCTCCTCCTGTTACTTGCCTTGCTGACCCTGCAGCATTATTTCTGCCGTCTTTTAGAGCGTCCATCCTTTTTCCCCTTTTGGCTGTGGCTTAGCTGATAAGTCATTCATATCTAAATCACAAGTTCTGGTCCTGCTCCAGAGTTTCAGCAAAAAAAAAGTCATATCCTGACAATTACTTGCAGTGTTAAGGAAGCACTGCCCTGTTCGAGACAAACAGTCTTTCAGATGAAGTGTTAAATTCAAGCCCTATCTGCCCACTCAGACTGATGTTAAAGATCCTACAAGCGTATGTTGAAGAGAGGAGGGTAGTTATTCCTGGTGTCCTGACCAATACTTACCCCTCAATCAACATTACAATAACTATCTGATCACCACCTAATTAAAAAGATTATTGCTGTTTGTAAGAGTTTTTGAAAGTAACTTACTGTCATGTTTCCTACATTACATAGTGACCACATTTCAAAAAAGTTGCTTGATTAGCTATAAAACACTTTGCAAGGTCAAGTAGTGAAAATACAGTATAAATACTATTTATCATTAACATTCTGCCCCACAGTAAAATCATCTGAAATGTCACATCAACTTTCATGTATGCTATAAATCCTCAACAATGCTTTACTACCGAAATGAACTTTTCCCCTTGATGCAGGGATCAATGAACACTGAGCATAAATTTAAAGTCAGGGACAGGAGATTTACAGGGATGTAAGGAAGATTCTTTTCACCCAGAGGATGGTGAGAATCTGTAACTCACTGGGAATCCGTAATGGTGGTGGAGGAAGAAACCTTCATAACGTTTAAGAAGCATTTAGATGTGAACTTGCAAAGCTAAGGCATACAAAGCTGTGAGCCATGTGCTGGAAATTCAGATTAAAACAGGTAAACACTTTTTTTTGAGATAACAAGGTGTAGAGCTGGATGAACACGGCAGGCTAAGCAGC
Source organism: Stegostoma tigrinum (assembly GCF_030684315.1). Classification (NCBI taxonomy): domain Eukaryota; kingdom Metazoa; phylum Chordata; class Chondrichthyes; order Orectolobiformes; family Stegostomatidae; genus Stegostoma; species Stegostoma tigrinum. The sequence continues at coordinate 70,577,132 of NC_081357.1, read as the reverse complement.
ATCAGAGGAGCGAGAAAGCTGACATTTTGGGTTTAGACCCTTCTTCAGAATTTTCTCTACACCTTGTTATCATCGATTCTCCAGTATCGGCAGTTCCTACTAACCCGGGTACTTATTTTTGACCAGTTCAGATTTGAAGGGATAAAAGGTGTCTTTCTGCGCTGTTGCCCTCTGTGCTCATTGAGTTGAAGTGCATGCCTACTGTTTATCGATCCCTGCATCATGAGGAAATGTTTGTTCCTGAAGCAAAGTGTTGTTGAGCATTGGCAACATATGTGTGAAACTTAATGTGATATTTTTAGATAATTTTATTGAGGGGCAGAACGTTGATGATAAATAGTACTTAAGCAGTATTTTCACAACTACTTGACCTCACAAAGTTGGGTAGACTTCTGTCACTATGAATACCAATGGCCTCCTTTTCGTTAGTCAGACTTTTATATGCTGACTTTTCCTCCAATTAAGCAATGGAAAATGAATATTTTTTAAGCCACTTCAAGAAACCCTTTCTCTTTTACCAATTCCAATACATCTCGTCCAGCCCTCAGTTCAGGCTGAACCAAACTTGCCACAGCTGCATCATCCAATTTTACCATGACCTACCTGAGAACGTTTAACCACATGACCTACTAGCAGGTAGGCCATTCATCCCATCAGGCCTGCTCCACAAGTCCCAGATTCCATCTGAAATGTCATCTGCTGCCTCCCATCAGTGAACAACAACCCCTCACCCCTAATTGTGCTGAAAGTTTCAACTATGCCTTCATTAGGAGATAGCAGGAACTGCACATGCTGGAAAATCTGAGATAACAAGGTGTAGAGCTGGATGAACACAGCAGGCCAAGCAGCATCAGAGGAGCAGGAAGGCTTCAAAGTGTCTAGGCCCAAAACGTCAACCTTCCTGCTCTTCTGCTTGACCGACTGTGTTCATCCAGCTCTACACCTTGTTATCTCTCTATGCTGTTATTAGCATTGGACCTTGTATTCTGGCTGGCCTTCTACTTTCTATCCTTCATACGCTTGACTTCATCTAAAACTCTGCAAGCCTAATTCAACCTTCTACATACTGCATAGCCACCTAATATTTTCATCCCCTTTTGAAATCCCTCCAAGGTCTCACCTCTTCCCATGCCCCTCATCTCATGCTGCCTTACAACACCTCAGACATCTGCAGATCTCCAGTTCTGATCATCCGTGCATCCTGATTTTAAATGTTCCACCATTCATGGCTGTGACTAAGGTGCTAAATTTTGGAATTTCCTCCCTCAATTTCTCTGCCTATCTACTGCTTCAACATTTTTACAGATGACTACTAAAGACTACGCCATTGACCAAACATCTGCTCATCTGATCTACTATGCATCTCCTTAAGATATGGATCTGAGGAACCACTTTGAAAGCAGTCCAGCCTAACCTCTCTGGTCCATGTTTCTGAACATGGAACATGATTTTTAATGAGCGCATCACTGGGCCAAGCCTATGTCTTTTCAGGAATCTTATGACCCCAGGTTATAGTCTAGAGGTTTATTTGAAATCTCAAGCTTTTGGAGAGTAATCCCTTCGTCACTTCAAATGATGAAGGGGCTATGCTCCGAAAGCTTGTGATAGACCAACAGATTTATTTGAAATAGCCTGGTGTTGAGATTCCTGACCTTGTCCACCCCCTGTTGAACAATGGCTCGTCCGCATCATGTTTTATCATGAAGTGTGAAGAAACCTGTTGCAACACTCCGGTTGGTCGAGAAACATGTTCTGATCGGGGCAGCCACATAGTTTTTTAAATGGATATTTGTGCCATAACTGATTTATGAAAGATATTTTTATTTGGAAATTTCAATTATTTCATTCTCCGTGAGTAGTTTTTACATTTCTTTTTACGATTTTAAGATCTTTCTTGCAAGATTAAATTGTATATTATATTTCTTTTACCATATAAATGTTGTAAGTTTAACTTACTTTAATAATGCCATTGTTTATTGCATATTTTGGCTTGTCTTCTTTCCCCAATGCCATTGTTATTGTTTTGTAATTCTGGGTAGGCCTTGGCCCAGGCAATAAAAGAAGCCAAAGAACAGCACCCAGACATGTCTGTCACCAGGGTAGTGGTACATAAAGAAACAGAGCTCACTGAGGATGGGGATGAATGAGTTAAGGTAAGGGAATGCAACATCTACTGAGATAGCAAACTTAATGAGAGCAGATGCCATGTTCCGTGCAATATGCCTTTCTTTTCTAGACAGACTTTCTTTTTCTATGTAGGGAAGTATGCATGTTATGAGCATGCTTTTATCCTTAACTGCTTACTAGCCAGCAATGCCTGGCTGTGATTTCACTTTTTTCTTTGAGTGTTTTGACTGATCAAAGTCATAATACTGCAGTTGGCTTTAATATGCTGTGAATGGTTGAATCGAAGTTATATCAAACTAAACATAGCAATCAGCTAGGTCTCGATAAATATTCCAAAACTAAATACATATTACAGAAACATTAGAATTACTGGTCATAAATTTGGCTAACACAATTCTATACGTGTATGTAATCTGAAAGATCAGAAGTATATTGTTACCGGAAATGCAGTAGAGAATAGCAACCAGGATTTTGTCAGAACTCTCAAATTGTTACAGCATTTTAACAAACCAGAAAGTTCAGCATTTTAGCTAGCTAAATCAGTGCATTCACCAAAATTGGCTCAATTTCCATTCTATTAGCTTCCCTCCTGCAATTATTATTCTAGTTAAATGAGAAATACTGCAGTATGTGTTTAATGAGTTACTGTTACATTAAATTTCATATTTAGGTTGCTTTCTGTTTTTGCAATTCATTACAAAATTCTTTGCCTTCCTGTAAATGCTTTAATATTTTTTGCAGAACATCTGTCATTAGAAATGTGTTTAAGTCACAGTAATATCATAGATGAATAGAGTTCTCAGACAGGTGCTGTATCTCAGAATTTTTTTAAAAAAAACACTCAAACTATCACCCTATAGCAAACTACAGAAAATTGTAATAGAGATTTCATGCTTTTTTTAAAACTGGATTTTCTCAAAAGCTTCCTTTTGTAAATAACTTATTGCTATGCAAACGTCTCTTTCTATAGCAGATTGATTACAAATGTGAGATACTGCTACTATTGATTATGTTAATAATGTCGACCAAAAATGCTGTGTTTTAAGGAAGTATGGCTTTCAAGAAAACTATTGATAATGTAAAATCTTAAAGTGAAATGTGTTGATTGTATGGCAAGTGAACAGATTATATATTGAAGTGGCAACAGAATTATTGCTAGTAGAAGAACAACAACTTTTTGGTGTCACCTAGGTTTCATTTAAGAAATATTTGCAGTTTACTGAGAACCTCCTCAGTGGAACCACTGGTAATATTGAAACGTTTAACTGAAGTCAATTGAAAATAGGAGTAAGGACGTAATTTCTCAAAATAATTAGAAATACACAAAATTACAATTGCTGTGAAATTTATAAGAAGTTTTGATAACGGGTGTATAAAATAATTTCCATGGTACACCAAGTATTGCAATTTTGCAATAGTACATAGAGTCAAAGCAATTCAATATAGCTGACATTTAAATTAGTGAGAAACAGAACGCATAGAGGATTCTGGGAAGTATTTGTGTAGCCTGATATGGTTTAGTTGGAAGAAGTGGCAGCAAGGCTTTTCATGCTACACTACTTTCAAAGTCGGTTTGGGAATCTATGTATCATGTAAAAGCTGGAAGAACTATTCTGAGGAAGAGTCACCAGACTCAAAATATTATCTCTGATTTCCCTTCACAGATGCTGCGAGACTTGCTGAACTTTTCCAGCAATTTCTGTTCTTGTATCATATAAAAGACTGATCCTGTTAGACAGTAATATATTTTGTACATTGAAGAGAGCGTTTCAAATCTCCAGGGCTTTGGGATTACTTCTTGGACAAAAGGAATCTATATTCCTGATAGGCTTACCTAATTCAACTAAGTTAATCTAAGTTAGAGGTAGATCAATGGGGCAAATCTAAGCAGTAAGCTCAAGAGTAGAACATGGAGCAAATGAGAGAAGTTAAAGAAAAGCATGGACAAGGAAAGAATGAGAAGTAGGCAAAGATTATCAGATAAATCAGAAAATTGGGAAAGCTTTAAATGCCAACAAAAGATGCTCAAAGTAAAGTGGGGAAAATAAACTGACAGCAAACTAGCAAGTAACATAAAAACAAACAGTAAGAACTTTTAAAAAGCAGACAAGGGGAAACAATGAACATGGGACCCATACAGATTGAGTGGAGGAAAAAATAACACGGAACCAGAAAATGGCGGCAGAGTTGAGCAATTACTTTGCATCAGTTTTTACAGTAGAAGGCTGTAATGGCATTCCAAAAATACTCAAGTTAGGGGGTAAAGAAGCAAATATCATACAACATCTGTCAGCACAGAGAAAGCACTATGGGGAAAAAATAGGGAAGAAAAGGGTTAATAAATCCCCTGGACCTACTGGAATGCATTCTAGGATTTTAGAGGACGTGGCTACAGAGATAATGGATGTACTGGTTGTAATCTTATAATTATGAGAGATTTTGCATCTTGACAGAGGGAATAGAGGTGCTGAATGTTATTTAAACAGGGAAAGAGTGTGGCAAGCTGCAACTCAATGTGATTTCGAGTCCTAGTGCATGAATCACAAAAATGTTGGCATCCACGTTCAGCATCTAATAAGGAACACAAAAGGAATGTCAGCCTCCTTTTCAAGGGGAATGGAGTATAATAGTAGTGAAGTCTTGCTAAGACCATACAGCGCTACAGTTAGACCACAGCTGGAATACACTGAATAGCTTTTGACCCCTTATCTAAAACTATACAGTACTGACTTTGGAAGCAGTCCAGAGAAGGTTCACTAGATCGATCTCAGGAATGGATGAATTTTCTTGCATATGTTGTGCTTCTTTGCATTGGAATTTAGAAGAATGCAAAGAGACAAGGTTGAAACATGCACAATTCTTAGTGACCTTGACAGGATAGATGCAGACAGGTATTTTGTCTGTGGGAGAGTCTAGGACCAGAGGGCATAATCTCAGAGTAAGCAGTTGCCCATTTAGTACAGAGATGAGGAATTCCTTTCTCTACAGGTAGTCAGTTTGTGGAAATCTTTACTACAGAGTGCTGTCATGTCATTATGTGTATTCAAGGCTGTGAGGGGTAGTCAGATTTTTAATCAGTAAGGGAATCAAGGATTATGGGGAAAAGGCAGGAAAGTGGAGTTGAGGGTCATCAGATCAGCCATGATCTCTTTTAAACAGTGGAGTGAACCCAATGGATTGATTGACCTACTTCTGCTCCGACATCTTATGATCTTGTCAGTATCTTTTGATTTATCATTTCTGTGTACATTTGTTAATTTCAAAGGTTTCAGCACTGAGTTTTATTTTAAATCTTAAAGCAGAAGTTACATACATTGGAGTGGTTATAACTTTTAGCTGTTTCTGTTTAATATTTAATAAAAAATCAGCAGCCCTAGGCTACATGCTGAAGGTATATCATTATACCCTACTCATTTAGTAGTCATTTCTGTATTTTTCTTTTGAATCTGGCAGATATCAGGAGCAAGTACAGAAATGTGCTTTCACTGAACAACAGTGAATGTTGATCTTTTCAGTTTTTGTAGGCTATCTTAGATGCCAAACCACTAATATTGTGTTCTTTACTTCCAGAAATGAATATTGCTTGAAAATAAATGACGATCTTTACCATCAGAGTGACCACTGCCAAGAATAATAATGCAAAATTTCCTCAGAGCATTAGCAAATAACATCCTATGTAAAAGTTGCACGTAGTGTGAATATTTGAAGATGCCAGCAGCCTTCTAAAAAGCAGAATTGGAGTTAGTTACTTAAAATCATTAGTTTGTAATTTGATCATTTACTCTTTAGTAATTTGATGGCTTATTAATCTACCACTTCTGTATACCCTTAGAATTTAATAACTGCAAGTATATAATAGAAAAATGGCTGAAAGTAGATTTCTTTTTAGAAGAGTTTTGTACAGGATGTCATGACTAACTTAGAGTAAGTGGCTCACTTTCAAAAACCGAATAAGTATGTGTAAACCTGTTGTTGCAGAAACATTTTTTAGCATGATCAAGTAGTTACCAAATATTGTGGAAAAGGGAAATATGGAAGGACTTTGTTCAAACTTTTCCAATGTCACTTCAAACTCTTAACATGTTCTGTTCAAAAGAATTACGTCTGTTTATAAAGAATCTCCTAGCCTACCTATTACTGAAAAAAATTAAAGGGGACCTAATGTTAAACAAGTATCATTCCATTAAAAAATAAATCACTATATTGCATTTACTATATAATATTTTTTTAAGTCATCCATGGAACTGGGAGATCCATATTGGAAAAAGATACTTTTCTATTTACTTATCAGCTCTATAACATAACTGGTTGGCAGCTTAAAGTTTAATGCTTTTAAATCATTTTTTCTCAATTGAAAAAAAATCACTATATTAAATGCATTTCTATAAATTCCTTTACATTGATCTTGATACGAAAACATGATCTTTAAAGTTAATAGGCAAATTGTATTGCATTTTGGATGGCTTTGTCTAATGTTTGAGGGAGGTTTTGAAAAAATAATCTGTTTGATATTTAATCTTTCCTGTAGATATTATTGCAGAACCTTTTCTTTAGCATTTGTTTGAAATCTTTACTTAATCTTGATGACTGTCATGTGCTTTTGATCAATATATAGAGATAAACAAGCAAAATAATATTTTAGTAGCTTCAAAGTTGTGTTGAATGATATTCTTGCTCTGTGTAACGCTGTTGAAAATAAATTTCATTAAAATATAATGTTCTGACTACTCTGTTTTCCTATGCTCGATTCTGTTGTTGAACTCCTTAAATGGTACAATGGCACTAATGATTTGAGGGAACCGAAGTTTTCATGGCTCATAATGGACAATCTTTTCAATTGCTATATGTGCCTGTTTTGCTACAAAAATAAATTTAACATGAGTCATTTATTTTAAAAATTTCAAATGTCGTTCTTTGCTCGATTCCCAGTGCTACTGACAGCCCCTCTCTGCCTGACACGCTGTTCCACTTTCTCTTTTAATGAACTACGGTGCAATAAATTTTGCATATCCTAAGCCTTGATGCTGCATGACACAGTGCATCATTTAAGGAATAAGAGAGAACTGCATTGTGGCTTTGAAGATATTGAAAAGTAAGAGGGACAATAAAGTGCAATACAAACAACAAAAGAATTCATTAAATTATGTGGACACCTCATGGAGGAAAATGTCACAATCTTGGGAGAGAGTTGGAGAAAAATCAAAGTAGTCAAAGATCGCAAAACATGATACAATTTTTGAAAAAGCAAAGGAAGTTACATGAAGAGATATATTGTTTGGGAAAACCATTGATTGCCTCCATCATAATTGTGTTTTAAAAACTGTTGTCACAAATTGATCTGTCTGATACACTGTAATAATGCCTAATAAGAACTACTCTAAATGCTTCAAGCATTTACTTTTTAAAAGTTGTAACTAAATTAATCAGTATATTAATAAAGTAAACACAACAATATTAGAAAATCAAACTTCGAGTCCAGATGACTTCTTAGAAACACTTTTATACAAATTAAAATGGATAAATTGTTGAACTTTTAACTTATTGTTCATGTAAGTTTCAATTACATCATGATCTCTAGAGGTTGGACAATTGTAAAGTATACTGTAATGATTCAGAATGATTTGATTACTACATTCATTAAACAAAATGTTCATAATTTTTTAAAAAATTAAATGTTAAAACTTTTTAAAACACTACTTTCCTGCAAGGTCTCCCCCATCCTTAGGCCTGGGAGGATTTAGTCCTTTAGATCTTCGATCATGAATTCATGATGAGGAAAATGCCATGTCCGCAAGGTTTTGGTACTGGTAAGCCAGTTTCTTTTTCTTCAGATTTGGGTCATCCTGCCAGGCAGAAACAGTATTGCACTTGCTAGATTTCAAGTTGTTGATAACCTCACGATTTTTATCAAATCAGTCCTGATGCTTCCTGACAGACAATCCAAGTGTTTCTTTGCAAAGATGATAACTGGCTTAAGGACATCCTAAGGACTGTGGACACATTTTCTATCCTTGATTGAGGCTTGGTAGTTTTTTATTCTGAAGATATTATTGAAATTGGTTGTTTTTTTTATTGGACCCTTCAGCACGTTGACATAAATCTTTCATTGACATCTGCTATGTCTGTCGTTTACGGACTAGTTTGATGGACATGATTGAATTAATAAGTCGTGGCTTGACAAAGGCCTTTGCCTCTGTAAACTGTGCAAAACCCTGGAAGATTCTGAAATGCGGATATCCTCAAATTCTTCTTCTGCTTCATGATGATATGGAAGTGGTGATTTTTTAACAATGGGTCCCATTACAGACCTAGTTCCAAATTAAGCCAGGATCATTCTCTATCTGACCAACTATAATATCCCAGCTGGACTGCAGCTTATTTACCAAATAAACAGTTAACTATTAAATCTCAGAGGACTCCAATCAAAAGCTGAGACCACCTCAACTTCAGCTGTTGAATACAGTGATGATACTGCAGTTAGTGACAAGTCAGAAACTGAATTTTGGAGAATCGTTAATGTACTGAGGCATGAGAGACGATTGGGTTCACAGTCAATACTGGGAAGACCAGAATTCTTCATCAGCAAGTTCCAAATGTTCACACGTCCGCTCCATTGACTAGGATTCATGATCAGTGCCTGGAAAGTGTGGAACACTTTCTAGTATTTTGCAGGCTGTCTTTTGCAAATCGCAAGTATTAATAGTGAAATTTAACATTGCCTGAAATATGCTGGTGCAGCTTTTGGTGGTCGGAAGAAGCGGATGTGTGTCAACTGTAATACCAAAACTGAAACCAAGCTCATGGTTTTCCATTCATTCATGATCCCTTGCTTACAGTATAGCCCCTAAAACATAGATAATATACAGGAGGCTTCTCAAAATACTAACCATCAATCCATCAAAGTCTACAGCAGAAGATCCGACATATCAAATGGGAGGATGCAAGCATTGAGGCTGTGATAATTTGCCATCAACTTCATGGGGCTAGTAGTATTTTGATTTTTGTTTATTGAAGTAACATGTACAACTGTGATAGTACATTAAGTTCTATTATGACAGCAGTCTACTGATTGAAATAAGTCTCTCTTTGCTGAAATTTAGGTACTACATATTATATTTCGTATTCTATATTCAGTTGAATGGTGATGAGTGTGTTTCTTGAAGTTGTCTTTAATGTCTTTAGAAACTTCATTCACTGCCAGCTGGTTGTTCACTGTTGAGAAAACAGACAGATCATGAAAAAAAGATTAGTTTGTTGACAAAAGCATGATTTGTAAGTTTCCTGACAAGATCAAACTGAAACTATTTACGCACAAGTTAAAACATGAAACTGCCATTTCTAGTCATTGTTCTTTTTTGTTAGTAGTAAATAGTGTGGTGAGAGTTACATCAGCTTTAAACTGATGATGCGTTTAACTCCCTTTCATCCATTAAGAGATGTCTGATGCTCTATTCAAGATTGCATACTTCTGAATTGGCCCTGACAGTCAGGTACGTAAATATTCACTCTTGAACCATACTTAAGCTTCCCCAGGTACAAGATGTTATTAACTGCACGTATATGGCTGTCAAGACTCCCAAAGGGCCAGTCAATGACCTTCAACAATAGGAAGGGCTTCCATTTCCATGATCTGTGACCACTGAAAGTGAGTCCTTCAGGTATATGCACCGTTCCCAAGAAACAGACGTGATGCCTAAGCAATTAGTCTGACATCCTGAGATAACAAGGTGTAGAGCTGGATGAACACAGCAGGCCAAGCAGCATCAGAGGAGCAGGAAAGCTGACATTTCGGGCCTAGACCCTTCAGAAGATTCTCCACCATCTGCAGTTCCTACTAAGTCTGACATCCTCACAGCTTTGCCGGTTTCCCACATGCCTTCAGGGTGATTCTAGGGGAAGAGGCATTCCAAAGACGACTCATTCTAGCAGAGGAGTGTAACAGTATGGATGCATCTGATCACCCAGTTAGTGGGTCATGTAATGCCAAAGTTGAGTTCCAGATCAATCCAACAGAGTAATCTGTATACCCTTGTAATGGTCTTGTGCATATGGTAGTTTGCTGTGTTCTGGACAATTTAACAGTAGAGAACTGATGGCGGGTGGGGTCCTGACATCATTGACCAGGATCAGCAGGAGATTGAGCAAGACGCACAGGATGAGGAACCACCTTCATTGTATGTGCGGGGAGTTGAGACACACAACAGGGGTTTAGGACAATCCTGTACCCAGTTCCTGTGACAGTGGCCTTTCAAAAGCACAATAAAGACTCCCCTTTTTGCCATCCTGCTGCACCTCCTCATGTCACGTTTCATTGCCTACTGCCAAGCACACAGTGTGTACTGACAAAGTTTAGGGACTGGCCAGATGTAGCCTACCTCAGTATGAGAGGACCATTAAGAGAACAAGAATGTAGATGAGATTTAATAAGGCAACATGAAATGCGGGGATGACCAGCAGGTAACATGCTAACATTTGCTTATTGCTGTTTAAATATAAAGCTTTAATATGTACAAAGTCTATATAACCCATGAACCCTAAGCATATCTGCATGCTCTCCATAACTCACTTATGAGTGTTCCTACACAGTGCCACCTGTGTAGCCAAAGTGGAAGCAGTTCTGCTCTGTGGCTATGCTCTCGTTCCCCGAGGCTTAGAGAGTCCCAGCATACTGAGGGGCAACCACAAATACAAGCAGAACCGACTTATGTCAACTTGGAGATTCGGGGTGCTGGGGCTACTGACAAAGAGCCAGACAAACTGCTAGAGTGCCCTGAGAGGAACCCCCAGAAGCAGGAACCAGAAGGGTTTCTGAAAACCTCCTAACTGAGCTGAGAAAGACAAGAACCTGATGAAAACTCCCAAAACTTTGTGCCCACCCCCCCCCCCCACCTAATGGCATGGCTGCATTGACCTCATGGATAAGGTGATGTGACACAAGATTGTGTACACCTCCCATATCCATTGGCAAGAGCTGGCCATCAATGATAGTCACTGTTACTTCAATAGAAGAAGTTTATGTGCACTGAGCTGAGATAGAGCAACTTATGACTTGAAAGGATTCCTCCCATCATCCACACAAGAATGCACATGGCCACAGGCAGTTTTACCACATGCTACTGCCTTCTTTTGTCATCATAGCACTTTCTATGTTACCCAATGACACTTTAGAATCACACCATCAGCCTAGGCCTGCTACCTCTTTGACTGTCAGTGGTCTTGGCTCTTATCACTTCCATCAGGTGCAACTGTGATGGACTCACTGTCTTATGCCCTGCAATCTAAATATGATTGGACACGCCACTGCAGAAGTATCTGACTGGTAGGAGATGTGCAGGGAATTGGTATAGTAGTACACCACCTGAGAATCTGCCATTCTTCTACTCCGGTAAATTAATGGCCTGTGCATTATTTAAGATGGTCAAGACTTCTCTGTGAGAACATAAGCACAACTCATCCTGACTCTAACGAATGTGGAATTCACTGTTCTGTAATGGCCATATGAGTATTGTGACACAGAACCATCCTTGTACTCTGCACAAGTTTAGTCCTTCTCTTGGTTTGACCGTGGCAATCGTTTGACTGGCCTGTGACCCATCTGTTTTCCTTCCTCCGGATCAGGGTGTTAATTTCAGAGACATTTCTTTATTGATCTGTACCCATTTCCCCTACAAACAGTAGGAAGAGCCCAGTTAGCTTCTCCACAAATTCTAGTGCAACTGTTATCCTAGTGGCAGCCCATTGGTTCAGGAAGCAGCTTACAACGTTTGTTCCATTCCTCTGCGCAGCAACTTCTTCCCAGCAAAGACCAACAAGTAATCAAATGCAGTGATTCTTCTGAAAGGTTGTTACTGCTTTGGTCAGTGAACTGGTTGGTGACTCCTAACCCTTAGAATGCACACTTTTGTGTTGCCACATGCAAGACCCAAACAGGAAGACGGTGCACAAAATTCATTTTCACTGCAAATAGGATGTTATTGACACTATGTAACACCACACCAGGATAAATGTGTAACCCCATGGCCGTTGAATTCCTTTGTAATCTCTATGCACTCCTTGTTTGGTTAGGCTAGTTTGTCTCCTCTTGCTGTTCCTTAGAAAGAGGACCCTCCTGTCTTTTCCATGCAGACTGGAGGTGAATTTGAAGGGTGGAATCTGTGGCCACACAGCATTTTCCTTTGCTATGGATGCAACAGGCTCATCTCTCTACTTTTTGCATCTTGTGCTCTGGTAGATTATCTCTGAGGTAAACAATTCTAAGAAAACCATTTTCAAACAGGGCTGTGACAGTCCTTTAATGTAGTGCCAGCACCTTCCTCTGAATCAGCTAATGCTGCCATCTGAGTCTTATTGCCCACCCCCAATCTTCAGTGGACGGGTCCCTCCCCCATTAATTATAGCCAACTCCTATGTGATTGGGAATCAGTGAACTGCATGATGCTTAAGCCATAGCCACTTCTAGATTCGTTGCAATGACCTGAGACATCTGAGCACAATCAAACCCTTGGTCTCCTGGTAGTATATCTAAGTAGGACTGCACCATGAAGTGAAGCCATTGAAAGGTTGGTAGGCAAACCACATACTGTGATGTCCATTCCACTCTACTATCAAACCTTTGGCTGCAGATTTTGTTTTAGAAAGCTTTTAGTGTTTCTAAGAAATTATTAGTTGAATTACTCATTTCAGTGTCCGAAGTATAATAAAGTTCATGTACCTTCCAGCTGAATAATATCTTAAAATGTTGCGTGTAGAGATTATGCATATTAATTCTTACAGATCAGCTTCAAGACTAGAACAAGTTTTATATTCTAATATTAACTATGATAATAGCATCTGAGAAGTTAACAATATGCTGTGTTCTTTTTCATGGGTGCATTAAATGAAAAATAGATTATTAATATACATACCGTCCATTAGTTTCAATCTGAGGTACGCTATTATCAGCAACAAGAGCAGAAAAACTGGAATAAATATTCCAAATACAAGAAACCACTGTGGCAGAGCTTGAAGTACCTCCACAAATGCTGAGTATCTGTACACCATGATATAGTTTTCAGTTTTCAGTTGCAGTCACTAAATCCTTTTGCTTCAATCAAATATCAAAGTTCACTTTTTGAACTTTGGTCTGTTTGAGTAAGCTTGTGATTTGTAAACTAGTTTAGAACTTTATTCTCCGTGATAGGCCTCAATGAATAGGTTAGCTCGGCTATACAAATAAGAACACTGTTTCTAAATTTACTGTCCATACTCCTCATGATTTTTGAATCCCACTATTAAATCTCCTCTCAACTTTCCCTTCACCAAAGAAAACAGCCCCAAATTCATTCAAATAACTTATATTCCTATTTCTGGAATTATTCTCATGAATCTTTTCTGCATCTCACGAATGTCTTCACATCACATCTGAGCTATTGCTGCCAATAAGTTTTATTTAATTTGTCTGCATTGTTCTTAACAAAATCAATCACCCCATACTTCCCTGCATTAAATTTTAGCTGCCATTTGTCTATGCATTTCAGGAGCCAGTCCAGATTATTTTGAAGTTGAACACGGTTTTTGTCACAATTCATAAATTTTAAGTTGTTACAAATTTTGAGCCATGCATAAATTTTGCAAAAGCTTGCAAAAGACAGACAGTCATCGACTCTTCAGAAACCTGAGCTTTATATGCTTTGGCAAATCAACTGAAAAAAATAAAACTAAATAGAGACAGTGCCTTGAGGAACCATGTTAAAAATCAAATTGAGCAAAGAAACTTAATAAATTTAAAATAAAGTTTAATTCTGAGCAGCGATAATACATTCCCACACCCCTGCAATGCACAGTGTTTGTGGAAGATCTCATATATGCCAATACACATTTTTAGTTTCCTCTTCAGGGCCACCCAAACATAGACAAGACCACAGAAGAGGCATAGTCATGTCTTAACAACTACTCCCACAGTCGTCTGCTTAGACCTGTTATTGGCTGCCTTGGCCAGATACAGAAGCAGAACCACAAGGGGATCCTTCAACTTGCCTGCCCTCATACACGCCAGAGAGCCAAGGATTCAGAATGTGAGGCTGAAGTGAAACCAACTGGAGAACCAGCAGCAGTCCATACAACTAACGTTTGAGTAAACTGTAGCAGACTATTACTCAACTTATTTGCTCCTTAGCTTTCAGAATGAGTGTCTTGTGCTATTTGTATAACACCTTTGGCTGCTTCAAGATCAAGGGTTATTCTTTTGCAAGCCTACTTCATGTAATTAATTGAATAGCCTGTCCAATATGTATTCCTATTTTCCGAGATAGTTGAAAAATACATTGTTTTGTGACTACATTATGCAGGCTACAGCTGCAAGAATAAATTATCAAAACAAAACCCTGCACAATAAGGAAAGAAGATGAGACAAAACTAATGAATCGTTATGAAGGTACATAATTGGATAATTCCATGAAAAAATTAATGACAACCCTGGAGCATGTTACTCAATCAAAAGATTTTGTCATCTATCGATTAGTTATCTTTGAACACAGGAACAGCATTATTACTGCCATCTCATCGGGATTAACTGTCATTTTTGAAGAAATTACCTATGAAACAAATGTCAGACTTACACGTCTTTGAGTAGTAGTTGTGCATGAAGCATAAAGATGTTTCACAGAATTTCTCATCAGGCTAGGAATTATATAATCATTGTTTATTCCACTTGAGACAAAGTGATCTGTGGACTGAGGATTGTCCCCACTCTCTATTGTCTGGGAGATCAGTGCCTGAATCCTCTCTAGGCATTTTCTTCCAGTTTCAGAAGAAACCCTCCCTCTCCGCTCAAACAAACCATGATATTATGGACATGATTTTCACTGCTTGTCAACACCAACCACTCTACCTGGCCTTCGTCAACTTGGCCAAGGCTTTTGACTCAGTTGACCAGAAAGTGCTATGGAGGATCCTGTCAAAAGCCAGATCTCCTGAAAAGTTTGTCAGCATCCCTTGTCTCCTCCATGACCAGATGCCAGCGACAGTCCTCACTGACAGTAATATGACAGAATCCTTTGAGGTGAAAACAGGGTCAAGTAGGAATGCGTCATCACCCCCATCTTTGGCACCATCATCCTTCACCTTCTCAAGAAGAAGTTTCCCAGTGGTGTGGACGTTGTCTACAGGATGGATAGAAAACTTTTCAAACTCAACCGGTTGAAATTCAAGAAGGAAATAACACAACACCAACCTCACTCATGGAACTTGTTTGTGAATGACAATGTCACCTCTGCTCTCTCGAAAGAGAATCTTCAAACTTAATTTTATGTCTTTGTGCAAATGTATCAAAAATTGGTCTGAGCTTCAACCTCAAGAAAACACACATCATCCCAGGTCAAGTTCCAGCCCATTCCTCCATTAAGAATCAACAGAGAAATCTTCCCAAACACTGATCATCTCCCTTACTTGGCAAACTACCTCTCATCTAAGGCTGACATCAATGAAGAGATTGAACACTGCATCCAATGTGTGAACACCACCTTTGAACAGCTGAGGATGAAAATCTTCAATGATAGTGACATCCATGCTCTTAGCAAGATCCTTGCGTATAAGGCAGTCATCCTCCTGATTCTATAGTTCCAAAACTTGGACTAAATACAGATGCCACCTCAAGACCCTTGAGGGCTGTGTGTGAATCCTATAGGCAAGGAGACCACACTCCACAAGGCCATATAAAATTTGAGCTGGAGTCAAGACCCAATGTTTATTGTTGCAATGGCCTTAACCTGCAGTGCATAGTCAGGGATTTATGAGGTAGATGTAAATGTTGTTGCAGGGCATAAGGAAGATCTCTTTAAAGTGTCATGATTTCAGGTTATGTAAATGAGAAATGAACACTGCAGCTGTCAGAGTTAATGAAGCACCACCTTGATGATTCATAGAATCTGTATAGTTTGAAAGTACAGACCATTTGGCCCATCATGTCCACACCATGCTTCTGAAGACCATTTCACCCAGACCCAGCAGCCCCCTGCCCCCTTCCCTGCTCCTATAACCCTGCATTTTTTCCATGGCCAAGCTGCCTAATGTGCACATCTTTGAACTGTGGGAGGAAACTGGAGAGGAAACCCACACAGACATGTGGAGAATGTACAAGCTCCACACAATCACCCTGCGGGTGGAATCAAGCCCGGATCCCTGGCGCTATAAGGCAGCAGTGCTAGTCACCAACCTCTGTGCTGCCCATCCATCTACTCAACAACTTTGAGTGACAGACCATCTAATTCAGCAGAGAAACAAATCTGATCTGTACTGTCAAGTGTATTTTGTTGATGGTTGACAACTGCTGCCAACATCATTAGAAACATTTGGCTGAGCTTCAAAAATTCCAAAAAATACTTAATTTATCCAGGGTTGTGGCATACACATCATGATTGACAGTTTAAAAGGCTCTTAAAGAATTAATTATTAATGTTGTTATGATTGATGAAGTTTTTTTGTATATAACAGATTGACTACATGAGGGGATATTAAGATCGTTGAACAGTTTTCATGAATGAGAGGTTTTTTTCTGCATTATTTATGTGCTTTACTTGCTTGTTAGTGTAACTACCTTTCATATCCACTTGGCCATGGGCATGCCATACAAACAGAGAAGGTGGCATGTAAGTATGCAATAGAATGATTGTGGCATGAGGGTGCATAGGGAGTAGATGGGAGCTGGCGATAAACAAGGTGAGGGGTAAGGGTGTAATGATTTTTAGAACAACTAAATCAAATTTTCTTCTAACCAACTCGGGTAGGGAAATTCAAAACTAGGGAGCATAATTTTAAGGTGAGAAGAGAAAGATTTAAAAGGGATCTGAGGGGCAACAATTTTGCACGGAGGGTGGTTTGTATATGAAACAAGCTGCTAGAGGAAATAGTAGATGCAGATACAGTTATAGCATTTAAAAGTTGCTTGGACAGGTACGTGAACAGGAAAGGTTTAGAGAGATAGGGGCCAAATGGAACTAGACTAGTTTGGGAACTGATCGGCATGGATGAGTTGGAACTGAAGGTTCTGTATCGGTGTGATATGTCTCTTTAAGAAAGGCACATAGGACAAAGCTAGAGGTGCATTTTAAGGTCTTTAGCAGCTTGGAGATCAGGAAGGGAAGTGGAATGTGAGGAAGATTAGCTCTAAGAATGTTACCGTCGCCAAAGCTTTCACTCACATTGTAGTCAATGGCAATGGTTATGGTTGCTCCAATGATGTCGACCACCATCTTTCTTTATCAGGTGTGAATGGACAATCTTGCCTGTCACCCGTTGTTATCTGTAGCTGTGAATGGTTGCTTTTTAAAAGTTCATTCATGGGATGTGGATATTACTGGCTAAGTCAGCAGTTATGGTACGTTGCTATTTGTTCTTGAAAGGTGTTGGTAAGGTATTTAGTAGAAACTTGACTTAAAAAGGAACAAAAATGCCAGTTCATCAGCCTTCCTGCCTCTCTGATGCTACTTGGCCTGCTGTGTTCATCCAGCTCTAGACCTTGTTATCACAGATTCTCCAGCATCGGCAGTTCCTACTGTCTCTGAACCAGTTCATCATTCCTTGATATAGAGTTTTCTGGCAGAATAGAGAGGGGAACAAAAAGGATGACATGCAGCATTGTTCTTTAAGGAATCAATTACAACTGAGAAGGGTGATTATTACAAATTAAGCATCAAATTCAATCATATAGTTTGAGTTCATAAAGAAAGGCAAACCATTTGCCAAGCGTGTACCAATAGATACCCAATTAGTTGATGGAAGATACAAGAGCAAATATGTAGGCAGCTTTTTGAGTGCAGAAACAATAGGACAGAAATTATCAGGGACTTCAACTACTGTATTTTCAACTGGACTGTGAACAGGGTGAAAATAACAGAGGGCACAAAATCCTTAAACTGTGCTCAAATATTTTTAAATGGCACGTAACAAGCCTAATAAGACGGGGTGTAATTATAGATTTAGCCTTAGGCAATGAAACTGGGAAAGTAGATGAAGCAGCAGTTGGTGACAATTTTGGAGGTAATGCCTACTGTGATTTAGATTTAGCATCATTATGGAAATAGATCAAATAGGATAAAAGAAGACCTGAATGGGAAACTCGCAGGTGATTGGCAATGTAGATGATAGAGAAGATAGCTATCAATTCCAACATTGTATCAATGGGTAGTTTGAGTGGATGTAAATGTCACAAATGGAATTCACTATGGAAATCTGTGAGGGAATGCATTTGGGGAGGATTGAAAAAAAGAAGGGGGCATTTCTGGAGTTTGTGTTCTTCCTGTGTCTGTAAGAGTTCTCTCTCGGTGCTCTGGTTTTCTCCCAAAGATGTGCAGGTTTTATGTATTGGGGATGCTAAATTGTCCATAATGTCCAGTGATATGTAGGCTTGGTACATTAGCCGGGATAAATGCAGGGTTCCAGGGATAGGCTAGGGGCTGGGTCTGGGAGGGGGGAATGCTCTTTGGAGGGTTGGTGTAAATTCGATGGGCCGAATGGCCTCTTTCCGTACTGTAAGGATTATGATTCTAGGATTCTGATACTAATTCTTATTAAGGAGGAAGGCACTAATATGCTGGATAGGTTAGTAAATAAAATATTTGAAGTTCTTCCCTTCATTGTATGAAGTATGGAATGCAAAAGCAAGGATGTAAAGTTGGAATTACATTAGACACTGGAAAGGTCACAGCTGGAGTTTACCCATAATTCCAGTCACTGCATCATAGAAAGGGCAATATAGTTGCTGTAGAGTAAATATGGAAGCGATTTAGAAGAATATTGCAGGGCTTGAAAATTGGAGCTATGAGGAAAGCTTGGATAGGCTAGGGTTATTTTCTTTAGACCAGATCTGATTGAGGTGTGACTTAATTGAGGTGTAGAAAATAATAAGGGCCAACTTAGATCTGACCAGTTTCTCTGAGCAGGGCGGTCAATTACCAGATTTAAGGTGATTGGTAGAAGGTTTCAATGGGACATGAGGGGGAAAATGCTTTTGCCCAGAGAGTAGTGGTGTCTGGAATTCAGCACCATATTTGGTGGTGGAGGCAGAAACTATCACTTGTTTAAAATGTACCAGGATCTGTACCTGAAATGCTGTAACCTGCAAAGCAGGTGCTGGAAGGTGGGGTTACAATGTGTGACTTCTTTTCTCTCAGCCCGAACAGACATGAATGGCCTCTTGCTGTGCCAAAACTTTCTACTCGTTCTACAGTTCTTTTCCTGCAGGAAGGAAGGGAGAGTGCAGTGCAATTTGTTTGGATGATGTGGTTGTCAAGGTGTGTATCACCAATGGAAGTAAGTTCTAAATCTCTCTTTTATTCCTAACGTGAAGGATTTCATCTTCAGCTTTATTACTCACATCTTCACTATGATGTTTTTCTTGCTTTCTGGCTCAGCACAGCTATTGTGCCTCCTGCTCGATTAATATTAAGCATTGTTTAAATATTAAACCAGGCAAGTTGACTCTTATTGGGCAGGATTTTGACCTGAGAAATGAGCCAGCAAATGAATTCCACCTAGTTTGCTGAGTTGAAATTGATGCAATATGTGTCCAGGTCTACCTTAAGCAAATTTGAGAACTTTCAGACTCCTGAGCTTTTTTTATGTATTTGCTTTATTTGGGACTTACTAGCTGGGCCAACAGTTATTGTCCATCCCTAGTTGCCTTGTAGAAGGTTGTAGTGTGCTGCATTCCTGAACTGCTGCAGTACATGGAGCTTGGGTACACCCACAGTGCAATTATTAAGGGAGCTGCAGGATTTTGGCAGAGCAACTGTGAAGGACTGGCTATAAAGTTTCACATCAACACAGTATATGGCTTGCAAATGGCTCTATTCTGTGATATCAAGGTGTAGAGCTGGATGAACACAGCAGGCCAAGCAGCATCTTAGGAGCAGGAAAGCTGACATTTTGGGCCTAGGCCCTTCTTCAGAAATGAGGGAGGGGAAGCGGGTTCTGAAATAAATAGGGAGAGAAGGGGAGGCAGATCAAAGATGGATAGGGGAGAAGATAGGTGGAGAAGAGGCAGACAAGTCAAAGAGGCAGGAATGGAGCCAGTAAAGGTGAGTGTGGGTGGGGAGGTAGGGAGAGGATAGGTCAGCCCAGGGAGGATGGACAGGTCAAGGGGGGGTGGGATGAGGCTAGTAGGTAGGAAATGAAGGTGTGGCTTGAGGTGGGAGGAGGGATAGGTGAGAGAAAGAACAGGTTAGGCAGGCGGGAACGAGCTGGGCTGGTTTTGGGATGCAGTAGGGGGAGGGGAGATTTTGAATCTTGTGAAATCCACAGTGCTATCACTGGGCTGCAGGGTTCCCAAGCGGAATATGAGTTGCTGTTCCTGCAACCTTCGGGCGGCATCGTTGTGGCACTGCAGGAGGCCCAGGATTGGAATAGATGTTATAAAGCAGAATGCACCTATTAATACTGATTGACAGTTAACCACCAAGCATTGTTTAAATTTCAAACTAGTCAAGTTCATTCTGATTGGACAGGTCACTGGCCTGAGAAATGAACCAGCGAATGGCTGTTGCCTAATTTGTTTAGTTGAATAAGTTGTAATTTATATCCATGTTCTTTCTATTAACTTATGAAACAACACACTGCAAACTTTGGCAATCCTAAATTGGTTATCTGTGTAACCTTTACACACTCAGGATTATCTATCAAATTTATCACATCAGAATCACATCTGATGTCATAAACTGTCTTGTGGGTTTTTAAAGCACAGGCTGGTTGGGTACAGTTCACAACAAACAACATACTGAGCGTTTGTATGAGGTATGTCTCCAATCAGTGGCATTACTTGGCTGGTGGTGAGAGGGGCTTGGCCAGTGAGATTGTTTATGCAAGCCCGGGGTCTCTGCGCTACCGCACGCTGCCTTCGATGTGGCTGCGGAGGGGGGAGTGGTGTGTGGGGGAGCGAGACTGTCAATTACCTCCTTTCGGAGTGTGCCTATGCGCAGGAGGTCTGGAGGGGAATACAGTGGTATTTGTCGAGGTTCGCCCCGAGCAGCTCCATGACATGGGACTCCGTGCTGTATGGGCTGTTTCCCGGGACGCACAAGGAGACCAACATCAACTGCGCCTGGAGGACCATCAATACGGTGAAAGGCGCTCTTTGGTCTGCCCACAACTTGCTGGTCTGCCAGCTGAAAGAACTGACCCCGACCGAGTGTTGCAGACTGGCGCACTCCAAGGTCCAAGACTACGTGCTGAGGGACACGCTAAAGCTTGGGGAAGCTGCCGCCAAGGCGCAGTGGGGAAAGACCACAATATGAGACCCCTCGGCCAGAATGTAGCAGGGGCCCTATTCGGTAACTGGGCCCAGCTGGCGCCTTTCCCAACTGGTCAGGGGGCCAACGGGGACTGTGCAGAGAGACAACTGCCGGGGCTTTTCTTTGTTTTTGCTTTTTTCTTTTAGTTGGTGTATGTACCCCCAGGGTAACCTGGAATGGCTAGCATGACCGGGTAGGTGTGTAAATACGTTTATTTTTTGTATATTCTATGAATAAAGTATTTTTTAAAATAAAAAAAGTCTCCAATCAGTGGAGATCTCCCCCGATTCCCATTGACTCCAGTTTTGCTTGGGCTCCTTGATCCTACACTCAATCACATGCTTAATGTGAAGGGCAGTTTACTCTCACCTCACCTCTGGAATTCTGCTCTTTTAACTGTTTTGACCAAAGCTGTAATAAGGGAAGGAGGTGAGTGGCTTGAAAAAATTGTGCATCATTGAGCATGTTGTTGTTGAGCAGCTGTTGTTTGATAGCACTATTGTTGCCCCTCATCCGTTATTGGTTGATGACTGAGGGTAGACTAATAACGTACTAACTGTCAGGGTTGGATTTGTCCAGCTATTTTTGGACAGGGCTTAACCTAGTTAATTTTCCCCATTACCAGGCACATGCTGATGTTGTAGCTTTAAAACTAGCTTCATATCTGCCATAACGTAGACATAGAACATAGTGCGACCTGAAATTTTATCATTTCTTTCTCTCCTATATGCCGCTGGGTATCACCAGCTTTTCACAAGTTTAGCACTTTAACTGGAAGTAGGGCATTTAGTTGATTGCTGACTAACCTGTTAATGATAATGCCGAATTTTCTGGCTCTGAGATAGGGAACTGGTGTTCTGTGACATGGATCTTGCTGAAATACAATGGATTTCTCCTGCTTACTCAGGAAAATAACTCACCTGACAATTTGCAACCAGCAATTTCTGTCATTTCCATAGCTGTGCCTTCACCACAGGTATTCTTCCATATCAGCTTATTGCTTTTGAGTAAACTGAAGTGTAATGTTCTTTAAACTGACTATGAATAACTCTCTTATGCAAACTTCTAAGCTTGCATCATGTCCAAGTAATAAGTGATCTTGAATTCAAGAATGTAGTCTGCATCCATCTTATTTGGAAATTGCTTATTGCGGAATTCACTCAGTGCTAACTGTCCCAAATTATGAGTACTGAATCCTGTTGATTTCAATATAGTCATAGAATTATATCTGCTGAGAAACTACCTCAAAAGCATCTGACACCATCATGTCGAGGAAAATATTTGCTTTATTATTATCTCCTACTGTATTCACTTTTGGTTAAATTTTCCATATTCATTTTTTATATTTGTTCATGGGATGTGGAAGTCAGTGGCTAGCACAGCATTTATTGGCAATCCTAATTAAGAGAATTAATTAAGACTCTACCACCCTTACAGGACTCAGTTGTAGGCCAGACAAGGTAAGTATGGCTTATTTCCTTTAATAAAGAACATTAGTCAACTGGATTTTTTTTAGAAAAACAACAGTAGTTATATGATTTCTGTAACTGGCACATAGGAAGATGGTTGTGGTTGTTAGAGGTCAGTTGGTTTAGCGTCAGCTCATTTTTGAAGGAGTTCCTCAGAGTAATGCCCTAGGCCCTATCATCTTTAGCTGCTCTGCCAATGACTTTCCCTCCATCATAAGGTCAGAAGTGGGGGTGTTCACCGATGATTGTTCAGCACTGTTTGCAGTTATTCAGATACTGAAGCTGTCCTTGTTCAAATGCATCAAGATTTGGATAATATCCAGATTTGGGCTGACAAATGGCAAATAACAGCCACACCACACAAATGCCAGGCAGTGACCATCATCAATAAGAGACAATCTAACCATCATCCCTTGACATTCATTAGTGTTACCATCATTGAATTCTGCCAGTTACCATTGACCAGAAACTCAACTGGACCTTCCATATAAACACAGTGGCTACAAGAACATGTCAGAGACTAGGAATGCTGTGGTGAGTAACTCCCCTCTCGATGCCCCAAAACCTCTCCACCATCTACAAGCCAAAAATCCAGGAGTACAATGGAAATATTCCTCACATGCCTGGATGGGTACAGCTCCAATAACACACAAGAAGTTTGACACCATTCAGCACAAATTAACCCACTTGATTGGCACCATATCCACAGACATGCACCACCACCACCGACATTCAGTAACAGCAGTGTTTACTACTGCTGAGGCCCTGCAGAAATTCACCAAAGATCCTGAGACAGTCCCTTCCAAACATATGACCACTTCCATCTGGAACAGTGAGGGCAGCAGATATATGGGAACACTTGCACCTGCAAGTCCTCTCCAAGCCACTCACCATTCTGACTTGGAAATGTATTGCCATTCCCTCACTCTGACTAGGTCAAATTCCGAAACTCCATCCCTAACAGCATTGTGGGTCAACCTACAGCACATGAACAGCAGCAGTTCCAGAAATCAGCCACTTTCTCAAGGACAGCTAGGGCTGGGTGATAGATTCTGGCCAGCCAGCGATGCCCATTTGCCACACGTGAATTTAATAAAAAGCTTGCTCTTTATTCCATAGCTTTATAGAATTCAAATTTCACCATCTGCCAAGGTAAGATCTGAAAGCAACCCTCAGAACATTATGGGTCACTCGACTCAAAACATTAATTCTGATTTCTTTCCACAGATACTGCTAGACCTGCTGAGCTTTTCCAGCATTTTCTGTTTTTGTCTCCAAAAGCATTAGCTTGGGTTCTCAATTACTAGAACAGTGACACTACCATTAGGATTACTATCTCTCCACCTGTACTTACACCAGCCCTATTTATTCAAGTTAAATAGATTGTTCCAAAAACTTAAGACAGCCCAGTGGATAGTTGTCCTGCTACTGGGTAAGCGGACCCCAGAGTCAAATCCCACACCAGGAATATTTAGTCGTATTTGTCATAAGGAGGTTCTTCAGCCAGACGGTGGTGAATCTGTGGAGCTCATTGCTGCAAAAGGCTGTGGAGGCCAAGTCATTGTATTTTGGACAGTTAGGTTCTTGATTAGTAAGGGAATCTAGGGCAATGGGGAGAAGGCAGGAGAATGGGGTTGATATATCATATCAGCATATAAACATAAGCTATGATTGAATAGCAGAGCAGACTTGATGGGCTGAATGGTCGAATTCTACTCCTATATCTTATAGAAAGAACCCAGACACCAATGCAGCCAAAGAGCATGCCGGTCACTAGCTTAGGTAAATGAGAAGTATTAGTAACTGGAAAGGCATCTGGCAAGCCATGCACCAAGTCCAACAGATGCTGACTGATGTAAAGGGTAATTAGTCAGCATTATGGTGGCCCCATGAAACATGTGAAAATTCAAATAGAACGATTACAATGTACTGCACTGGCCACTAGGTGATGTGCAAGAGCTGCTCAGAATGATTGCAATGATCTGAAAACTTGCTCCAATTCAATAACTCAATGCCTAAAGAATTATAGTTTCAAATATTCTTGTGTTACAATGGGAATGAAAATGGCTGTAGGCCTCACAGTCATATTTATGAAATAACATTTGTTACTGCTGTTCAGATGCTTAACAAACCATTTAATATACTATAACATGGGTAAAGAGTAGTGTGGCTCTTGCAGCTGCACCTGAGATTGCAGGCTTGCTTCTAGAAATGTGACATGAAAATACAGAAATGATGTTAACAATGGATTTAGATTTACTTCTAGATTTCATATCATTATTGCATTTCAGTAGTATAAAACTTTTATTTTGATTCACTTTTAGTTCTTTTATACTCAAAAACATAAAAGAAACCCAAAAAGTACACTGAGATAACAAGGTGTTGAGCTGGATGAACACAGCAGGACAAGCAGCATCAGAGGAGCAGGAAAGCTGACGTTTTGGACCTAAACCCTCTTCAGAAAAATTCTTCTGAAGAAGGGCCTCGGTCCGAAATGTCAGCCTTCCTGCTCCTCTGATGCTGCTTGTCCTGCTGTGTTCATCCAGCTCAACACCTTGTTATCTCAGATTCTCCAGCATCTGCAGTTTCTGCTATCCCAAAAAGTACACACATGATATTATTTCAAATGGAGTTGTGATAACGGACCTTTTGGACTACCCATTCCTTTTACTCTAAAATTATAAACGAAGAAGGACAATTTTTTAAAAAATGGATTTGTGTTTACAGTGCTTTTGGAGAGACCCACACATGCATAGTTCTGGAGTGAGTTTTTATATCAGAAAATCGAAAGCTGTCTGCTTGATCACTTGAGTTTTTTTTATTTGATTGTTCAGCTAAATAGTTAATTTTATTTAAGATTTAAATGTATTTTTATTTCTCATTTTTTACACGCTTAATATTAATTCTTTGGGCACAGAAGGTGGTTTATTTTCTGTATAAGGTGCTGTTGTAAGCTGCTTCCTTTTAGGCTAAATGACATTGAGGGCATACCAGACACACACATGGATGACTAGTAGATTTAGAGAAGTGATACAAAGCAGGCTCAGTCAGATAGATGGGTGACTGTCAGGTCAGGTAACAACGTGGTTTAGAAGTCTCCTGTGGCTATTACTCTCTCAAACATATACTCAGTTTTGGATACTGTTGAAAAGGATAGTCTCTAAGAGGAAAATAGAAGAGGCAGTCAGATCTTGGGCACTAAGAATGAATCCATGTTAGACGAAGTTTGACAAAATTCAAAACAACAATTGTTATGGGGGACTTGGGCACAGATTGGAGATTCTGTGGCAGTGAGCCTGAATCTAGGATGCTATCTAGCTTCTCTGGTGGCAGGATTAAGGATGTCTCAAAACGTTTGAAATATGTTCTTAAAGGTGTGTGAGAAACGGGAAGTTATGAGACACATTAGTCGGAATGCCATAGTTAGGGAAAAGATTAAGGCTATACAGAGTGAACGTAAGTGGTTAAACAGAAGCAATAGTAAGAATACAAAGTGTGGAGCTGGATGAACACAGCAGGCCAAGCAGCACAAAAGCTGACATTTCGGGCCTAGACCCTTCATCAGAGAGTCTTCATCAGCCCTTCATCAGACCTCTCAGATGAAGGGTCTAGGCCCGAAACATCAGCTTTTGTGCTCCTGAGATGCTGTTTTGGCCTGCTGTGTTCATCCAGCTCCACACTTTGTTATCTTGGATTCTCCAGCATCTGCAGTTCCCATTATCTCTATCTCAAAAGCAATAGTCTCTGGTTTACTCCGAGTGCCAAGCTCGAATGAGGGAAAGAATAAAAGGATTAAAGAGATAAATCAATGGCTGAAGAGGTGGTGTAATGTTCAGAGATTCAGGCTCTTACGTCATTGGGATTTTTTCTGGGACAGAAAACATCTGTTCAAAAAGGGTCACCGGGCCCGAAATGTTAACTCTATTTTCTTCTCCACAGATGCTGCCAGACCTGCTGAGCTTTTCCAGCAAATTTATTTTTGTACCTGTTCAAAACGGATGGGTTTCACCAATACTGGAAAGGCACCAATATCCCTCGAGTAATAAAACAGGACAAGTGACTTTTCGGGCGTGTTTAAACTAATTCAGCAGGCGGATGGGAACCTGAATTGTAGCTCCAGTGTACAGGAGGTTGAGAGCAGTGACGTCATGAATAAGATTTCAAGGTCACAGGAGTGTACCTGCAGGCAGGAAGGTGGTTTGAAGCATGTCTACTTCAACGCCAGGAGCATCTGGAATAAGGTGGGTGAACTTGCAGCGTGCGTTGGTACCTGGGACCTTCTTGTTGTGGCCATTTCGGAGACATGGATAGATCAGGGACATGAATGGTTGTTGCAGGTTCCGGGATTTAGATGTTTCAGTAGGATCAGTGAAGGTGGTAAAAAGGGGTGGGGGGGGGGTGTGGTGTGACACTGTTAGCCAAGGACAGTATTACATTGGCAGAAAGGATGTTTGATGAGGACTCGTCTATTGAGTAGTATGGGCTGAGGTTAGAAACAGGAAAGGAGAGGTCACCCTGTTGGCAGTTTGCTACAGGCCTCCGAAAAGTTCCAGAGATGTAGAGGAAAGAGCGAAGGTAACAGGGTAGTTGTTATTGGGGCTTTAACTTTCCAAATATTGACTGGAAAACCTATAGTTTGAGTACTTTAGATGGGTCAGTTTTTGTCTAATGTGTACAGGAGGGTTTCCTGACACAGTATATAGATAGGTCAACAAGACGTGAGGCCACTTTGGATTTGGTACTGAGTAATGAACCAGGCCAGGTGTTAGATTTGGAGGTAGGTGAACACTTTGGTGATAGTGGCCACAATTCAGTTATGTTTACTTTAGCGACGGAAATGGATAAGTGTATGCCAGAGGGCAAGAATTATAGCTGGGGGAAAGGCAATTATGAGCCGATTAGGCAAGATTTAGAATGCATAGGATGGGGAAGGAAACTGCAGGGGCTGGGCACAATTGAAATGTGGAGCTCGTTCAAGGAACAGCAACTGCGTGTCCTTGATAAGCATGTACCTGTCAGGCAGGGAGGAAGAGGCTGAACAAGGGAGCCGTGGTTTAATAAAGAAGTTGAATCTCTTGTCAAGACCAAGAAGGAGCCTTATATAAAGATGAGGCGTGAAGGCTCAGTTAGGTGCTTGAGAGTTACTACTTACCGAGGAAGGACCTAAAGAAAGAGCTAAGAAGAACCAGGAGGGGACATGAGAAGTCTTTGGCAGGTAGGATGAAGAAAAACCCTAAAGTTTTCTCTTGGTATGTCTGGAATAAAAGAACGACTAGAAAAAGATTAGTGCCAGTCAAGGACAGTAGTGGGAAGTTGTGCATGGAGTCCGAAGAGATAAGAGAGGAGCTAAATGAATATTTTTCATCAGTATTCACACAGGAAAAAGACAAAATTGTCGACGAGAATACTGAGATATAGGCTATTAGACTAGACAGGATTGAGGTTCATAAGGAGGAGGTGTCAGCAATTCTGGAAAGTGTGAAAATAGGTAAGTCCCCTGGGCCAGATGGGATTTATCCCAGGATTCTCTGGGAAGCTAGGGAGGAGATTGTAGAGCCTTTGTCTTTGATCTTTATGTCATTATTGTCTACAGGAATAGTGCGAGAAGACTGGAGGATAGCAAATGTTGACCCCTTGTTCAAGGAGGAGACTAGAGACAACCCTGGTAATTATAGACCAGTGAGCCTTACTTCAGTTGTGGGTAAAGTGTTGGAGAAGATTATAAGAGATAGGATTTATAATAATCTAGAAAGGAATAATTTGATTAGGGATAGTCAACACGGTTTTGTGAAGGGTAGGTCGTACCTCACAAACCTTATTGAGTTCTTTGAGAAGATGACCAAACAGGTGGATGAGGGTAAAGTGGTTGATGTGGTGTATATGGATTTCAGTAAAGCATTTGATAATGTTCACCATGGTAGGCTATTGCAGAAAATACAGAGGCATTGGATTGAGGGTGATTTAATAGTTTGGATCAGAAATTGGTTAGCTGCGGGTAAGTTGTTGGAGGAGATTCTGATAGATAGGATTTACTTGCATTTGGAGGGACAGGGAATGATTAGGGAGAGGGAAATTGTGTCTCACAAACTTGATTGAGTTTTTTGAGGAAGTAACCAAGAAGATTGATGAGGGCAGAGCAGTGGACGTTGTTTACTTGGACTTGAGTAAAGCCTTTGACAGGGTTCCACATGGTGGACTAATTAGAAAAGTTAGATGGGGATTAGAGTGAGATTGCCAATTAGAATCAAAATTTGCTTAATAGAAGAAGAAAGAGACTGATGGTGGAAGGTTGTTTTTCAGACTGGAGGCCTGTTACCAGAGGTGTTCCACATGGATCTGTGCTGGGTGTACTTTTTATCATCTATATAAATGACTTGGATGAGAATATAAATGCATGGTTGCTAAGTTTACGGATGACACAGTATTGGTGGTATAGTGGACAGTGAAGGAGGATATCTAAGATTACAAAGAAATCTTGATCAGTTGGATCAATGGGCTGAAGAATGGCAGATGGAGTTTAATTTGGATAAATGTGAGCTATCATATTTTGGTAAAACAAACAAGGACAGGACTTACACAATTAAATTAAATGTAAGGCCTTGGGTAGTGTTGTAGAATAGAGGCACCTAGGCATTAAGGTACATAATTCTTTGAAATTTGCATCATGTATAGACAAGGTGGTTAAGAAGGTAATTAGCACACTTGCCTTCATTGCTCAGACCCATGAATATAGGAGTTGGGATGTTGCATTCAGATTGTACAAGATGTTGGTGAGGCATGTTCTGAAGTACTGCGTCCAGTTCTAGTTGCCCTGAATTGGAAGGATATTATCAAGCTGGAGAGGGTTCCAAAGAGATTTCCAAGGATGTTGCCAGGAATGGACGGTTTGAGCTGTGAGGGCTGGGACTATTTTCACTGGAGTGTAGGAGGTTGAGGGGTGACCTGATAGAGATTTATAAAATCTTGACAGGTATAGAAAAGGTGAATGAAACACCATTGGGAGCCTCCAAGGCGGTGGTCTCAATGTGGACTTTACTAGTTTCAAAATCTCCCCACCCCAGTTATTATCCCATGACCAAACGTCCCTCTCATCCCAGCTTCCTTGACCTGACACAACTGTCCATCTTCTTTCCCACCTATCCGCTCCTCCCAAATCACTGACCAATCCCCACCACTACCTACCAGCACTTACCTATCATCAACCCGCCTACCTTCCCAAGCCCTACCCCTCCTCTCTCTATTTATTTCAGAGCACCCTTCCCCCTCCCAAATTTCAGAAGAAGGGTCCCAACCCGAAACATCAGTTTTCCTGCTCCCCTGATGCTGCCTGGCCTGTTGTGTTCCTCCAGCTCTACACTGTGTTATCTCTGGCTCCGGCATTGACAATTCCTACTATCTCTAAGTACAGCTGGACCTCAAATTACAAACATCTGATTTATGAACACATGTATCAATGCATGCAGGGCTGTAATTTGAAAGGCCCAACATATGACCACTTCCTGTATTTATGACTAACCTCTGTACAAATTGACCTGCGAAGAGACTCCAGCATGAAACCTACTTGCAACTTGGAGGCTGCCTGTATTCGTTGTTTTTGTTGACTGTGATGATTGAAGGTAAATGTAGCTAGAGCCAATGAGTTACCTTAATAGTGAACAGTCTGCCCTTGTTGATTGTTAATTAACAAACCACCCATTTTTTTATACCATCACATCTTTTTAAACAGCTTACTTCTTATTAGCAAAAGTAGCAGGTTTTAAACTAGAAACCGGTTGGGAGAATAAAACCAGCAGGCTAACTTTTGCAATATTTCTTGAATATAATCACAATTATTATGTGAACTCTGCATTCTGATGGGCTTCGACTCGATGGCTTTCAGCCAGTAGGGGTTTGACTTACACACAATAGACAGCTTCTGTTTGAGATATATTACATTCTGAATCAATTTTTATTTCATTATTGGAATCTGCTTAAGCCCAGCAAAATGGTAAAGTTCATGATCATTTTGTCAAAGCAGATTTATAGTAATGCAGAAGAGTTTGAGGCCCATTAGAACGAACTATCGATGGCATATTGGTAGGTTTAACATTTATGCAATGTTTCTTTGATTTCCATTTAAATATCATTCGGAGGTCAGCAAAATTTCCCAGCCAGCTCCGCTGGGGTTTATGACAATCATCCGTCAACAATGAAATGGAGGATTGGGAGAAGTTTTATGACAGAGCATAGAGTCATAGACATACAGCACTGAAATAGACACTTCAGTCCAAGCAGTTCATGCCAAACACAATCCCAAACTAAATCAGTCCAACCTACCTGCTCCTAGCCCACATCCCTCCAACCTTTCTTATTCATGTATCCATCCAAATATCTTTTAAACATTGTAATTGTACCTGCATGTACAAGTATCTCTTGTACATTCTCATTCTGAGTTCAAAATGTGCTCAAAGTAGTTCTTTGGAAGCCATTTGCATTTTGGTGAGAAGATTAGTCTATGGACTAGGACATTTGCCAGAGGTATGCAAAGCAGACAAATTCTCATAGAGCCTTAGATTATAGAAGTCTGTTACACAGTAAAAGGAGCTTGAGCCCCGATCAAGTCTGCACTGGTCAAAAACAACCACCTAGCTGTTCTCATCCCATTTTCCACCACTTGGCCTATGGGTCTTGTATGCCTCGACATCATAAGTGTATATCTAAATACTGCTTAAATGTTATGAGAGTTCTGTCGCTACCACCCTTATGGGCAGTGAGTTCCGGATTTCCACCACACTCTGAGATAACAAGAAATTTCTCACATCTCCTCTGAACTTCCTCCACTTATCTTAAATTTATGCCCCTTGGTCATTGATCCTTCCACTAAGGGAAAAGTTCCTTCCTTTATGCCCTATCTATGCCCCTCATAATGTTATACATCTCAATCACATGCCCCATCAGTCTCCTCTGTTCCTAGGAAATCTCTAGACTAACCCTACCCCTAGTCAATCCAATCTCTCTTCATAGCTAAAGCTGTCCAGATGGACAACATTGCCTCTGCAGCCTCTGCACTATCATCATATCCCTTCTATGATGTCTATTGCAGAACTGCACACAATACTCTAGCTATGACCTAACCAACATTTTATTCAGTTCCAGCATCACTTTCTTGCTCTTAAACACTAATGCCTCAGCTAATATGGCAAGTATGCTCTCTTAGCTACTTTATGCACCTTTCTGGATACCTTAAGGGACCGGTGTACATGCACACCCAGGTCCCTCTGATCTGGTGCTTCACAGTTCCTACCATTCACTAGCTTTCAGTAGTTTCCCTGCCACTGATTGTCATATCAGTTAGTGTGCAATATTGATTTAATGCCAGCACTGCCTCTTCAACACACAGAGCTGAATATGCTCTCAGCAGAGGAACAATTCCAGAAATACAATTTGAAAGGACGAATGATTATGTTTTAAGTTAGTTGTTGATTGATTTCTATTAATTCTTGCTGCAATTGTGGTGTTTTGTAGCCCCAAAAATTGTGTCAAGTTGCTAAAGTCTGTGAAGAATGGCCTGGTCTGAGTTGAAGATCTTTATCCTGACTTCACGGATTCTATACAAACTAGTTGCTCTCAAACATGGTGACGGTCGTTTGCATTCACTTCAGATTACAGCACACTAGCAGAAATGAACTAAGGTGACACAGGGAATAGGAAGCTGCTGGCAAAAGGAGGTGGAAGGCATCCACACCCAGTGTTCAAAGATCAATTATCCTCAGCAGCAAACATTGTGCAGTTATCGTCACTTTGCTAAGGCTTTCCTCACTGATATTGGCATTGCTGCAGCTGTAATTGCAGCTTTAGAACAGGGCAAGAATGACATTGCTAATGGTTGTGATGGTGGCCAGGAACTTCTCTGCACCTGACTCCTAGGAAGTTAAATATTTGCGTCATATCATAGGAGATGCAGTTATCCTCTACCTTTTGAAGCTTGTGAAGTCCACATTGATACTCTGCCTCCGCTTGGTTTCCCCAATGCAGAGGAAGCCACAACGGTCCTGAAGCAAACTAGGTACCACAGCCACATCACCTTCCTCAGCACCTGCCTACGGAACCAGAAAACTGTTGTGACCTCCTCTACATTGGGGAAACTAAGCGGAGGCTTGGGGACCGCTTTGCAGAACACCTCCGCTCGGTTCGCAATAAACAACTGCACCTCCCAGTCGCGAACCATGTTAACTCCCCCTCCCATTCCTTAGATGATACGTCCGTCCTGGGCCTTCTGCAGTGCCACAATGATGCCACCCGAAGGTTGCAGGAACAGCAACTCATATTCCACTTGGGAATCCTGCGGCCCAATGGTATCAATGTGGACTTTAAGCTTCAAAATTTCCCCTTCCCCCACTGCATCCCAAAACCAGCCCAGTTTGTCCCCACCCCCCACTGCATCCCAAAACCAGCCCAGCTCATCCCCGCCTCCCTAACCTGTTCTTCCTCTCACCTATCCCCTCCTCCAACCTTAAGCCGCACCTCTATTTCCCACCTACCAACCTCATCCCGCCTCCTTGACCTGTCTGTCCTCCCCGGACTGACCTGTCCCCTCCCCACCTCCCCACCTATACTCTCCTTTCCACCTATCTTGTCCTCTATCCATCTTCGGTCTAAATCCCCCTCTCTCCCTATTTATTTCAGAACCCTCTCCCCATCCTTCTCTCTGATGAAGGGTCTAGGCCCGAAACGTCAGCTTTTGTGCTCCTGAGATGCTGTTTGGCCTGCTGTGTTCATCCAGCCTCACACTTTATTATCTTGGATTCTCCAGCATCTGCAGTTCCCATTATCTCTGACCTCATATCCCTTCTTTGTCTTCCTGATTTCTCTCTTAAGAATGTCTCTACACTCTTAATATTGATTAAAAGATTCAATTAAACCAAATTGTCTAAATCTAAACAAAAAAATCTTTTATTCTTGACTAGAACCTCAATATCTTTATAAATCCATTGTTCCTTAATCTTAATAACAAACACATACAATGAGAGAACTGAAGGTCATGTAAAGAGTATGAGACAAAAGGAGAGAGCGTTTTTATTTTGAAGAAATATCACAACCAAGATGTCTGAGATACACCATAGGCATTTAAGGAGAAACTCTAATGCATTAACAGTATAGTCATGATCCCAGCTGATGTTATTACTGGACAAGTCAGCTTGCAGGCCAAAATCTCATTTGATAGATCTTTTATTTCATTTATTAAAGTGATTTTTCTCTGAATAAACAACATGCAGGAGGTTTCTGGGGTGGAGAGTTTGAGATATGAAAA
Organism: Stegostoma tigrinum; assembly: GCF_030684315.1. Lineage (NCBI taxonomy): Eukaryota > Metazoa > Chordata > Chondrichthyes > Orectolobiformes > Stegostomatidae > Stegostoma > Stegostoma tigrinum. The sequence continues at coordinate 70,542,984 of NC_081357.1, read as the reverse complement.
TAGACTGGAAAGGCTGGGACCTTTTTCTCCGGAGCATAGGAGGTTGAACCTTATTGAGGTTTGTGAAATTATGAGGGTGTTAGATAAGCTGAATGACGAGGGGCTTTTCCCTAGTGTGGGTGAGTTCAAAACTAGAAGGCGTATTTTAAGGTGGGAAATGAAAGATTTAAAAAGGGCATGAAGGGCAATGTTTTTACACAGAGTGGTTTGTGTTTGGAATGAACTTCCAGAGAAAGTGATGGATGCATGTACAGTTACAACATTTAATAGACATTTGGGTAAGTTCATGAATAGGAGAGGTTTGGCGGGAAGTGGACCAAGCTCAGGCGCGTGGGACTAGTTTAGTTTGGCAACACAGTTGGTGTGGACTGGTTGGACCGAAACGCCTGCTTCTATGCTGTATGACTTTATGACTCTACGCAATGCAGCAAATTCAAGTTTACAGTAAAATGCAAGTCTATTACACAGAAGAAATGAAGATAATGTAGAATAAATCAAACTATTTACATGGATCACAAACATAAAGATTTTGAAACACTTTTTAAAATACATCTGCTTAATCCAGAAGCATTCCTTTATTGTTAAATACCTTCTCTTTCACACCTTTAAGGCTTAATTTAACTTAATTCCCTATCTTGAGAACCCCTTAGCCTCTTCCTAGAGTCATACAACTGAGTTTAGACTTTCTCAGCTTCCAACAACTCCTTCTGAGTTGTGACGAAACTTTACTGAACTGGAACTTTTAAACTAAAAACTGTTAATGTCAAGATAACATATTTCTTAACAGCCCTAAACTACCTTCTTTTCTCAGGACTAACCTTTTCACACATCCAGCATCAGCCAAGACTTATGTACACTGCCTAAGCTGAACCTAGAGTTTTTCTTACCAAGCTACAGGTGTTCACTCTAAGCACATCCCTGTCCCTATTTTGTATGGGAAAACTTAATTCTCGAAAATGTTTACTTTGTTCATTCATAAATTTTGCCAGCATAAACAAATTTCCACTAGCTTCCATGAACCATCTGTCTCTAAATCGCAATGGGTGCAGAATTATCTACAAGTTCCTCATAATTAATAATTCTGTTGAGACTTAGTTGTGGTCCATCCTTTGCCTCACACTGTTGAACAGCTCCCAGAAGGTGGAAGTCCTATATTCAGCAAATTAATGCTCCTAAATGGATTTGTTGCTGATCCATGGAATGCATTCCCTGTAGACCCTTCCAGTGGCAGGCTGGGAAGCCCCTCTATCTGGGCAACAATGTCCATTAGTTCCACTGTCAGATGAGGATTTAATTTGGGAGTTGTCCCTTATTATTGTGTTGCTGTGATGTAGTGTTGACATAACATTGTCAGGGTAACTGAATGTTAAGATTGTCGTCACAGATCCTAGTTTTAAAAAGCAATCACAATAACATAATTTAGTTATTTTTGTTTGCTTTTCCTGTGCTTGATGTTAGTATTTACATCCTGCTTCTGATGTAATTGGAGAACTAACTTGAAGGGCTATACTGAGGCCATCTATCACTGTAAAGGAGCCAAGTTAATGTCAGCAGGGAATCTTTAATTATCCTGGGGCACTTCAACTGCCTGTTGCTCCTTGACAATGAAAAGCAGCTGTGCTGATACTATCTGTGAGATTTCGCAAATTAGATACTAGCTTTTAAAAAATACTTGCTACCTGATAGTCTACTCAGCAAGCTTCAACTTACAATGAAAATGTAACTCCCTCAGCAGTTATTGGTCTAGTGATAATGATAGTGCAATTAATTTTCCTTATTTTCTTACAAGTAACATCAAAAAGGAAAAGGTTTTCCTTTATTACGTTCTATTCCATTTGAAGGAAACTCATTGTAGACATTGAATGACCATCTTTGACTAATTTACTTGAAAGTGTGGAATGCTCTATTCATAATGTTAGTACTCTTGAAAATACAATGCTATTTTAGTGACTGAGTCTTTAATATTTTGTATAGTAAGTAAATAAATTACTGGCCTAATTTTTCCTTTGTGCAGCTATTTCTGCCTCAATGAACTTCAAATCCACTCGTTACAAAGCAGTACAGAAATTGAAAGTCACATGAAAAAGTCAGTCTTCTTTACTCTCCATCTTCAGTCCGCCTCCCCCTCCCTCCCTATTTATTCCAGTTCCCTCTCCCCATCCCCCTCTCTGATGAAGGGTCCAGGCCCGAAACGTCAGCTTTTGTGCTCCTGAGATGCTGCTTGGCCTGCTGTGTTCATCCAGCCTCACATTTTATTGTCTAGAATTATGTCTTTGTTTATTTAAACCTTAAAATTAATTCAATTAAATAAAGTCAATCTAACAAATACATGCATATCACATCTCTTTGATCTCAGGAAGTGCTCGTCCTGTGTAAAATGGGAAATTTATGATGTTTCTAACATCCCCTTCAAGCATGTTCGGGGAGTGTTGTCTGCTAGAATGGCCTGCACTCCGGATTTTTATCTTGGGCTGTAGCTGGCACTGCTATGGTGCATCCAGGAGCTGACAATCTGGAGGAAAGCATGTTTCTATGGTGATCCCACTGTTTCAGGATGTGCAGGCAGCATGGAAGTGCATGACCAGCAACTAGTCAAGGAGGATCAAGCAGACTGTGCAGAAGAATCTTGAATGTTTTGCATTCTTCAATGAGTATTCAGTTCTGAATACTGGTGAGAGTGATGGTTCATTTGGGGAGTGCAGAGCCAGAGAAAGGTCCATCGTATCATAGCTGACCCTGCTGTACAAGGTGCAACCAACAAATGCTGTAGTGGGTGGCAGGATGAAAGATGCCTCTGAGCATTCTGAGGGGTGGGGATAGGTGTGCAGCAATTGGTCACAGTCCGTAGTGGTACACCACTACTTAAGTGGAAAGAAGGAGACAAGTAAGCAGCTACTCCCAATGCTGAATGATAGCACTATCAGGACAGTTTAAACTAACTTGATTGGGATATGAAAATAAGGTTTTAACATAAGAAAGGAAAAAACAAGGTGCACAAAGGACTAAAAGAGAGAGGTAATGCTAGAGTAAGGAAGGTTAAGTTATTTGAAAGAGTCAGGGAATGCATTAAGATCTAAATTACGGAATCGTGCACATACACGAATGTACAGGGGGTGGTGAATATGTTTGGTGAGTTGCAGGCATGGATATCTACATGGGACTAGGATGTCATAGCAACAATGATGACCAGGCTCATAAAAGAGCAGAGCTATGTTCTAAATGTTCAGGAAGGATAGAATAGGGACAAAAGGAAGAAGGGTGGTAGTGTTTGTTGGGGAGAAGATCACAGTGATGGGAATAATCACATCAAGAATACACTTATTTAGCTGGAACAAAAAGTTATAGTTACTATTACACTCCTAAGTGTATTCCATTCGCCACCAAATAGTAGTAAAGCAATAAAGTGACAAATTAGCAAGGATAAAGCACAAAAACTAGAGAGTACATTTGTTCATACAAACATATGAATTTGGAGATTAGTGGACATTTTGGCTCCTCAAGCCAGTTCTGACATTCAATAAGATCATGGCTGATTTGATTATTCCTCATTTCTGTATATCTCCAATTGGCTTGCAGCCCATGTTTATCAAGAATCTGTCAACCTTGGTCGTTAAAGCATGTAAAGACTCTGTTTGCACTGCATTTTGAGGAAGACAGTTCCAAAGATTTATGAGCTCTTTGTGAGAAAAATATTCTCTTTAGCTCTATGCTTTGAAACAGTGACTTTTAGTTCCAGATTCTCCTACAAGTGAAAATATCCTTGCCAAAACCAACCTGCCAATCTTTCTCAATCAAGTTCACTTTTACTCTTTTAATCTCCAACAATACAAATCCTAGCTTGTTCAAACTTTCCTCATGAGCCCACCCATTCCAGTACTAAATTAGTAATAAATTACTTTCATTGCATTTCCATCCTTCTTTGAATAAAGAGGTCAATATTGTTCACAGTACTTCAGATATGGTCTCATCTATGTCCTATACAATTAAAGCATAACCTCCATACCTGTAAATTCAGTTCCTTTTGCCATAAATGATAAGGTTCTATTAGCTTTCCTTATTATTTGCCTCCATACTTGCCTTTAATGATTCATGCACAACGACATGCAGATTCCTCTGCGTCTCAGAACTCCATAATTTCTCACCATTTAGATAATGAGTTTATTTTTGTAAACTACCTGATGAAATAGACAATTTTGTATTTCCCACATTATATTCCATTTGCAACATCTTTGACCTCACAATTAATTAATCTGCATCCTTAGCATTTCTTTCACAACTTACTTAGCCTTGTGTCATCAGCAAATTTAACAACTATAGCTTTGGTTCCAGCACTGACCCATGTGGCACATCCCTCTTCATGACTTGCCAACCAGAAAATGACCCATCATGCCTATTTTCTGCTTCCTGTTAGTTTGATAATCTTTTATCCATGCCACGCTTTCTGGAAATCTAAGTATAGTTCATCCTCCAGTTCTCCTTTATCCGCAGCATATTACTTCTTCAAAGAATGACAATAATTGGTTGAACATGGATTCCTTTTCATACAATTATGTTCACTCTGTTGATAATCGCAAATTTACATAAATGTCCTGGTATTATAAGCCAAATCTTGTCATAATTTGGTTCTTTGTCAATTTTATTGAGTTTCATAGAGGGCTTATCTCCATGGCAGGACTGCTGACAACCATGACAAGCACCCTGGTTTTATGTCCGCTGTTTGATAAAGCAAGAAAGAAGTAATATGGGCCTGGCAGTTCTGCCTGAAGGAAAAATGTGCAAAAAAGCAAAGCCAAGACAGGGATACTGTGAGTGATAATGGGAACTGCAGATGCTGGAGAAACCAAGATAATAAAGTGTGAAGCTGGATGAACACAGCAGGCCAAGCAGCATCACAGGAGCACAAAAGCTGATGTTTCGGGCCTAGACCCTTCATCAGAGAGGGGGATGGGGTGAGGGTTCTGGAATAAATAGGGAGAGAGGGGGAGGCGGACCGAAGATGGAGAGAAAAGAAGATATGTGGAGACGACAGTATAGGTGGGGAGGTAGGGAGGGAATAGGTCAGTCCAGGGAAGACGGACAGGTCAAGGAGGGGGGATGAGGTTAGTAGGTAGGAAATGAAAGTGCGGCTTGGGGTGGGAGGAAGGGATGGGTGAGAGGAAGAACAGGTTAGGGAGGCAGAGACAGGCTGGGCTGGTTTTGGGATACAGTGGGGGGATGGGATGAACTGGGCTGGTTTCAGGATGCGGTGGGGTAAGGGGAGATTTTGAAGCTGGTGAAGTCCACATTGATACCATTGGGCTGCAGCGTTCCCAAGTGGAATATGAGTTGCTGTTCCTGCAACCTTTGGGTGGCATCATTGTGGCACTGCAGGAGGCCCATGATGGGCATGACATCCAAAGAATGGGAGGGGGAGTTGAAATGGTTCGCGACTGGGAGGTGCAGTTGTTTATTGCGAACCAAGTGGAGGTGTTCTGCAAAGTGGTCCACAAGCCTCCACTTGGTTTCCCCAGTGTAGAGGAAGCCACACCGGGTACAATGGATAGAGTATACCACATTGGCAGATGTGCAGGTGAACTTCTGCTTAATATGGAAAGTCATCTTGGGGCCTGGGATAGGGGTGAGTGAGGAGGTGTGGGGGCAAGTGTAGCACTTCCTGCGGTTGCAGGGGAAGGTGCCGGGTGTGTTGGGGTTGGAGGGCAGTGTGGAGCGAACAAGGGGGTCACGGAGAGAGTAGTCTCTCTGGAAAGCAGACAAGGGTGGGGATGGAAAAATGTCTTGGGTGGTGGGGTCAGATTGTAGATGGCGGAAGTGTCGGAGGATGATGCGCTGTATCTGGAGATTGGTGGGGTGGTGTGTGAGAACGAGGGGGATCCTCTTTGGGCGGTTGTGGCGGGGGCGGGGTGTGAGGGATGTGTTGCGGGAAATGCGGGAGACGCGGTCAAGGGCGTTCTCGACCACGGTGGGGGGAAAGTTGTGGTCCTTGAAGAACTTGGACATCTGGGATGTGCGGGAGTGTAATGCCTCATCCTGGGAGCAGATGCGGTGGAGGCGGAGGAATTGGGAATAGGGGATGGAATTTTTGCAGGAGGGTGGGTGGGGGGAGGTGTATTCTAGGTAGCTGTGGGAGTCGGTGGGCTTGAAATGGACATCAGTTACAAGCTGGTTGCCTGAGATGGAGGCTGACAGGTCCAGGAAGGTGAGGGATGTGCTGGAGATGGCCCAGGTGAACTGAAGGTTGGGGTGGAAGGTTTTGGTAAAGTGGATGAACTGTTCGAGCTCCTCTGGGGAGCAAGAGGCGGCGCCGATACAGTCATCAATGTAACGGAGGAAGAGGTGGGGTTTGGGGCCTGTGTAGGTGCGGAAGAGGGACTGTTCCACGTAACCTACAAAGAGGCAGGCATAGTTGGGGCCCATGCGGGTGCCCATGGCCACCCCCTTTGCCTGTAGGAAGTGGGAGGAATTGAAAGAGAAGTTGTTGAGGGTGACGACGAGTTCGGCTAGGCTAGGCGAATGAGGGTGTCAGTGGAGGGGGACTGGTTGGGCCTGTGGGACAGGAAGAAGCAGAGGGCCTTGAGGCCATCTGCATGTGGAATACAGGTGTATAGGGACTGGATGTCCATGGTGAAAATGAGGTGTTGGGGGCCAGGGAATTCGAAGTTCTGGAGGAGGTGGAGGGCGTGGGTGGTATTACGGACATAGGTAGGGAGTTCCTGGACCAAAGGGGAGAAAATGGAGTCCAGATACACCTCAGGGGACCTCCCACCCACAGCCTCCAACCTTATTATTCCCCAACCCCACACCGCCCGTTTCTATCTCCTTCCCAAAATCTACAAACCTGCCTGCCCTGGTCGACCCATTGTCTCAGCCTGTTCCTGCCCCACCGAACTCATTTCCACCTATCTGGAGTCCATTTTCTCCCCTTTGGTCCAGGAACTCCCTACCTACGTCTGTGATACCACCCACGCCCTCCACCTCCTCGAGAATTTCCAATTCCCTGGCCTCCAACACCTCATTTTCACCATGGACGTCCAGTCCCTATACACCTGTATTCCACATGCAGATGGCCTCAAAGCCCTCTGCTTCTTCCTGTCCCACAGGCCCGACCAGACGCCCTCCACCGACACCCTCATCCGCCTAGCCGAGCTCGTCCTCACTCTCAACAACTTCTCTTTCGATTCCTCCCACTCCCTGCAGGCAAAGGGGGTGGCCATGGGCACCTGCATGGGCCCCAGCTATGCCTGCCTCTTTGTAGGTTACGTGGAACAGTCCCTCTTCTGCACCTACACAGGCCCCAAACCTCACCTCTTCCTCCGTTACATTGATGAATGTATCGGTGCCACCTCTTGCTCCCCAGAGGAGCTCGAACAGTTCATCCACTTTACCAACACCTTCCACCCCAACCTTCAGTTCACCTGGGCCATCTCCAGCACATCCCTCACCTTCCTGGGCCTCTCAATCTCCATCTCAGATAACCAGCTTGTAACTGATGTCCATTTCAAGCCCACCGACTCCCATAGCTACCTAGAATACACCTCCTCCCAACCACCCTCCTGCAAAAATTCCATCCCCAATTCCTCCGCCTCCACCGCATCTGCTCCCAGGCTGAGGCATTACACTCCCGCACATCCCAGACCTCCAAGTTCTTCAAGGGCCGCAACTTTCCCCCCACCGTGGTCGAGAACGCCCTTCACTGTGTCTCCCGCATTTCCCGCAACACATCCCTCACACTCTGCCCCCGCCACAACCGCCCAAAGAAGATCTGCCTCATTCTCACACACCACCCCACCAATCTCCGGATACAACCCATCATCCTCCGACACTTCCGCCATCTACAATCCGACCCCACCACCCAAGACATTTTTCCATCCCCACCCTTGTCTGCTTTCCGGAGAGACCACTCTCTCCGTGACTCCCTTGTTCGCTCCACACTGCCCTCCAACCCCAACACACCCGGCACCTTCCCCTGCAACCGCAGGAAATGCTACACTTGCCCCCACACCTCCTCCCTCACCCCTATCCCAGGCCCCAAGATGAATTCCCATATTAAGCAGAGGTTCACCTGCAAATCTACCAATGTGGTAAACTGTATCCATTGTAACCGGTGTGGCTTCCTCTACTTTGGGGAAACCAAGCGGAGGCTTGGGGACCGCTTTGCAGAACACCTCTGCTCGGTTCGCAATAAACAACTGCACCTTCCAGTCGCGAACCATTTCAACTCCCCCTCCCATTCTTTGGATGACATGTCCATCATGGGCCTCCTGCAGTACCACAATGATGCCACCCGAAGGTTGCAGGAACAGCAACTCATATTCCGCTTGGGAACCCTGCAGCCCAATGGTATCAATGTGGACTTCACCAGCTTCAAAATCTCCCCTTACCCCACCGCATCCCAAAACCAGCCCAGTTTGTCCCCTCCCCCCACTGCACCACACAATCAGCCCAGCTCATCCCCTCCACCACTGCATCCCAAAACCAGCCCAGCCCATCCCCTCCACCACTGCATCCCAAAACCAGCCCAGCTCTTCCTCTCCACCCACTGCATCCCAAAACCAGCCCAGCCTGTCTCTGCCTCCCTAACCTGTTCTTCCTCTCACCCATCCCTTCCTCCCACCCCAAGCCGCACCTCCATTTCCTACCTACTAACCTCATCCCACCTCCTTGACCTGTCCTTCTTCCCTGGACTGACCTATCCCCTCCCTACCTCCCCACCTATACTCTCTCCACCTATCTTCTTTTCTCTCCATCTTCGGTCCGCCTCCCCTCTCTCCCTATTTATTCCAGTTTCCTCTCCCCATCCCCCTCTCTGATGAAGGGTCTAGGCCCGAAACATCAGCTTTTGTGCTCCTGAGATGCTGCTGGGCCTGCTGTGTTCATCCAGCTTCACACTTTATTGTCAGGGATACTGTGAGTGTCCAGATAGGCTCAAGGTGAGTGAGCAAAAAGAGCACTGGTCTAACACATGAGTTGGTTCCTTTACCTGCACACACAATATCTTTGCAGCAGCATTTCAGTGGCATTTGGTAGTGTGTCCATGTATAGCTTTAAAGTGCAGAAACATCCTGGGAGGTGCCATAAGAGGTCAGAGAGGTCAGAGAGTTTGGATTTATCAGATACCAGGGTCGTGAATGGCCATTTCCAGCTTATCACACTAATCTCCCCAATTTCACTCTAAAGCTGACATCAATAAATCCCCAATAACATTTCACTCAACATGTTTGATAATAACTTTCAATATCTTCCTTCTGACAGATGTTAAACAACTGGCCTGTAGTTTCCTGATTTTTGGCACCCTCCCTTTCTGAATAAAGGAGTTGCATTAATTATTTTCCAATCTATCTATCTCAAATATTCAAGTATTACTGCCACTGCTTTTTGGCGAAGAGAGCTCTAAATTTTTATCATCGAATGTTATCAAACATCTGCCTTAATGGGCAATACCTTATTTTTAAACGGTGACTCCTAGCTCTAGATTCCCTCACAAGGGGAAACATTCTTTCCATCCAAGCTTTCAAAACATTTTAGATAATATGATTCGTATTTTATCCTTCCTGCCAAAATTGATCATTTCACACTTTCCCATGTTATACTTTATGTGCCAGATCTTTGCTTACTGCTATCTATATCCCTTTGTTGCCCCCTTATGTCCTCTGTTCAACTCACAATTCTCCCTATCTTTGTGTCATCAGTGAATTTAGTTATCATGCCTTTAATCTCTTAGAGTAATCAAGTCATAGTGTCATACAGCATAGAAACAGACTCCTCAGCCCAAGTTGTCCATGCCAATGACGTATCCTAAACTGAACTCGTCCCATTTTCTTGTACTTTGCTCATATCCTTCTAAACCTCTTATATTCACAGACCTATCCAAATGTCTTTTAAAATTGTAATTGCACCCACCATTACCACTTCCTCTAGCAGTTCGTTCCATAGAGGAACCACTCACTGTGGGAAAAAGTTACCCATCAGGTCCCTTTAAAATCTTACGCTCTCACCCTAAACCTATGCCTTCTAGTTTTGGACTACCCTCATCTAAGGAAAATCTTTTGCTATTCATCTTATCTATACCCTATATGATTTATAAACCTCTGTAAGGTTGCAACCCCAGCCTCCAATGCTCCAGGGAAATAAGTCCTAACCTATCCAGAATCTGCTTATAACTCAAACCCTTAAGTCTTGATAACATCCCTGTAAATCATCTTGCACACTTTCCAATTTAATAACATCCTTCTGATAGCCGGGTGGCCTGAACGGTGCACAGTACTCCAAGTGTGGCCTTGATCCAAGTCATTTATATAAATTTTAAAAAGCTCATACCCCAGCATTTACTGGCACAGGCATGTTAGGCCTCTTTCTGTGTGGTAAAACTCTGTTATAGTTTCTGTGGAATACCGCTCAGAACACCTTGTCAATCAGAAAATGATCCATTTATACCTTATTTCTGTTTCTGGTTGGTTGGTCAAGATATTACCCCCTACACTATGAGTTTCAATTTTCTGCAACAGACTTTGAGCTGGTACCTTATTAAATTAAATGCCGCCAGGAAATCTAAGTGCAATACATGTTCTCCTTTATCCACAACGGACGTTACTTCCTCAAAGAATATTAAATAAATCACATTTTCTCTTTCACAAAACCACGTTGACCATGCTTGATTACCATGAGCTTTTCAACGTGCTCTGCTGCAATGTCTTTCAGAGTATCTTCCAGCATATTCCTATAATAGATGTTAAGTGACCTGGCCGGTCATAATGTGAGCAATCAACATTTGCATCACATACAAATGAGAGTTTACCATATTCCTCTATTCAGTGGACTCCAACAAGAAGGGTCATGGAATGCCTCTACATAGACGTTAGAGAAAGGGGATCTTATTTTGTTGTATGCAGCACAAACCATGCCATGCAAGTACAGTAGCAAATACATGTTCCTCCCAAATCAGTTCCCACAGCACCCTGTAAATTCAAAGGATCTCATATTAATCACAAGAGGAACCAGTAGCCCAATTAGGTCACTTGCAAGTAAGGATGGCTCATGTCCATCTTCGTGAAAGACAGGTCCGCTGCCAGCTTTGTGTATAGATCCTCTATCCAAGGCATTGGGTATTTATCCTGCTGTGAACCTACCAAAGGCAAACTGATACATTGAGCTTCAAAGTCAATATGACCAGTGCTGCCCATTCCACGAATTGGACTGGCTTGATGATTCTTCCAGTGTTGTGAAGTTGGGTAGAGTGTTTGTGGATTGGAAGGCAAGATGTTAGAATTTGATGTTTGTAAAATGTTAGTGGGGAAGAGTGCATGGTTCTTTTAAAAGATGATGTGCCTTCCCTAGGCTTGAAGATTTAAAAATGTGCATGTGCAGAGAAAGCTTCTGAAATTTAAACATTGCATCAAAGGGCCATATGGTTAACAACCCAGCAGGAGTTTGTTTTGTTATTAGGGCACCCAGTTTGAAAATCAGCCAACTAATTTAATCCAGGCACTTAGAGACTAAAAACCGATTAAATTTAAATCTGATGGCTTTGACAAGCTAGGACCAATCCTATTGAGAGGAACGTTTTTGAAGAATACACCTCCTCCCACTCACCTTCCTGCAAAAATGCCATCCCCTATTCCCAATTCCTTTGCCTCCACCACATCTGCTCACAGGATGAGGCATTCCACTCCAGAGCATCTCAGATGTCCTCGTTTTTCAAGGACCACAACTCCCCACCCCTCAGCATTCAAGAATGCCCTCGACCATGTCTGTCACATTTCCTGCAACTCATCCCTCACACCCCCTCCCCATAATAGCAACAAAAACAGAATTTCCCTCGTCCTCAAGTACCACCTCACCAACCTCTGGATCCAACGCATCATCCTCTGAAACTTCCATCATCTGCAATCCGACCCCTCCACCAGACATATTTCCTGCCCCGCCCTTATCTGCTTTCTGGAGGGACCACACACTCCGTGACTCCCTTGTCTGCTCCACACTCCCCTCCAGCCCCACCACACCTGGCACTTTTCCCTGTAACCACGGGAAGTGCTACATTTGCCCCTACACCTCCCCTCTCACCCCATCCCAGGCACCAAGAAGACTTTCCACATCATTCAGTTGCCCACCTGCACATCTGCTAAGGTGGTATACTGTATCCACTGTTCCCGTTGTGGCCTCCTCTACACTGGGGAAACCAAGCGGAGGCTTGGGTACTGCTTTGCAGAACACCTACGCTCGGTTTGCACTAAAAACTGCACCTCCCAGTCACAAACCATTTCAACTCTCCCTCCCTTTCCTGGGATGACATGTCCATCCCGGGCCTCCTGCAGTGCCACAACGATGCCAACCGAAGGCTGCAGGAACAGCAACTCATATTCCACTTGGGAACCCTGCCGCCCAATGGTATCAATGTAGACTTTGCAAGCTTCAAAATCTCCCCTTCCCCTACCACATCCCAAATCCAGCCCAGCTTGTTCCCACCTCCCTAACCTGTCCTTCCTTCCACCTCTCCTCTCCTCCCACCTCAAGTCCCACCCCCGTCTCCTACCTACGAGCCTCATCCCACCCCCTTGACCTGTACACCTTCCCTAGATTGACCTATCCCCTCCCTAACTTCCCACCTACACTCAGCTTTACTGGCTCTATCCCCGCCTCTTTGACCTGTCTGCTTCCTCTCCACCTATCATCTCCTCTATCCATCCTCTATCCGCCTCCTCCCAATTTATTTCAGAAACCCCTTCTTCTCCCCCACTTCTGAAGAAGGGTCTAGGCCCAAAACATCAGCTTTCCTGCACCTCTGATGCTGCTTGGCCTGCTATGTTCATCCAGCTCTACACCTTGTTATCACCAATCCTACTGAAACAATTTAATAGGTCATCAAAGGTTAAAAAAAGTTGGGATTTGAAAATCAGTGTGAGAGCAACTGCCATCTAATAGAGTTAAGAACCCATCAGATCTAAGGAGAAAAATCACAGAATTCGTAAGGTCTCAGAAAACCATCATCTAAATAATGGTATAATGGCATTATAGCTAATATTCCTGACACAAGAATTCAATGGAGAGAGGCATTCTGGACTGAGGACCAGTAGAGAGCGTAAGGAACATTCTGGAAGACATATTCTAGCTGTAATTTTGAAATATTAAGTTTTAACTTTTTTAATGAAATTGGTTTATATAAGTGGTCATGTATCTATTGGAACAGAATACCTTTAGAGTACTGTTTTATTCATGAATAGTTAATAGTTAAGTGGGAATTGTTCAGTTTGTTAGCACCTCTGTTCCTTTGTTCATTGTAAGAATTAGATAAATAAATTGTGGCTTGTTGATTGTAGGGTCAGTGTAAGGATTTCATTTCATTTAGCCACTCCTTTATAACAATTGAGAGGGCAGATTACACGACTTGCCATATTCCCTTTAATAGATTATGAGGCGAGGCAAGCTTCTCCAGGTGATTTGGTTTTAGTTTTTGGTTGGGTGGTGGTGTTGGTGGTGGTGGGGTCGCTGTGGTTGGGGGGTGGGGGAGAGTCGACCTCTGCTTCGAAACATCACTTTCCAGGAATCTGATTTCTGCTTTTGCTCAGCAGCAGTGATGTATAAAGGTCGGGTCAGTGTGACAGTCCTGGTCACGCTTGTGGACCGGGTGAAAGCCATAAATTTGCAAACAGTGTGGAAGTAAAACATGGCCTGCTCCCTGAACAACCAACAAAAATGCTGGAGCCCGTGGGTGCACCCTTTCCATCAAACACTTGACACCATTGCCACTAGAAGAAGGGCATGAAATTCTACTGAGGGACACCTGGCACAAAAGGCAAGCACCCATGCATTACCCACTGCCTGCATTGGACACAGAGTCAGAAGAATCTGACAAGGTGCTAAAACTCCCGAGGAGACACTACAAATAAAAGGACTGGCCCAGGTCCTCGGACCCTGAGGGGGAAGAATGCGGTGATTGTAATGAGGTCAACCAGCTGGATTTCAGAGAATATGAGTTCACTGACTGGGGATGTTAACCTGGTCCAATCCGGAAGACTTGACTGACCCATAAGAAAGTGGAATATCAGAGATACTGACACCATGAGAGCTGTCTCTGAAGAGGCAGTGCTAAAGTCAGGGACTGTTCATTTGTAGATAAGGCCTGACTTGGTGATGGGATACTGACCACTTTGAAGTTGTCTCAGCTGCTGCACAGAAACATATCCGCCCCCTTGTCTGACCACTTCTGACAACTACCTGGCTTTGTGTTTGTGAAAAACGGTAAGATAAGGTAGAAGGTATGTGCGTCTTTAAGTTCTGAATGAGGCAACATAGCACATTAGGCAAGACAAGGCAGAGATGCTGTGACCCTCCAAGAAAATATGAAGCTAGTGAGCGATGGAAAAGAGACTGAAGTTTGCCTTCTCCAATGGGTTAATTGTCTGTTGCTGGTGAAAAGAGGCTCGACAATGACATTATAATGAAGGATGTTGGTACCTCAAAAAGTGTAGGATGGATTGGAAGACTATATTCTAATTATTTAGAGATGGGCTCTGATGATGTGGTGAGACTGGTGTGTATATAATGACAATGTCTGTGGATGGGGAAAGCAGGTAGATATCTGTCCATGGAGAATAACCTGAAATGTTGGGGAATACTGTCCAAGCTGGGGGTCTAGAAGAGAAAGCAGTGAACTAGCATCAGTAGGTAACCACTCTGACATTCATATTGGGACTTGTTGCTCTCTGGTTTTTCCTCTGCCCCACGCGAGAAATTGCATATAAATAAAGTGAGGTTATGTACTAATAAGGTATAACTGAAGTAAGCCTCTTACCACTAGCAATAATTTTATCTCATCTGTCTGGATTTCACAAATCCCATTTTTTCAATCTCAGCATATTTTCCCAACTGCCCTGCCTTTGGCCATTTTATTCAGTGTCTATGGAAAATTCAGCCCAATAAATTCCTTGCTTTAAGAGGCATTCCGCAGCAGTCCTGTCCCCATTTAAACAGGTGACTTGCACATTTGGCCAAGCCTAAAGCAAAAGTAGCAAAATGCAACATGGGATCTTTTCAACATAAACAATAGAATCAAGGCCCTCACAATTGTAAAACTTGGCATCATGAGAGCTGGTACACAGTAAGCTGGGTGCCCGTGTAATTGCAATTCCTGAAGTGAGGTGCAATCATCCCTGTTCAGTTCTTCTCTATATACGCTGCGTTACGTAAACCAAGCTAGGAAAATCCCCTAAGTTTCTGATAACAGCAAACCATCTCTTTCTCCCTTCTTCATCATGTTCTGTATCTGTATGCAAAGAGCACTCCTGAATTGTTGAAGGAATCTGCTTCTGTTTCCTATCAGGACTGCGAATGACAATGGGATGCATTGCGTTCAAACAACTGCATTGAGGAGAGAAGAACAAAATGTGCAGAATAAAACATTCGGCTATTTGTGATTAGACTAGCTGATGGTACTTCCCCCAATAAAATCTTTTGCGAAAGGTAAATTCTGCAGAACATCGAGCACTCTTTTAACACATATTTCAGGAGGCACAGTAACATCAGTCTCTGTCCTACTTTGAAAGTGGGACATTTGAATAAATTAGGACAAAGGATAAGATATAAAAAAGATGAAAGTGAAATCACAGTTCCCATTACGAACCTTGGTTTATGACATGATATAACATTACCACATTCAGGATTCTTCTTTGTCATGTGTGACGTCAGTGGGTTTTTTAAAAGTTCTTTATGATTTGATAATAATTTGTAACCAAGCCTACAATATTTATTTTACACTGTGTAAAGTAAATAATGTGAAACTTGAAGGTGGTTGATGTAATGTATTACAATCATGATGATCACACCATTATGCCTTAGAGATAACAAGGTGTAGAGATGGATGAACACAGCAGGCCAGGCAGCATCAGAGGAGCAGGAAAGCTGACATTTCGGGCCGAGACCCTTCTTCAGAAATGGGGGAGGGGGAGACGGTTCTGAAATAAATAGAGAGAGAGAGGGAGACGGATCCAAGATGGAAAGGGGAGAAGGTAGGTGGAGAGGAGACAGGCAGGTCAAAGAGGCGGGGATGGAGCCAGTAAAGGTGAGTGTAGGTGGGGAGTTAGGGAGGGATATGTCGGTCCAAGGAGGACGGACAGGTGAAGGGGGAAGGGTGAGGCTAGTTGGTAGGAAATGGGGGTGGGGTTTGAGGTGGGAGGAAGGACAGGTTAGGGAGGTGGGGACAAGCTAGTCTGGTTTTGGGATGCAGGAGGGAGGAGAGATTTTGAAGCCTAAGAGGCCTGCTTTGAAACATATCTATCTGGCTGCTCTGACTCATCAACAGCAACACCCTCATAAGGAATAAGTACACATTTCCCAGGTATTGAGCAGTTTTAACTATGGTAAAATCTACAATTCTGTATGTGATGTTGTAATAACACCTGTTAAGGAGCAAATATAAGAACTACCACACATTTGTCCACTGAAATAAATATTGTACCCTACAATTATTTATATTTGACATGATTTCTCACCTCTTTCAGAATAGTTTCTTTTCACTTTTTCTTGAGCTGCTGTTCCACTTGTTTCTGACACCAATTTGCTAACTTCTTCCACCTTACACCAGGCTGCATAACCAGTGTCAGTCTCCGGAATTATCAAATAGTGGCACTGTTGCTACGGTTTCACCATCAGTTATAACACATCTATAAGGTTAAAAAAGACTTTCACATTGCATTTCCAAGGAAATTTGTTCTGGAAATTAAACTGAAATATAATGTATACATGACTACTAATCCGATTAAATATAAAATTTTCACACCTTCTTTGCAGGAACTACATTCCCATGCTAAAACAGATCACTTTCCATCAACAATAGCTTTTCTTTTTATCCTGTTTAAAAGGTAAAATGTGCTTTCAAACCTCTTTAAATTGAGTCCTGCCTGAAGTACATTTTTCCCTAGAAGTCTGTAATGCTCCAAATGTTCAATCACTTGCTTATACTAAATACATTTGAGCCATGAATCATTAAACATTGCTTTGATTTGCCATTACTTAAACCTCATTAGTTGGTGCTGCTCAGTGTCATTTTTTGCAGTATTTATCCGCTTTTTCCATGTATTCATTGCAACATATTTCTTTTGTTCTGTGGCCCTGTTGCGTGGATATTTTAATTCTAAATCTTCTGGTACTGTTTATTATGACTGTGTGAGTCATAATAGAAAAATGTTACAGACTGTTTTCTTACTTGTTAAATTTAGGGAAAATGACTATATATCATTTGAATATATAACATGAATATAGTACAGTAAAAATGGTGGAAATATGTCTTTCATTATGAGAATAACTATCAGCTGAGATGTAAAAATTGAACTGCCATGCCTTGGTGTTGTTTCTCAAATGCATTGGAAAATTGCTTTGATGCCTTGGAGATGAGAAATGCACAAAACTGTCTGGCGTTGCTCTTTAACATTGCTCTTTCAAATTAAATTGATCTCTTGGGATTACGTAAAAGCTCTAAAGTCCCTTAGAATGCCAGACAGGAAAAAGTTCGTGGGATGAGAGGTCCAAAGATGAAGGAAAAGAATAAAGTAACAGCAGGCTATAAAAGTTGCAGTAGTCAGAGTACAATTTGCAATGTTCTCCGAAAGAAGACACTTTTGAACTGCATGAGGAATAATACCATTTAAAGAGTAGACATCTTGCACACACTGTACTCCTAGTCTAATGATGTTCTTATTGATCACTTCTAAAAGCTTGCTGCTCATCACAAACAAAGCTTGAAAGATAGCATCGCCTATAAATGACTGTGTTTCATCATGCTGTCACATTGATTACACAAGTAATTTGCCAACATCTCAGAAATGTATGATTCTGGAAAATAAAGCAACACAATAACCAAAATGAGTCAGAACACAGTGAACCATTTTAAATACAATTCAAGTAGGATCGTTATTAAAACTCAAACTCAGTTCTCAAGACTTCTCCATTTAATTCATTGCATCTTCTTTTCCCATTTCTCTTGCACCATTTCTGTCTTTCTCGGTACTTTGTTCATTATTGCCTGTTTCTTTATTAATATTTCTTATCCTACCTTGCCTAACCTCTCTTCTCTCTTAAATACTCTGTGTGTTTCTCACGTGTTCCCTCATTGATTTACTCAAGCTGGGCCTTTTAACTTTTTAAGATCCCACCATGTCCAATATGAAAGATAATCTGCATCAGACGGAAAGTTGCCACAATAATAGCGTAATGGGGGCAAGGAATATGGGACAAAAACATAAATTTCTGGAGGAATCCAACAGATCTGGCAGCCTCGGCGGACAGTAAACAGAGTAAATGTTTCACGTCCAGTGACTCTTCTTCAGAACAGTTCTGCTGAAGGGACACTGATTTTGGTAACTGTTTTTTACCCACAGATGCTGCCAGACCTGCTGAGTTTCTCCAGCAAATTCTGTTTTTGTTTCAGATCTCCAGCATCCATAGTTCTTCGTTTTATAGTAGGAGTATGGGGTATAATGATGATAAAGGACATTGGGATTTGATCCATCTTTATGAGTAGATGATAATTGGGAGATTCAGCGTTAAGTAAGAGGTATTAGAGGACCTGAGGTGAAGTGTAGTGTCTCAAGGACTGTAATCTCTGTCAATCTACAATCTTCTGCGATATTTGCACTTCTTTTATTCTGACCTCTTAAATGTGTTTGACTTTATCTACTACATCATTAGAGAAGACTTAAGCTGCCAAAGTTCTGGAATTCATTCCTTAAACCTCTCTGTTTCTCTAACTCCTTCTGTCCATTAAGACAGTCCTTCAGACTTACCTCGTAGTCAGCCTCTTACCCACCTTCCCTAAATTGCTTTATGCAGTTGATATCAATCTTCGTTAAAACACATCAGTTAAGTGATTTAAGACATCTTATTGTATTATATGTGCCACATAGGTCATTCCTTGTAGTTTTCAAGTTTAATGCTGTACATCAGAAGAAGTTTCAGTTTGAGTTGAGAGAAATGTGACAATGTGCCATGTAAATTAATCTCAGTGCCAATGGTAATCTGTCAATCCTATTCATTGAAACACAATAATGATACAAGGATTCAGTTTGGAAATATATATAATGCGAATATGAGCACGTTATTTTCCATTCAGAACCCTAGCTCTCTTCATCTTGATCATCAATTGAAACAGCTCTCTTTGACATTCAGCAAGCAGCTGCTTCTCCATGGAAACAAGTTGCCTCTTAAAGACAACTGACCCTTTAAATTGCTGCAGGCAGTTCTCATTCCTGAAGCAGTCCATCATTTCCAGTCCCACCAACTCTAGAGACTTGCTTCGAGTCTCAGGCAGCAACATCCCTGGGAGTATACTGAAAGCAGTTAACAGATGCTGAAGCAATTACATTTGTTGGAATCATCGTTGAATCTGGCAGACAAGCCCAGACTTTTACCAGCGATTGGTAAGATGCAACTGTGGTCGCTTTTTCCTTTTACCCCCAAATCACATATATTTTCATCCATTTCTAGAATGTAGCAACTGCTGGCAAGGTCACCTTTTATTTCCTGTCACTATTTCCCTTTGGGGAGGTAGCAGTGAGCTACCTTTCTAATCTGCTGCAGTCCATATGGTGTATTCCATAGTATTGCTGAGTCTGGGCCTTTTGATTGGTGGACATGCTTTCGGGGCGATAAGTGATAGGTTACTTGCTGCTGAAGTCCCAATCTCTGATTTGTTCTTATAACCATAGTACTTAGATAACAAGTCTAGTTAAGTTTCTGATCAGTGGTGATGCTCCCAGGGTGGTGATCGGGGGTGGGGACCTTCATCTGAATAGAAGAGAGAGATGGTTACATTGTATAAACTAATGGTTTTGAAGGGGCCATGTTATATTGGCTATACCCATTCTACTGATATCACACACATCCTTTGGGTGAAGAGCAGGAGTTCTACAGAGGGAGCAGCTGCCTGATCAAATGCAGTTGGACTTTTTGCCATTAAAAAGTCTCTTGTCAACTTAAAAGCGCCTTTTCTGTAGAAACTCTGTGGTGGTATATTCTTCACCACTAATTACTAGACAATCCCAAGTCAAAGCAAAGATAAAGGAAGATTGTTGGCTGTGAACTATCTCAAGTAACATTGCTAGACAAACAGGAGGCTGGAAGAACACAACAGGCCAGGCAGCATCGGGAGGAAAGAAGCTGTCAATGTTTCAGGTGTTACCTCAGCAACTTGTGCCTAGTACAACGTACTGGCAGAGATTGCATACAGCACAAGGTGAGTTGGGGAAACATCACATGGTTACAGTGGTATAGATCTGACCGTCACCATGAAGAGAAGAAATCCAGTACATCCAGAAGAGAATAAAACATAATCAAACAAGTGAATTTACCATTTTAACAGCAACACACAGTCAACAACTGAAACGTGATTACTGACAGAGAGACAACAGCAGCAGCCATAGGGAAAAGAAAAAGGCAAGCTCAGCACTTGAAAGACAAAACACCATTCAGAAGCAGCTGCAACAAGAGAGCAGGCTAGCAAAACAAAGAAATGTCAGCCACACTTAGAAAACTTAGGAGCCTTAATGAAGGAGGCTCTGAAAGGAGCATTTGAAGGCTTTCGGACATAAAGTTAGAGATCCCTAAAGGGAAGTGGAATAATGCAGTAAAAATCAACATAGGTGCTAGACAAGGATGGCAAAGGAGTGTAGAAGAGAATTCTCTCTTCACACCAATGACTTTCACTGCCATCAACATTAGACTCCATGTAATGCTACTGCAAGGAGCAATGAGAGGGCCAGACAGAAATTTAGACTGGGGCTGTTCTATCAGGAAGGAATCGGAATTTATTTAAGTTTAAAGATTTTAAAGATAAATTTAAAGAAAGATAGTGTCTAGTAAAAGAATCATATCGGGTAAAGTTCAAGACTTTAACAAACAAGAACTCAGTAAACTTTGAATTTCAGCGGGACAAAGAACCGTAGGTACCTTATTTCAAAATTTGTGCAGAAGGAAGTTTTAAGCTGTAATAGGTAGGACTACATTCACTTAACCTGCAAAGAAGAGGGAGCATTCCATTTTAGTGGTAGAAAGTGTGGATAGTCAACATCTTGACTGTAAACATGCAAACATAGTTAAGAAACTTCAAAGCAGTAAGTTACTTCAGAGCAGCCAATAATCTAATGTAAAGGTTAATAGAATAATTCAACTGAAAACATCACACTTTATAGACACCTGAATGATGTGCCCCTTGTTGAGAAGGTGGCAGATTTATGCAAAAAAGTCCAACAAAGCCCATCTCGACATGGGGAACAAATTGCTGCATCTTCTAACTGTGTTCTGGCCGTCAAGATTCTTGCCAGAGAACTATGTGTTGCCTATTAAGGGGTTATTGCTTGTTAATCACCTTATTAACTGCTCATCTCACCTCATTAATATGCAGCTTCCTATTCCCACCATAGCAAACTGAGAATTCTCGATAAGGAATGTGTAGCTGGCAACTTCAACTTGCTACTGGCTGCGAGGAGCCTCCGTGTTGCTCAGTAAGAAACAGCGTCTCAGGGCATGATGCAGCACACCAGGCACAGGCATCCTTCAGATATTGTCAAGTGACATTTACCAACCCCTCAGGGTCCTAATGGCACCTCTCCAATCCAGGTAGGCAGCACAGACCAGCATTGCAGTGCACTCCAGAACTAGCATTGAAATGCTGCAAGCCCAGTTTGTGGGGAGGCATGGTTTGGATCAGGCTGCATCTCAATGCTCCTCACTTCTTCTAATAGTGTTCATTCACTTAGCAGCTACCTGCATGCCCAGAGCATCCATGTCTTGCTGTGCCTATTAGTGAAGTCACATAACCAGGCAGCTTGCTTGGTCAGCAGCCATCAGTCAAAAGGTTAGACATCTTGCTGTATGGAGTGTGCTACATCAATCTCACATCCGCGTCATGTGTGAACAGCCCACACTGCAAACACAGTACAAGTACTGCAATCAAGCAGCCATGCCTCAAAGTCTTAGGGGAATGGTCCTCACTGAAGGAAGCTGTCAGTGGGTCCTGGTACAGTGAGTCAAGAACAGCCTCCCACACCAGTCCTGGAGATTGGCCACAGCCAGACGTCTATTGGGAGTGCTCTTGGCCCGTAGTTAGTGTCTTGAAGCCTGGGAAGTGGGCCATAGTCAGTCCTTTGGACCCATAGAGACCAATCAGCTGGGGAGATGGACAGGCATCAGTCAGCGGGTCAGGTTAGGTCCCTCAAGAGAGTGGAACAGCCCACCAATCCGTCAGATCCATCCAGAAAATTTAAGAGAATAGGGACTGGGGAGCAAGGAAGGAGGGTCAGGAACCTATTCACGAGGATCGGCAGCTATAGGCTGGGGATCAGTTATGAATTGGGCACAGTATGCATAATTGAGGTTTTGGAAATGCATGGAAATGAATGGGATAATGCAAAAGCTAGGATTTATCCACAATAACAAAGTGTGGAGCTGGATGAACACAGCAGGCCAAGCAGCATCTTAGGAGCACAAAAGCTGACGTTTCGGGCCTAGACTCTTCATCAGAGAGGTGGATGGGAGAGGGTTCTGAAATAAATAGGGAGAGAGGGGGAGGAGGACCGAAGATGGATAGAGGAGAAGATAGGTGGAGAGGAGAGTATAGGTGGGGAGGTGGGGAGGGAATAGGTCAGTCCGGGGAGGACAGACAGGTCAAGGAGTCGGGATGAGGTTGGTAGGTGGGAAATGGAGGTGGGGCTTGAGGTTGGAGGAGGGGATAGGTGAGAAGAAGAACAGGTTAGGGAGGCGGGGACGAGCTGGGCTGGTTTTGTGATGCAGTGGGGGGAGGGGAGGAGCTGGGCTGGATTTGGGATGCAGTGGAGGGGAGGGGGGGAATTGGGCTGGTTTTGGGATGCAGTGGGGGAGGGGGAGATTTTGAAGCTTGTGAAGTCCACATTGATGCCATGGGGCTGCAGGGTTCCCAAGTGGAATATGATTTGCTGTTCCTGCAACCTCCGGGTGGCATCATTGTGGCACTGCAGGAGGCCCATGATGGACATGTCGTCTAAGGAATGGGAGGGGGAGTTAAAATGGTTCGTGACTGGAAGGTGTAGTTGTTTATTGCGAACCGAGCGGAGGTGTTCTGCAAAGCAGTGCCCAAGCCTCCTCTTGGTTTCCCCAGTGTAGATGAAGCCACACCAGGTAAAGTGGGGCCCAGCTCGTCCCCGCCTCCCTAACCTGTTCTTCCTCTCATCTATCCCCTCCTTCCACCTCAAGCCACACCTCCATTTCCTATCTACCAACTTCATCCCGCCTCCTTGACCTGTCCGTCCTCCCTGGACTGACCTATCCCCTCCCCACCTCCCCACCTATACTCTCCTCTCCACCTATCTTCTCCTCTATCCATCTTCGGTCCTCCTCCCCCTCTCTCCCTATTTATTTCAGAACCCTCTCCCCATCCCCCTCTCTGATGAAGAGTCTAGGCCCGAAACGTCAGCTTTTGTGCTCCTGAGATGTTGCTTGGCCTGCTGTGTTCATCCAGCTTTACAATTTGTTATCTTGGATTCTCCAGCATCTGCAGTTCCCATTATCTCTGATCAGGATTTATCCACAGTCAGGAGCTCGCAGTGTGTGAGGGGTTGGAAGTAAATGTGAGACTACATCTGACATGGTCACATTATGGGGGAGCTATGTGTAGGTGCAGGCTCACATAGATGGGTTGGGTGGGGATCTGAGGAGGTGCAAAACCTATGGAGTCTACAGAAAGGTTATCAAGAAGGTGATCTGGATGATCAGGTCCTCATCAACATATAGAGACAGAGGTTGGAAACTCATGCCTGAAGTACATTTGCTGTCGTCTTCCATTGTTCTGGAAATTGAGACTATACAGTGGGGAAGGAAAATGGCTGCAACACACCCAGAGTGGTAAGTGAGGGAGAGAACTGCAAGGTCCACTGACATGAAGCCCTTCAGAGGGAAAGGGCATTACACACAAATGAGAGGGTCAGATCTGAAGAGACAGGCAAGGTGGACATGGCGGCTCCAGTCAAATCCGGAATGTCCTGAAACAAGCCTTGGTTGGGGGTGGCTACAGTAGCAGACCAGGGTAGCAGAGAGAAAAGTGTGACATTTACTCTGTCAGAGCAGAGACAGTCACTGTCCTTCTTGTGACACTGCTGTCTGTTCCTCCATATTGTGGTGACCTTGGACCAGGGTGTCAGATTTTGGTGGCGTGGCCTTCTCTGCCAGTCCCCTTAAAAAGACAATGCCCCTCCTCTGGAATATCCCATCATCCAGAACCTCCAAGTTCCAGTCAGAGAATCATCTTCCTCTTCTCCATGTTCTGAATGAATGTCCATGAGTGAAGAGGGCGCCTTCAGAATGCCAGTGCTCATCCAGCTGCACAGTGCCCTTTTAATTATGGTGTGGGTGTCAGAGATTTTTTTGGCAGATATGCTGAGAGTGGCAGGATAACAAAGTGTGGGGCTGGATGAACACAGCAGGCCAAGCAGCATCTTAGGAGCACAAAAGCTGACGTTTCGGCTGTGACCCTTCATCAGAAAAGGGGGATGGAGAGAGGGTTCTGAAATAAATAGGGAGAGAGGGAGGTGGACTGAAGATGGATAGAGGAGAAGATAGGTGGGGAGGAGAGTATGGGTGGGGAGGTAGGGAAGGGATAGGTTAGTCTGGGGAGGACGGACAGGTCGGGGGGGAAGGATGAGGTTGGTAGATAGGAAGTGGAGGTGCGGCTTGAGGTGGGAGGAGGGGATGCACGAGAGGAAGAACTGGGTAGGCAGGCGGGGACGAGCTGGACTGGTTTTGGGATGCAGTGGGGGGAGGGGAGATTTTGAAGCTGGTGAAGTCCACATTGATACCATTGGGCTGCAGGGTTTCCAAGCGGAATATGAGTTGCTGTTCCTGCAACCTTTGGGTGGCATCATTGTGGCACTGCAGGAGGCCCATGATGGACATGTCATCTAAAGAATGGGAGGGGGAGTTGAAATGGTTCGCAACTGGGAGGTGCAGTTGTTTACTGCGAACCAAGTGTAGGTGTTCTGCAAAGTGGTCCCCAAGCCTCCTCTTTGTTTCCCCAATGTAGAGGAAGCCACACCGGGTACAGTGGATGCAGTATACTACATTGGTGGATGTGCAGGTAAACATCTGCTTGATGTGGAAAGTCACCTTGGGGCCTGGGATGGGGGTGAGGGAGGAGGTGTGGAGGGAGATGTAACACTTCCTGCGGTTGCAGGGGAAAGTGCCGGGTGTGGTGGGGTTGGAGGGCAGTGTGGAGCGTGCAAGAGAGTCGCGGAGAGAGTGGTCTCTCCGTAAGGCAGATAAGGGTGGGTTGGAAAAATGTCTTTAGTGGTGAGGTCAGGTTGTAGATGGCAGAAGTGTCGGAGGATGATGCGTTGTATCCGGAGGTTGGTGGGGTGGTATGTGAGGACTAGGGGGATTCTCTTTTGGCGGTTATTTCAGGGGTGCGTGTGAGGGATGAGGTGTGGGAAAAGCGGGAGACACGGTCAATGGCGTTCTCGGCCACTGCGGCGGGGGGCGGGGGTAAGTTGCGGTCCTTGAAGAACGTGGACATCTGGGATGTGTGGGAGTGGAATGCCTAATCCTGGGAGCAGATGCAGTGGAGGTGAAGGAATTGGGAATAGGGGATGGAATTTTTGCAGGAAGGTGGGTGGGAGGAGGTGTATTCTAGGTAGCTATGGGAGTCAGTGGATTGAAATGGACGTCGGTTTGTAGGTAGTTGCCTGTGATGGAGACAAAGTTCCAGGAAGGTGAGGGATGTGTTGGAGATGGTTCAGGTGAACTGAAGGTTGGGTGGAAGGTGTTGGTGAAATGGATGAACTGTTCGAGTTCCTCTTGGCAGCGTGAGGCTTCAAAATTCCCCCTCCCCCCCACTGCATCCCAAAACCAGCCCAGCTCATCCCTGCCTGCATAACCTGTTCTTCCTCTCACCCATTCCCACCTCCCACCTCAAGCTGCACCTCTATTTCCTAGCTGCTAGCCTCATCCCGCCTCCTTGATCTGTCTGTCCTCCCCAGACTGACCTATCACCTCCCTACCACCCCACGCATACTCTCCTGTCCACCTATCTTCTTCTCTATCCATCTTCAGTCTGCCTCCCTCTCTCACTCTCCCTATTTATTTCAGAATCGTCTCCCCCTCCCCCTTTTCTGATGAAGGGTATAGGCCTGAAGTGTCAGCTTTTGTGCTCCTAAGATGCTGCTTGGCCTGCTGTGTTCACCCACCTCCACACTTTGTTACCTTGGATTCTCCAGCATCTGCAGTTCCCATTATATCTACTGAGAGTGGCGGGTTTTTCTGGGAATGGGTACATGGTAAGATGGGTCTAGGATCGGGAGAGAGAGGCACCACATGGCAGGGTAGGTAGTTTATGAGGCGAGTTTGGTTAGACACAGCAAGAGATCTCACCAGGCCTTGTGGCAAAACCCATTCCAAAAAAACTCGATAGAACTGATACTTAACCAAACAAAATCATAAGATTCAGCCCAAATTAAATAGATCCACACAATTAAAAAGAATAGCATCTAGGTTTTGCTTTTTCTACAGCAAGGGCTCAACCAACAATGGGGGAGCCAATGATCTGAAAATAGATTGAAGGCCTTGTATCTCATTATGAAATCTGAAATCATACAGGGTGCCAAGCCTGGAAAATGCTTCTGTCATAAAGGTAGATCAAAAGCTAAAACTCAACAGTACGTGAGAGAAGAAATGAAACCGGTGAACTAGAATGAGTAGCATAACTTACTTGAACCCAGTCAATATCTTTCATGATCATCTCTAAGCATCAAAAAAGTCAATGCCAGTGACAGAGATACTGTTGAGTGAACAGTAATCTTTCGGTAACATGACTGACAATCTGAAAAAGTTTACTAACCAGTTAAACAATAATACTAGCTGGCTGAAGATGTCCAGTCTGATCAACAACTCATATCACAAGTTACATATGGCTCCATGGGAGTCAGATCAATGATCACAGAGACAGGTTATAGTCATGAAGGAGAAACTATCTGTTCTTAGTATCCAGGATACTGCAAATATGAGGCTATTTCTTCTTGTTGGAAGTATATTGACTGGCCTAGAAATCTAGGTTACTATAAGGAAAACGTGTATGTTTTCCATGATGCGCATGCATAAGATAAAAATCTTGCCTGATGATGCAATGGGTAAACCGTCTGAATTAGCAGAGAAGAGTTCCTTTGCAAAATAAATTCAGGGGATTAAGGGTCTTCCAGATTAAGTAATGGACCAACAATGATGCTTACAGAAATTATATTCTCTCAAAGATTATGTGAGAGTTAAAGGGCCCTCTTGCAAAGAGATGATCCACAGATCAGAACCAGAGTCAACAGTGTTGAACAAAGGGACCTACTATTCATCTAAGACCAAAAAGAGTGTATTTTAAGAAACATCCAGGCCATGTACATTTCTGAATTGCTGGGGTTAAGGTAGTGGTCAATGTAAAATAGTTACGTACATGATTGTATAGTATGTTAACTATCAGGATCAGAGAGTGCTGTTGTACAAAATAATGATTCTGATGGAATTAGTATTCATGTTATATTGGGTCTACCAGTTTTCCCGATGTCACATACAATCTGTTGGTTGAAACATAGAGTTCTAACTTTAGCTTTCAGAGGAAGCAAATGTTTCTCAACCAGTTTCCTAATGTCCTAATAATTGTACCTGACAAAATACAATTGTATTTCTTGCTATCATGCAATAAGTCCTGTTAGCTGAGAACTGTGCTTCTTCTCTTGAAGCTCCATGTCGGTGTCCTCTACCACGAATCACTGGACTGGGTAGGCCCAATACAAAGCAAAGACCAAAGCTATAATGAGGTCTTGAACTAATTCGTCCTGGTGAAACTCCAGTTTCAATGAGAAAGTTAATGGTGATAACACTGTTAATAACTCTTTGATTATTGAAAGTAAGTCGGAGGGTATTGGTTAACTCAGTTGACTGCCAGCAGTATGAAGCCAGCAGTATGGATTAATTGCACGAACTGGAGATCTGCCACCTCATAGCTACCAAATGATGATGATTCGTGCCCTTTGTTCATGCTTGTTAATTTCCCTATCTACTTCTTTTTATTCAGTCACAAGACGAGGGCATTGCTTGCTGGACTAATATTTATTGCCCATTCTTAATTGTTCAGAGGGCAGTTAAGAGTCAACCACATAGCAATAGGTCTGGAATTGCATGTATGCCAGACCTGGAGCAGATGGCAGATTTCCTTCCCTGAAGGACATTAGTGAACCAGACAGCTTTTTTGACAATTGTTTCATGGTCATCAGTAGATTCTTAATTCCAGATTTTTAAAAAAGTGAATTCAAATTCCACCAGCTGCCAAGGTTGGTTTCAAACCTGGCTCCTACGATGAAAGGCCGAGGCCTGAAACGTCAGCTTTTCTGCTCCTAAGATGCTGCTTGGCCTGCTGTGTTCATCCAGCTCCACACTTTGTTATCCTAAAAACATTAGCTGAGTTTCTGGATTAATAGCCTAGAAATAAGAGACCATCGCCTGCCTTTAATGAGAGATGATAAATGAAGAGATAACTGACTTGATTAGACTTTTTTTAAATTAAGTAATTTATTGTCACGTGTATTCAATGTAAAAATACAGTGAAAAGTGTGTACCTTCGCCATACAAGGTACCCCTCACATTACCTGAGAACAAGGCAAGAAAAGAAAAGAGTCCAACTTTCCTTTCCACTGCTGCAGTCCTATTCAGGGCTTTTCATCCCTCGCCATGCCTCTGCCAGTGTCTTGTTCTGGGCTGAGAGATAGTAGGGGAAGGGGGTTCTGAAATAAATAGGGAGAGAGACAGGGAGAGGACTACACAAGCTTCAAAATCTCCCCTCCCACTACCGCATCCCAAAACTAGCCCAGCTTGTCCCCGCCTCCCTAACTTGTCCTTCCTCCCACCAATCCCCTCCTCCCACCTCAATCCCCACCCCCATCTCCTACATACTAACCTCATTTCGCCCCCTTGACCTGTCCGTCCTCCTTGGATTGGCCTATCCCCTCCCTAACTCCCCACCCACACTCACCTTTACTGGCTTCATCCCCGCCTCTTTGACCTGCCTGTCTCCTCTCCACCTATCTTCTCCCCTATCCATCTTCTATCCACCTCCCCCTCTCTCTCTATTTATTTCAGAGCCCCCTTCCCTTCCCCCATTTCTGAAGAAATGCCAGTCTTCCTGCTCCTCTTATGCTGCTTGACCTGCTGTGTTCATCCAGCTCTGCACCTTGTTACCTCTCTCTCTTGTTCTGGGCTGCCTCCCTGGCTTGCTGTTACTAGTCCGCCCTTGACCCACCACTGTCACTCTGGCCCACGCTCAATCTGCTGTCACTGCAGGACACAACCCGCACCTTCAACTCCCCCAACATGGTTCCCAGTCATGACCCAGCTCCTTCCTGACTCCTTTGGTAGGTAGTTAAAAGGGGTAGGGGCATGGATAGATTACTGAAGAGGGAGAGAAAAGGAGGGAGAAAATGAAAAGGAAGGACAAAGAAAGAAAGAGAAAGAGACCTGGCGAGCAGAATGGAGCTCCAAATGGAGCAACTTAGCCTGCTGCCATCTTGCCTCTCTTAAAGGTTTTTCACATTTTTTGTGGGCAGGTTATACATAGGTAATTTACTACTTTATTGGGTGGGTCCCAGTGCTGTGGACACACAGTGCAGATTGACAGACTTAGGAATTAAGTTTTCTTGTCACATTTATTCAAGTACAAGGGTACAGGAGTACAGAGAAAAATGTACAAAGTCTCCACTGCTGGCACTATCTTAGATGCGAGGTACCTAGACACAAACTTTTAGGTACAACTGGTTCTGAAGCACAGGTCTTCAGTACTGCAAATGAATACTGATGGGGCCCCCGCTGTGTACTGTGTGTCCGATGTGTTCAGTGATTTCCTGACATGACATTGAATAAAGTGAACGGGCTGAAGATTGTGTTTAGTGATGGTGTGAATTTCAATCCGAGGCCTAGATGAATCATCCTCTCAGCATTAGGCTTGTCTTTAACATTAATCCACTGATTTACTGGGATCTGCCCTCTTTGGAGATGGAAATGTTCATGAAACCTTCTCCTCCCACTCAACATCAACCACAAATGGATTTGGTAAAATTGTAGAACTACCTTTTTCAAGCTAACTGTGGAGTTCAACCACATCCTCTGCTCCTTCCATCTCCTTTAATGGCCTGTGTCAATTGCAAGTATTTGCAGTGCTTTTGACATTTATTTAGGACATGTCTATTTCACGAACAATGAGCTGCGTGTTACTTTTTCTTTTGTATGAAATGCCAACCAGAAATGTAATTTACAAAATAAAATGCCAAAAACATCCAGTTCACCCCTTGGTTCTCATCTTTTCTGTGTCCCTCATTTCCTGTAGACAGGAATACAGCACTTTGATAGAAGCCATTGAAAAATTGTTTTAGAATGGCCAACAGGACATAAATAAGAAAGGGCATATATAAAATCTCAATTGATTATCTGACCCTTTTTGTACACTAAAGGTAAATAACAACTATCCATAAACTATTAAAGAATGTTAAACCCAGAATGTATCACTAATTCCTACATAAGATGGTAAAAGTTTGAGAATTCAACAGGTAATGAAGTATCTTGCATTGGTCGGAAAGGTGAAATCATCGCTTATACGTTGAAATGTGAGGAGTGTTTTAAATGTTGCTTTCACCTAGTTGTTAAACTAGCAAAGTGTAGAAATTGGTACAGAACTGGGCAGCTAATGTAGAGCTTCCCCTGTGCTACATGGTTTTGGCACACTTATCGGTCTTCAGGCCTAAGGCTACGTTTTGCAGTTGCAGGCTGATTGAATCCCCAGGTAGCTCGCCAATGAAATAAGCTTGAACTTCAGGCCAGAAGTGGTCGTCAGGCAAGTTTGGGGAGGAGTGGAAGCAAATGTTGTGGGAGGGGTCAGAGACCATGGAAGGTTTTCTTTAACTTTTACAAGGGGAGCTATTTATTAAAGAAATTATAGCAGGTAATTTTGATAAGTTCAAAGTAAACGGGTAGTCAAAATAGTTTTGTGAAAGGGAAATCAGATTTGAGCAATCTGCTGGAGTTTGTTGAGATGATAGGACATGTTGTGAATAATGGAGAGCCAATGGATGGACTGTATTATGATTTCCAACTGGCATTTGTTAACGTACCATATCACAGGTTATTGCAGAGAAGAAAAGCTCAAGGTGTATGGTGTGCCATCAATAAAATAAAAACAAAGAACTGTGAAAACTGGAAATCTGTTTGCTGAAGGACAGTTCCGAAACATCAGCTTTTGTGCTCCTGAGATGCTGCTTGGCCTGCTGTGTTCACCCAGCTTCACACTTTATTATCTTGGATTCTCCAGCATCTGCAGTTCCCATTATCTCTGATACAATTTTAACCTCACTGCGAAGCCTTTTCCAGGGATGCCTAACCTGAAGAAGTTACCCTCCTACCTCCGGACCAACCTCAGGGAATCTCTCTTCCACTGCAACTCTCTTGTAATCTCTTCAGCCTTGAAACTGCTCGACCATGTCCTGAAGCAAACCAGGTACCACAGTCACATCACCTTCCTCAGCACCTGCCTACGGAGCCGGATCATCCCCATTGGACTACAGTCTACATTCAAGCCTTCCCAATTTGCCCCCTACCGTGACCAGCTCTGATGAAGGGTCTAGGCCCGAAACGTCAGCTTTTGTGCTCCTGAGATGCTGCTTAGCCTGCTGTGTTCATCCAGCTTCACACTTTATTATCTGTTTGCTGAATCTCGTTTTGTATATACCCTTTGGTGTCAGTTGGTCTATAACTAAAGTCAATAAATATGGAGCTGGAAAAGCACAGCAGGTCAGACAGCATCTGAGGAGCAGGGAAATCAATTTTTCAGCATGAACCCAACCATCTGGTTGGCATCCACTTTTACTCCCCCTTCACTCTCCTGGTAAAATGTCCATCATTCACCTCCTCCACTGTCAGAGTGAGGCCAAATATAAATTGAAGGAACAGCACCTGATATCTTGCCTTGGGAGTTTACAGCCCAATGGTCTGAATATTGCCTTTACCAACTTCAAAATGTTTCCATCTCCAATCTGTCCATCTTCAGACTTACCTTACTGTTCCACCCTTCCCACAAACCAACCACAAAACCCCTTACCTGCATCCACTCCTCACCCCCAACCCCACTCCCCTACTTCTACTTATTTTTGGGCTCCCCTCCCCAATCCCCAGACCTGAAGAAGTGTTCCTGCCCAAACATTTACTTCCCTCTCCTTGGATGCTGTCTGACCTGCTGTGCTTTTCCAGCTCCACACATATTGACTCCAGCTCCCAGCATCTGCAGCCCTCACTGTCTCCTGGTCTGCAACTAAGCTTGGTTGAACTAATTGATCTTCCAAACATATTACTGTCTTTTCAAGACAGCCACTGTTGCTACCATAATGTGAGTTTGTCTTTAGTAAAATATTTTACGTGATGTGACAATGTTTATGTGTTCTCCTATAACATTAAAACCTGGTGTAGATATTGTGGTATTAGAAAATCTAACATAATTAGCAATTATGGGAAAAGAAACATGTGTGTGGGCTAACAATACCCTGCTGTTTACAATAGAGGAGCCTGCTTCCAGCGGAATTTCATGTTTCTTGTGGTTTGAAGTAAGATACTGTATTTTTTTTCATGCCATTAGGTCACACGCTTTGATTTGTGTTTATACTGACATACTGAGTATAACACATAACACAGCATTACCCAACATCACTTGCAGCAGTGTTTTTTTAATAATGAAGGTAACACTATTTTCCATTACCGTAGCAAATAAGGACATTTATCAGATTTAAATTAATGCAATCAAAAGAAAACATTTAAATTCCAGATCCAAACCATTTGACTTGATATTATCATTGTCTCTAATAGGAATGGAAGGAAACAGTGTGGATGGCAGGATTTGTTAACAGAAGATAACCTACTGCTTTCATACTATGACTCTGCGTATACTATACTGGACATATGCTGGAGTAGTGTTTGCTTATGAAAACAGTATTAATACCGGTTGTTATTTGGATAACAAGAATTAATTATCTTTGGCAAAATACTAATTCAGAATACTATGATAAAAACACTTCATATTCAACCTGAAGAAGAATCACTGCACTCAAAACGTTAACTCTGCTTTCTCTCCACGGATGCTGGCAGATCTGCTGAGTTTTTCCAGCAATTTCTGTTTTTGCTTCATATTTAGTGTTGCTTAGAAGACTTCATATTTGAAGGATGGTGGAAAAATTAAGTTCTGTAAAAATACCTGTAAGTGATCGCATTAAAAGAGATCATTGAAAGTTCATTGTGTACAAGAGACAACTGTACATGATTAGTAACTTGACCACACATGCCAGAATGACAGGCTTTGGAACGTTCTATTCTTGATCCTTTCTGCTTTCAAGAATAACTCAAATGGCCGAAAAGTGTTTTCTTTTTAAGCATAAACCTCTCTTTTCTTGATGTTTTGTGTATGCAGTGATTGGAACCAGGTCCAAGTGGATCTCATTCACTATGAGATCCTTGGTTGGGGTTGTTAACCTGTGCCAAACAGGGTGCTGTGGCTGACAGAAATAAACAGGAGGTTAAGAAGAGCTACTCATTCTAGGGACTGTCTTAGAGCTGGCTGGTCACAGGCCATGTATTACACACATGTAAATAAAAAGTGACCTGGTGACGGGAAACTGGCCTCTTTTTAGTTACTTCAGTGCATCCGTGTGTTTATATTTTGAGTTATTTAGAGGAATAAACATTTGTATGTCTATCTTGCTGACTGTGTATGTTTCCTACTTAGTCCATCTCCATTGAATAGATTTTGTTTTGGCCATAAGGCAATAACTGTATTTATTAATCAAACCTAGTTAATAGATATTTTTATTTAAAAATTGATATAGATCAGGTATTAACTGATTATCTTAGTAACTGAGGAACACATTTTATTTTATGATGTGACCGATGGAGTAATGGATTAGAGTAACAGTGCACTCCCCTGGCCTCCATCACATCACTACTGAAGGGATTAAATCTTGCAGTGGTTAGCTTGCTCATGGAACAGAGAGAAAATCCTGTGGAGATTCACCCACATCGTCCAATACATTATGAATGTAACTCTAAATTTATGTAATCAAGTAATAGATTCCTCTGATGGCGCAATTCTGTTGGTAATGGAATTTATTTTGTTTAATTCCCTGTCTGAAGGGAGCATCCATGATGTGCATGCAATTCCAAATGTGCTGAGCATCTCAAAATAATACCCTTCATGTTTAAGCCTACACACTGGTTAATACCAGATCAGTTGGCCTTTGGGGGTGGTGGTGGTGATAAAGGAAGCACCATGACATCAGCTATGATTGAATCCAATGGAAGAACAGGTTCAAGGGTCTCTGAATTGTCTACATTTGCTCCCAGTTCTCAAGTTCTTGCGTTCTTTCTCATTGCTTCCCTTTTCCTTTTGTTCACTAGTTTTCACAGGAATATCAAGCTGACAGTTGTTGTATTTGCTCTTTTTTTGCTTTACCTTTCTCTTTTTTTTTGATCATGCGAGGAGCTCTGGTTTTGTTGTACTACCTTAGTGGCATTCCTTGATTGCACTCAAACCTTTTCTTCTTTAAAGGACAAAAAAAAACTATTGATGCTAGAAAACAGAAAGAGAAACAGTAATTGCTGAAAAAAGCTCAGCAGATCTGGCAGCATTTGTGGAGCGAAAGCAGAATTAATGTTTCGGGTCCAGTGGCTCTATTTCAGAACTGATTGTAGCTAGGAAAATGAGAATGGGGGAGGTGTAAACAATTAATGGAGATGAAGCCCAGACAGAGAGAACAACTATTGGACAGACTAAGGAATGAGTGAAGGTTAGCCTGGGAGAATCAATACCTACTATTTGGGACCATTAGTAGCTGACAATGAGATGGCTGTGATAGTAGCCCATGTGATGGCAAGGCCTAGTGCATGGGGGATTGTGGGTAAGGACATGGGAGAAGGTGGCCAGATCATAAAATTATTGAACTCAATATTGATTGAGTCCCCAGCAGAAGATGACAATCTTATAGGACATCCATTGTTGTATAAGATTTACTTCCTGAACTCTGATTCTAATTTTCTTGGGCACCAGATCAGTTCTAATCCTATTAAAATTGGCGTTCCTCCATTATTTTGACTGTGGTTTGCTCCTATCTTTTTCTACAGATATTTGGAACTCTATAATACTATGATCACTGTTCCCTAAATGTCCTCCAACTGATATTTGTTCAACTTGACCATATCAAGTCTCAGAATCAGATTTACGAATGGCTTCTTATTTATTAGACTGGAAACATACTGTTTAAAATAAATCGCGACATACTTTAGAAACTTATTCCCTTTCTACCCATTTCACATTATTTATTTAAGCTCATAGTAGGGCAATTTAAATTCCCCATAATCCCCAATCTACACGTTTAAATCTCTTGGCCTTTTTGTTATAAACTTGGTTCTCTAACATATTCTCCAGTTGACAGTCTATAAAATATACCATTTGTGTAATATACCTATTATTTCTTAGCTCTAACAAAATATATTTTATCCTTTATCCCTTTTGGAAAGCTTTTCCTTCCAGCAGGTAATATTTTCCTTAATCAAAACTATTATTCATCCGTCACAGAAGTTGGAAAAGCTAAGCAGGTTTGGCAGCTCTGTGAAGAAAAATTCAGTTACCGTTTCAAGTCTGGTGACCTTTCCCTGTCCTGAGGAATGGTCACTGAACCCAAAATGTTAACTCTGTTTTTTTCCCTCGTAGATACTGCCACACCTGCTCAGCTTTTCCAGCAACTTCTGTTATTATTCTTGATTTACAGCATCCACAGTTCCTTCAGTTTTTGTTTGTTATTCATCTTTCTTTCTTTCCTTTCCTGTCTTCCCTGAACAACTGATGGCCAAGAGGTCTAGCAGTTTATTCTCCTCCCTCATTCTTGACCCAATTATCTTCCACTGTTTCATCACTGCCTTTCTTTCCACTAAGGTATAAGGAATGGACTGTACATCAGTAACTTTCTTTCTGTGTTGGCCACCACTCTCAATTGTTAATGAATAGCCTATTCATGCTTGCAACAGGAGCTGTATAATAACCAGACTTTGACTAACAAGTCAGAGTTAATAATCCTTTCACACAGATACCAGTAACTGAAAATGTAAAGAAAAGAATGTTCCTTTTCATTCAAGTGTTTGACACTGGAGGAGAAGGGACGAAAGAAAAAAGATGATTTTGTGTGAATGAAAGAGAAGTTCATTTGTTCACCTTTGGTCATCTCTGATGGAAGTTGCAGTGATGAAGTCTGGCCATTAAGTCGGGACATAATGCATGTTCTATCAGGTCACCTCTTCCTTTTAAAACTGGGACCGTTGCACAGTTCATAGCCAGGTAAGGAATTTCTAACTGAGTGGTGCAAATTTTAATCAATGTTGTGGAGATAGCCTCTTGAGGCTGGGGATAGGAGTGGAAATTTAGATTGCAATGCTTTGGGTTGGCTCCACAACTACAGAGAACAATTTTTTCAGAGGAAGACTTCCAGTCACAGTGACTACCCAGCAGTAGGTAGAAATTGTGTAGCTGCAAAATGTGAACTTGCAATGCTGCTAATGGACCAACTGTATTCTTTAACATTTCATTTGTCACCTGCAGATTGCTTTTGCCTTTATATGTGGAAGATATATATTAGATTAAACACTTTAAATGTGTATGAAGCACCCCTTCGTCCTCATTAATATCTATCATGCAGCTAAAGCATCACCAGGTTTTATTCCTTAATCACTATTGATAATTAATAAACTAATTACTGCACTCATGTCTTTCAGAGTCTGACAAAATTCTTTTTCTATTAATTAAGCGCATTAGAAGTTTATTATTTCTGAAGGCTATTTACTAAGCTTGAATGTGTAAAATACAGTCACACAGGGACTTTCATGATATGATTATATGAAAGCAGCATTTCGAATCAATGTATTTTAAAGAGCTTTTGTAGCCTATCTACCAGGAAATTTAAGTTTGCCCATTTTCATACTTCCCTGCACTCAAATAATGAGATCTGAGGTAAACCTGATATTAAGGCTGGTGCAACCTACAAGCCGCTTGTTAAACAGGAATCTGAGATCGGTCCAGACAGAGGATAATCATGGGCCAGAAGATGGGTAGGAGACAGACTTTTAATTTTATTTTAATTTGCTTATGAACAGGAATGCTGTTCTGGGCCACACACAGAATCCTTGTGTTATCCTTTCCTCAGCCTTGCCCTTCTGTTGCCTCCCACCTTCACCCCGTACCATGAGTACAGCTAATAGTAATTAAGTCTATGGGGTCTGCTTTCTGTGCAGCATCCTTGTGTCCACAGTCTTCTCTTGCTGTTTACTGATCTGGTAATGCATGTGGCCTGGTGTGACTGTCTTGGGTAAAAGATTCAGGAATGTCGTCTGGTTGCTAAGACTGAACACCTTTTGTACATTGTACCAGGTCATCTCTTCCCCATTAAAATGAGAGCCTGTGTCTCCGTTCATAGCCGGGTAAGAATTTTCCAACATGATGGTAGGAAGTTTATCAGCATCTTGGAGGTAGGCTTGTTACTGGGGCTCGGTGTGAAAATTTAGATTGCAATACTTTCTGTTGGCTGCACAATACCTCAAAGCCCTTTTGCCAGAGGAGGGTTTCCAGTGGCAGTGATTACCCAGCAGCAATGAAGCAATTAAAGTTTGTCATATCGCAGCACTGAAACTGTACACATAGTACATGAAAACCCCCAGCAACACACACACACACACACACACACACACACACACACACACACACACACACACACACACACACACACAGTGACAAGGTAGATACAGAGGCATAGATTGATATGCTCAAGCTAATAAGGTAAACAGCTTGTGAGACCTTGGGTGTTTTTTTGAAGTTAGAACTATAGATTGGCTGGGGTCAAGCTCCCACAGAAACAAGATTTTTAGTTTTAGCTTTCAGCAGTTGTTAGGATCTTGAAGCTGTGTTTGGAAGCTGCAGTACATCTCTCCCAGCTACTCTCTTTCTCACAGTTTTCTCTTGATGTTTCTTCCTTCTGAACTGGAGAATTGCCTGGGAGACAATGTATTTTACTGAATTTTCCTTTGCCAAGGGTGTGTTTATGAGATGTTACTATATTGGAACAGTTGCTGTTTGGTAGTTCAGATATTATTTAGTTAAGCATTTCAATGTTACAATAAAGCCAATTTCTTTCTTTAATTGCTATTTTGTCTGTATTTTTCTAGCTGTAGTATAAAAAATAGTATGCTTTGCTTAAAGTTGAGTAGTTTGACCAATCAAATTGCATCTGGAATGCAATGCCTTACACTTACGTTTAAAATAAGAAAGTATTAGGGCCTAGGCTATCTTCTTATTGTTTTGTGGGGATTTGGCCGGGTCCATAACAAGTGATTGTCCATATCTTGTGGACAGCCTCTCACTCTCAGTTCCTTGTTTCCTAGTGGAGCTGCCAGCTATTTCTGCCACAATCTGTTTCCTGCTGTTGTCCTTCATTGGACAGCATACACAGAGATCTCCTACTAATTGGTTAGTCCCAATAAAATTAAACTGATGAGTGCACTGATGAATAATGTGAGCCCAGGACTAAATGCATTTTAGCCTAAGGAATAGGGAGAGGCAATATAGACTTTATGGCACTCTCTGCAGTTTGTTCCATTTTGAGTTGATCTATATTCCTCCAGAGCAAACTGCTGAAGGCCCAAGTAGTGAGGGGATAGTTCTGTTTCTTCTGGTACCTCAAGTTGAATATTTTCCTGTTGATGTTTTGCATTCCTAGAAGACATGATAGAAATGCTGTGGCCTTCGTGATTCTTTTTAAGATGGAGTAATTTGCTATACAACTTATTCCTTCTCGCTCAGAAGGTTGTAAATTTGAGCCACACTCCATTCTAGAGTCTGCTGTGGTACTGAGGAATTGCAGTGGTGTCAGGATGTCATTCTTCAGATCAGATATTCAACCAAGGACATACCTATTCAATCCAGTGGCTGTAAAAGAGTTTATCTGAGGAAGAATAGGTTGTTCCTGCTATTGGCATAGACAAAGTGTATCCTTCACCTTCAATAACCTATCCTTTGACATAAAACAAAATATTTGGTCACCTTCACATTTCTGTTTTTGGATCATGCTGCTATATTTGTTACAGCAATAACTACTCTTCTGAAGTAATTCAATGGCTGTAAAGGATTTTATGACATCCCAAAATTGTGGAAGGTGAGGTATACATGCAAAGTGTATTTTACTAATTGGCATCAACCTTGAAATATCTAAGATCTAATCATTTCTTCAATTCCTTCCTGCTTCTTTATACGTCATTCAGGAATTTAAAATGTTACATAAGTGATCTTGTATTTCTATTTTTCTTTCTCTCACTATTGATATTATTTTGAAATTTAGTTTTGTTTTTTAATGTTTTTGCTTTAGTGAATTCAATATTAATTCTGGTTTGCAGAATAACCTGCCTCAAATTTGAGTGATATTGACAAAGAAGAAAGGATGATTTTTGGTTCTTTTTGCACAATTTACTTATCTCCTTGGATATTATCAGAGTATTCACGGTACGAAGGGTCTAGGCCCGAAACATCAGCTTTTGTGCTCCTGAGATGCTGCTTGGCCTGCTGTGTTCATCCAGCTTCACACTTTGTTATACAGCACAGCATGTAGTTGTCCAGGAGATTCTGTGTACAGCGAATTTCAGATTTTCTGTTTGTGTGTTGCTTTTCATTCCTAATATAGGTTCTCAATACTTTTCCCT
The DNA here is from genome assembly GCF_030684315.1 of Stegostoma tigrinum. Classification (NCBI taxonomy): domain Eukaryota; kingdom Metazoa; phylum Chordata; class Chondrichthyes; order Orectolobiformes; family Stegostomatidae; genus Stegostoma; species Stegostoma tigrinum. The sequence goes on along the minus strand of NC_081357.1, from coordinate 70,503,180 downwards.
ATTTAGTAAATATGATGTAATTTTCATGCAGAGTTTTTTTTTCACTTTTTGTGTATCTATACCCAGGTCTTCCACACTATGATGACCAGTTTAGCTCTGGCACAGCCCGTGTGGCACCAAAGCTTGTCATATCATATGCTTGGTCACCATCTTACATCAATAAAACAGGCACATCAATGAATTTCTAAATTGTTGTAACTGAAGATAATTCATTTCAAATGACATTCTGTTTAAAAAAGCAAATAAACACACTGTTTACCATTAATTACTACAATCCAATCAGAAGCTTCTGTGTAAACATGGTAATTATGCAGAAAGCATTCAGTCTGCCCAGTGTTCTCTGCTGTACATTGTAAACCAGAAACCCTAATGATATTCTATGCCTGTAAAGATCTTTACATGCAAAGCACCACCACAAATTTTCACTGAACTTGAATACATTCTATATTTGCTGCAGATTGATGATCATTAAGCACTTAATGAAATTAAATGAGGTTTCTCCATCAATTTAGAAAGTATTAATAATTTCACAGCATGAGATAAGGTTTAAATTATTCATTTCTTTTTACATTCATTCTTTTTATTCTAGAGATATCCAGCACACCCACAGCCTAGGAATTTGACTGTGACGTCTGAAATGCCCTCAGAATTGGGTCTCTGTCTCGTTTCCAGTGAACTGCAGATCGAGAGAATCAGACCCTCAAATAAGTGAGGAAGGAGGACATCTTGGAATGGGGAGCAATTGGATTCAGAAGGACTGCAGTCTTTGCTTGAGGATTGACAGAGCTCGTAGTATAAAATCAGCACTCAACGGCATTTCGTGTTCTTTGAATATGAAACCCAGTGCAGAACATCATAGCCTATATCCAGTGGAGCATACGTTACAAATTTACCTTGCTGATTACTGCATAGAAGGCGACTCATTTAAGGACATTTCAATAGATTGCATTTAGTGTTGGGTTCCTAAGTACATTGGCAATCCTGAACATAATCTTGTATTAGGTCCTCCAAATCAGCATATGTAAAGGACCAAATGCTTGTTACAAATATAGACGAACTACTGTTTGACCTTCACCAATTTTACAGACAAAATATGTGTGCTCTTTTCCTGCCCTTAATCAGTGTATTTTGTACAGAAAGACCTGTGTTTTTCTTACTTCAGAGTGTACATTCCAATTAAATAATTCAGCTGCAAGCTTTCATGAGTTTCAAATAAGGAAGTTTATTTATTGTTACACAGTTACCCCAAATTCATGCAACACCACACATATTTTCTCTTTCTCACACACACATGCAAAACATGGGTAGAAATAAAGACAGTGCATTCTTCATGAATTATAGATGATTCAGTCTCTCATTTATGATTTACCATCTCCCATGTGACAGGCCTGTGATTTCTTTAATGATTTAAAATTTAAAGCAAAGTGTTCACAGCAGTCTGAGAGATTTCTTGCAGGTGAGTATCTAATATTTTGTCAGATGAACTTTCAAACTATTACAGATTAATACATTGGCTGCTTGATGACTTTGCAGCTCATTTTAAAGCCTGGTTCTGACTGGCAACTGATGGTTTTTGATTGATTTTCCAGGTCATGGAGTAAAAAGTGTAGTAGGGTGACACTGAGCATTGCAACAGCCCTACTGAAAGAGCATTGGCTTGTTTCTGTAATTCCGTAACATGGGCTGATTTGGGGAAATGGGAATGAGGTGGGATGGCTATTGCACACTGAAATCAGCCAGGATCACATAACGAATTGGATAGCACTTCTGATGTCCACCCAGTTTAAATGGTGGAGGCAAATGTGATCCAGTGAGCAGCTTCCCTTTTACCTAGCATGAAACATGGAGACAGGCTTTCTGGAAACTCCATTGCTTTTGGTTATTGGTCCATCTGAAATAATGTCTGTGAAGTTCCACACATAAATCGGCATTTAATGAAGTATTCACTAGAAACCTGATACTCTCTGTAGCCCTGATGCCAGAAGTCACATAGGTTGCATCAGCCACCTGAACAACTTGTTTGTGTAAAGTTTTAAAACTACAAACTGAAAGTTCATAATGAGACAAGCCTGTTCATAATGAATGTGTATTTCCTGCCTACAAGGTTATGAGCTTAGAGGGTGAATTACTGCCCACATTTCTAGGACTTACACATGCAACTCTTACAGCTATCAGGAGGTGTGCAATAACCATCCCACCTCACTCCCATTTCCCCAAATCAGCCCATGTTACAGAATTACAGAAATAACCCAATGCTCAGTGTCACCCTACTGTCACTCAGCTTTATAACTCTATACCTTATTTGTACCTATGCTGTGTCTCAGGAAATTGTATGTAATTAGCCATGGTCAGGTTAATGCTTATCCCTCAGTAACCATCCTTGTAAGGCATCTGGCTCCTCCAACTCAGCAGGAACATGAGATCTCAATGGTGTAGGCATCATGGTGACTCCCAGATTAGCTAATGCACACTTGTAATCAAAGGCAACAGCATTTTTTTAATTCATTCATGGCCTTGGGCATCACTGACTAGGCCAGCATTTATTGCTCATCACTGAAGGCAATCATTGCTATGGGTCTGAGTCACATATAGGCCAGACCAGGTAAGGGTAGCAGTTTCCCTCCCTAAAGAACACTAGTAAACTGATGGGTTTTCCTGACAATCAACAATGGATTCATGGTCTTTTAGACTCTTAATTCCAGATTTTAAAAGTTGAATTCAAATTCACCATTTGCCATGCCAGGATTTGAACCTCGGTCTCTGGATTAACGGTCCAGTAATAATACCATTGGATCATTGCCTATGCTTCAAGGAGCAGCATTAATGTGCGGAACCATCCTGTAAATTGATTGGAGATGTGCCATGATGAAGCAAAGAGGTATGTATATATCAGATATCAATGTCCCTGAATTTGAGCTGTGGGCCATCGCTGCCAACAGAGTACGTCCTGAGATGTTAGCGCTGGGTGTTTGAGATCAAGGTCTGGACTAGTAAGTGGTGAGTTGGAGTCACCAGGTAACTGTCTGACTTTCATGTCAGGGATTATTGGCGTCTAATTACTATCCAGCAGGTAATAGAATGGGAGACTGTGATATTCGAGACATGAGATTGTAACAATGAGGCTGATAATGAATGATAATCCATTCTAATAGGCCTCTCATTACTCACTATCTCGAATCTTGTCTCAAAATCAAATACTTGGCTGGAAAATTGGAATTTTTCATCTCACCGTACATCTCGCCCAATTTTCCAAAATTTCTCACCATAGCCATATAATTCGGAATCCATGTGAAGGAACATTCTTCCACCTTTCTGTCAGTTCAAAGGAAACCACTGAGTTCAACAGGCACTTCCTATTCATAAAACATACACACATAACTAATTTCCAAAGCAGCTTTTCAGCAATTGAAGTTCTTTCCATGGTATCTATACATGACATGAGATTCTAACACACAGGTGACTCAAAGATGATGAAGCAGGGATTCTTAATTGCATTAACATTAAGTCATTAGAAACCAAAAGGTAAATTGAGAATATATTAGAAATGTTTTTACATTATGCACACCGAAAAATATCTGTGTTACACAGGGTTGAGGAAATTTCAGTCTACTGCTCCCCTTTCCCATCAGTCTCCTTCCACCAATGACCCTTTATATTTCATCAGTAGTCTGTTTGACAACACCAGCTACCCTTCCTCATTGTTGCCACATGCTGCTGGAGGTCAGATTACACATAGCGACAGAGGAACTAGACTCTGATGAGAGCTGAATCATGCACATTACTGATGAATTCCTGAACTGCCAACCCTGAGGGAACTGGCAGACAGAAAGGAAAGGGACTACAAGGGAAAACCGTGATGATTTCAACCATGTTTCACTGATTGAAAGATCCAGACGTGATGGGAGTTGCACAGCCAGACATTGTTCCTGTGTTGCTTAGAGGAATGCATCTGAAAACAGGTTTTAAACTGCGCGAGTTAAAAACACTGGGTGCAGAGTTTCCTTGACACTTTGTTAGAATCAGACTAACTATCTACAAGATCTTTCCAGATGTCACTTAGCTGTACTGACGTTGGATTGTGTGTTTCTTATCCAACAAATTTGATGTGAAACAAATTTTGCTACCATGACGACTTAAAAACCAGATTTATAGTGGGGTGGCATTAGTGATGACACCAACTATGAATCATAGAATTGTATCAAATAGTAGGAGGCTGTTCGGCCCATTGGTATCTGCACCACATATCTCTGCAATGATTTTCTCCTTCAACCAATTGAAATGTTCTAAAGAAGGGTCACTGGACTCTTCTGCTTACTCTCCATAAATGTCGCCAGCCCTGCTGAGTTTTTCCAGCAATTTCTGGCTTTGTTGCAGCAAAAATATTGCATTGATTACACTTTCAAATCTGAGCCTGATTTTAACTCCCAAACAGAAGTCTCACATTGGGGTGCAAATGACCTGGATCTCCAAAGTGGCAGGATTTGAAGATTTGAATCCCCAGGTCTTACCAACAGGGCTCTATTCTAGCCTAAACCCAGCCAGAGGCAGTAGCTTGATGGCTAAAGAGATACAGTGTCAAAGGGAAGAAGGCTTTTTCTAAATGAGAAGCCATAGGTTTGACTATGGGATCAGAAGGAACATATCTGCTACTCTGAACACAGAAAAAGCAAAACACAATTGAAAACAACACAGAGCTTTCTGGACTCTTTCTGGATGGAAGCTTCCCCACAAAGAATTCCAGGTAAAGTTGTGGTTGGGCTCTGGTGGTGTTATCAGAGCCCATTGTTCATATTTAATTGCTGTTAGAATTACTGCAGGAGATTGAAGCTCAATGGACTTTTTATCTAACTAAGCAGTAGAAATTCTAGTTCTGGGTCTGCTCAGAATTTTTCATTTGTTCCCTTTTCAATGAAACAAAATTTATGGACTAACATTCGCAGAAATGCCAAGTATCTTTACTAACATTTACGTATTTTACATTTTTTTTACTCTCTATTACTCCATTTATTTTATTTCTATTTTTGAAGTCTTTACAACTAAATAAAAATGCTCTCATATACAATTTCACCCCGAGTTATAACTTGTGACATTCATGTTACAATATCTGTAATGTGGTGAAAAAGTACATCCTGTATTAATTAATCTTCATGTCTTATTGGATATTTCATCTAATTTCTTAAGTACTTAGGCTTTCTACTATGATGTCAGAATCCATAGAAATCTGCCTGTTACTGCCCCTACCCATGCTGCTGCCTACTTTTGTCTTCCAACATACCTACTTTATGTCCATGGTTTGGCTGTGTCCTGTTCACTGCTAGCCCTGAAGTAACTCATGTAGTACACCTGCACCTCGCCACTTCTACCATGGCTCCAAAGGTTTTCTTCCAGTGATTCACTTTCCTCATGCCACGCCTCCCATCAACAGACTTTAGCTATTTGCCCACTCATTGGATTTTGTTCACAAAATCCCATTCTCTGTAAAATTTGTCCTATGACCTTTTGAACTGTTAGACTTGTGCAGGCACCAATTGACTCTGGGAAGTGTGAATTTTTTGCACTACCCTTTCCCAGGATTGAATTAGCATCTGCCCTGCAGCAACCAGAAAGAATTTGGCAATGTACAGCAGTTGCTGTTGTCATTGAAGATGCTGCAGTAGAACCGACTCAGCACTTGATAACTCAGCTGATTTAATGGCCCCGCTAGCTTTTGGCACATATTGCTCTCCATATTTATACCAGGAATTTCAGGAAACAGACAATTTTCCGATTGTTTAATGTATCCTTGCTTTATTTAATTTTCTGAATATTTTTGCTCACTTTAATGCTCATTTTTGGCCCTTGCACTCTCATTACAGAATTGATCAGTCTGTGGTTTGAAGAAATTATACATTTTTGCAATTTACTGCCTTGTTCTGCATTTTACATAGCAGATAAACTTAGTATGATATTTGCTGAGCTATAACATTGGTATCTAATGACATCTCCCCACTCAGAGAATTGAACTGCATTCACCTTACCTCTATTCAGCTTCATGTTGTTCAATTGGTTCTCACAGTTATCGCAGACATCCAATTTCATTGATCTAAGAGCATTCTCCACCCTTTGCCTAATTTCAGATGCTCTGGTGAGTGATTGGATAACTAATAGGGAAATTTGGCTGCAGTTATTAGAAAGAACACATTTGTAAACTGCCCATTTCTCCCAAACCCATCACCAATGCACCAACAGCAGAGAAAAAGACACCAGAAAACAGTGGAAGAGTGTGGAAAAAAAACCATAGAGAATTCTAGTAAATTAATCTTTATTAAGACCAAAATATTGAAAAGTAGAAGAAATAGCTGGGACCTTAAATAATTATTGCAGGTTTTTCTTTCATTCCTTTCCATTGGAATGCATCTTCTTGAAGATATTTTTAAAAAGAGATTGTTTATAGAGAGAAATCTAAACATTTTGAATAAAATGCCTCCATTATTGACCTCTATCCCCTTTCTCAGATGGTGACTATGCAGCATTTTCTGCTTTTGCTTCATGCATGAGATTTATTTGATGAATCTCTTCATATATTTTAATTGCTTCTCGCTAAAAAGCCTTGTGTTATAATTAGCATTGCTGTTTGTCAATGGTGAGTAGCTCATCAGTGGGTTTCACTAACCAAAGGGAATCAACTATAATTAACAAACAGACAGATGGTGATGTTTTCCTGCAGTAATTTGCGTTGTCTTTCAAAGGGAAAGGTTCTGCTTCACAAATTTTGTAGAAACAACTGACCCTGAGCAATGAGGTTATTTCCCACTGATTTCATTAAAATAGTACATGTTTGTATTCATTTTAATATTCAACAATAGTTATAATTAAATGTATAGTTATGTTTGCTCGTACACAATTTGAATATTTCTGAAAAGGAGAAACATATTCACTCGTCAGGATAGAATTACAAAATTACCAAATTTCAAAGGGAGCAATAATTTGCACTGCATGAGAAGTAAGTGTTGATTGGCCATCATTTAGACTATGATTGATTGAGCTACTGCAATAGAGAATGTACCAAGAAATAAATAACAAGAAATAAATAAGTTTTTCTTTGGATTCAAATCTGGCAAGTCAACTCCGATATGCCTGTCATTCTCACTGAAACTGAAATTCAACACAACTTCCTGTTGTAGGAAAGATGTTTTAAACTTGTAAGAGTTCAGAAAAGATTTATAAGGATTTTGCGAATATTGGAGGGTTTGACTCAAAAGGTGAGGCTCAATAGGCTTGGGCGATTTTTTTCCCAGAGCATCAAAGGACTTTAGAGCAGTTTATAAAATCATGAGGGGCATGGATAGGCTGAAAATCCAATGTCTTTCCCCCAGGGTAGGGGGAGTCCAAAACTAGAGAGCAGAGGTTTAAGGTGAGAGGGGAAAGATTTAAAAGGACTTGAGGGGTAACTTTTTCATGCAGAGGGTGGTATGTGTATGGAGTGAAATGCCTGGGGAAGTGGTGGAGACTGGTACAATTACAAAATTTAAAAGGCACCTGGATGGGCACATGTATAGGAAGAGTTTAAAGAGATATGAGCCAAATGCTGGCAAATGGGACTAGATCGGTTTAAGACATTCGTTTAGTGCAGATAAATTGGACCAAAAGGTCTGATTCCATACTGTATGACTCTAAATGGGATAGGCAGAACTTGTTTTTGGCTTGATAACAGCATCCTATCAGCACCACTTGTGTTCTCCTGCAAAGTTTCAGCATGAAATGGCTAGGTATAACTGTTTTTGAAGTGGGAATGAAGTTCGGCTGATGGCCCAGACATCTATTAGACTATTAGAACATAGAACATAGAACATTACAGCACAGTACAGGCCCTTCAGCCCTCGATGTTGTGCTGACCTGTCATACCAATCTGAAGCCCATCTAACCTACACTATTCCATGTACATCCATATGCTTGTCCAATGATGACTTAAATGTACCTAAAGTTGGCGAATCTACTACCGCTGCAGGCAAAACGTTCCATTCCCTTACTACTCTCTGAGTAAAGAAACTACCTCTGACATCTGTCCTATTTCTTTCATCCCTCAATTTAAAGCTATGCCCCCTCATGCTCGCCATCACCATCCTAGGAAAAAGGCTCTCCCTAACCACCCTGTCTAACCCACTGATTATCTTATATGTCTCAATTAAGACACCTCTCAACCTTCTTCTCTCTAATGAAAACAGCCTCAAGTCCCTCAGCCTTTCCTCATAAGATCTTCCCTCCATACCAGGCAACATCCTAGTAAATTTCCTCTGCACCCTTTCCAAAGCTTCCACATCCTTCTTATAATGCGGTGACCAGAATTGTACGCAATACTCCAAGTGTGGCTGCACCAGAGTTTCGTACAGCTGCAGCATCACCTCATTGTTCCGGAACTCAATCCCTCTATTAATAAAAGCTAAAACACTGTATGCCTTCTTAACAGCCCTGTCAACCTGGGTGGCAACTTTCAAGGATCTGTGTACATGGACACCGAGATCTCTCTGCTCATTTACACTACCAAGAATCTTACCATTAGCCCAGTACTTTGCATTCCGGTTACTCCTGCCAAAACGTATCACCTCACACTTGTCTGCATTAAATTCCATTTGCCACTTCTCAGCCCAGCTCTGCAGCTTATCTCTGTCTCTCTGCAACCTACAACATCCTTCGTCACTATCCACAACTCCACCGACCTTAGTGTCGTCTGCAAATTTACGAAACCCATCCTTCTACGCCATCATCCAGGTCGTTTATAAAAATGACGAACAGCAGTGAACCCAACACCGACCCTTGCGGTACACCACTAGTATCTGGACTCCAGGATGAACATTTCCCATCAACCACCACCCTCTGTCTTCTTTCAGCAAGCCAATTTACGATCCAAACTGCTATATCTCCCACAATCCCATTCCTCCACATTTTGTACAATAGCCTACTGTGGGGAACCTTATCAAACGCCTTGCCGAAATCCATATATACCACAACAACCGGTTTACTCTCATCTCCCTGTTTGGTCACCTTCTCAAAGAACTATTGAAACAGCTGTGCCCAGGAAAAAGAAAATATTGCTTTATTGACAGCTCTTTTCATGCAATCCATTCTGCCAACTGTACAATGTTTATTTACACAAGATAGAGAGGTGTCAAGTACTTACAGTTTCTGCAATTGAAACTTTAAATGACCTGGATGCTTGACACATAGATAGGGCTGTGATAAAAGTTTTTTTTTGAAAGAAACTAGAAAGCCATGAACAAATGGATTTTTAAAAGCTTTTCCATAGATACCATCACTATAATTTTTGTCAGTGTACATTTGGAGAACGGGCATGGAAATGGCATGGAGAGTATGAAGGTTCATGGTATGTCAGTGGATAGAAGGCTTAACATGGCATGGAGGGCATGAGGAGCCATGGGGGTACTGATAGTGGGACAACAGATGCCAACAGCTGATATAAATGGGACATATGGTGTGTGGGGAGTGAGGACTCTGAAGTGTGAGGATTAGAGGCTTTGTTTGTTTTATTTATTTTCTTGCAGCTGAGATGAAATCAGCCTCTTTCCAGGGCTGTGGGTCCCACTCCACCATGCACTCTCCACCTCACCCACTGAATGATAATTCCACCTTCGTACATACTTTCTCTTGCTGGCCAAGCCAGGAAATTTCCGAACTCTTGTTTCTGAACTCTGGGATACAAATCCAGCCCAATATAACTGTTAGCTATTCAGTGTTTGCAGAAATATTCTTTCCATATTAAAACAGTATGAGTTCCATTCTGCAGTACTTTGGTGTTAAAAACCCAGTATTGAAATATAACGAGTTGTTGTAGTTTCTCACTGAATTTATTTTGACAGTTCTATCAGCTAACCCTGTGACCTGGAGTGTTATAGGAAATGAGTTTGATAAGATTTGTAGCAGGAGAGGTTTCAGATTTCCTTGTGGAACCTGAAGCAGTATTTTCACATATGCCTGCTACTTTTTGTTCCAGAAGGAATATTTAAAGTACTTACCTTTTTGAAACAGGTTCATTTCCTGCTGCTTTTGTCTGGTGGGAAAATTGCAGATCATTTATTTTTCAGATCACTGGTTCCAGATGCAGTCAGTCCCAAAGGCATGGTTAAGTGTGATAAACATACTAGGAAAGAGGCAGCTTTAGGCTGGTGATCTATTTACCTGCAAATCATATCCTTTTTAATCAACAAGGTCAGATGTGTTACAATACACCTCAAGAACAAGATGGATGTGAACGCTGGTCTTCTGACTCAGAGGTAGGGACGCTACCTCCATAGCACAAGAGCCGCACCCCCCAGCCCCAAATAAGAGAACAGAGCAACTTTAACAACTTATTTGATCCCTGCCAAGTAGACAGAATTTGAATTATTCCCCTGAAATCTTGTTCAAATTAACTAGATGGAGCCTACACAGGATAACCTACCACACAGTCAGGACAATTTCATGAGCATCTGCAGCAGATAACTCAAAAATGTGTAGATTCAAGACTGAGTAGGAATGCTGAAAGGACATCTTTATAGTTGCACAATACTTTTGTCTGTTCCTGTTGCAATGAGATGATTAATCAAGGCCTTAGTTTCCAAGGAGACATTCTCAGAGTTTGCCTGCCTTTCCCAAAGCACCTACCACATATAATTTAAAATAAATACATTTAGATTGTTGCCTGGAAGCAGCTATTGTCATTCATGATAGTGTGCTGATAATTATGCAGTGGTTGTACACAGACTAAATGGAGCTCTTTTAGAACATAGAACACAGAACAGTACAGCACAGTACAGTACACCATGTCTGTGCCGATCATAATATTATTATAAAGTAATCCCATCTGCCTGCACGTGGTTCACATCCCTCTATTCCCTCTTTATTCATGTGTTAACCCAAATCCCTCTCAAACTTTGCTATCGTATCTGTTTCTAACACCTCACCTGCCAGCATGTTCCAGGCACCAACTGCTCTCTGTGTAAAGAACATGTCTCCCCCATCTCCTTTAAATATTCTCCTTCTCACCCTAATCCTTTGATCCCTCAAATTTGACATTTCTACCCTGGGAAAGAGATTCCAACTACCAACCCTATCCATGCCCCTAATAATTTTCTATACTGCTGTCAGGTCATCAATCAACTTTTGATACTTTAGCAGAAACAATCAACGTTCGTCCAACCACTCCAACAGGCAACATCCTGGTAAACATCTTCTGCAACCTCTCCGATGTCTCCAAGTCCCTGCTAAGTGTAGTGATAGAGCTGCAGAAAGTACTCTAAATGTAGTCTGACAAATGTTGTGTACAGTTTCAAAATGACTTACCAATGTTTTATGCTCAATGCCCTGACCAATGAAGCCAAGCATGCCATACACCTTACTTAACACTTTATCTACTAATGTTGCCATTTGTGGAGGTTATGGACTTGGACCCCAAGATCCCTCTGTAAATCAATGCTCCCAGGGTCCAGTCATTTAGAGTCTACTTTCCTCTTGCATTTGACCTCCCAAAATACATCACCTCCCTCTTGTCTGATTTAAACTCCATTTACCAGCTCTTAGCCCAACTTCCCAGCTGATTTCATAGATCATAGAATCCCTACAGTACGGAAACTAGCTCTTTGGTCCAACAAGTCCACACTGAGCCTTGGATCATCGCACCCACACCCATCCCAGTATAACTCACTTAAGCTGAACACTACGGGAAACCCACACAGACAGGGGAAGAATGTGCCCCTCTTGTCTTCAAAAATTCCATGGGCTCTGGTTGCCAACCACCCTCTCCCCCACCCACACCCACACTAAGTTTAAACCCTCCTGAGTCGCACGAGCAACTGTCCCTGTGAAAATCAAGGTCCCCCTCCAGTTTAAGCGTAACCCTTCCTTGTACAGATCCCTTGTGCCCCAAATATCCAGATGATCCAGATATCTGAATTCCGCAACCCCCACTCCTGAGCATGAGCTCTTTAGCCATACATTCAACTATTATATTTATGATTACTGGCTTCACTAGCACATAGCACAAGGAGTAATCCTGAGATTACAATTGTAGAGTTCCTGTTTTTCAATTTCCTGTCTAACTCCCTGAACTCCCTGAACTCCCTTTGCTGGACCTCACCTCTCTTCCTGCCTATGTCATTAGTACCAATATGGCCCACGACCTCTGGGTGCTCACCCTTCCCCTTCAGACTTTCCTGTGCCTGTTCAGAGATATCCTTGACCATGACACCAGGGAGGCAACAGATGCTTCTGAAGTCTCATTTGTAGCCACAGTAATACCTGTCTGTGCCCCTGACAATAGAGTCGTCCATCACTACCACTAACCTACATTTTGACCTTCCCTGCTGTACAATAGAGGCAGTCGAAGAACCACTGATCAGGTTGCTGCTGTTCCTTTCCCCTTAGAGGATATCCTCATCCCCACCTCCCCCCCCAAAATTAAATATCTAATGTGATATCTCTGTTGTGAGGGGAATAGCCACAGGGTGACATCTATATTGCCTGCCCACGCTTAATGATCTTTTTGGTGGTCACCCAACATTTTTCTGCCTATGTTGCTCTTACTTGTGGTGTAACTAATTCAATAATCCTGCTATCCAAGGCATTCTCAGCATCATGGGTGCTCCATGGTGAGTCCATCTGCAGCTTCAGGAGGTCCATGCGGCCAATTAGGAGCTGCATCTGAGCACACTTCCTGTGCATATTGGTCACCACAGAGACTGGAAGTGTCCCTGATTCCCCACATATTGCAGAAGGAGCATTCCACACGGCTGAGTTCTCCTGCCATTGTGAACCTTATCAACAGTAATCTAGGAACTAATTACGCAACTTTACCCTCTATTCAGCATATCAGATTTTTCACTCTTGCTCTCTATTCCTAACAAATTACAGCTAAACTTTTATTAACCAGCACATATGGGACCAGGAGTGTGCTGGTTGATCAAATACTCTGATAAACAAGAGTTCCACATTATCCATGCAAAAACACCACTAAGGAATAGAAACATAGTACAGAGGGTATACACATCCCTGTTTTACTTTATTTATGAATAAATCACTTAAATAATGATGCAACTTTACCTTAAATAAAACTTACTGGCAGAAAGCCTTCTCACTCACACCCTCAACCGACTATTCAGACATCACAGTAGATCACGGTACTTGAGAAGAAATTGACTCAAAATTGAAGCAACTGTTTATATTACGTGTGGCCATTCAACTGAACATTAAATATATTTATACCGAGGTACATAAGTTAAAAAAATATAATAATTGGACAGAACAATACAGTAAGCTTCTGCAAAATACAGTAAACTACAGGCATATAATTTTTGCTAGTTTATTGAGAGTGCTGGTTCATATGGTGCTGTTTAAAACAAAGTTTGCTGCACAAGAGGTAAGTACTTTATACTCTGTCTCCCTCTGGGTCCTACTCACTCAGTGTCGACACCTGATTCCTGAGCAGCCAAGCTTACTTCACTCTTTGAGTTGTGATGTCACCTTGGGAGCTCTGCACCTGGATTCAGCTCCATTCCTCCTCTGACTGAACCCGGTCCTAAGATATATTTATCCTGCCACTGTCCACTCCCAGGTTTGCTTTGCTGTGCTGCCACTGGTGCATTTTGGTTCTTTTAAGGTGCTTTCCTCATATGCTGGAATACCATATGGAAATCAACCGTCTATGGAATTTGAGACATCTAGCAAAGCGATGAAATTGCACAAGGAAAATACTACTGATGATGGAAATAAAATCAAGAATTGCTTAACAAACAGCATCTCTGGTGAGAGAAATAAAGTTAATAATTCAGGTCCTTTCATGAAAACTGGCAGTGCAGTGATGATGTATATTAAAATTTAATGGCATGAGTCGCCATTAATTTGACATGGTAAGTTTTATTTAAGGTAAAGCTGCACTATTATTTAAGTGATTTGACGTAGACACTATAAAGAACCATAAGAGTGTTTAGATGTGGGCAGGAGTTGGCATCAGTGGCCATGGGGAATTGATAGGGTAGATCAGATGTGGATAAGACGGCCTAACCTTTTAAACATACCACTTAGTACTTGACAGCCTATGCTGTGACCTGATTCCATCCTGCAATCCAACCTGAAATGGTCATCATGTCTACAGGGCATTTTTTCCCAAAAAATGCATGTGGTGAGTCATAAATCTCCTGCTTTGCACAAGCCACTTCAGCAGACAGTCTGTGCTTCTGAAGATAGCAGCAGTGTACTGGTCGAACAGTTTTGTTATGTAACGTATCCCCTGTTGCAGTCTTTGTCTCACTGGAAAAGCTGTCTGATAAGCTGCCATCAAGTCTAATCACTGTGGATTGATTCTCCAACACTGATATAACTAAATTCTTTTAAACCATGAGCGATATAGATCATTACTATTTCGCTTCACTGTTTTTAATGTGTGTGCATTGCAAAAAGTATTTATTTTTAAACTAACAATTGTCTTCCGTATGGATCCAAACTGGAAATAAAAACTGCCTTCCCTTACAACCGTACTTCCACCAATTAATAGGAGACTTAATCTAAACTCCTGACATTACCACTGGTCCAATTAAGAGTCCATTTTAAGGAACAATAAAGTACCATTTGGCATTAAAGAAACAACAAAATTTGCCAATGTTGAAGTCAGAAATAACATAAATTACACAATTTTATTTGTTATTTGCATGGGAAGTATGACATTAAAGTTAAATAGGGAACTTGGAATAAATGATTTGAAAAGTAAATGCTAGCTATCTATTAAAGAAGAAAATACTGAAATTGGAATCATAACATATATCAAAAACCAAACCAATTATCAAGTGCAACTAAAAAGAGAAATAGAAAATGACACAATTCTTCAATGAAAACAAAATCGTGCTGAATTTTAGGCACCTTACGTAAGGAGAATAGCGCTGGTTAATATTGCTTGTGTACATTCTCCATCAGAATTGCAGACTACCAGTCTAAAAAACCCACAGTTTGAACACAAAAATTCGGGAAGGGCAATAGGCATTCACAATGGAAAGCACAAGTCAATGGCATCAATGTATAAAAAGTCTCCTTTGTCCCACCAGACCATAGCTTTGTTCTCTCATTAGACAGAGAGACAACTGGTGGTTGTTCAACCAGAGGATCACCATGCCTCAGGCAAGGGGAGAGATTGAGAAGACAAACCATAATGGTAAACTCAGCCAGAGCAGGAACATGAACACTGTTGAAAGCAATACACAGTACAAGACAGCCAAGTGAGCTATGCAACCCCTACTGACATATAGCAAACATTTAGAAATGTGAAAACAAAATCCAATTAGGAGTTCTCAACACTTTTTTTGCTGCTGTGGCTCCATTCCTATAGTATATAAATTCCACAGACAATCCTGTAGCAAAGTACAACTTTTTTAGAAAGACTATAAACTTTAAAAAAGTTAATGAGTGCGCATGTTCGTCAAACCCAATGTGGTTCAGTGTAATGAAGGTAGCACTCTTTTTGATCTAACAAGTGGAGTGTTGTTGAATAAACAAGTATTTACAGATCACATAATATGACCTGTATAATAGAGATTGTGAGGATCTCACTAGCATTAGTTCTGTCTCCTTCAAGCTCCTATTTTACTCTCTGACTGAGTCACTGTGACATCATCACACTGGGCAGTGCTTTCTGCACTTAGTCAAGGATTAACCCTTTCAAAGATTTCTAAATATGTTTACAGCATCTCCCCCAAACTTTGCCCTTATACCATTATCACTATACATTTACTTATATATTTACATTTACAATACCCTATCACCCTTTAACTCTTGAACATTTGAAATTCAGACAGACAGTCTGGGGGCTTCTCTCATACATACTCTCTTTGGATTTGGAAGAATGTTAGTTTGTTCGGTAGAATATATCTTCCACATGTTCTGTGGTCTGCACTCCTCCCTTGAACTAGATGGTCTTTAACCTCTTGTATTTCTCTTAATATTGGAATTTTTTGTAGCTGTTAGTGTGGTCCCTGTAATCACGGACAATTATTGCTTTACAAAATCTTGAATATTTAGGGCTGTTTGTCTCTTAGTGGAGTTTATGCATAACATCTCCAATTTGTATCAGTAGAATTCAGTTCTCATTCCACTTGGCTGAAGTACAGCAAGTGGGCCAATTACATCATGCTCTTGAATATTTCATACTTTCTCCTTTCCTCTCAGCAATCAAATTATTAGTAAAACAGGATTGTTCACTTCTTCAATTAAATTACCTGGAGATGCAATTTTGTTTGATCTGATACCCTTTGCTGTTGTTGGGAATTCTTCTATGGAAGGTGGGAAGGTCAAACATTTTAGTCGACCTTGTCTGTTCCCAATAACCTCAAACACCTATGAATTTGGAGTAGATGGTTGTTCACTGTACTTCTGACTTATATTCACTGATATTCTGACTTATTTCTTTCGCAGATGCTTCTATTGTCTGCGTATCACTTTTCTTTTTCTCTAGTGAAGTGGTTGATTCAGTTGCTGCCCATTTGCTTGATCTTAGTTTTACAGGTTTTTACTACTTGGAATCTGAATTCTCTTCAGTTTGGACTGCAGTGGAAAATATTTTACCTAAGCCGTTTGTCACAGCTTTCCATCTAATCTCTGTATAACAACACAGCACAGCACAGGAACAAGTGACTTTTCCTTCTCCTCCTGTTATTTACCCTCTTCCACATTTTGAATAAAATTGAGGTCCGTACATGCCCTTCTCTTAGAAGTGAACATTCATGATTGCGAATCGCATATGGATTTTCCTATATCAGAGTTAATAGAAACTGCTGATGCTAGAGAATCTGAGATAACAAAGTGTGGAACTGGATGAACACAGCAGGCCAAGCAGCATCTGAGGAGCACAAAAGCTGACCTTTGGTCTAGGCCCGAAAGGTCAGCTTTTGTGCTCCTAAGATGCTGCTTGGCCTGCTGTGCTCATCCAGCTCCACACTTTGTTATCTTAGATCTTCCTGTAGTTGGGGCCCTCTATTCACAGAGTTGCTTATGGCATACCTTTAATGTTAAGTCTATGTCCCTGGTTGATCTCCTGTTGGTTGAAAACAGTTCTTTGTCACACTCAAGGCATGCTGACTGATAATATTGTGACACTTGTTCCTCTGTCTAACTTGACATTTGTTAGATGGTCATTGATATAAACGCCTGCATGCTAAAGTACTTGGTCTGGGTCACTGATATCCCCAGGAAAAACAACAAGTTCATCTTACAGAGATAGTAGGAATTGCCGATGCTGGAGAATCTGAGATAACACGGTGTGAAGCTGGGTGAAGACAGCAGGCCAAGCAGCATCACAGGAGCAGGTGAGTTGACGTTTCAGGACTTCACACTGTGTTTTCTCAAGTTCATCTTATGTTCTACTTCATTTCTCTCTTTCTGTGGCTGTGGTCTTTTACTTTTCTATGGCTGTGTCCTATTTTCACTTGTTTTCTGAAAGTAACCCACTTTCTGGCAATAAAAGCCATTGGTTTTTAAAGCTAGGTATTGTTTATACCTGTGAACATTCTTCATACTCAATGTTGGCGTGGTCTTTTCGTGTTCCATGTCTGCCCTACACACTGCATTGGCTTGTCGTGCGATCCCTTTGTGAAATAATGAATTCCACAGGTCTTTTGTGGCAAGTTTTACCTTTGCCTCTTAGGATTAATCTGCTTCACTTGCAGGTTTCCATTTCACTCACCATCTGAACAACTTTCTCCAGAATTAGGTCTTCCTTGGACAGTAATAAATCTAGCAAAGAAACCTAAGTAACACCTGCACCAATCTGGTCTCTTATGAACTCTGACATCGATTCAGCGTAGTCACAGCCCCCCACTGGCCTGTGTAGCTCATTACAAGTGTCAACTATAGATTTCACTGTTTTGTTAAATCTGGCTTTTTCAAGAATTTTATTGGTTCTGAGGTTGAAACATTCATCAAAGGCTGTCATTACCTCTGAATTTGCCTGATAGTTAGTCTTTGAGGAGAAATGCTATCACTTTCAAATTGTGTACAGATGTATACATTATTTGTTCGACTTCTCTCAGTGGTTGGAAGGTATTCAAAAGCTGAAGAATTATTTCATCCAGGCTGTCCACTTTTGTGTTCTATTTGCCCCACCTCTAAAATTAGACTCCCTGGCGATACAGTTTCTCTTGTCATTTTTATTTGGCAGTACTGATGGTTATGCACACTTTGTGCTGTACAGAAGATTTTCCCATGCTTTGCTGACATGGTGGAGGTTTTCCTGTCTTCAATGGTGTTTTTCCTTTTCTTCGACACTGTAATGAAGGTTTTCCTGCCATCTGCGGTTGTAATAGATATTTTCTCGCATTTCGCAGCTGTGTCAATGGTTTTCCTGCCATTCCAAGCCGAATGGAGAATTCCTGACCTGTGATGTTGTAATGAAGGTTTCCCTGCCATTTGAGGCTGTAATGGATTTTTTTTGCCCTTTCCAACTGTATTTTGAGATTTTCCTATATGTGCAGGTGAATTTTAAGGTGCATATTAAGCCGATGTTCACCTGCACATCTGCCAATGTGGTATACTGTATCCACTGTACCCAGTGTGGCTTCCTCTACATTGGGGAAACCAAGTGGAGGCTTGAGGACCGCTTTGCAGAACACCTCTGCTCGGTTCGCAATAAACAACTGCACCTCCCAGTCGTGAACCATTTTAACTTCCCCTCTCATTCCTTAGACAACATGACCATCATGGGTCTCCTGCAGTGCCACAATGATGCCACCCAAAGGTTGCAGGAACAGCAACTCATATTCTGCTTGGGAACCCTGCAGCCCAATGGTATCAATGTGGACTTCACCAGCTTCAAAATCTCCCCCTCCCCCACTGCATCCCAAAGCCAGACCTGCTCGTCCCCTCCCCACACTGCATCCCAAAACCTGCCCACCTCTCACCTATCCCCTCCTCCCACCTAAGCTGCACCTCCATTTCCTACCTACTAACCTCATCCCGCCTCCTTGACCTGTCAGTCCTCCCTGGACTGACCTATCCACTCCCTACCTCCCCATCTATACTCTCCTCTCCACCTATCGTCTTTTCTCTCCATCTTCGGTCCGCCTCTCCCTCTCTCCTTATTTATGTCAGAACCCTCTCCCCATCCCCCTCTCTGGTGAAGGGTCTAGTCCCGAAACGTCAGCTTTTGTGCTCCTGAGATGCTGCTTGGCCTGCTGTGTTCACCCAGCTTCACACTTTGTTATCTTAATATTTTGTGTCCATGTTTTGTTCTGAACCTCCAGACCCTTCTTTTTCATCTCATACCATGATGTCTGTCTTCTTGATTCTAAGGCTGAACAAATCTCTTTGCAGGTGTGAGTGAGTCTATGCATTTTCAGCAACACTGTTCCTTGGTATGGAATGTTTGAGCAGCATTATCAGCAGAATCAAATCTCTGAAGTGGACTTGGTGCATTTCAGATGAGTGAAGCTGAACCATTTGCCATCTGAGCTGATATGTAATAAAAGAATCTTAGATGATCTGAAGATATATGAAAGCAACATGGAGAAGACTATGCCAAGAATGTTGATGCCAGACTGCAAGTCGTTTTTTTTCAAACCCACTGCAACACTTGAAATTTTCCCACATTGCCCTGACATCACTAACCTTACCCACCAGTTTGAGATGGAAGAAGGACAACATATTGAGCAAGTAGCCAATTTTCTCCAGCATCTTAAAATACTGCCTCTGCTTGCTGGTTGGATACTTTGATGAGATTGGTGATTGCAACGTATGGTGGTCTCTTTTCTTCACAAAATTCCTTTTGCAGCTACTGGATTGATATTGTTATGTCAATTGTAGATCTTCGAAATCATCATTCAAGGTAAATGTGTTGAGCCGAAATCTGCAGAATAACAAGGACAATACAGGCAAGTACTTTTCTTCTCAAGGATCAACAGAGAGATGCCCCGATAATTGTTGCAATTGCTCCAACTATCTTTGTTCTTGTGAACTATCCTCAGCACGCATATCCTGTCCCACACAGAGATGATCTATCTGCCTTTTATGCCAATAAACCTTTTTGTTTTGCTGATGGACCTGTTGCCTTTATATTCTCTGTATATGTGCCTGATTGCATTCCTTATGATGAAGGATGCATGAAAATAGAATCACAGTGACGTACATCTTAGAGAGAGAAAAAAAATTGAGATTGTGTAGGGGAACTGTGAACTTCTCTGGTTTAGGTTGACAAAAAAAAGGTTCAAAAGGAAAGCCCAATTGCCACTATGTGTATCCTGTGGGGAAGAGTCAGGTGCCAAAAAACTTTCCTACAGACAGGGCAATATGTGAAATGGTCTTCCAGATGGGATCCAGAAGGCACAGTATGAGGAGAAATCATTGGTTCTATTGCTGGATGATTTCGATGTTCCATTTGCCTTTATCATCAAAAGCACTAGCTTTTATTGCAGTTTTTCCAATGCGTTTACTGGGATGTGAAGGAAAATTGTTATTACATGTGAATGAAGGTTCTTGATTTAGTGTTTCAAAAAGTTTTGTGGTCAATAAATTGACCTTTAATGCTCAGATGTCCTCAGAAATTAATTACCTGTAATAGCTTAACTTATCAGAGCTTGAGAGGCTGCTGAGTAACCAGAAGAAAACTGGAAAGAAAATGTTACAAGCTGATTTATTTGAGCTATTAAAATTCATACCTGGTTAAAATGATAAAAAAATCACAATAAGTTAAAAATAAAAATTGAGTAATGGATGATGATTAATATACTTAATTACAGGACTTCAGAATCAACATGATTCTAGAGTTAATTATAATTAAATCATTAGACATCAATCACCATAGCAGCTGAAAAAGTACAGTAGCCTCAAGTTGATTCAGACTTTAGCATCTTCTTCTTTACAATTTTTATCAATTCTCCTTCCTCAGTTTTTCTTTCTGCCTCATATTTCACAGATATTATCAACAATGGACATGATATAGAGGTAGCATTTTCAGGCCATTCAGAGTTATATGCAAGACTACTAGGGCAACAATGGTGGATAAATTTAAACATCTTGAGATTGATTGGAATAAATGTCATGCATACGTTCAAATTGAACAATTCCTTTTGGAACCATCCATCAGTGATTTTCAAGTTGATAGGGCCTGAAGTTCAACAAGGAAAGAATTTAAGCTTGATTTAGCTCAAGGAGATAATCAGGGTATAATAACTAATGTGGCGGTTATTGAACATTTCAAATAGGGAGTCCAAATCATGGTTGTGTTTAGTGTAGAATAGAAAATCCTTAATGAAAAATAAATGATAGCATTGTTGAACTGACACGCTGCAAGTTTTAATGAAACAAGTAGAGAAACCTGTTTTAAAAGTGGCATTGGGGATCCTTGGCTTTGGTAATGCACAGAAAACATTATTCTGAACCTTTATAAAACACTGATTAAGCCTCAGTTGAACTAGAGTATTTAGTTTTGAACATCACTCTTAGGAAGGATGTCAAGAAATTGGAGAATGCCCAGAGGATTTATTAGGCTGGCACCAGGAATGGGTCACTTCAGTGGAAAAACTGGGAAAACTGGAATTACTCACCTTAAAACAGATGACTTTAAGAAGATAGTTGATACAGATGTTTAAATTATGCTTTTTGAATAAATAAGGAGAAACTTAACAACGGAAGGAAGTTGGTGACCAAAGGATAGAGGTTTAAAGTAATTAACAAATGAACAAGAGGTGCCATGAGGAAACATTCTTTTCATACAGCAAATGATAGTGATCTG
The DNA here is from genome assembly GCF_030684315.1 of Stegostoma tigrinum. Taxonomy (NCBI): domain Eukaryota; kingdom Metazoa; phylum Chordata; class Chondrichthyes; order Orectolobiformes; family Stegostomatidae; genus Stegostoma; species Stegostoma tigrinum. The sequence goes on along the minus strand of NC_081357.1, from coordinate 70,481,444 downwards.
AATAGACTGCCAGAAAGTCCAATGGTAGCAAATTCAATAACTCCCAAAAACAGATTGGATAAATACTTGAACAGAAACATTGAAAGCACTGCAAGGAAAAGAGATGGTGGATTATAAGCTATAAGATCAAAAGACAATAAGATATACGAACAGAATTGGGCCATTTGGCCCACCAAGACTGCTCCGTCATTCAAACACTGCTGCTATGTTTCCCAACCCCAATTTCCTGCCTTCTCCTTGTAATACTAGATCCCCTTACTAATCAAGGACCTATCTATCTCTATCTCAAATACACAATGACAGCCTCCAATGCCGTCTGTGGCAACGAGTTCCATAGACTCTCTGGCTGAAGATATTCCTTCTTATCTCACTTATAAAGGGTCGCCCCCTTCGCCCTGAGGCTGTGCTCCCAAACCCTGGCCTCTCCTACTAGTGAAAACATCTTCTCCACATCTACTCTATCCAGGACTCTTAATATTCTGTAAGTTTCAATCAGATCACACCACCTACATCCCTATCCAATAGAACTCAACTGAGTACAGATCCAGAATCCTCAATCACTCCTCATATGACGAGACCGTCATCCCGGGATCATTCTTAGAAACGTCCTTCAGACATCCTCCAACATCACGTCTTTCATAGATATGGCACCCAAAATTATTACAATACTCAAAATGCAGTTTGATCAGCCCCTTATATAATCTCAGTAGTATACCTCTGCTCTTGTTTTCTAGCCCTCTTGAAATGAATGCCAACATTGCAATTGCCTTCTTAACCACCAACTGAACCTGCATGTTAACCTTAAGTGAGTCCTATACTAGGAATCCCAAATCCCACTGAGTTTCAGATTTCTGAATCATTTTTTCTGTTTAGAAAATAGTTAATGACTCTATCTGAAAATGTTCAAACTCACACTTTGCCACATTATGTTCCACTACCCCCTACTTTACCCACTTGCCTAACATATCCAAATTCTTCTGCATCACCCCACTTCCTCAATACCACATGTCCTTCCACTAATCTTTGTGCCACCTGCAAACTTAGCAACAATGCCCTCAGTTCCTCCAGCCAAATATTTGATGTAAAATGTGAATAGTTGTGGTCCCAACACTGACCCCTGCAGAGCTCCACAAGTCACTGGCTGCCTTTCTGAAAAAGATACCTTTATCCCTACTCTTTGCCTTCTGCCAGTCAGCCAATCCTCTATTCATGCCAGTGCTTTCCTCTTAATATGTTAGACTCTTATTTAGTAGCTTCTTGTGTGGCGCCTTGTCAATGTCCTTTTGAAAATCAAAATAGATCACATGCTCTGATTCTCTTTTATCTAACTTGTTCATTACCTCCTGAAAGAATTCAAACAGATTGGTCTGGCATGACTTTAATTGACAAAGCCATAATGACTCCACCCTTTTTAAACCATGTACTTCCAGGCACCCTGCAATCTCATCCTTAATAAAGAACTCTTACCAAAAGCCAAGGTTAAGCCAACAAGCTTATAGCTTCCTGACACCTGTTTTCCTCCCTTCTTAAAGGGATCTTACATTAGCCATTTTCAAGTCCTCCTGGACACTCTTTGACTCTAGTGATTCCTGGAAGATCACCACCAATGCCTCCACAATCTCCTCAGCTACCTCCTTCTGAACTCTGGGATATAGTCCATCTGATCCAGGTTTATTTATCTGCCTGCAGACCTTTCAGCTTACCCAGCCCCTTTTCTTTAACAATCAGCATTACAATCACCTTTGGCCCAACTCTCTTGAAATTTGAATATACTACCAGTATCTTCCACTGTGAAAATTGAAGCAAAGTTCCTATTCCATTCCTCCACCATTTCTTTGCTCCCTGTTAATTGGACAGCTTTATTGAAGGGCCAATGGCATGGTTGAATGAATCAACTCCTCCTATAAATTTGTTGAATCTAAGTGTAATCTGATAAAGGGAATCCATAAAATGTGGGTATGCATGTATTACAGGAATCATTTGGTAAAATGTCTCAGAAAGCTGATAAACACAATTCAGTTTTATGGTACGTTAAGAAATTTAAACAACATTGATAGAAAATGGATTGATGATTCAGAATAAACGTAGATGTTGCTCAGATTGGAAACAGCTTGAAAGGAGCAAACCATGTGTTTCAATTTTGTTATAGCAAGGAGTAGAGCTGGATGAACACAGCAGCATCAGAGGAGCATGAAGGCTGACGTTTCGGGCCTAGACCCTTCCTCAGAAACCCTTCTATCTCAGATTCTCCAGCATCTGCAGTTCTTACTATCTCTGTTTCAATTTTGTTCCCTGTGTATAACTGCAGTAATTACACTCTTGAAATTTAAGAGTAACCTAATAGGAATTTGAGCAAATAGATGAGAAGAATTGTAAAAGTAGATATAAATGAGTAGGATGGGCAGATTGGTCATAAGTGGGAATATACAATCATTAGAAATATACTGAATGGTGCAAATAGCCATGGCAATCTAGGAGATCAAATAAATATTTTCCTTGGAAGATGCAGGGAGTTGACTCTGAACACAGATAAATCTGGTCATTTGTGTTTTTGTCTACCTATGTCTGGCTATTCAGTTTCTTGCTTACATTCCTTCCAGTCACATTGGAGGCCCAGGTACCTAAACCAGTAACATTTTTAGGATTTTATATGTACAATATTTTCTTTAGAATGTTTTGCTCAAAGTGGATTATTTGTAATTCCATTCTATTTCACTAAATACTCAATTAAATTTTTTATGCGGGGGGGGGTACTTAATATATAAAATAATAAACTCAACCTGCTTTTTTGTCTAAGTACTTAATGAACATTCGCAAACAGATTTTGCGAATTTTGTAAAGTATAAATACTGACAGACGCACATAGGGTAGATAAAGAGTTAGAGTTAAATTTATTTGACCTGTGTCGCCAATATCCTGGAGCTCTGTTATGTTGACTCCAAAGCATCTGCTGATAACTGCTTCAAAGTATAACATCAGTTTCTATAAGGCAGCATGGTGGGATCATTGGTTAGCAATGCTGCTTCTCAGTGCGAGGAATCTGGTTTGATTCCACCATCAGGTGACTGTCTGCATGGAGTTTGTACATTCTCTCCATGTCTGCATGGGTTTCCTCTGGATGCTCCGTTTTTCTCCTACAGTCCAAAGATATGCAGGTTAGGTGGATTGGCCATGCTAAATTGTCCATAGTGTCCAGGGATGTGCTGGCTAGGTAGTTTAGACATGGGAAATGCAGGGTGACAGGGTAGGGCAGTGAGATGCTCTTTGGAGAATCAATGCGGACTTGATTGGCTGAATTATATGGTTCCACACTGTAGGAATTCTATGATTAATTTCTGTTGAATTGGCACATATTAACAGCTATAATCACTATCAGATTGCCGCACAATAGCTTTGCAGAAGAGAAAATGTTAGTTTGTGATAGTTTAGTAGTAAATTAGGATGACGGAAAAAAAACAATTATGAGGCATTTTTGTTCATTCAACCCAAGGCCATAAAGTTTAAACTTGGTTCTGAAGTGGTTAATTTTCCAGATATGTTGTCTCCACCAATTCTACTGATGTCACACAAAAGTTGTGACTGGAGGCAATGGATTGTAATTTCACTTTTGGTGGGAGCAGCTGGCTGGAAATTAAGGTCCAAGTAATTATGCCTGATGATATATAATTGTTCTTGGTGCTATCATACAACAAAACTGTTGTTATCAAAGGACAGTGTCACTTCTGTATCCTTTACCACTGGTGACTAGATTGGTCTAAGACAAAGCCATGAAAAGGGCAATTGGTGAAAGTGGACAACCTCAAACTACTATTATTCAGCATCGCAAACTGGTAGAAAGATCAAATACCACAAGGTATAAGGGAGGTTACCTGGGAAATTATCTCGGGATTGCAGTGGTGTGGGTTCAACAAATGTGTGTTTGGGCTTAATGGGATACAGCTTAATTCTGCAAATTAGTTGTTATCCATATTGGTGTTGATTATATACACCAGTCTAAGTTACCGATTGTTGTAAGAATACATTTGCTCATAACAGACAAGTTATTTTTGTGTTAATTAAAGAACCCTGGTGGACATTTCTTTTATTCTGGATTGTAGTACAAAACAGAAACAAATTGACCATGTTGCTGATTCAATCAAAACAGTTGCACCAGCAACTGTAGAAGTAGTGGGAATCGATTATCAGTCACTCCTCCTGTCAGAGTCATAACACCAGGTAAAACATCAAATTTAGTTCAAAATAGTACAGATACTTTAGAAGGTATCCTAAAGCTTTGATAGTTATTTCAATTTAAGGACACATCAAATTCTGGACTGAGCAAGGCTTAAAATGAAAATCAACTTCCAGTGGAATCTGTAAATGATTTCATTAATGACCTCTTCAGATTAGTGGAAAACTATGAATATGGCGCTGTGAAATTAACATTCATAGGGATCTAAACTGTATCAGAATTTTTTGATGAAACTTACAGTCTAAGGAATATTTTGGGGACAAAACTCTTGAAATTGCTGCAAGTAGAAACAGGAAAAATTCAGAAACATATCCTGATATGAGAAGACCAATGTTACCCAAGGGTGTAGGGCAACAGTGTCTCCTAATTTCATAGGTTAAGGAAACTCTAAAGAGGCACATGACAAGCCACACAGAACAAGCCAAATTGCTGATATAAAAGCCAGTGTCTGTGCTACAGGATAACAAGGACACTCGGACAATATCCAGCGATTACTAAGGAATGCTATTTTTGCAATACTCTTGGTCTTTTCCAGAAGATGTGCAGAAGTAAGAAATGGTTTCAGAATTGCTGGTAATCACATTTGTAAAGAGGTCTACAGAGTAAAACACCCAATACTATTACAAATGATACTTGCATTTTACAACCTACCTTAATTGAAAGGATACTCAATGCACTGCTTGGGGAGCTAGCTAATCAAGACAAGTCAGAAATGACAAAACATATTGATATCAACGAACGTTCTATTGTTTTTCTGCTTGATACAAGGGCAAGTGGACTGTCCAGAAAATCAGTAACCATGACTGAAAAAGCTACAGCATACAGAGATAAGGCTACTTGGTACAGGTGGAATAACTTTCAGGAGCATAAGATGCTATCAATTACAGTACAACACATCAAACATAAGAGAATTGAAATGTGTAAACAACTTTACTTTTGAGCCTGCATGCATTTCTTGACTCAAATTCACTAGAAAATTTGAAAGCGATCAACAACCTCCCAGAGAATTCAGAAGCAAAAAATAGGTCCCAGGAAGAAACTGTTATTAGGCATTCAGTGAAGGGCCAACAATTAAAAGATCTCATTGGGCTTCCTACACTCATGGCAGAATCCAAACAGAAGAAAAGAATGAAGTGAGATCAGTTGTATTAGCATACGAGAGCTGTCTACCAATTTCAATGGAGGCGAATTCGCAGGCATCACAGGACTGCTGGAAATGTTCAATCATCTGTCTTCTAAAGCAGAAACATCAATGCCTGTGATAGAGAGAGTTCTGGGTGAGCAGAAATTTATTAAGACATGACTGGCAGTCCTGAAAAAAAAATTCCCCAGTCAATCAACCACAAACACATTTAGCTTGACCCAATATCCAAGGGAGGTAAGCTGCCTATGATTTTCTGGAAGCTAGAATGATATCTTTTGATCTGGGACCCAGTTAAGAAGAAGAAACTGCCTGGTCTAAGCATTCAGAATACTGCAAAGAAGAAACTATTTCCAGCTCATTTAGAAATCCAGGGTGCTACGAAGAAGTGTTTATTTCAACAGGAAAGTAATTCAGGAGTTTAACGGTCTTCCAGATGAGGTAATGGACCAACAACAATATCTATTGAGAGCAATGTCCTCTACAAATCATACCATTTGCTGATTGTGCTTCCTTGGGGCTTTAGCTACCAGCCTCATTAGTAGGTATCATCAAGCATGTTCCATGAAGCCATTTGGATTGGGCGATGGTGACAAAGAGGTGAATTGGATGAACCTGAGGACTCCTGAGTTGGGGCTGCACTGCATTCTCCTCACCCACACAGGTTTTACTTAAAAATGGAAAAGAAAATATGCATTGAGGTGTACGGCTGATGGGAGCAATGGGGGATGGCAGTAGTGTAGTGTCATTGGACTGGCTATCTAGATGTCCAGGCTAATGGATTCAAATGGCACTCTAACTGGTGGTGAAATGAAAAACTAGTCTAATGGTGACTGTGCAATCACTGTTGATTGTTGTTAAAAAGAAACCCCTCTGGTTCACTAATGCCCTTTATCAAAGGCAGTCTATCATCCTTACTGGGTCTGGCCTATGTGTGGTTCCAGACCAAAAGCAATGTCATTAACTCTGAGATAACAAAGTGTGGAGCTGGATGAACACAGCAGGCCAAGCAGCATCTTAGGAGCACAAAAGCCGATGTTTCGGGCAGAGACCCTTCGTCAGAAAAGGGGCATGGGGAGAGGGTTCTGAAGTAAATAGGGAGGGGGGAGGTGAATCGAAGGTGGTTAGAGGAAAAAATAGGTGGAGAGGAGACAGGCAAGTTAAAGGGGCAGGGATGGAGCCTGTAGAGGTGAATATAGGTGGGGAGATAGGGAGGGGATAGGCCAGTCCGGGGAAGACGGACAGGTCAGGAGAGCCGGATGAGGTTAGGGTGTAGGGGATAGAGGTGCGGCTTGAGGTGGGAGGAGGGGATAGGTGAGAGGAAGAACAGGTTTGGGAGGTGGGGGTGAGCTGAACTGACCTCTGGGTAATTAGGGATGTGCCATAAATGCTACCCTAGCCAGTAACACCAACCTCTCCTGAATGAATTGAAAAAAAGATCAATTTTTCTGAATGGTTCAATCAACAAGAACTCCTCATGAATATGTGCATAGTGCCTAATATTTTTTGTAGGTTATGGCCTTAAAAAAAGGAGCCAAAAAATTTAGCAGTTTTCCCAGTGGCTGTGTAGATCAGACACAGGCTGATTCAGTGCTAAATTGGAATTCTTGCTGCGGTTTTACACCTAAAAAATGGGAATAGCATGTACAAATTTCAAGGTAACTATGTCATGCATCTCATATCTGTTGTTAAAGAGAAACTGTGCAGTGGTACAGACAGGTTATCAATGACAGTGCAATCTCATCAGATCACTGTTTCTAATGCCTTACAATTTTTTTCATATTGTTGTTTTTTAAATTAGGCAAAGGAGAGAGCTGATGAGAGGGAGGACAAAAATGAGAAAGTCATTTTCTGTATGCTCTTGACTTGAAATATGGATCTGATGTAAGTGTGGGACAGAAATATTTGAAACATCAGCAGCACTTAACAGGCTGCAACAGGGATTTAAAGTGTTGTGCCTACCTAAAGGTGAATATTGAACATAAGAACACAAGAACATCTGAACACAGGAATTTGGAACAGGAGTAGATCATTTGACCTCTGCTCCTCCAGTCATTTAGCTAATGAGAAAACTAACTGTGCCCTTGCTTCACTTCCCTGCCTGCATTCCTAATACTCTTAACTGCCTGTTGATCAATAAAATGAACAACACAGATGTGAACATATTCAGTGAGCCTGCCACTAACTGCTTTTTGGGGCCAAGAATTCAGAAGATTATCAGCCCTCTGATAGAACACATATCTCCTTATCATCATGCCAAACATGCTGAGTTTCTCCAGTACTTTCTGTTTCTATTTCCAATTTCCATTGTATGCAGTATTTTGATTTTACCTGCTCACTGATGCTCAGTTTGGATTCCGCCAGAATCACTTAGCTCTTGACCAGCCTTGATTCAAACATGGGCAAAAGAGCTGAATTCCAGAGTTGAGGTGACATCAAGTTTGCATTTGACTAAGTGTGGCATCAAGGAGCCTTGGCAAAACTCGAGTAAACAGGAATCAAGGGGAAAATTCTCTGCTGGTTGGAGTCATACATAGCACAAAAGAAGATAGTTGTAGATGTTGGAATTAAGTCACCCCAGCTCCAGCACACCTTTGCGAGAATTCCTCAGAGTAGTGTCCTAGGCCTAATCATTTTTAACTGCAATGATCTTCCCCCCATCATAAAGTCAGAAGTGTGGATGTTCGGAGATGATTGCACAATGTTCAGCATCATTTGTGGCTCCTCAGATACTGAAGTAGTTCTCATCCAAATGCAGCTACATCTGGACAATATCCAGATTTGGGGGCAAGTAACATTTGTGCCACAAAGTGTCAGACAGTGACCGAATCCTGCAGGAAAGAATCTAAGCATTGTCCCTTGACAATCAATGGCATTACCATCACTGACATCGGCAGTTATCAACATCCAGTGGGGCTTACTATTGACCAGAAACTGAACTGGACTCACCATACAAATACAGTGGTTACGTGAGCAGATCTGAGACTAGGAATTCTGCAGCAAGTAACTTAGCTCTCATCTCCCTAAAGTCCAGTCACAAGTCAGGAGAATTGGTGGAATATACCCTACGTTCTTGGATGAGTTCCGACAAAACTAGAGAAGCTTGACACTATTCAGAAGAAGTACCCCACTTGATTGGCACTGCTTCATTTTCTCAACCATGATGTTCAGTAGCAGCAGTGTGTACCATCTGCAAATATTCACCTGGACTCTCCATAGACAGTACTTTCCAAATACATGACCATCATTGCCTAGAACACATGGGCAGATGCTTAGGAACACCAATGCCTACAAGTTCTCTTCCAAGTTCCAGTCACCATCCTGACTTTGAAATTTATCATTGCTTGATCAGCGTCACTGGGTCAAAATCCTGAAACTCCTTCCCAAATGACATTGTGGGTCTACTTGCAGTACGTGGACTGCAGCAGTTCATGAAGGCAGCTCACCACCAGCTTCTCAAGTGCAGCTCGGAATAGGTAACAAATGCTGCACCAACCAGTGACAGCCACAGCCCGTGAACAATAAAAATAGTATCCAAGTGCCCTATGATAATTTATTTAACCAAAAGCTTCCAATATTTATCAGATGAGATTTGTTAAAGTAAGTGTCTTGTAGTTTTCTGTATTGGTCTCACTCTTTGAATAATGGAGTTAAATTAGTTATCTTCTAATCTAATGGGACCTTCCTAAAAATAGGAAATTTTGGAAAAATAAATCGACACATTATTTCACTACTTGCTTATTTTAAGACACAAGGTGAAATCCACATGACACTTGTCAGCTTGCAGTTCCATTAACTTACTCAATGAATTGTGGTCATAATTCTCATGAATTGTTCCTTCCCTTCCAGTTCTCAATTTATAGCTGCTTCTAGGATGTCACTTACATTCTTTAAAGTGAAGACTGATGTTTTGCAAAAATCTATCTTTGCACAGTTATGTGCTTTTTGCCTTAAATTTGATAGAGTCTTCAACCTTTCTAGGTAACCACAGATGCTTGGTCCATCCTTTGCTTACTCTTTGGAATGCATCTATTGTGTATATTCTGAAATATCCTCCTAAATATCCTGTACTGCCTTTGTATTCTCCTACCCTTTCACCCAATTTACCAATTTAGCTTAGGTAAGCCTGCTTTTGTGCCTTCATAATTGCTCTGATTTAAATTTTATAAATATTCTCTGACATATGCCTCAAACTGAACGTAATTTTCAATCATGTTATGATCACTGCTCTTAAGAGATTATTAATTAATCCTATCTCTCTTGAAAATAGCCAGTTGTCTCTTGCTGGAATGTGCTATTCCAATAAACTACCCTGAAAACATTCCAAAAATTCTTTATTCAGGCTACATCTGCCTATCTGAGTCAAACATACTTTCTACAAAATATTGCCTTTCAATCTGCTGCATACTGACTGCCCATCAATGCTAAGCCTTGAAAAGAACCTTATGTTACTAAAAATGTGCATCCATATTTCAGCAAGGAATAGATTCCAATTGCAACTTAATGTTGCAAGCTTTTGGATACTGACATTTGGAGCTTGGGCAATTAGGAAGGTGAAGTTAGAAAGATCACAGTGGGAACGAAACCTGATGGTTGACATAACAGCGTATGTGCATTTAGGAGGCAGGCTATATTATAGACAAGCAAAAGAAAAGTATTACGAAGAATACAGTGAAGAATATAATGACAGAAGCATAAGATTCTAAGTTTGTTGTTTTCCTTCTTCTGTATGACATTCCATGTCAAACTGCAGCTCCCAGCATTCTACAGAGGAAAGGCAACTGCAGTAGGCACTCCATGGAGTTGTTGAGGATCAGTCACATCCTCTTCCAGTTTGCAAGGCTGTCATGTGTAGTCAAATTGGATTGTCAGTGATCGTATTTGCACAAAACTACAATAATCTATTTTTACCATTTTCATAAACTTGTTAAAAATGCTGAAAAACAATTGTATTTTAATCAGACAAGCTCATTTGTGCTGTACAGTGGCTCACCCTGAAATTATATGTCAATGGAATCTGGATGTAAGAGGACTTAATCTATGTATATGACAATTCATTCTACTTTCCAACAAGTAATATAATAGCAAATACCATTTGGCTGAACTGAGGAAAAAAATCATTTTGGGTCTGACAATGGCTGTGAAGAGACCAAGATGGATAACTGGTCTCACTATTAAATAAGCTGCTGATGCTCACAACTAGTCTCACCTGTGAGAAATAGGTCCCTGGACAGATTGATCTTTTGAGAAGGCATATAGAGCATGAATGGTAATGCTGCACTGATGTTTATTTTCTGAATGTGGGGATGCTACCTCAACATAGTTCTGTGACTAAAGCTGGGATCGATCTCGTCTAAGTAGTTGAACATTGCAATTATTTACTTCACTACTGAGTTAAACATTAGTTCTAAACTGATAATCATGCAGGTCTTTTTGAAAAAGCTAGACTGCTACTTATGCCTTGTAATCCAACAGAGGTTTGGGTAAGTCTGACTAAAGTGAGTGTAGAGGATAATTCATAATTCATATAATCCTTCACCAGATGCAGTAAAATTCTGACTGATAAGGATTACATGTTTGGCTGAAACATCACAAAGAAGTAATGCTTTAGCAGTATGAAAGAACAGAGAAACCTGATAAGAGATCCCTTCATTAGGACACAATTTAAGATTCTATAGCAGACAGAGAAAGCAAGCATTTCAAACAAAACCAAAAAAAATTAGAAAAAAAAATGAGACAGCAGCAACAATTTTTCATGTAAAATGTTATAAAAGTCGATACCTGAAATATGTTTAAGTTCTCTGTGCATATAGTTAAGGAAGAAAAAGAGAAGGAAAGAATGATATAAGTCAGGAGGTCAGCAGATGACAATATTTAGCAAAAATTTGTTCTAAGAATAATTGGTTAATTGACCTCTGTTGGCTTGGTGGCTGGTTTACAACATTGTATAATGCTAACAGCATGGGTACAATTCTTGCACTGGTTGAGGATACCATGGAGGATTCTTCACTTAAATCCCTCACCTGAGGCATGGTGACCCTTGGGTTAAACCACCAGCAGTCATCTCTCTCCAATTGGGTTTAGGTGAGGGAAAATTTTATAGGTGCACCCAGAATGGTTTCTTGAAACAGTATGTTGATAACAATTTAGTGAAGGGGCCATAATAGAGCTTGTACTGGGGAATAGGCCTGACCAGGAGATCAAAGTTTCACTGGGAGGGGAAGTATTTTGAGAACATTGATCATAATCCTGTGTGTTTTATGATAGGTACGGTCAAGCATGAGTCTTGTTGTTGGGTGAAAGTGCTAAATTAGGGGAAGGCTAATTACAACAGTTTTAAACAAGAACTGGAGAAATTAATTTGGGGGCAGTTATTTCAAGGTAAATCGATATGCGAGGGCAGTTCGATCTTAAAAAGGAAGAATTGGTGGGTGTTTTTAAAAGCATTATGGTTGAAACAATGCCAAGACCTGATGGGATCTACCTCAAGGTACTGAGGGATGCAAGGGAGGAGATTGCTGAGCCCTTAACAGAGATCTTTGCATCCTCTTTAGCCACAGGTGAGGTCCTAGAAGACTGTAGAATAGCCAATATTGTTCCTTTGTTTAAGAAGGGCTACAGGGATAATCCAGGAAGTTATAGGTGGTGAGCCTTACATCAATGGAAGGGAAATTATTGGAGAAGACTCTTCAAGATAGGATTTACTCATTTTTGGAAAGGAATGGCCTTATTAAGGATTGTCAGCATGGCTTTGTTTGGGGGGAGGTTTTGTCTCTCATTTTTGAAGTAGTGATAAAAATGGTTAATGAGCATAGAGCATGACATGTTGTCTACACGAACTTTACAAAAGCATTTGACAAGGTCCCTCATGGTAGGCTGGTCCAGAAGATTATGTCACATGGAATTCATGGTGAGTTGGTAAGATGGATAAGAAATTGGTTTGATCACAGACAACAGAGGTAGTTGTGGAGTGGAGATTTTCTGAATGGAAGTTTGTGACGAGTGGTGTTCCACAGCTTCTGTCATTTTTAATATAGAAATATATGATTTTAAAGAAATTGTGGGTGGCCTCGTTAGTATGTTAGCAAATAGTATGAAAATTGGTGGAATTGTGGATAGTGAGAAAGATTGATCAAGGTTACAGCAGAATATAGATCAATTGGAAAACTTGAAGGAGGAATGGCAGATGGAATTTAATCTGGACAAGTATGAAATGATGTATTTTGGGAGGTCAAATGCAAGAGAAAAATGTACAGTAAATGACAGAACCCTTGAGAACATTGACATGCAGAGGAATTGTGGGGTTTAAGTCCATAGCTCCCTGAAAATGGATAAAGTGGTAAAGAAGGCGTGCACATGATTACCTTCGTTATTCGGGGTATTGAGTATAAATGTTGGCAAGTGATGTTGCAGCTGTATAAAAATTTAGGTGCAGCCATATTTGGAGTTGTGTGTGAAGAACTGGTCACCACATTTTAAGAAAAATGTGAAGGCTTCAGAGAAGGTACAGAAGATATTCACTAGAATTTTGCCTGGATTGGAGTCTATTAGCTACATGGAGAGGTTGGGCAAACTTGGGTTGATTTTTGTAAAGCACTGGAGGATGAAAGATGACCTAAGAGAAAAATAAGATTATAACATTACAATATATAAGATTATAAGGGGCTTGGATTAGGTGGATAATCAGAATGTTTTTCTCATAAGGAAATGTCAAACAGTAGGGGGCATGGCGTATGGGAGCAGGGACATGTTATTGCAGCTATAAAGGGCCTTGGTGAGACCACACCTGGAATATTGTGTGCAGTTTTGGTTTCTTTTTCTGTGTAAGGATGCTCTTGCTCTCAAGGAATTGCACCAAAGGTTTACCAGGCTGATTCTGGGGTTGGCATTCTGATGTATGGGGAGAGATTGACTAGATTGGGATTGTTTGGAGCCAGATGAATGAGGGAGGTTCTCATAGAGACTTATATAGGACTGGACAGGGTAGATGCAGGAAGGATATTCGTGATGGTGGGTGTGTCCAAAACCAGGGGTCCCAGTATGAGGATTCAAGGTAGATGATTTAAGACAGAGATGAGGAGTCATTTCTTCACCCAAAGAGTGGTGAGCCTGTGGAATTCATTGTCACAGGAAGTAGTTGACACCAAAACATTTAATATATTCAAGAGGGGACTAGATATAGCACTTTGGGCAAATGGGATCAGAGGTTATGGAGAGAAAGCAGCATTAGGCTATTGAGTTAGATAATCAGTCATGATTGTGAAGAATGGTGGAGCAGGCTCGAAGGGCTGAACGGCCTCCTCAGGCTCCTATACTCTATGTTTTTTATAAGTTTAAGGTGAGACAGGGTGGGGGGAAGTTTAAAGGAGATTTGGGAGACAGGTATTTTACACAGGGGATGCCAGGTGCCTGGAACACTCTGCAAGGGGAGGTGGTAGAAACAGTTACAGCAACATTTAAGTGGCACTTAGAGTTGTGTGTGCAGAACTGCTCGCCACATTGTAGGAAGGATGTGGAGGCTTTGGAGACTGTGATTGTACAGGCAGAGAATAGAGGGAAATGGGCTATGTGTGCAGGCAAGATGGGATTAGTTTAGAATGGCATAATGGTCGGCAGAGATTTAGTGGGCCGAAGGACCTGTTCCTGTGCTGAAAAGGAAAACAGAAAGTGCTGGAAATCCTCAATATGTCTGCCAACACCTATGGAGCAAAACAATGTTGATGGCCAAAAGCTTCCAATGAGCAATAGAACATTAATTTCAATGTTTCTGGTCAATCTTCTGATCGAGGACCTTGCAGAACTCCTGTGGTGCGGGAAATCTTGGAAAAAGCAGACCAAAAATGAGTGCAGAGGCCCAGACCCCTTTTTACAGCATTAGCTGTCATGTTCTGGCAACATCTCAAAGCTTTTCATTTTCTTATTCCAGTTAGCGTATGCACAAACAGTGAATGTAAATGGGTAGATGGGTGAGATAAATGGGTGGTAGGGAATAGGTAGGTAAGCTACGGTTAGGGTGTGCAGGTAAGTTTGTGAGGTCAAGCTGAGTAGTGTCTAGGGGTGGGTGTTGGAGGCTAGTCACGACAGGTCTGGAGAATCAGGGATGTGTAAGGGAACCAGATAGTATCAAGCTTGAAATTCCAGTTGCAGAGCAGTTCTATTGTCACCAAAACAGTTAGATTAAGATTTTACTCGACAACTGTATGTTGAAACTGTCTGAAATCTCTGATTCCAACTCAGCACCAGATACTTCTTGAAGGGGCTTGGAGATCAAGGGAACATACCCATCAGAACTTCAATCTTCCTGGAAATTTCTCATGGAATCAATGCATTGGGATACCTGTAGAACCACAAATGATCTGATGCCCATCTTGGATTGTTTGATGGTGATCTAGAAGACAGAACATCTGGGCCATTACCTTGCAGAACCAGCAAATCAGATCAAATTTCTGATGACTATCAAGGCTGAGCAGAAAGAGACTGACAGCCTTAAACAGTATACACGTCAAATCCGTACGGGTGCAGGCAATATTTGGTCAAGTTTTGTGTCTACTAGATAATATCATGCATACTATCTAGTAGCACACACATTTTCTCAGACAGGTGGTATATAAATCAATTCTTTATCACATGGTTTTTCTGTGAAGCATTTAAAATATATCCAGTATTTATATGAATTGTGTAATGTTTAGACATATACAGCTTTCTGTTGTGCTAAGGCTTGGAGGGCACAGCAGTTAATAGGTTCATAACATATTCAGCCTGACCCCTTTGAAATAACCTGGCATGTTTACAACGCACATCTTTAGTACAGCTTTATTTAATGAATTATTTTAAAAGTATGACTTGCACATTCTTAACCTGAGGCTGGTACAGCAAGGAAAAGAATAACCGATATACTGTAAGAGGCACAACATTGCCTATTCAAGTTAGTAACTTATTAATATCACTATCAAAAGCCAAACAGGCATAAAGAAAAATTAACATAACTATCAAGTGATATTCATTGACTTATTGATTGTTGTGTTTGAATAATAATTCCATTAAATAAAATGGAAGAAAAGTGACCCTTGAGCTAAGTGCCTGCTTAAACATGATGTGTTTCTCATGGTCCAGTGACACAAATGGGACAAGATTTCCATGTCCAAATGATTACTGTTGTGGCCTATTTTCTGCTTTCAGTATTGCATGGGAGCTAAAAATACATCTCCGCAAGTAATCTCCAGTAGCTCCCTCTTAAAATGTCCAAGATCTTTAATTATGGTGCCTTATGAAACTGTGAGCATTGGAAAACTCAAACTCAGTAAGAAATCAAAAAAGAAAGCCCTGGAGAGTCTGCCGTTGTTTATACGCAAAGTGTTTGAGTAATTGCTGGCCTACAATATTTTACCCAAACCAGTGTCTTGTGTATACAACAATGCAAACTCATGATCACCACTAGAAAGACTGACTGAGCTGAACTGTAACAACTAAACTGAAAGACAAATGATGGTTGTGTGATTCTTATGGCATCTAGTTGTGGAAAAGCACTTTTTAAATTGTGTCTGTCTTGCTTCCTGAAGGATACACAGATGTCAGTTTCTCAGTTGGGAATTGTAACAGTACTTTATCTTCCTTGTTAAAGCTATTGCAACACTAAACAAGCACCAGACAAATGGGGGACAGAAACATGGATAAATTAAGGATTATCATGTAGGACACACATTGTGTTTTTCATTTCT
The DNA here is from genome assembly GCF_030684315.1 of Stegostoma tigrinum. Lineage (NCBI taxonomy): Eukaryota > Metazoa > Chordata > Chondrichthyes > Orectolobiformes > Stegostomatidae > Stegostoma > Stegostoma tigrinum. The sequence continues at coordinate 70,465,354 of NC_081357.1, read as the reverse complement.
TTTCAAATAAAGGTTGCCATTTCTAGTCTATAGTAACATCAACTAAAAACATGGCAGCCCACATGTTCAAAAATAGTCTCCCTATAAGGGGCCAGACTTTTTCAGTCTTGATAGGAGAAGTAAAGAATATATGGCTGGTTTTCTTTCAATTCTCAAAGGCTTGGATTTTTCTGCTGGCAAATTTTGATGTTGTTTCAAGTTTTACAGAGGAAAGTATTTCCAGATGCGTAGATGAAATAACACAACTGGGAGCAGGTCAGTGTGACATTTATTTGTGTCCACTTTTTAGGAATAATAAGTACTGCAAGTAACTATGGAAACAGATTTGAAATATTTTAAAATGTCTGCCTGAAATATGATTAGAGCAATACTGCTCCCAAGTAGTTACACCAATAGGAAAACTTGATGGAAATTATTCATAATACAGTTCAATTTTAGCTTTTAAGTTCATGAAAAGCATTTTACCAGAGGCCTGAATAGGCTATTTGCATTGTTATATTCACTGACTTCCAAAAGGCATTTGAAAGGTGATTTGTGAGTGAAGCTAAAGTTCAAAGGATATGTAGGATATCAGCAATAAGGATATGAAATTGATTGAGCACAGTAATGCAAGGGCTGCATTCTTTTGAGTGAATAACTACAGGCTTGATTGAACATGACTACAAACATAGGATGATAGGAGGAGATGCATTGTCTCATGTCATACAGACCCAGTTCCTTGGTCTCTGATATCACTTTATCTTTATACTATCTTTATTAGAGTGTCCCATACCTCTTCAATGCAGATGAAATATTTTATTGTTTTGCAGGTAAATGTGGCAGTGAATGTGCACACATAGAAAGGGGGTATAGGTCAGTAGCAGAGCGTTTGACTGGAGATCAAGAGGTCCCTGGTTCAAATACAGGTACCCCTTTTCAACTACCTTGCGGTGGCACGGTGGCTCAGTGGTTAGCCCTGCTGCCTCACAGCACCAGGGACCTGGGTTCAATCCCACCCACAGGTGATTGTCTGTGTGGAGTTTGCACATTCTCCCCATGTTTGCATGGGTTTCCTCCGGGTGCTCCAGTTTCTTCCCACAGTCCAAAGATGTGTAGGTTAGGTGGATTGGCCATGCTAAATTGCATGTAATGTTCAGGGATGTGTGAATTAGGGGGATAGGTCTGGGTGGGATGCTCTTTGGGACAGTGTGGGCTTGTTGGGCCAAAGGGCCTGTTTCCACACTGTAGGGATTCTATGAAACTTTGCCATACACATGCTCAGTAGCTACCCTAATACAGTCTTCCATTTTACCTCAGGCACCACAAGTCTGTTCTACCTGAGGGACTAATCCCCTATAATATACTTTTCGGGCATATATAGGATGTGTGTGCTCTTGTATTATTTCCCCGGAGGGCTAACACATTGGTAGAGTGCTAGACCAGGGTTTGTCAGAAATTTCTGTGTAGTACTCTGGCCTGCTAGCTTGCTTGAATGTGTGTGCTCTTGTATTATTTCCCTGGAGGGCTAACACATTGGTAGAGTGCTAGACCAGGGTTTGTCAGAAATTCCTGTGTAGTACTCTGGCCTGCTAGCTTGCTTGAATGGTCAACCTTTTCAACCTCAGACAGTCTCCATTATTAACAAGGGAAATCTTTTAAAATCTCTCTCTTCAGATTTTTAGTTTAAAGATAAGTTCATTCATATTAACTGTAGCACTAAGTTTTCTTTAGCTAATTGTTCACTGTGAGCTTGCTAGTCTGAACATTTTGAACAAAGAAGCTTCTTGAATCATTAATAAATCTCTCTGAATACTCTCGTGTCATTTGGGTCAGAACACTAAGGCTGAGTGCAAGCCTTGGAAATATTTTGGAAGCGACTCATTTTCAGCCTGCAAATCAGTTTTACATCCAGTTACTGGGCTCTAAATTCAGCAATCTCATAGAGGTAGCATGTGAGAATTCCTGCCAAACTTGTTCTGGCTCATTTTTATGCTCAATCTTAAGCAGCATCAAGACATTCTATGTATCTGGAAATGCAATACCCTGGTATTGTAAGTAGAGATAACAAGGTGTAGAGCTGGACAACCACAGCAGGTCAGGCAGCATCAGCGGAGCAGGAAAGCTGATGTTTCGGGTCTGGATCCTTCTGCAGAAATGGAGGAGGGGAAGAGGTCTCTGGAATAAGGAGAGAGAGGGAAAGGCAATGACGGAGGATGGATAGAGGACCAGATAGGTGGAGAGAAGACGGACAGGTCAAGGAGGCAGGGATGGAACCAGTAAAGGCGAGTATAGGTAGGGAGTTGGGATGGGGGTTGGTCAGTTGGGAGAGAGGGGCAGGTAGGTGGGAGGGAAACTGGACAGGTCAAACTGGGGCGGGGGGGAACGAGCTGGGCTGGCCTTGGGATGAGGTCAGGGTGGGAGATTTTGAAACGTGACGTCCACATTGAGACCATTGGGCTGCAGGGTTCCCAAGCGGAATATGAAGTGCTATTCCTGCAGCCATTGTCGTGGCACTGGAAGATGCTGAGGATGGACATGTCGTCTAAGCAGTGGAGGGAGAGTTTAAGGGGTTCGCAACTGGGAGGTGTAGTCGTTTGTCACAAACCGAGCGTAGATGCTCCACAAAGCGGTCTCCAAGCTTTGTTTTGGTTTCCCCAATGTAGAGGAGGCCACATGGGAAAAGCGGATACAATATACCACATTAGCAGATGTGCCAATGAACATCTATTTAATGTGGAAGGTTTTCTTGGGACCTAGGACGGGGTGAGGGGGGAGGTGTAGGGGTAGGTGTGAGATGTTAATGGGATAACATCCCATTAATATTTATGCACCTTATCTTCCTAAACAGGGGTATGTGGAAACTGTCTTAAACTTCCTGCCTGAATAGGATTGGGTGGGAAATGCTTGTAAAAGGTGAAACTTCTGTAATTCTGTTAGGGGATGAAACTTCTGTAAGAGGTTGAAACTTTTGTAAAGAACTGAAACTTCTGTGGCCAGGTCAGTGACCTTTTGTTCCAGCCAGATACTTTGGCCACTTGAAATCGCATTCTGAGACTTCGGTGACTTGAAAACACATCCTGCCGTTACCAGTCACTTCAGGAACGATCAATGCTGTATCCTGTTCTCTTTATGTTCCGAATGTAGTAATTGTATTTTTGTATTAGTCAATTCATACATAGAGTATAAAAAGTGGGGACTGTCCGCTGTTCGGGGAAAATCGCTTATGAAACTCAGCGCTCTGTGCCGGGTTGAGCACAGCGATCTTCCACAGCTTGTACTTGCTAAATAATAAAGGCTTGTGTTTTTGTAGCCAGGTCAGTGTCTGGCTGTTGCATCAAGTCCCTGACGGTCTCCGGAAACGAACCTGACAGATATGGCACTTCCTGCAGTTGCAGAGAAAAGTGCCAGGGGTGGTGGGGCTAGTGGGAAGTGTGGAGCAGACGCGTGAGTCATGGAGAGAGCGGTCCCTCCAGAAGGCAGATAAGGGTGGGAAGGGAAAAATGTCCTTGGTAGTGGGGTCGGATTGCAGGTGGTGGAAATGTTGGAGGATGATGCGTTGGATCCAGACGTTGGTGGGGTGGTACGTGAGGATGAGGGGGATTCTGTCTGTGTTGTTATTGCCGGGAGAGGGTGTGAGGGATGAATTGAGGGAAATGCGAGAGATGCAGTCGAGGGCATTTTCAACCTCTGTGGGGGGGAAATTGTGGTCCTTGAAAAACGAGGACATCTGGGATGTCTGAGAGTAGAATGCCTCATGTCGGGAGCAGATGCGGCTGAGGCAAAGGCGTCGGGAATCGGGGATGGCATTCTTGCAGAAAGGTGGGTGTGAAAAGGTGTATTCTAGGTAGCTGTGGGAGTCGGTTGGCTTGAAATGGATATCAGTTTCCAG